>NC_134353.1:881589960-882276447 GCF_048569485.1 Anomaloglossus baeobatrachus | reverse complement strand
ATAGGTGTGTCTTTATGCTGATTCATTATGTACCATAAATCCGTCCACCATTCCTTTAATTTCAAGGAAAAATCTTTGTTATCTTAAGGAAGGAAGGATATCTCCACAGATAGTCCGTTCCTCTGGGATAGATGTTTGCTAGGTCTAGCACCACCGGGGCATGGTCAGAAATCACCAAATCCTGGATACTAGCTGAGTGGAGCGCACGTACAGGTTCCCTAAATAAGAAAGTAGTCAATGCGAGACCAGGAGCTATTAGCATGTGAATAGTGCGTAAATTCCCTATCCTGAGGGTGCAATAGTCTCCACGCATCCCATAAGGCCGTGGCGCTTAACAGAGGATGCATAACTTTATCATGGCCCGCGCGGTACATTTGGGGGGCCTTTAGCATTTTTCCTGTCCTCTAGCACAGATACCACCGAGTTGAAATTCCCCCCCAATTATTAGATTAAAATGGCATGTTCTAAATTTTGGCCTCAAGTCGTTGAAAGAATGGTTTGTTGTTTTCGTTCGGGGCATAAATATTAAAGATTTTATAAATTCCTCCAGGGATCTCCACTGAGACCATCTGAACCCTACCTTCCGTGTCCGCATATGTTTCCAGGACTTGATGTTGTAATCTCCTACTGACTAATGTAATAACCCCTGCTTTCCTTTTAACTGAAGATGACCCGTAGACTCCTCCAACCCACAATTTCCCCATCCTCTGCATGTCTGAACCTTCCAGATGAGTTTCCTGAAGGAGCGCAATGTCCGGTTTGAGGCGATTAAGGTGGCGTAATATCTTAATTCTTTTTTGGGGGGAACGTAACCCCTTAACATTCCAGGTGACTATTCTCATAAAGCTCATGTAATAAATGGAAATCCTGCCTTTCGTTTACCATGTTTTTGCTGCCCTCCCTTGCCAAAGAAAAATTCAACCAATTAGACAATTGAACATAGTGCTCACTTGCAATAATGAGAGTAGTAGTAATAATAATAACTCTGTGTAAAATCTTTGCTACTTCACTTGAATCCAAAATCCCCAAACATTTCAAACATCTCCCTCCCCCCCCCCCCCCCCCCAACTATACCATAATACTCAGACTTCACTTTTTTCTGATCATTTTCCAAGCTCAGTCAACCTTATACTTGTATAGCATTTAACCAATATAAAGGAGTGTCCCACCTACAAAGAAAGAGAGGGAAAAAAAAAAAAAAAAGGTTCTCTTTCCTTTCCTCCTCCCCAGATTTCTTGAACTTTTTCCACTGCAGCTTCTCCAATCTAAATCAAAAACAGGTGTCCCACCTTGAACTTTACACATTCGACATTTGTCTCAGGTTCCCTTGAGTTTCTTGTTTTGTTGTCTCCGGTCCTTCGGGGAAGCTGTAGCGAACTTCACAGAGCTCCCTTTGGTCACTCTCTGGTCCGGTGAGTCGTTGCGCCCTTGTCCTGGAGAATTCCTGAGGTCACAAGGACTGCTGTTCCGCTCAATAAAGGCCTCTGCCTCCTTTGGGCTTGAGAAAGAATTGTAGGATCCATCCTGATGTCTGATAATCAACGTTGCCGGGTACTTTAACTGGAAGCGTATATTTCTCTTAAATAAGGCTGAGCATATGTATGAGAATGCCCTCCGCTGCCGTGTGACCTCCGTAGAAAAATCCTCGAAGAGCAAGATGCGCGAGCCTTTCACCTCCAAGGGATGTTTCAATTTCTTGTACGCCTGTAATATTTCCTGTTTATCAGAGAAGTCCAAGTATTTCATTATGACTTGTCTTGGGCGTCTGTTATTTTCACTCTCATCACCTCTCCTTGGTGGACCAATGCGGTGCACCCTTTCCACTTTTCTTCTTCCTGCTACTCCCAGGGTTGTAGGAATAGTTGATTCACACAATGTTTGTAGCTCACCAACCGGGTATGTTTCAGGGAGGCCGACAATGCGCAAATTGCTCCTTCTGGAGCGGTTCTCCAGATCGTCCACACGGTCCCTCAGGATCAGATTCTCCCTGGCCAGACGCATGACTGTAGTATGGTCAGAGCTGAAGTCCTCCTCTACCGTCGACATTCTGGTTTCCATAGCCGCAACCTGTTCCACTGTCTCATCAAGTTGGTTCTGTATGGCACTGAGAGCTGCTGCTATTGATGCTTTAATTGTAGCGGAAATGTCAGGTAGCAAACGATTGGCGACTTAATCAGCCAGACGCTTACAATCCATACCCTCCATCGTTTTGCATACATCCGGGGTCCCCGGGGAATCCTCCATCTCCATCTGATGTGTATTTTCAGGTGACCGAGGGACACTTAATTCTGTATGGGAGGTCACAATCTTTTTTTCACACTGTATGCTGGATGTATGAGGATTTTGTGTTTTGGAGCTGCTGCGCAGCAGGTATCTTTCCATCAAGTAGTGAATGAAGGGACGTAAGTTTTGACACTGATTTAGTGTGGGTTGTCAGACAAATCTTGATTCTGCTCCCCCTTTTGTTTATTCTCACTTTTACCCCTTTCTTCCCCCTGCCAGAGTTATATGAATTCTCACTGTCCTGTAACTTTGCAGGGATGTATGTTTAAACTTCCCTCCTTCAGCTTCCCTCACTTTTTCAGGAGCTTCGCACCGAGTCTGTATGTCTAGAGATTCAGCACCTGCTTGTTAAGCACAAGTCTGGACAGCGATGGGGGAAGGGCCCAGGGATTCCCTGCTTTGTTCCCTCTGCTCTTTGCAGAACTTGTCAGTAGTGTTGTTTGCTGCTGATATCTTATCAGGACTCCAGGAGATATTATTCTGCTGCCGGTTAACTGGTTAGTGCTGGGGGAGTGAGTGATCTCTGCAAGGTAAGCCCCCAGCTGTGCCCTGCTCTCTGTGCACAGATCTGATTTTAGTGCAGGGCAGGCTCCGGCGCCATCTTTATCACGCTGCCAGATCTTGAGAGGGAGGGGGAGAGCAGCCGCTGTTTCAACTGATTATCTCCACGGCTCCCCATGAGCTTCCCTGCATGCAGCAACTTTACTCACCGGTGGTATGGAGCGGGGGAGGCTGGTGGGTTGTCCGGTATATATGTCAGAGCTGCAGGGAAGGACGGAGCTCAGGCATCCTGTGTCCTACATGATCAGCGCAGGATCCGGAAGTCTGCACATGTGGTTTTTAGTGCATTTCTGTGTTGGAAACACATAAAAAAAGAGACAAACACCACAGCATCAAAACAATAAAAACGCCTGTGAAGAAATACGCAATGAAAAAAACTCAAACAAATTTACATAATAGGTGCAGAAATTCTACAACATCAAAAACTCACCAAAATCTCAATGTGAGAATGTGGCCTTAATGTCCATTTTGTGATAGATCTGACATCGTCATTATTTTCTTTTTTCTGTTGCTATAAGGCAATGTGCAGAAAATCTGCACACAAAAGCGCATGTTTTGGCAGGAAAAAAGCAGTTGAAAATATGTGCATTTTTTATTGTGTTTGCTTGTTTTTTCACATGCTTTTTCCATGCTTCTTTTTGTGCATTTTGTAGTCATGGCGATCGAAGGGGTTCAAGCGCTGTACCCCTGTGGTCGCCGCCGCGACACCGGCTCATACCCAACTCTTGTTGCCAGGAGCAGTGCCTGCTGTCAGTCCGATTGCAGTGATCAGGAGGCAGGGAGAGGAATCGCTTACCTCTCCCTGGTGATCGAAGTGGACAAAGGAGTGTGGTATTAGTGGCCAAAGACCCCAAAGTATTGAGGATGCGGTCCAAGATAGTGGGGGACAGCACGAACAGTTATAACCCACATAGACAGGAAGGCTATGCCTCTCGTAACAGTGTGAAGAATAAAAGTGAACAGAAACTAGTTGTCTAAGTGAACGCTGGTGTTGCGTGTCTTACTTTGTCAAGGACGGCAGCAGGAGTGATGGACAACGGTGTGAAGCATGAGCCCAAAAATGGATCCTCACAAAACAATGCTTCAAACATGATAAGTACAATTAAACTGATGAATGAGAGTAATGAACAACAGCTAGAAGAAAATTTAGGATTCAGTATGTTTGAGATGGAAGTCCACAGTGCTGTTCATGTAACTGAAGAACAAACAGATATTACAACAGAAGAACAGCAAAATGATACTTTAGAATTAGATGATCTTGTTGAAGCTGCTTCCAAACACTTTCATATTCATCACATGTGCTGTGTTGTGCACGCGCTGCAGCTGGCAATAAGAGATAGTCTGCAAGAGGGATATGCTGGAAATCTGATTGGAAAAGTGAGGAAATTGGTTATTGCCACCAGAACCGCTAAAATTGATTCCATCTTGAAGAGACGTGCTGGGAAAGGGGCAATTGTCGATCAAGCCACTCGGTGGGGCAGCACTTATTTAATGATTGAACAATTGCTTGAACTAAAACCATTTCTTATAGATATGGCGAACCCTCAGGTAACCCTAAATGAAGGTGAATAGATACAGAAGGCTGAATTGAAGGAATTGCTTAATCACCCATCATTTACCGTGACTAAAAAATTACAAGCTGAGGATTTAAGTCCTGGCATTTTCATAAGGGAGTGGAAGAACTTGCTATTTTGCTTGTCCCAAAGAGGAGGTTTAATTGCAGATGGCATTTCTGCTTCAATGAAACGGAGAGAGACACAGCTATTGGAAAATAAAATTCTTCTGGCAGCTGTTTATGTGGCCCCAAGTCATTGTATACTTCTTAATGATCAACAGCTTACTAAAGGAAAGAAGCTCTGACTGAGGTAGCAGTTAGGATGAGCGGCTACAGGACTGGCCTACTGCTGCCATATCTTCATCCTCATCAGATGAGAAGTTTAACTTTGACAAGTATTTGGATGACATGGAGCAGGCAAAGCGTTGCCACAAGGAAAAAGATTTCACTACGTCTCCTACAGCAAGCAGATTGACCTTACATCAGGAAAATTTTTCACTTGCTGTCAAATAATAGAAAAATTCAACCATTCATAAAAACTGACTGTGCATGAGGCAATTCCTTTATAACCGGAAATTGTTAGAGATGTTGCCCATGTGGTTACGGTTTTGTCTCCAACCCAAGTTACTGTAGAGAGGTTGTTCTCTAGCCTTAAAATTATTAGGTCAGATTTGAGGTCAGCTATGAAGGAGGATCTGATGGAGGCAATTCTATTTCTTAGAACAAATTCATAGACTGCACAAATGTTATTTAATGTGTTTTGGTTGAAAACTGTTTTTTACCACTTACATAGTTTATTACATAGTGTTATATATATATACTAGAAGGTGGCCCGATTCTACGCATCGGGTATTCTAGAATTTACGTATTGTGTAGTTCATGTATGATTTTTGTTATATATATATATATATATATATATATATATATATATATAGATGTTGTTGTGTGTAGTTACCAAGTGTTTGTGTAGGGCACTGTACATGTTCTGGGTGTTGTCTTGGTGTGGCGGGGGGTGAGAGCGGTGTTGTATGTGTGTTGCGTGTGTTGCGTTGTTTGTGGAGCGCTGTGTGTCTGTTGCGTTGTGTGTGTGTGTGTTGCGCGGTTTGTGTGGGTGTGGTGTGTTTTGGGGGAGGTATGTTTTGTGCAATGTGTGTGTTGTGCGGTATGTGCGTATATTTATGTATGCCGCGGTGTTTGCGTGTTGGGTGTTGTGTGTGTGCGGCGTTGTCTGTGTGTGTGGGTGTCTGTGTAGGGCGGTGTTTGAGGTTCCCAGTGTGTGTGTGGTGTGTTGTGTGTGTTGGGGGGAGGTGTGCATCCCCCATCGTGCCCCATCCCCCATGCTGCGCACCCCCCATCGTACTCCATCCCCCATGCTGTCCAACCCCCATCGTGCTCCATCCCCTATGCTGCGCATTCCCGATCGTGCTCCATCCCCCATGCTGCGCACCCCCCATCGTGCTCCATCCCCCATGCTGCGCACCCCCCATCGTGCTCCATCCCCCATGCTGCGCACTCTCCATCGTGCTCCATCCCCGTGCTGCGCACCCCCCATCGTGATCCATCCCTCATGCTGCGCACTCCCCATCGTGCTCCATCCCCCATGCTGCGCACTCCCCATCGTGCTCCATCCTCCATGCTGCGCACCCCCCATCATGCTCCATCCCCCATGCTGCGCACCCCCATCGTGCTCCATCCCCCATGCTGCGCACCCCCCATCGTGCTCCATCCCCCATGCTGCGCACCCCCCATCGTGCTCCATCCCCCATGCTGCGCACCCCCCATCGTGCTCCATCCCCCATGCTGCGCATCCCCCATCGTGCTCCATCCCCCATGCTACGCACCCCCCATCGTGCTCCATCCCCCATGCTGCACACTACCCATCGTGCTCCATCCCCCATGCTGCGCACTCCCCATCGTGCTCCATCCCCCATGCTGCGCACTCCCCATCGTGCTCCATCCCCCATGCTGCGCACTCCCCATCTTGCTCCATCCCCCATGCTGTGCACTCCCCATTGTGCTCCATCCTCCATGCTGCGCACTCCCCATCGTGCTCCTTTCCCCATGTTGCGCACCCCCCATCGTGCTCCATCCCCCATGCTGCGCACCCCCCATCGTGCTCCATCCCCCATGCTGCGCACCCCCATCGTGCTCCATCCCCCATGCTGCACACTCCCCATCATGCTCCATCCCCCATGCTGCGCACTCCCCATCATGCTACATCCCCCATGCTGCGCACCCCCCATCGTGCTACATCCCCCATGCTGCGCACCCCCATCGTGCTCCATCCCCCATGCTGCACACTCCCCATCGTGCTCCATCCCCCATGCTGCGCACCCCCCATCATGCTCCATCCCCCATGCTGCGCACCCCCCATCGTGCTCCATCCCCCATGCTGCGCACCCCCATCGTGCTCCATCCCCCATGCTGCACACTCCCCATCATGCTCCATCCCCCATGCTGCGCACTCCCCATCATGCTACATCCCCCATGCTGCGCACCCCCCATCGTGCTACATCCCCCATGCTGTGCACCCCATCGTGCTCCATCCCCCATGCTGCGCACTCCCCATCGTGCTACATCCCCCATGCTGCTCACCCCCCATCGTGCTACATCCCCCATGCTGCTCACCCCCCATCGTGCTACATCCCCCATGCTGCGCACCCCATCGTGCTCCATCCCCCGTGCGATAATAGTTCTCCTATTATACTCAGAGAGGAGTATAATAGGAGGACTATAATAGGAGGAGTAGTCCTGGGGGGAGAGGAGTATAATGCCGGCTCCCTGCACATGTGTACCGGGATCCGGTGTACGCTGGTAACTATGATACACATCGGGTAACTAAGGGACCTTAGTTACCTGATGTGTATAATGGTTACCAGCGTTCACCGGCTCCGTCACGATCCCAGCATCGCAAGGTTATGTCTGGTGCTGCTGGGATCGTGAAGGAGCCGGTGTACACTGGTAACTATGATACACATCGGGTAACCAAGGGACCTTAGTTACCCGATGTGTATAATGGTTACCAGTGTACACCGGCTCCGTCACGATCCCAGCAGCGCAAGGTTATGTCTGGTGATGCGTGCGGAGGGCCGAGGCGAGCGGGCAATCCATGTGGAGGGCGGGGCCAGGCCGAGGCGAGCGACCAATCCGTGGGGGGCGGAGCCGAGGAGAGGCGAGCGGCCAATCCGTGCGGGGGGGCGGGGCCATGGCGAGCCCAGCGGCCAATCAGCTTTGTGTCACCGTAAGGACACAATTTTGGAGCAAGACAGACAGACAGACAGAATAAGGCAATTATATACATAGATATATATATATATATATATATATATACATAGATATAATATATATATATATATATATATATATATATATATATATATATACACATATGAAAAAGTTTGGGAACCCCTATTAACCCCTTCACGACCATGGACGGATCTTTCCGTCATGGATCGTGTCCCGGTAAGCCCCGCCCCCTGCCGCGGGCAGGTGGCATGGATCGGCACACATATCAGCTGTTTTCAACAGCTGACATGTGTGCCTACATGTTCCGAGTCGAATCGCATTCCAACCGGAACATTAACCCCTTAGATCTCGCTGCCAATGTCTGGCGGCGAGATCTATATGCGCGCGGCCATGTTTTCTACTTACCGCCGCCCCCTCCGGACGTCACGTGAGTGATCACGTGACGTTCGGTGGTTGCCATCGTAGCACAGGGTCCTGTGATGACGCTTGCTGCTAAGAAGTTTCACTTTCCTTTTTCCTCGGCACGGAGCAGAGGAAAAAAGAAAGTGACTATTTCTGCTGTTTACAGCGGTATAGCTGTGATCAGCAGATAGCGATCAGCGATCGGATTGCTGATCGCTATAGCCCCCTAGAGGGACTAGTAAAATAAAATTAAAAATGTAAAAAAAAAGTTTTAAAAAATTAAAAAAAAAACAAAAAACCTAAAAGTTCAAATCACCCCCCTTTCCCCCATTGAAAATTAAAGGGTTAAAAAAAAAATAAATATACACATATTTGGTATCGCCGAGGTCAGAAATGCCCGATCTATCAAAATATAAAATCAATTAATCTGATTGGTAAACGGCGTAGTGGCAAAAAAATTCCAAACGACAAAATTACGTTTTTTGGTCGCCGCAAGTTTTACGCAAAATGCAATAACAAGCGATCAAAACATAGCATCTGCGCAAAAATGCTACATTAGAAACATCAGCTCGAGATGCAAAAAATAAGCTGTCACTGAGCCATAGATCCCAAAAAATGAGAACTCTACGGGTTTCGGAAAATGGCGCAAAACGTACGCCACTTTTATTGGACAAGCTTGTGAATTTTTTTAACCCCTTAGATACAAGTAAACCTATACATGTTTGGTGTCTACAAACTCGCAGCGACCAGGCATCATACCCACACATCAGTTTTACCATATAGTGAACACAGTGAATAAAAGATCCCAAAAACTATTGTGCCATCACACTTTTTTTGCAATTTTTCCACACTTGGAATTTTTTTGCTGCTTTCTAGTACACCATATGGTAAAACTTATGGTTTCATTTAAAAGTACAACTTGTCCCGCAAAAAACAAGCCCTCATATGGCAAGATTGACGGAAAAATAAAAAAGTTATGGCTCTCGGAAGAAGGGAAAAAAACAAAAACGCAAAAACGGAAAGTGCCCCGGGGCTGAAGGGGTTAATGTTAACCTTTTTTTCTTTATAACAATTTGGGTTTTTACAACAGCTATTTCAGTTTCATATATCTAATAACTGATGGACTGAGTAATATTTCTGGATTGAAATGAGGTTTATTGTACTAACAGAAAATGTGCAATCCGCATTTAAACAAAATTTGATAGGTGCATAAGTATGGGCACCTCAACATAAAAGTGACATTAATATTTTGTAGATCCTCCTTTTGCAAAAATCACAGCCTCTAGTCGCTTCCTGTAGCTTTTAATGAATTCCTGGATCCTGGATGAAGGTATATTTGACCCTTCCTGTTTACAATACAATTCCAGTTCAGTTAAGTTTGATGGTCGCCGAGCATGGACAGCACGCTTCAAATCATCCCACAGATGTTCAATGATATTCAGGTCTGGGGACTGGGATGGCCATTCCAGAACATTGTAATTGTTCCTCTGCATGAATGCCTGAGTAGATTAGGAGCGGTGCTTTGGATCATTGTCTTGTTGAAATATCCATCCCCTGCGTAACTTCAACTTCGTCACTGATTCTTGCACATTATTGTCAAGAGTCTGCTGATACTGAGTTGAATCCATGCGACCCTCAACTTTAACAAAATTCCCGGAGCCGGCATTGGCCACACAGCCCTAAAGCATGATGGAACCTCCACCAAATTTTACTGTGGGTAGCAAGTGCTTTTCTTGGAATGCCGTGTTTTTATGCCTCCATGCATAACGCCTTTTTGTATGACCAAACAACTCAATCTTTGTTTCATCAGTCCACAGGACCTTCTTCCAAAATGTAACTGGCTTGTCCAAATGTGCTTTTGCATACCTCAGGCGACAGCTTGTGGCGTGCTTGCAGAAACGGCTTCTTTCGCATCACTCTCCCATACAGCTTCTCCTTGTGCAAAGTGCGCTGTATTGTTGACCGATGCACAGTGATACCATCTGCAGCAAGATGATGCTGCAGGTCTTTGGATGTGGTCTGTGGATTGTCCTTGACTGTTCTCACCATTCTTCTTCTCTGCCTTTCTGATATTTTTCTTGGCCTGCCACTTCTGGGCTTAACAAGAACTGTACCTGTGTTCTTCCATTTCCTTACTATGTTCCTCACAGTGGAAACTGACAGTTTAAATCTCTGAGACAACTTTTTGTATCCTTCCCCTGAACAACTATGTTGAATAATCTTTGTTTTCAGATCATTTGAGAGTTGTTTTGAGGAGCCCATGATGCCACTCTTCATAGGAGATTCAAATAGAACAACTTGCAAGTGGCCACCTTAAATACCTTTTCTCATGATTGGATACACCTGCCTATGAAGTTCAAAGCTCAATGAGGTTACAAAACCTATTTAGTGCTTCAGTAAGTCAGTAAAAAGTAGTTAGGAGTGTTCAAATCAAGATATTGATAAGAGTGCCCATACTTATGCACCTATCAAATTTTGTTTAAATGCAGATTGCACATTTTCTGTTAGTACAATAAACCTCTTTTCAATCCAGAAATATTACTCAGTCCATCATTTATTAGGTATATGAAACTGAAATAGCTGTTGCAAAAACCCAAATTGTTATAAAGAAAAAAGGTTAACATTAATAGGGGTGCCCAAACTTTTTCATATGACTGTATATATATAAATGTGACGCCCGGGCAAAACCAGGTAGTCACAAAAGTACAAAAGTGTACATCCTCCTTTCCACCAGAAACCCACACTTAGGTACAACACACAGCCATGAAAGCCTAGCCACCCTCTCAAGATAATAAGGGCACACCAGTGGGCGGGATCAGTCAGATGAGAACGCCCACCTAGGGGTCCTGAGGCGTCAGAGGCGGGAACACGTCAGTTGAAGTCTGTCAGTTTGAGTTTGAGTTGGGAGTAGAGTGTTGTGTAGTGCAAGTTGGTCAAGTGCTGACAGCAGTGGAGTCAGGGGTAGGGGTCCCTGGACTACCCGGCTAGGTGGCAGACAGTGAACAGGGCCACAGGCGACGGAGATCCGGTCGCGGGAAACATTAAGTGGACCGGGGCAGGGTCGTAGCCCGCCGGTGCCGACTACGGGAATCTGGTCTGGAGGCTGTGCACAGACGGGGTGCCTGGACCCTAGGACGAGGAAGGTTGCACGCCCCTTGTTAATTAACCAGCAGAGGGCGAGGTTTCAGGCGTTGTTCTCCTGAAGCCCAGAGAGTGAAACGAAAGCCCAACGCGGGGGATAGAGTGTCCGTCAGAACCCACAGAGATCCCAAGGGTCAGATTTCGCGAGCCACAGCTCCCAAATACATACAAAACCGGGAGTGGACTTCTCCGTTCCATGCAAAGTCGTCCAACAGGAGAGACAAACATAACGTGCAGGAGGAAGGGACACCTGTTCACTAACCAGGGTGTGGGACCCGAATACACCCTCTAACGGCAGCCGGTCACTGGCAACTTGGTTTACCACTGGACTTGTGTGAATTTACTGAACTGTGAGTACACCATTGACCCCCGGTCCAATGCGGCGCGGCACCTCCAGCAACCATCACTCCCGTGTACCGACACAGGGCCCCGGGACTACACCTCCCCTACCCGTGGAGGGGATCCCATCTAGCTGCCCCGTTCCATCAGCCCCAGGCGCCCCATCACCAGGCAGCGGCGATGTCACCATCCCTCACCGCAACCCACGGGTGGCATCACAGACAATTCCCCCTGTACATAACCCCCTTTTCCGACGGTTGTAAGGATGGGCAGCCGTGCAAGCCCGGGTCCGGTCACCACTTGAGCCGTAGCAGCGAACCTGGATCTGAGCGGGCCCCAGGAAAGCGGCAGTGCATACACACACAGTATATATTGTATATATGTAATCTATATTACATAGTGTATTACATATTTACAATTTATTGCAGTTTTTTGTGTTCTAAAGTTGTATCCAATAAATATATTTTGTTCTATCTAAATATCTTGATTATTGTATCATAAAATGATTAAATGTCTGATGTTCACATTGTACTACAATACATTTTTCACTTAAATATAAGCAATATATGTGGGAGTCAGAGTCGTGGAGTCAGAGTCGGAGTCAGAATCGGAGTCGGTGCAAGGGAAATTGAGGAGTCGAAGTCGAAGTCGCAGGTTTGGCTTACTGACTCCACAGCCCTGGTTAAAACCTTTATGCATTTTAGTAATATTTTTTAAAAAAATTCTCTTAAGTAGTGAAGGATTTAAACAAAATAGCTTATGAGCAAACAAAATGATAAGATATTAAAGTAATTAATATTCACATTTGAAATACACCATTAGTCCAGCACTGACAATTTGGTGGTCCCCAAAGTGTCGTAATTAGATTTGTTGCTAATCAATTTGCTCATCTATTACATTGGACACCACTGTAATGTGGTCTGTGGCTGTGTGGCGCCCCTGACGGGTCAGGTGCCACAAGGTATTACAAGACCAATGCTGGTAGAGACCAAACAAACACACACATAGTTGTGTCCTTTTCCCTCCAAATTAGGTGACAGGCTAGAGACAGACCTGATGGATTGCCACATATGGTGGAGACTGATCCAAACCCTCTAGTCAAAAAACAGGAAAGGGGGAGGCGCTAGACAGTGCAGTAGGCAGTTGACGGTAGTCAGACATGGTGTGAGGAGGTCTGAAGTTAACGTGCATACAGACGACAAGTGTGGATTGACTGACTGAGTGAAAAGGAGTACAGTCGCTGGGAGAGTACAGGGAGTACTCACAGGACTGGGCACCGGCGGGGTGCAGAACCCTAGGTCAGTCAGACACTCCAAGCTGATCTGATTACTCTGCCCGGTGAGGGGATCTTCATGATCCCTCACCAACCTGAGAGCCCAGAGCACAGCAGCACAGGGAGAACCCAGGGAGCTGAGACAGAGGTCCAACCCAGACAAGGTTTAAGCTGCCTGCATACGGACCAAGACCGAAATACCAGGAGGGGACCCTAAAACGCTTCAGGCTACAGGGACTCACGAACCAGAAACGGGTGCAAGGAAGAAAAGCTCACTAAGTCACAGAATCGGCACTGGGACAAAGGGAATATCGAGGTCCCGTTTGGGACAGACCAGTACCAGTCGGGCTGCTGCTCACCAAAACCTGTGAGTAAAAGACAAGTTAAACCGCAGCTCTGGTGTCGCCTGAGTTCTTCTCGTACCTGTTCCACCTTTTATCCCTGGGGCTCAGCCTTACTTGCGGAGGGCCACAACACCTAAGCTGCCAAATACCAACAGCCCCAGTAGTGAGAGACTCTGTGGCGGCAGCTTCCCTCACCTAGCCGCAAACCGCAAGTGGCATCACGAAAAATGCTTTATTTTTATTTTTCCCTTGTACAAAACCCCTTTTTAAAGGGACTGTATCGTCAGAAAAAAAATTAAATACCTGAAAAAATGTAAAGTAATATTATTTTAATGTTTTGTTTAAATGTTATTTTCTTTTTTTAATTGAGCAAAATGTAAAAAAAAAATTAAAAAGTTTAATATTTTCCACTGTTTCCACTGTTAAACACTAGGGGGAGCAGCTTCTGAAATCCTACAGAAATCCCACTGTAGGAAAAAGCTCACGTTAGGCTGCTTTCACACATCCGGCTTGAGCTGTGCGGCTCAATCCGGCTGTGCAAGCTATGCAACGGATGCGGTGAAAACACCGCATCCTTTGCATAAGTTTTTCCTTTGCGGCCAGTCCGGTTTTTGCCGCTTGCGGCATGCTACTGAGCATGCGCAGTGGCAAAAACCGCATGCGGCGGCCGGATGCGGTTATTGCCGCATCGCGCCGTATCCGGCCGCCTTAGGCATGCATTGAAAAATGCTCCGCATCGCGTTTTTTTTTTGCCGCACGAAAAAAACGTGCCAGGCAACGTTCCATCCGGCCGCCGCATCGGCTAAATCTGCCGCATGCGGCAAAAACCGGATGGAACGCAAGGCCTTGCGGCACAATGCGGCACTAATTAAAGTCTATGCAGAAAAAACGCAACCGGCAGCAAAAAAAAACGGTTGCGATTTTCCTGCAAAGTGCCGGATTGTGCCGCATTGCAGAAACCGGAGGTGTGAAAGCAGCCTTACAGCTTGCAGTAAAGAGGGCGGAGTCTGCTCTCCTGTGTGTGGTGGCACGCCTCCACCTCCCAATCTGAGTGTTTACAAAGGATAACAGAGAATGACATGTAGGGATACAGTGCACAGCCATTTTGTTGGTGACCAGAAATGTCTAAAGTGTCACCAAGGACAGCAGGAGTATCACACAGGACAGGATTAGATACACGGCTCTGCAGACAGTATCACACAGGAGAGGATTAGACACACAACTCAGCAGACAGTATCACCCAGGCTAGGATTAGATACACAGCTCAGCAGACAGTATGACCCAGGCTAGGATTAGATACACGGCTCAGCAGACAGTATCACACAGGCTAGGATTAGATACACGGCTCAGCAGACAGTATCACCCAGGCTAGGATTAGATACACGGCTCAGCAGACAGTATCACACAGGCTAGGATTAGATACACGGCCGTGCAGACCGCATCACCCAGGACAGGATTAGATACACGGCCGTGCACACAGCATCACCCAGGAGAGGATTAGATACACGGCCGTGCACACAGCATCACCCAGGAGAGGATTAGATACACGGCCGTGCACACAGCATCACCCAGGAGAGGATTAGATACACGGCCGTGTAGACCGCATCACCCAGGACAGGATTAGATACACGGCCGTGCAGACCGCATCACCCAGGACAGGATTAGATACACGGCCATGCAGACCGCATCACCCAGGACAGGATTAGATACACGGCCGTGCACACAGCATCACCCAGGAGAGGATTAGATACACGGCCGTGCACACAGCATCACCCAGGACAGGATTAGATACACGGCCGTGTAGACCGCATCACCCAGGACAGGATTAGATACACGGCCGTGCAGACCGCATCACCCAGGACAGGATTAGATACACGGCCGTGCACACAGCATCACCCAGGACAGGATTAGATACTGTCTGATGAGCTGTGTATCTAATCCTGTCCTGGGTGATACTGTCTGCTGAGCTGTGTATCTAATCCTGTCCTGGGTGATGCTGTGTGCACGGCCGTGTATCTAATCCTGTCCTGGGTGATGCGGTCTGCTGAGCTGTGTATCACCCAAGAGAGGATTAGATACACGGCTCAGCAGATAGTATGAAACAGGAGAGGATAATACACAGCCGTGCAGACAGCATCAGCGGCGGTACTCGCATGCAGTGGGGCAAGGGCACACACATACACAGCAGCGGCGAGCAGAGCGGTGGCTGGGGAGAGCGGAGGGAGGAAGTGTCATCGGAGATGGTAACGGCGGGGGGAGGGGCGGCACAAGCGGGGGCTGAGGAGAGCGAAGGGATGGGGTGTCAGCGGAGACGGGAACGGCGAGGGGGAGGGGCGCACTAGCGGGGGCTGAGGAGAGCGAAGGGATGGGGTGTCAGCAAAGACGGGAACGGCGAGGGGCGGCACTAGCAGTAGCAGTAGCGGGGGCTGGGGAGAGCGGAGTGAGGCGGTGTCATCGGTAACGGGGGCAGGGGAGGGGAGGCGGCCTGTACTCACACATCCCGGCGGTTGACAGGGGTGAAGTGGAGCAAACAGCATACGCTGTGAGCTCCACGATGATGGCGGCTGAACTCCTCCCTCTGCTGCTACACACACAGCAAATCCAACATGGCCCCCAGTGCATACAGGAAATTAGAATAACAGAAAAAGTAAATAAGCTACGATTTTCATTTTGTATTAGAAATACTTGATTTCAGAATCACTATTTTTAATACAAAAATAAAAAAACGCGATACTGTCCCTTTAAGTGACCCCCAGGGTCACGGAACCAGGCATCGGCCAGTAACCGTGACA
The DNA here is from genome assembly GCF_048569485.1 of Anomaloglossus baeobatrachus. NCBI lineage: Eukaryota > Metazoa > Chordata > Amphibia > Anura > Aromobatidae > Anomaloglossus > Anomaloglossus baeobatrachus. The sequence continues at coordinate 882,260,511 of NC_134353.1, read as the reverse complement.
TATCCCCTGAAACACTGAGCCCGGGACCGAGTACCCCATAGCCCTGGGGTGGGACAGCTGCTGTATGGCAGTGGGAGAACTGCCTTTTACTGCATCCCCAGTTCTTGTTTTGATTATCTGGCTTGACACAACATCACATATGTGTCACAACACAATGACTTCGTGCCAGGCCGGCTAATACAAAAAGAGCAATGAACGCCAACAAGTAAGAGGTGGTTCTCCCATTCCTGACCAGCGGCTTCAAACCACCATTACGGTATGTGCATACATTCACACAAACTCTAGTCTTAACCCCTTAAGGACGAAGCCAGTTTTGTACTTAATGACCAGGCCATTTTTTGCAATTCTGACCAGTGTCACTTTATGAGGTCATAACTCTGGAACGCTTCAACGGATCCCGGTGATTCTGACATTGTTTTTTCGTGACATATTGTACTTCATGATAGTTATAAATTTAGAACGATATTTTTTGCTTTTATTTGTGAAAAAATCGGAAATTTGATGAAAATTTTGAAAATTTTGCAATTTTCAAACTTTTAATTTTTATGCCCTTAACCCAGAGAGTTATGTCACACAAAACAGTTAATAAATAACATTTCCCACATGTCTACTTTACATTAGCGCAATTTCTGAAACAAAATGTTTTGGGGTTAGGAAGTTAGAAGGGGTCAAAGTTCATCAGCAATTTCCCATTTTTTCAACAAAATTCACAAAACCATTTTTTTAGGGACCACATCACATTTGAAGTGACTTTGAGAGGCCTAAGTGACAGAAAATACCTAAAAGTGACACCATTCTCAAAACAGCACGCCTCAAAGTACTCAAAACCACATCCAAGAAGTTTATTAACCCTTCAGGTGCTTCACAGGAACTAAAGCAAAGTGGAATGAAAAAAAGCAAAAAATAAAATTTTACCTAAAATGTTGCTCTACCCCAAATTTGTTCACTTTTAGAAGAAATAACACAACAAAATGAACCCCAAAACTTGTTACCCACTTTCTTATGAACGCGCCGATACCCCACATGTGGTCAGAAACCTTTGTTTGGACAAATGGGAGGGCTCGGAACAGAAGGAGCAATATTTGAATTTTGGAAAGCAAATTTGGCTGAAATAGATTGCGGGCACCATGTTGCATTTACATGTCCGCCAAGGTACCTAAACAGCAGAAACCCCTTACAAGTGACACCATTTTGGAAACTAGACCCCTTAAGGCTTCTATCTAGGGGTATAGTGAGCATTTTGGATCCACAGGTACTTCACAGATTTTGATAACGTTACGTTGTCACATTGAAAATTTTCATTTTTTTCTCAAAAATGTTGCTTTAGCATCAATTTTTTCACTTTTTCAAGAGGTAATTCCAAAAATGTGACCCCAATGTTTGTTACCCACTTTTTTATGAGCGCGGTGATACCTCACTTGTGGTCTGAAACCTTTGTTTGGAGAAATGGGAGGGCTTGGAACGGAAGGAGCAATATTTGAATTTTGGAAAGGAAATTTGGCTGAAAAAGATTGCGGGCACCATGTCGCATTTGGAGGACCCCTAAGGTACGTAAACAGCAGAAAAACACCACAAGTGACCCCATATTGGAAACTAGGCCCCTCAAGGAATTTATCTTGATGTTTGGTGAGTACCCTGAACCCCCAGGTGCTTTACAGAAGTTTATAACGTTGAGCCATGAAAATAAAAAAATAAAATTTTACCACAAAATTGTTACTTCAACCAGGTAGCTTTTTTTTTCACAAGGGTAACAGGAAAAAAATCACCATGAAATTTATTGCGCAATTTCTCCTGAGTTTGTTGATATCTTGTATGTGGTGGAAATCAACTGTTTGGGCACACTACAGGGCTCAGAAGAGAAGGAGTGCAATTTGACTGCAAAATTGGCTGGAATCAATAGCGGACGCCATGTTGCATTAGGAGAACCCCTGAGGTGCCTAAGCAGTGGAGGTCCCCCACAAGTGACCCCATTCTGGAAATAAGACCCCTCAAGGCTTTAATCTAGGTGTATATTGAGCATTTTGAATCCACGAATACTTCACAGAATTTGATAAGCTTAGGTTGCCATATTGAAATTTTCATTTTTTTCACAAAAATGTTGATTTAGCGACACATTTTTCACTTTTTCAAGAGGCAACAACAAAACGTGTACCCCACAGGTTGTTATCTAATTTCTTGTGAGCGCAGGGATACCACACATGTGGCCAAAAACCTTTGTTTGGATAAATGGGAGGGCTTGGAATGGAAGGAGCACCATTTGAATTTTGGAAAAGTTGAAGTAAATTGCGCGCACCATGTCACATTAGCAGGGCCCCTTGGGCACCTATACATCAGAAACCCCCCACAAGTGACCTCATTTTGGAAACTGGACCCCTCAAGGATTTTATTCAGGAGTATAGTAAACATTTTGAATCCACAGGTACTTCACAAAACTGTTGCTGTATCAAAAAATGTCTCACTGTTAAGGGGGCTTTACACGCTGCGACATCGCTAATGCGGAGTCGTTAGGGTCACGGAATTGGTGACGCACATCCGGCCGCATTAGCGATGTTGCTGCGTGTGACACCGATGAGCGATTTTGCATCGTTGCAAAAACGTGCAAAATCGCTCATCGGTGACATGGGGGTCCATTCTCGATTATCGTTACTGCAGCAGTAACGATGTAGTTTGTCGCTCCTGCGGCAGCACACATCGCTATGTGTGACGCCGCAGGAACGAGGAAGCTCCCCTTACCTGCCTTTCATGTGACACTAAAGGATGCCTAGCCTTGTATTTAGCCCAAAAAAAAAAAAAAAGAATTAAAATAAATGACGTGGGGTCCCCCCTATTTTTGATAGCCAGCTAGGGTAAAGCAGACAGCTGTAGCCTGCAAACCACAGCTGACAGCTTCATCTTGTCTGGTGATCAATTTGGAGGGCTCCCCAAGCTGTTTTTTTTTTTTAATTATTTATAAATAAATAATTAAAAAAAAAAACAAACGTGGGGTCCCCCCAAATTAGATCACCAGCCAAGGTGAAGCTGACAGCTGGGGTCTGGTATTCTCAGGATGGGAAGAGCCACGGTTATTGGACTCTTCCCAGCCTAAAAATAGCAGGCCGCAGCCGCCCCAGAAGTGGCGCATCCATTAGATGCGCCAATTCTGGCGCTTCGCCCCAGCTCATCCCGCGCCCTGGTGCGTTGGCTAACGGGGTAATGAATGGGGTTGATACCAGGTGTGTAATGTCACCTGGCATCAAGCCCAGCAATTAGTTATGTCACGGCGTCTATCAGATACCCGACATAACTAATTGACAGTAATAAAAAAAAAATTGACAACAAAAAAAAATTTATTTGAAAAAACACTCCCCCAAACATTCCCTGATTGACCAATTTATTGAAAAGAAAAAAAAAAAAATCCACAATAATCCATTTGGACGTCCCACGTCGCCTCTGGACCTTCTAGAATATGGGGGACACGTTCAGGGAACGTATCCCCCATTTTCTAGGAGGGCAGACCCTCCATTTGAGGAGAGTGGGTGCAAAGAATCTGCACCCACCCTCCCTGGGTCATAGCTGCAGAGTGCGAGCAGCCAGCGTCCTGAACACAGGAAGCTGACAGCTGCGCTCTGCTCATGTGACCGGAGTCTGCTGAGAAGGAGCCGGAGGAGGGGGCCGCGGGGGATCAGAGCTGCGACAGGTATGTATGACACCGGGGGACACCGGGGGACACCAGGGGGGGGGTAGGGGGGGACCCGGCGGGGCCTAGGGAGCAGGTTTCTGTCGTATGTGTTATGGCACATACGACAGAAACCATAGGAACAGTGGAAATGCGGCCGGCGCGCTGCTGTGATCGCCGGTGCGCGCGGCCATCTTGGATTTTCGGGAGGGGGTTGGGGGTCGGGGGGGGCACTTTGGGGACACCGGGGGACCGGAGGGAACCGGGAAAAAGATTTATCTCCCATCTGGCATGTTTGATCATGCCAGATGGGAGATAAATCATTTTTTACCGGCGCGGTCATTTACTATAACTTGATGATCGGTATACGGTGTATACCGGTCATCAGGTGAGCGGGGACCGGAAAAACCGGCCCGAATCATGATCTCCAGGGTCTCAGCTACCCCCGGCAGCTGAGACCCCGGAAATTTTCTGACTCTGGGGGGCGCTAGACCCTTTTTTCCGACCGCCGTTAAAAAGCGGCGGATCGGAAAAAGTACCCTTATTTACCGCCGTTAAAAGGCGTATCGGCGGTCGTAAAGGGGTTAAGGGTGCTTTACACGCTACGACATCGCTAACGATATATCGTCAGGGTCACGTCGTTAGTGACGCACATCCAACACCGTTAGTGACATTGCAGAGTGTGACACCAAGGACACGATCGCAAAAATGTCAAAAATCGTTGATCGTTGACATGTCGCTCCTTTTCATAATATCGTTGGTGGTTGATCGCTATGTGTGACGCCGCAGGAACGACGAACCTCTCCTTACCTGCGTCCACCGGCAATGAGGAAGGAAGGAGGTGGGCGGCATGTTCCGGCCGCTCATCTCTGCCCCTCCTCTGCTATTGGGCAGCCGCTTAGTGACGCTGCAGTGACGTTGCTATGATGCCGAACGCACCTCCCCCTTGAAGGAGGGATTATTCGGCAATCATAGCGACGTCGCTGAAAAAGTGTGTGCGTGAGACGCTGCCGTAGCGATAATGTTCGCTACGGCAGCTATCACCAAATGTCGCACGAATGACGGGGGCGGGTGCTATCGCGCACGACATCGCTAGCTATCGCAGCATGTAAAGCACCCTTTAGTAAATTTAGTGCATATTGGCAACATGCTTAATAGAAATTAAAATCTACAGCATGGCAGCTATACCTTAAATCAGCTCAATGAATGAATCAATCAATCCAATGGAGGCTAGAGCAAACAGTGTGGTTCTGCAGCTAAAAAGACCAACAAAATTCTGGGATGTATCAAGACAAGCATTGAATCTAGACTCTGCCCTGGTCAGACCCCACCTGAACTACTGTGTACAGTTCGATATTGTCATGGTTCCACCTCCCCGTCCACATGGCTAGAGGGTGGAGCCTTCTCTCGGGCCTCACTTCCGGAGCTTGGAAGCTTTAAATTCTGTCATCTCTGGTGAACCAGCGTCGGCTATAAGCTTAGCACTGCTTTGCCTGTGATTGCTGGTCCCTGTAAGTGTTTCCTGATCTGTCCTTCCCCTGTGCTGTCTGTGTTCCGTCCCACCTCCTTCCTTCCCACAATAGCCCCAGTGATTCCCTCTTCTCCTACCTCCCTACTCGGTTGCTTCCTCTGGTACTGACCTCAGCCTGACCTCGACCCCGCTTTTGCTCGTTCCTCCAGTCTTCTTTCTCACCATATTGTGTATGACCTGGCCTGCCTGACCATCCCTCGCACGCTCTGTGGCCTTTGTATTCTGGCTGACTCTGCAGGGCAGTGCTCCAGCACACACTGTGTGTCCACCTTCATGCTGATTCAGCTCTGTGTAGTGTCTTTACCTGCAGGGCTCCAGCTCCCCCTGGTGGAAGCCTGACAGATATATTGGACCAAGTCCAGAGAACAGCAACCACTGTGTCTCCCACCTGCAGCGGTTGCCCCAGGGACGCCACTCCACCTTCAGGGACACCACAGGGTCTTCACTTTGGTATTTCTGGCGACAGGTATGTCAGGTTTATTTATATAGGAGTCGTGACGCCACTCACGGATTGCAGTCAGGTTTATGGTTGACCGCCACTACAGGTTTAACGAGCGTCTGGGGCTGATGGAGTCTGCAGTCGGATGGTGCGGCCTGGCCCCAGGGGCTCGGGTGTGAGTAACAACAGGTCTCAGAATAACTCAGTCTCAGTCCAGGATGTCTTTCAACTGTTCTTTACTCAGTTTTGGATGTTTTGTGAGGTACCCGGGCGATGCTGAGATTAAACCAGGTGAAACCAGGTATCCTTCAGGCTGGTCTAAGGGTTACTGTTAACTCGCCTTCCTAGCACTTCTTGTTTCGGATAACCCCTGACTTGAAGTACCGTGGGATTCATCCAGGGAAGTCGCTACTGCCCTTTCTCCCCTTTTTGGCCCATTTGCCGGCAGCGTGGACCAAGGTAGATGGCTCCAAGCTCGATCCTCCTTATAAGCCCCCTCGTTGCTGCTGAGGCTCGGACTCTAGATGGTTGGTGAGGGACTTGTAGTTCCCCTCACCGGCAGGTTTAGCAGATCAAATAAATGGATGTCTACTTTAGGGACCTGTTCTCCGTGCATGCCTAGTCACCAGGAGTCCCCGTTCTCGACCGACTGACTCCCTCAGCGTCTTTCTGACTGACTTGCTGGTGACCATTCTCCTCCGCTAACGGCTACTTCACGTGCAGGGTCTGACTAGGGTCCGCGCGCGCCCCGCTCGCCACTGCTGCGCTTCCCTCTCAGACTGGCTCTCTTCCTACTTTCCTGACAGCCACTGCAACCTAGCTTCCAGCCCCTCCCCCTACACCCCTTGCTCAGATGTGGAGGCAAGCCCCCTCTTGGGTCTGCCCAAGGGTCCCCTCTCAAGGTGTGGGAGACCTGGTTGCTATGTGTCTGTGCGTACACACCCTATTCCAGCCTTCAGGATTACCTGAAAGTACTGCCCCAGCATGGGTGCAGTACTCAGTGGTGCCTGACCAGGTCAGGGGCGCCACACCACGATGGTAGACGGTCTGTAAACCACGTCCTATGAAGACCGGCTAAAAGAACTAGGGATGTTTAGTTTGCAAAAGAGAAGGCTGGGAGGAGACTTAATAGCGATCTACACATATCTGAAAGGAGGTTACAGTGCAGAGGGAACTACCCTATTCTCATTAGCACAAGGAAGTACAAGAAACAATTGGATGAAACTAAAAGGAAAGAGATTCAGATTAGACATTAGGAAAAACTTTCTGACAGTGAGAGCAGTCAGAGAGTGGAACAGGCGACCACGGGAGGTGGTGAGCTCTCCATCAATGGAAACCTTCAAGCTGAAACTGGATAAACATAGTTGGGATGATTTAGGAAAACCTGCACTTGCAGGGGATTGGACCTGATTGCCCTTGAGGTCCCTTCCAACTCTACCAATCTATGATTCTATGAAATGTCCGTCAGTATTGCATGTACACGACATCCTCTAAACCAGGGCCGGGCTGGCCTGGGGATCGGGGAGGCAAATGCCCCCTGGGCTGGTGGTGTCTCTGCAGCTGTTTTGGGTCGCCTAAGGCTATGTGTCCACGGGAGAAAGTACCTGCAGATTTTTCTGCATCAAAATCCGCAGCTTTCCCCCGGAATCCGCACCTTAGCATAGGTGCGGATTTGACGCGGATTTGACGCGGATTTCGTTGCGGATTTTGATGCGGATTTTGATGCGGATTTTGTCCATTGTACTCTATTGTGTTTCTGAATAAAGCTTAGTCTGTTTTGAAGGAAAAAAAAAAGGCTCTTTGTCATTTCCTGTCCCAACCCTCCTTTCTTCTCCATTATCCATTTTGTAATAAAGGGGCAGAAATGTTTAAAGGGAACCTGTCGCCACTTTTTTTTGTAAAAAGCTGCGGCCAACACCACTGTGCTCTTATATACAGCATTTTAACAGGCTGTATATAATAACCTAGTGGTGGTGGCCGCAGCTTACAGCCAAAAAATGTGGTGCCATGTTCCCTTTCACTGGTATTTTTTTAAAAAAAAAAAAAAATGTGCTCCGCTGTATTTTCACTGTCCAGCCCGATGCAAGCAAGCAACTGAGGGCTGTGCTTCTCAGCGGGATAAGGCTGAAGCATTCTCTGCCCCTCCCACTGAGAAAAACAGTCCTCAGCTGCCCCTGAAAATGGCGGCTCCGTTGTGAAGCGCCATTCACAGGTGCTGTACCGAGGCTCATCCAGCTGCCCTGATGCATTGGCTGGCTGGGTAATAACGGGGTTAATGCCAGTTTTCTGCAAACTGGCACTAAGCCCGAAGTTCATAATGTCATGCCTGTGTAGACACGGCCATTATGAACCTCCATTTGGTACTAAATAAAAGAAAACACTTTTTGAAAAATTTTATTTGAAAGAAAAACACACACACATCCCTGATTGCCATCTTTATTACTCCCAAGCCTCAGAGGTTAATCCAGGACAATTGTAATCACTGGTTTGCTCTCTGCCGGCTGTGTGAGCGGCAGAACTCACTGGCCAGGTCAGCTCAGTTCATAGCTGAGCCCGGGTCACAGCGTCAGCCGGTCACAGCAGCCGTCAGTGTATTAAATGCTGCACAGCTCTCTTCCGGCAGCTGGGAACGTCTGACGTCAGAGCCCTGGTCAGCTGACTTAATTCGCGAGCGCGGGCGGGTCAGCTGACTGCACACCGACTAGCTGATGTGCCGGGCTCCGATGTGCACTCATGTGACCCGGGCACGGACGTCAGCCGGTACCAGCAGCCGGAAGAGAGCTTTGCAGCATCTCGAACACTGACGGCTGCTGGGACCGGCTGACGTCCGTGCCCGGGTCACATGAGTGCACATCGTCAGCTGACCCGCCTGCGCTCGCGAATTAAGTCAGCTGACCAGGGCTCTGATATCAAGACGTTCCCAGCTGCCGGAAAAGAGCTGTGCAGCATTTAATAATACACTGACGGCTGCTGTCACCGGCTGACGTCAGTGCCCGGGTCAGCCGGGTGCACATCGGAGCCCGGCTCGGAGTTGTCATGGATTATCATCGGGGGATTCAGGGAGTAATAAAGATGGCAATCAGGGATGTGTGTGTGTTTTTCTTTCAAATAAAATTTTTCAAAAAGTGTTTTCTTTTCTTTAGTACCAAACGGAGGTTCATAATGACCGTGTCTACACAGGCATGACATTATGAACCTCGGGCTTAGTGCCAGTTTGCAGAAAACTGGCATTAACCCCGTTATTACCCAGCCAGCCAATGCAAAAGGGCAGCTGGATGAGCCTCGGTACAGCACCTGTGAATGGCGCTTCACAACGGAGCCGCCATTTTCAGGGGCAGCTGAGGACTGTTTTTTTCTCAGCGGGAGGGGCAGAGAATGCTTCAGCCTTATCCCGCTGAGAAGCACAGCCCTCAGTTGCTTGCTTGCATTGGGCTGGACAGTGAAAATACAGCGGAGCACATTTTTTTTTTTTTTTAAAAAAGAATTGTGAAAAAAGACCTGGGATCCTGTTTTGCCAGCTAAAAGCAAGCAGCCTGTAACTAGCTGCTTTTAGCTGGCAATCCAGAGTCCGGACACAACACGACTACACTGCCACTACTCTACACTACAAAATGGTGAAACTTCCTCTTCCTGAACTATCCTACATCACTTCCTGCGGATTTGTTTGCGAAATCCGCACCAAATCCGCAGGAAAAAGAGCCTGTGGGAACAGACCTGCGGATTTTACACCTTGCATTGACTTGCATGGGAAAAATCCGCAACAAAATCCGCAACAAGAAGGCTATGTGCCCACGCTGCGGATTTACCGCGGATTTTCCGCAGATTTACCGCGGATTTGCCGAAAATCTGCAGCAGCGGCACTTCCAAGCCATTTCAATGGCATTTTGGAAATGCTGTGCCCATGCTGCGGATTTTTCCGCGGCGGATTTGCCGCGGATTTTGATCCGGAAAAATCTGCAGCATGTCAATTATTGTTGCGGATTTTGTTGCGGATTTTTCCCATGCAAGTCAATGCAAGGTGTAAAATCCGCAAGAAATCTGCAGGTCTGTTCCCACAGGCTCTTTTTCCTGCGGATTTGGTGCGGATTTCGTAAACAAATCCGCAGGAAGTGATGTAGGATAGTTCAGGAAGAGGAAGTTTCACCATTTTGTAGTGTAGAGTAGTGGCAGTGTAATCGTGTTCTGTCCGGACTCTGGATTGCCAGCTAAAAGCAGCTAGTTACAGGCTGCTTGCTTTTAGCTGGCAAAACAGGATCCCAGGTCTTTTTTCACAATTCTTTTTTTAAAAAAAAAAAATGTGCTCCGCTGTATTTTCACTGTCCAGCCCGATGCAAGCAAGCAACTGAGGGCTGTGCTTCTCAGCGGGATAAGGCTGAAGCATTCTCTGCCCCTCCCGCTGAGAAAAACAGTCCTCAGTTGCTCCTGAAAATGGCGGCTCCGTTGTGAAGCGCCATTCACAGGTGCTGTACCGAGGCTCATCCAGCTGCCCTGATGCATAGGCTGGCTGGGTAATATATTACGGGGTTAATGCCAGTTTTCTGCAAACTGGCACTAAGCCCGAGGTTCATAATGTCATGCCTGTGTAGACACGGCCATTATGAACCTCCGTGTGGTACTAAAGAAAAGAAAACACTTTTTGAAAAATTTTATTTGAAAGAAAAACACACAAACATCCCTGATTGCCATCTTTATTACTCCCTGAATCCCCCGACGATAATCCATGACAACTCCGAGCCGGGCTCCGATGTGCACTCGGCTGACCCGGGCACTGACGTCAGCCGGTGACAGCAGCCGTCAGTGTATTATTAAATGCTGCAAAGCTCTCTTCCGGCTGCTGGACCGGCTGACGTCCGTGCCCGGGTCACATGAGTGCACATCGGAGCCCGGCACGTCAGCTGGTCGGTGTGCAGTCAGCTGACCTGCCTGCGCTCGCGAATTAAGTCAGCTGACCAGGGCTCTGATATCAGACGTTCCCAGCTGCCGGAAAAGAGCTGTGCAGCATTTAATAATACACTGACGGCTGCTGTCACCGGCTGACGTCAGTGCCCGGGTCAGCCGGGTGCACATCGGAGCCCGGCTCGGAGTTGTCATGGATTATCGTCGGGGGATTCAGGGAGTAATAAAGATGGCAATCAGGGATGTGTGTGTGTTTTTCTTTCAAAAAAAATTTTTCAAAAAGTGTTTTCTTTTCTTTAGTACCAAACGGAGGTTCATAATGGCCGTGTCTACACAGGCATGACATTATGAACCTCGGGCTTAGTGCCAGTTTGCAGAAAACTGGCATTAACCCCGTTATTACGCAGCCAGCCAATGCATCAGGGCAGCTGGATGAGCCTCGGTACAGCACCTGTGAATGGCGCTTCACAACGGAGCCGCCATTTTCAGGGGCAGCTGAGGACTGTTTTTCTCAGTGGGAGGGGCAGAGAATGCTTCAGCCTTATCCCGCTGAGAAGCACAGCCCTCAGTTGCTTGCTTGCATCGGGCTGGACAGTGAAAATACAGCGGAGCACATTTTTTTTTTTAAAAAAAGAATTGTGAAAAAAGACCTGGGATCCTGTTTTGCCAGCTAAAAGCAAGCAGCCTGTAACTAGCTGCTTTTAGCTGGCAATCCAGAGTCCGGACAGAACACGACTACACTGCCACTACTCTACACTACAAAATGGTGAAACTTCCTCTTCCTGAACTATCCTACATCACTTCCTGCGGATTTGTTTACGAAATCCGCACAAAATCCGCAGGAAAAAGAGCCTGTGGGAACAGACCTGCGGATTTCTTGCGGATTTTACACCTTGCATTGACTTGCATGGGAAAAATCCGCAACAAAATCCGCAACAATAATGACATGCTGCAGATTTTTCCGGATCAAAATCCGCGGAAAAATCCGCAGCATGGGCACAGCATTTCCAAAATGCCATTGAAATGGCTTGGAAGTGCCGCTGCTGCAGATTTTCGGCAAATCCGCGGCAAAATCCGCGGTAAATCCGCAGCGTGGGCACATAGCCTATAACCGTCTCTTGATTTTGACCGCGCACTGTTGCAAAAGTGCCGGCCGCATCCCAGTATAGCAGACACTCCTACACTGTACTTGGTGGCCAGGGTCTTCTGCTCTCACCTCACCCAGCGTACCTGCGGCAGGAGAGAAGTCAGTGTCCAGGCAGGAGGTGGTTAGCACAGGGCTGGGCAGGCAGGAGGTCTCTGATGTTCCCACAGGGACGAGATGACAGGACCCGGCTCTCCTGGAATGTTCACAGCAGCTGTCTGCAGTCGCTCTGGTTGATGCACACTCTGAAGTATTGACACAGATCTGGTCGGCTGTCAGTGGGAGTCATCGGCTCCAGCATCACAAGATCTAGATGTCTGCAGCAATAGAGACGGCAGGCAGGAGTGCACAGCATCCTGCACTGTCTGATCCTCAGTCTGGCTTCAGGACATCATATAGTATAAAGTATATAGACCAAGATATTACAGCATGTGAGGTCCTAGTGCAGCTATCAGATCAATCAGTGCACACATCATTGTATATCTGTGCACAGTATAACACATCCAGTGTACACATTGTTATATACATTCTGATGTCTGTAGCCACTGTATAGTATATACTAATCTGAATACTGGCTGTGCTGTACTGTACACCCTTCACTATCTGATGTCTGTGCATAAATATGGTCCAACATTTGACCAATGGCCCCCACCAGCATGTTAGTCAAATGTATAGGCCTTATCCTATAATAAGGTCCCCAATCTGTAACAATGTCCCCGTCCTGTAATACTGTCCCCTTACTGGGCTCCGTATGAAATAATGTCCCCGTCCAGTAATAACATGTCTGTCCTGGCTCTGTATGCAATAATGGCCCCATCCTGTAATAACACATTTGTGCTGGCCCTGGATGTAATAATGGCCCCATCATGGCCCTGTATGTAATATTGGCCCTGTACTGTAATAACATGTCTGTCCTGGCCCTCTATGTAATAATGGCCCCGTCCTATAATAACGTGTCTGGCCTAGCCCTTTATGTGTATGTACTAGCTGTACTACCCGGCTTCGCCCGGGTTAATAACTGTTGTTAACAAAATAGAATGTATTAACATTCCTGGGATAGAATGTATAAATAGAATGTCTTAACGCCTGGGATAGTAACTATCTCTCTGTTTCTCTCCCATTCTCTGTCTGTCTCCCCCTCTGTATATATCTCTCTGTCTCTCTCTCTATCTCTGTCTGTCTCTTTCCCTGTCTGTCTCTGACTGTCTCTATCTCTGTCTCTTTCTCCATCTGTCTCAATCTCTTTCCCTGTCTGTCTATCTATCTCTTTCCCTGTCTGTCTATCTATCTCTGTCACTTTCCCTGTCTGTCTCTTTCCCTGTCTGTCTCTTTCCCTGTCTGTCTCTTTCCCTGTCTGTCTCTTTCCCTGTCTGTTTCTTTCCCTCTCTTTCCCTGTCTGTCTCTTTCCCTCTGTCTCTTCCCCGGTGTCTGTCTCTTTACCTGACTGTGTCTGTCTCTTAAACTGTCTCTCTGTTTCCCTCTCTTTCCCTGTCAGTCTGTCTCTTTGTCTGTCTCTTTGTGTCTGTCTCTTACCCTGTCTATGTCTGTTTCTTACCCTGTCTGTGTCTGCCTCTTTCCCTGTCTGGGTCTGTCTCTTTCCCTGGCTGGATTGTGACATGCCAATATTCCATTTAAGGGTGTGGCTGCGCATTCTTCTGAAGTTCTGGCTGCACTGTGGCTCCCAGCTCCATTAGCTTTAATGGAGGCAAGTTTTTTGGTGAATAACTGTAAAGCGCGGGGTTAAAATTTCCCCTCAAAACATAGCCTATGACGCACTCGGGGTCCAGAAGTGTGAGTGTGCAAAATTTTGCGGCTGTAGCTGCGACGGTGCAGATGCCAATCCCGGACATACATACATACATATACACACACACACACACACACATTCAGCTTTATATATTAGATGTTTCCATCCTGTAATAATGTGTCTGTCCTGGCCCTATATGTAATAATGGCCCCGTCCTGTAATAACGTGTTTGTCTTCGCCCTGTATGTAATAATGTCCCCGTCCTGTATTAACGTGTCTGTCCTGGGCCTATATGTAATAATGGCCCCGTCCTGTAATAACTTGTTTGTCCTGGCCCTGTATGTAATAATGTCCCCGTCCTATAATAACATGTTTGTCTTCGCCCTAGCCCTGTATGTAATAATGGCCCCATCCTGTAATAATGTGTTTGTCCTGGCCTTACATGTAATAATGGCCCCGTCCTGTAATAACGTGTCTGTCTTGGACCCTGTATGTAATAATGTCTCAGTCATGTAATAACGTATCTGTCCTGGCCCTGTATGTGATATATTTTCCCCCATCCTGGCCCTGTATGTAATAATGGCCCGATTCTGTAATAACATGTCTGTCCTGGCCCTGTAGGTAATAATGTCCCCCAAGGATCGGAGTGTCTGCTGAGCCCGGGTCCGGACCCCTCGAGCCACGACCACCCCGGATCCAAGCACCCCGGTCTGCGCCAGGGCGGCACACCTCTAATTCTTTCCGGCGTCACGAACAGGATAAGTACTGGACCCATTAAACCGGGTGATGTGCGCCTTCCAGAACTGTCCAAACTGTGCTGTGGCTGTCCGTTTGAATTGCCACCATTTTTATGCCATCTTGACCGCCATTTTGGCGCCTAAAAACAACAACTGCAGATAATCCCCAGCAAAAGGGTTCGAGGCCGGAGCTCCGCCCCCTGGGAGTAACAGGATGTGAAGGCGGAGATTGGCGCAGGGACACCAGGACTCTGCAGAAAAAGTTCCTGGAACAGAGAGAGCAGCAGGAATTTGGTGCCAAGAGACTGGTCGCCTGAGCGTTCCGTTCCCAGAACGGCTGTATGAATTGAAGAGGAGACAGTGCGGCTCTGCATGAGAATGCGGACGCAATTCCTGTTCCTGCTGGACGACTAGAGGATCGAGATGAGGAGTGTGGCCGCGGCGGTGCGGGCCCGTGAAGTGGAAGCCTTGCGTGTGGAGCGGGTAAGCAGAAGCCCAGTTTCGGTTGATCCGGCCGCGGAACCCGGTCTGCCCTGGCCACCGCGACAGCCATGCCACCTCTCTCGGCTGAAGCTATAGCCGAGCTGCTGCCCCCAACACCAGCAGCGGAGCCTTCAGCCCCCGCGGACTACGAGCAGGCCGCAATGCCTCCGGCCCTACCACCGGCCAGCCCAGACCAGCCCACAACGCCTCCGGTACCATCCACGGCCAGTCTAGATCCGGCCGCATCCCCGGGCCCTTACCTCGTTATGGAGCACCCGGCCGCTGCTACCCCGGCTGCGGAACAGCCAGTTCATCTAGATACCGCTGCAGAGGAAGAATTCACCAACATGCAGGTTCCGCTGCAGCGCGGCCCCACGTAGCTGCCAGGGCCACGGGAATCCGAATGCACCCAGTTACCCTGGAGGAGGTGGAACCTGAGGTCCACATCCCATACTGGGAGTGACAACATCAGCCGCTGCGTGCGGAGATATCAGCCAGAGAGCAGCGTTGGGTAGAGGTTGTCGCCCACATGCATAGAGAGAAAGAGCACCTGAGAAAGGCTACGTTCCGGGTCAGAGGGCCGCGGTACCGAGGCCTGGTGGAGCATTTTGACCCCATCAAGGGGTGGGGGTTCATCTCTGAGCCGGGCCTTGCTGCTGGAGTGTTTGTCTCCAGGAGGGATGTCACAGAACACCTCCCAAAGGGGCACCGCGACCGAAACCTGAAGCAAGGGATATGGCCTCCTACTGTCGGCATTGTGGAGAGCGGGGCTGGTATGCCCTGGAGGTTAGCAGGCATGTCATGCAAGATGGAAAAATAGTACAATGATAACGGAACCTGGCTATCTCGTTACAGTGTGGTTATGTTATTTAATGCTTTAAAATTGCTAAGTGATGTTTGAAAATGTTGAAAATGCTAATTACCCGAATAAGTAACCTGATTTCCAAGTTTTATCATTTTTGCACCCGGTGCATGGACCCTGTTTTACCCTCTCCTAGTATTAAAAACGGACCATGGCTGCAGGACTGGCAGCAGCCAGCACAAACTTGTGCTTATTGTATATAGTTGCACCTCGTGTGCCTACCAGAGTCGTCTCCTGAACCATCAGGACTTCAATCCTGTCACCACGGACACTGCAAGGAACTCGGGGTGGTGCGACACCATGGCTAGCGGTGGCACCAGGGGTTCAGGTGTTTTGGGTGGCGGGTTGAAGGGAAAAGGGACAATGGGAATGGACTGTCGCAGGAAGGAGCTGCAGCAGAGTAGGCTGAGTCTCCGACTACCGCTACAACTGGTAGTGTTCCCAAGTGTTTTACAGTTAGACTCTGTGAGTTGGAAACATTTAAGTGAATTGCCTCCCCTATGCGGGAAGTCTTTTATAACTAACATGTTACCCCTTTTTTCCAGTTCCAGTTCAATAAAACCTTTGTGTGTCCTGTAGCTCGGGGACGAGCTACGTTTAACCAACAGGGAATGTGGCACACCTGAGTATATCAGGGTGCCAAAGGGCACTGCAATCCTTAACCAGGGTGCAGGGCCTACCCCCCATGGTTCCAGGTTCCCAGAACTCCGTGTCACTACCATCAGCACAAATCCCAATCACACCTCACATCATGACCGGTCAGACACACCAGTGTGTTGGTTAAGATGGAATAGGGCCACCCACCTAGGGGTCAGGCAGACTGGTGGTAGGGAAGTACTTCAGTTGAGTCTAGAGAGTCGAGTGAGAGCCCTCAAAGAGTGAGGAGCTGGGGAGAAGTAGCTCCCGGGGAACTAGACTGAGGTTGGGTCGCAGATGGTGGTCTGGGACCAGAGGAGTTGGGGACCAGTGACAGACATTGGAAGGGTGCGACGAACATAGTCTAGGAGGACTGTCGGCATCAGACATCCAAAAGAACTGACCGGTACCGAGCACGACGGGGTACAGGACCCTGGGTCAGGAGCCAGTTCTACGTCCTGATAATTAACCTGGGAGGGAGAGTCTCTTTATGAACTTCCCTAGGAGCTCAGAGATTGAAGGCGACAGCACACCGCAGGGGATATGGCTTTCCAGTAAAGTGGCCCACTAAAATCCCAAGTGCCAGCCATCAAGAGCACAGCTACACTAAAAATATAGTGAGCGGGGCCCCAACAGCTTCAAGCCAAGGGGCCACAACAGAGAACTAACTTGTGCACGGAGGCGGCTCCGGATTACCAAGTGACACCGGTGGGAGCGGACACCTAGACGGGCTCCCTGTAGTAACTGTGATGCACAGAGACTTTGGTTTATCTTCAGTGTGAGTGTCTGTTTTATAATCCTCATCCAGCACCACGACTACCCACAGTGAGTGCTCTGGTTCCCCTGCACTCTGCGCTCCCAAATATCCCACCAAGACACCAGAGGTCGGGGCCTTCCCTACCTGCGGAGGGACTGACACCTTGCTGCTTCACACCATCTGCCCCAGTACTCCTTCCAGCAGCGGCGGTACTCCCATTACCGCAACCCACAGGTGGCGTCACGAACTTCTCCCCTGTAAATAATCCCCTTTCAAAGATCGGAGTGTCTGCCGAGCACGGGTCCGGACCCCTCGAACCACGACAATCCCAGATCTGAGCACCACAGTCTGCGCCGAGGCGGCATATCTGCATATTCCCTAATTATTTCCACTTTTAATAAGTGGAAGGAGTAGCAAATTAAAAGTTGAGAAAACTAATACTAAGGCCCCAATTTAACAAAGCTTTTCTGTCAGAGTTAAAAAGTGACGGCCATTTTAATCTACAGTGATTACTTGCCTGTCATGGATGTGTCACGAGTGACTGACCGTCATGTGGTTTCTGGCAATAGAAGGTCACAACATATGGCTGACTTTCTATATTTCCTGCTGTTAGTATTTATTGTACTACGTAGCTTTCCTGCTTTGTTTGCATCTCTTCCCCTTTAAGACCCAGCAGAGGCCTCCTTCCATCCAGCTGCTAATTATCAGTATTGCCCTTGTGCTTAAATATTCCCATCTTCCCTGGACTTATTATTCAGTTTATTCAAGCTCTGGAAGCAAGCAGATGGCTTGTACTCAGCTGTGGTGTTGTTGCTGTCATATGTGGATAAGTAGTTCATGCATTACCCGTGTGTGTGCGTGTGTCACCCTTGTTGTCTTCTCTAGTGTTTAGTGGGGTTGACAAAGAGCTCATCCCATCCGTTCCCTATTTAGATTCCAGCACTAGGGATACCTAAGTTCAGGTATCCGGCTCAGCGCATAGCTGTGGAACCTATCTAGGGACCTCAGGGACCAGTGGTAAGTTTGGTCAGGGGTCACCATCTCCAACTTCCCTACACACAGTTTCCCTTCCCTTTTGCTGTTCACTTATTACTTCCCCATACCTAGCGTGACATTACCTCTCTAGACAAAACAATTGTGATTTGCTAATTAAATGTATTTAGAAATTTAACTATCATGACAATTTCTTTAGTCATTTACGTATTTTTTTTTTCTATTCCTGGAGAATTAGGAGCGTCTTACTGCACCACGTCCCCTCATTAAGGCCAGCGTGAAAATGGACGATCTTTATCAATTGGGACCAGAATATCCACAAAATATTCTAGAAAGAAAAGTTAAAGCGTATTTGCAATATATTGGAACTCTAAGGGGTACTTTGCATGCTGCGACTTCGCCAGCCGATGCTAGCGATGTCGAGTGCGATAGTACCTACCCCGTCGAACATGCGATATCTTGTGATAGCTGCCGTAGCGAACATTATCGCTACGGCAGCTTCACACGCACTTACCTTCCCTTAGGCAGCCAATAGAAGCAGAGGGGCGGAGATGAGCGGGATGTAAACATCCCGCCCACCTCCTTCCTTCCGCATTGCCGGTGGAGGCAGGTAAGGAGATGTTCCTCGCTCCTGCGGCTTCACACACAGCGATGCGTGGAGCTGCAGGAACGACAAACAACATCGTACCGTCGGTTGACCCGACATTATGGAAATGAACGACGTGACACAGATCACCGATTTTGGACTGTTTCACGCTCGTTCATCTTCTCTCCTAGGCTTTACACGTTGTGACGTCGTTACCGGCGCCGGATGTGCGTCACTTTCGATTTGTCCCCGATGATATCGCAGTAGCGATGTCGCAACGTGCAAAGAACCCCTAAGTCAGAATAAAAAGCTCACACTAAGAAGTAGTTGAGTTAAGCATGGACAAACACCAGTGATTTTGCCATCTATAATTGCTTTTGACCTTTACTTGCCATCAGTCGCACCTTTTATGTGAAACAAAAGCCTTTTCCAGCCACTGACCACAAGACATTTCTTTAATTTGAACTGACACGTTAGACTATTTCCAGTGGTTGTTAGATGCCGTCAGTGACAATACTTGTAAAGTTATTTCTGCCAAAAAAACAAATTGCATCCTGTCAGCAGAAACCCAGATCACAAATTTGGACTTTTACCTTATGAACTTTATATCCAGCACAACAATCTTCAGTAAACAACCATGAAAGACCAAAAAAATGTAGAAACCTGAAAACATCTAATTTACGGTATGTGATCTACTCAGGACTCTTCAGAGATCTACGTGTAGATCCCAATCTACTGGTTGCCTGTCTAGGATCTACAGCCCCAATTCATCAAGACAGGCATTATTTATACCTGTCTTGATGAGTGGGCGTGTTGGAGTTAGTGGACTGGAGTAAGATTTGTCGTGTAACCACAGTTCATCATGAATTAGAGAAAAGGACATCACCAAGTCCCAACCCAACTGCACCCATTTTGATGGATCTTTATGAGACTGGCACAAAAACACCAAAAATAGCAATATTTCCTTAAAACTTACATCAGAACTGACAGTAAAACTATAATTGTTGCCTGAAGCAAACCTGAGAGCTCAGCTTTATTTTACCACAGTAGTATAACAAATTAATGAGGCCCATCATATCTGTGGCGCCTCTGAGGCTTCAGTCACCACAGAGGTAATGCACCTCATCCAGAGGTGTGTTATTCCATCCTCGATATAGAGGAGGTCATCCACCGGTTCACATAAAGCACAACACCCTGACTCAGCAACACCTCATCAGACATGGCAAGGGCGTGCTGTAACCGAAGCCAGGCTGGGGGTGGAGTCTTAGGAATGTGAACACGGTAGTGAAGTGGGAACACAGTAGTGGAGTGTGGAGAGTTGGAGAAAGAGCAGTGAAGGAGTAAAGACCTGTGGCCTGGAGTTGGTGCTGCTCGGCTTGGGTGCAAGACAGAAGGGATCCCAGGGACCACGGGAAGTGCGCCAGACTCCTGTGGACCTGTTCCTCATACAGCAACCGAGTAGAGGGACTTGGCCGCAGATTGGGGACTGATCCCTAGGCTAGAGGAGAAGAACCTACGTACTCCGCTAGTAAAACCAGAGGCCGAGGTGACTGCAAGCACCAAGGCCACATCCACACACGAATTCGCTGGAAGGTGACCCCAAAGGGCCAAGGGATAGAGCTTCACGCCACCCAAAAGGGTCTGCGGGCACCGACTCAGGGCTCTGTATGTGAGGGCGCAAAAGCAGGAGGTATAAGCAAGCACAGGAAGGCGACCAGGGAAGGGACTCGACCTCTGATCTACCTGGGATTGGCTAGAGCCCTTCATAGTGGAACTCAGCACTCCAAAGGTAGTCACTGACGTCGTGTAACCTTGGAACCGGCTACAGTGAGTAAAAACCTTGAGAGTGCATCCCTGTGTTGCTTCGTTGTTCAACTGGGACTCCGGCCCTGCGGCCCCCGCCATCATAGACTGCTACGCCCATCCCCCTGGAGCCCAGCTCTACCTTTGGAGAGTTATAACAACCAAGCTGCATCACCATCTGCCCCAGAGACCCCCCCAGATTCTACAGCGGCGGCACCTAACTTGCCGCATACCACAGGTGGTGTCACGAATAAACTGTCATCATCACTTTCCTATTTCTTAAACGACACCGCCGGAGTCACGGAACTGGGCCTCGCCACCGCGGCGTCCCAGGAGCAGAACCGCAGCCTGGTAACTGGTGCCCCACGGCCCTGTCGTGGGCATGTCATATCCTCACCTGCCGATCAAGTGGGCAGAAGTGTTTTGTGTATGTTCAACTTGTAATATGGGATTCAGCACAGAATTGTAATAAAAAAAACAAAGAATAAAATAATATAAACAGATACCCTGCTGTAACTAATTAACAGCATAATGCATATAAATAAACATAGGGGACTTAGTAAACACTCTTTTTGATTAAAAAAGCATAAAGCCATCCCACCATGACAAGGTGTACCCAATCGGGACAGTACCTACACTCTCTAATATTAAAACCTCACCATGTGTCTACAATCATCAATCTGAATAAGAGCAAAGTGGCTTGTGTCCCAACTGGACACACAGCCATGGGAAGCACTAGATGGCTTTAAGCTTTTTTGCCTGTTGAGAGTGTAGGTACTGTCTCAATTATTATTATTATTATAAGGCTGTGGGTTGTAGTTTCAATACAATCAGTATTTTATCAGTAGGAGATTAACACTACAGGACTACATCTGGTGTGTAGACAAGTCAGGCTAAACTTTGCAACCTGCCCTCACCACTGATAGGCAGCTTGCTTACAATTCACATTGTACACAGGCATGACAGATCAATTTTACTATGCTTTTTAAACATTTTTATTTCTTTTTCTTGTAGCACTCGGTCATTAGTATCAATACTGTAATATGCCAAAGGCTATTCTATGGGTTCTCACAATTAGGAAAATACATTATTACAACACTACTATTAACGAATACCAACTTTCCTTATTTAAGAACATGTAACATGTCTGTCATACCTCCCAACCAGCGGGACTGTCCCAATTTGAGGGCTCTCTCCCACAGTCCCGCTGTTCACTACTCTTTTCCCAGCTCTTCCTCTCAGTGAATAAATGAACTCCATGCAGTGCATAAATTAAATTCTCATCTGCCCTGGTTTCCCCGGACAGGGCTAGAACTTATGAACTTGTTAGCATCTCTACCATTGAGCTACTGCCTATACTGAGTGGCATAGGAGTATTTGGTATTTTTGACCTGTATTACAGGGTGAGAAGCCAGAAGCAGATTATTCAGCTACATAGAGATATAGATAGATATATACTGCATCTCTATGTGGGTGAAGGAAGAAGTCAGATTCTTTTGTTCCTATAAAACTACTATAAAGAAATGAGAAAATAATACAAAAATATAATTCTCTCTTTCACACTCTTCTTAGAATCAAACTAGAGAAAAAGGAGCCAGCACGATCTGAAATTGGCATGCATCCTATGAAAAGTGAAAATTCACAGATTTATTCCAACTGTACTATAATAAAAAAAATAAATGAGATTTTTAGCAAATAATTGATCAATTCTTTGAGCCACCCCTGCCAACGTCACGGCAAATCTCAATAGGGGGGTCCTAACCTATATTCTGTATTTCCTGTGCCATGTGGCCTCCTAGATAAAGTTAAAAGCAGAACCATAATGGAGCACACATACCTGTAACCTGTATATAGCCGCTTCCATGTTGCAAAAAAGGCAATTGTGGATAGAGACCAGCCCAGGTCCCAGCATGTGGAGCAAGCTCTACACATACCAGGACTATATCAGAACTGACCCTCCCAGTGCCAGACAGCAACCATTGATAAAGGCGGACCAGATCCAAGAATGGTGCTTAATTGGCATTGCCTGTGGAAAGGGGTGAGGTAACGGAATCTGAACAGCTACCAACAGGAGGAATACATTGCAAACCAAAATCAGGCATGCATGGTATGGTGATGGTCAGTCACCAGAATTGTAGCATAACTACAGTCATAAGAGAGAGGGAGGGTCAGTTCTGATATAGTCCTGGTATGTGTAGAGCTTGCTCCACATGCTGGGACCTGGGCTGGCCTCTATCCACAATTGCCTCTTTTGCAACATAGAAGCGGTTATATATACAGGTTACAGGTATGTGTGCTCCATTATGATTCTGCTTTTAACTTTATCTAGGAGGCCGCATGGCACATGAAATACAGAATATAGTGTAGGACCCCCCTATTGAGATTTGCCATAACGTTGGTAGGGGTGGCTCAAAGAATTGATCAATTATTTGCTAAAAATCTCATTTATATTACAGTACAGTTGGAATAAATCTGTGAATTTGCACTTTTTATATGATGCATGCCATTTTCAGATTGTGCTGGCTCCCCTCTCTCTCTGTTTGGTTGTAGTTATGCTACAAATGTCTGGTGGCTGGTCACCACCATGCTATGCACGCCTGATCTTGGTTTGCAATATATTCCTCCTGTTGGTAGCTGTTCACATTCAGTTGCCTCACCCTTTCCACAGACATTGCTAATTAAGCACCATACTTGGATCTGGTCCGCCTTTATCAATGGTTGCTGTCTGGCACTGGGAGGGTCAGTTCTGATATAGTCCTGGTATGTGTAGAGCTTGCTCCACATGCTGGGACCTGGGCTGGCCTCTATCCACAATTGCCTCTTTTGCAACATAGAAGCGGTTATATATACAGGTTACAGGTATGTGTGCTCCATTTTGGTTCTGCTTTTAACTTTATCTAGGAGGCCGCATGGCACATGAAATACAGAATATAGTGTAGGACCCCCCTATTGAGATTTGCCGTGACGTTGGCAGGGGTGGCTCAAAGAATTGATCAATTATTTGCTAAAAATCTCATTTATATTACAGTACAGTTGGAATAAATCTGTGAATTTGCACTTTTTATATGATGCATGCCATTTTCAGATTGTGCTGACTCCCCTCTCTCTTAGAATCAAACTAGTAGCTTTCAAATATGTTACAGCAGCCCTAGCTGTTGAGCCACAAGCTCTGCTGATGTCAGGTGGACTTTATGTAGTTGAAGCTGCATAGCAGCCTCTGACTCCACAGCAGATTACACAGGACACAGAGATCCATTGTACAGAGCAGCATCTCTGTGTCCTGTATTCTAGAGGGAGAGGAAAATATTTTTTTTTCTTCTAATAAAATTCTTAAAAATAATAATAAAAAATAGATTAATGTAAAATTGATTGTTCTTTAAAAATAAATAAATAAATAAATAAATAAATAAATATAAATCAGCAAATAACCTGGACATATTTAGTGTCTCTGTAATTGTAAAGACCTGAACATCACAGCAATCATAGTGGGGATTTGAACATGGTATAATATAAAGGCACAATTGATTAATTTTCTCTATTAAACCCATACTTTTTTTTATAAAAATGTATCACTGAGGGCGTGCGTTTTTTCTACAGGTGTCTGCAGATAACAGTCTTCTCTGATTATTGCGTGTGTGCTGCTTTTTCCCAGATATTTGATAAATGTTTGATGCAGATGTGAATCCGTGTTTTAATGCATTTTAATACTACAGAAAAGCTTTTAAAAATGCTACGGCACTGTTTTGCTTGTATTTTTTTCCAGGCGCTGCAAGGAAGCCTATAGTGGAAAAAACCCACCAAAACCGCACAGTTCAGCAGCGTCTTTCGACTCACCGAAGGCAGATATTTCATGACGTCTCATTCACTTTGCTTGGACATTTAGTCAGTGTTCACATGTAGCATAAATGCCGGGATTTTCTGCTGCTTTTCTTGCACGTATTGTATATTCTGCTGTGTTTAATTGTACAAGGAAAGTGGATGTGATTTCATGAAAAGACGCTGCTGAACTCTGTGGTTTTACTGCTTTTTATTTTCTCTAGCGGTTTCTATGTGCAGCTTAAAGAAAATGCATAGAAAAAATTGCAGATACTTTTTTGAGTGAATCCAAGTTTTTCTGTATTATAAAAAAGCTTAAAAACACAGCTTCACATCTGCATCAAAGACACAAGAAATAATGGGGAAAAGGCATAAAAAATACAACGAAAACGCAATAATCAGAGAAGATTGTTATTGTATAGTTTGGCGCAAAAAACAGGATTTCTGCAGCTTGTCAACACGGCCTTACAGGCACAAAAAAATCAACATGTCATATAGTGAAGCTACATTAAGATGAGAAAGTTCTGGTTGATACGACTATGAATGAATGAAAAGTCTTGGGCATCTGCTGACTATCCCTTACTGCCAAATGGGTGTGGCTAGGGGCGTGGTCAACATGTGCCATGGTGTGCACAGCGCGCCTCATACTTTGTCACTCTTTTTGCTCTTCAAAAGTTGTGAGATATGATGTTGATTTTCATGTCATGTCCAGACACAGACCAGGTGTCATGGAAGAAATTGACGAAGGGTGAAAAAAAAAAGTGTGTGTGAAGTAAGGCTAGTTTCACACATCCGACTTTTCGCCGGTTTGGTAGATTCGGCCCATGCCAGTACAGTGTATACAGTATAATGGCAGCGCGACAAGTGCCGGTCACATGCTGTTAGGTGACCGGAGCATGTGGCCCAGAAGTTGCGGCGCTGCCATTGTACTGTATACACTGTACTGGTGTGCGCCGCATCCGGCAAACCGGTGAAAAGACAGATGTGTGAAACCGGCCTAAGAAAAAGCTATCAGCTAAATTGGGTTAATGGATTTT
The DNA here is from genome assembly GCF_048569485.1 of Anomaloglossus baeobatrachus. Taxonomy (NCBI): domain Eukaryota; kingdom Metazoa; phylum Chordata; class Amphibia; order Anura; family Aromobatidae; genus Anomaloglossus; species Anomaloglossus baeobatrachus. Next base: position 882,235,389 of record NC_134353.1, on the reverse strand, counting down.
ATCCAGTGTGTTTTGATTGTGTCTTCTATCTACAGATTTTCAGGATCAAATGCAAATCTAAGAATAAAACTTGAATAGGAATTGATAAGTTGTGACCATTTTAGTCAGTATAAAAAAAGCAAAGTGGGCATGAGATTTTTATAAATCCCCTCCACCTTGCTGGAACTGTAAGATGCTGTGGTTTATTGATCAGCAAAAATATGCAGCATCCAAAACTCACCAAAAACCATTGTGGGATCTTAACCGTAAGTAAAATTACAAAAGCCCATGGAAAACAGATATTATTACAGGGTATGTAATAATGGAACAGGGGTTCGTAGGCTGGCACTCAAACTCGAGACCCTGCGCTCTCTCTTATCTTGTAGGTAGGCTCGATGGTAGCCAGGTCCAAGCCCCCAGCGTGACCCTGACTCCTGTCCGATCCCTGATTTTACTCCCCCTTTCCCCTACCCTTGGGGCAGGCTGGAAACACAATAACCAAAACCCCACAGAAACGACACGGACAAGGGAAAAGTGTTGTGAATGTTCGTTATGTCTTGGCTGCTGGGAGGCTCCCTCTGGTGGCCAGGAAGGGTTTGGACAGAGACCAGGTGGGTTGTGCAGTGGGTGTTTCCTTTCCTAACTCTCTGCTTATTTAAGTCCTGGTCTGATTGCAGGCTGTTGCCGGATGTCAGTTGTTCTTTGTATCTCCAGCCTGCTTAATCCTGCTCTACATCACATCCACTGCAGATAAGTTCTTGCTCTTTATTTATTGCCTGGTTCTTTTGCTTATCTGGGTTTGTCATTTGTTGTGGTTGGTTTCAGTTTATTTCCTTCCAGGGATTTTCCCCCTCAGTAGATTGTTGAGGAACTCCCTGCAGTTCTGTGTGGAGTATTGCTCCTTTGGGTCCATGTGTTTGTGGCTTGTTGAATTACTTATAATTCTTGTTTTCTGTTCATTGGTATGACAAGGGCACCTGGTATAGGACGGAGTTCAGATCGAGCGATCTGAGGGCCTTTTTGTACTATCAGGAAGTTGGTATTTTGCAGGGTTTTTCTCTGGCCACCATCAGTCCCTTTCCTGTCCTTTCCTATTTTAGTCAGCGGGGGCCTCACCTTTTGCTAATCCTGTCATCTACCTGTGTATTGTGTTTTTCCTATATCACCGCAGTCTTTGAATGTGGGGGGCTTGCTATTCTTGTCTATTTTCTGAGGCAGAGAGTTATTCATCTTTCCTACCTTTAGGATAGTTAGTTCTCTGGCTGGGTTCGCGGTGCACAGGATGTTAGTTCACCCCTCAGCTACTTCTAGTTGTGTTGGTTAGTAAGGGGATGGCGGCCAGATTAGTTGCCAAGGCTCTTGTCACCTTTTTGCCAATGATTTGTGGTGATCTTCCATGGTACCGGATCATAACAGAAAAGGAAAACTCATACACACAACACTCAAACACAAAGGAGAGACAATATGTGTACTGAGAAATAAAGGAAAGGGAAGAAAGTAATCCTACAACAGGGGATCATCCGCACCACTCAAAATAGCAACACAGATCACCATAAACAGGATCACCACAAAGACCGGAATTGCTGCAACTATTATTGGCGCTGAATAACAAGGTCCAGAATCTTTAATAGGAAAGAGAGGCTGTGATTGTTAATTAGCAACCTGAGCTCCTAGCAGAGTTCCTGTTACGGGGGCTGTCGGATAATAAGGGAATGGAATAATAAGGGAATGGAAGGCTATCCGACAGTCAGGGTCCACCGTGCAGAGCTCTACTGCAGAGTATGGCAGAGGATAGGGGAAACCTGTACCACCAAAGTGGTACTGACACTGTTGCGTCACAGTGTCACCAAGGCCAATAGCGGCGTATACTGTTTAAGTCACAGCGACTACCTTATTAGAATAACATAGGAGTGGAAATGTAAAAGAGTGAGGAATACAACATAAAAGTGCATAGAAGTCTCACAGTCTGAGGGTGAAAGCACCTGTCTCAGTTAACAGTCACAGAGACTAGGTGTAGTGTGTGCAATATGGCACCTACCTATGTCCGCTCCACTTGTGGTGCAAGGATACGGACAGCAGCAAGGCTGCTAGCTTGAAACTCCTGCCTATGACTTAGTGTGCGAGGATACGGACTGCTGCAGGAGGCAGCGTAGTGGAGCGTTACCCTAGAAGGCAACGACCACCTAACCTACCTATGTCCGCTCCACTAAGGTGCGAGGACACGGACAACAGTACGGCTGAAAGGTACAGGAGCACTACCCTACCGATAGCGCTCACCTCAGAGTAGAACCACAAGGCCCAGTCAGACCATATGCAGCAAGCACCTGCCTATGTCCGCTCCACTAAGGTGCGAGGATACGGACCACAGCATAAGCTACAAGGTACAAGAGCGTTACCCTACCGATAACGCTCACCTAGATAGAATAGGTGCCGCAAGGGACATGCACAGAGCGTCTACTCCTATGCAGGAACCAAGAGGACTGAGCGCCGAGCAGCATGCATCATGGTCTTATATAGACTCTGTGCCTCATCCAAGATGGAGGACACCAGAGCCAATCCGCTGCCAGAACGACAGCAATGACGTCACGCTGGCCTATCACCGAGTAAGTCATCACAAGCACATGACCAGCGACCAATCGGCTTAGAAGGTGTCAGAGACATGTGACCTCGTGTCACAAGCATATGACCAGCGGCCAATCAGCTTAGAAGGTGTCAGAGACATGTGACCTCGTGTCAGTGATGATGTCACTCGCACATGTGCAATGGCTCCAAGATAGGACTTAGTCTCCAGCGCTCGCACATGTGCAGTAGCAAGAAATCCGAACATAGTCTCCAGTGCCACAGCAAAGGGAAAGGAGACACACAGATACCCAGAACGGGAACCGTAACAGTTCCCCAGGTCAGTAGGAATTAACTCCTGCAGGACTGAGAAAAAGAGCACATGAAACAGCCAATGCACAGCTCTGGCTGAAGAGCTAGGAGATATCAGGTAAGTTTGCCTGTCAAACTCTGCAGTGTGAACAGAGCCTGATGCCGCCGTGACACCTAATGAGCATGACCTGAACATCGCATGACACTTATAAAGACCGTCATGCACAGACCAACTGCTGGTCTCTCAACCTAAACTCTACAGCTTCATATGTGCCTATAAAGCTGTTATATTTGGCTCAGTCAGGAGACCCATCGACAGTCTTGAATTTTTCTTTTTTTCTGGACAACTTATCAAAAAATCAGGGACAGACAATATAACTTTAAGAAATCATTATGATTATAGGTGATTCATGTCTACAGCCCATAATTCTGATATGAAGACATCAGGTGCATTAACTGTAAACTGTAAAATGATGATAATTACAGGCAAAATTATCTTTACAAGATCTGCCTGTACCTGTTAATCCCTTAAGTGGCGCTGAGGACTCCTGTAGCTCACATGACTCACTTCCTGTTTCACCTGGCTGAGAGCTGTGTGAGATAGGAGATGAGCATATCTGGTGTTCACAGCTGTGTAGCTATGAGCACCAGATATGGAAGAGCGATCAGACTGCTGATCCTTATAGTCCCTTAGGGATTCTAGTAAAATAAAAAAAAGTAAAAAAAAGTTTTGAAAATTAAAAAAAAAATAAAAAACCTAAAAGTTCAAATTACCCCCCTTTTGCCCCATTGAAAATTAAAGGGTTACAAAAATAAAAAATATACACATATTTGGTATCGCCGCATTCAGAAATGCCCGATCTATCAAAATATAAAATCGATTAATCTGATCAGTGAATGGCGTTGCGGCACAAAAATTGCTAACGCAAAAAATTACGTTTTGGTTGCGGCAAATTTTACACAAAATGCAATAACAGGCGATTAAAACCTAGCATCTGCGCAAAAATGGTACCTTTAAAAATGTCAGCTCAAGACGCAAAAAATAAGCCATTACTGAGCCCCGGATCCAAAAAAATGAGAACACTGAGGGTCGCGGAAAATGGTGCAAAACGTACACCACTTTTTTTTGGACAAAGTTCTGATTTTATTTAACCCCTTAGATAAAAGTAAACCTATACATGTTTGATGTCTGCGAACTCGCACCAACCTGAGTCATCATATGGACACATCAGTTTTACCATATAGTGAACACAATGAATAAAATATCTCAAACGCAATCGTGCAATCGCACTGTTTTTGCAATTTTTCTTCATTTAGAGTTATTTTACCGTTTACCAGTACGCTATATGGTAAAACTAATAGATTAATTTAAAAGTACAACTTGTTCTGCAAAACTCGAGCCCTCACATGGCTACATTGATGGAAAAATAAAAACATTATGGCTCTCAGAAGAAGAATGGTGGAAAATAAAAACGGAAAGCGCAGAATCGGCCGGTTGTGAGGGGGCTAAGTTTAGGATGTGTACATGTTTGGTGACATTCTGATCCATGGGCTTTGTCTGATGCAGAAATGTTTGTAATATATATTCTGGGATAATGTTTATTTGTAAAGTGAAATACGAAAGTAATTCAGCCAGTTAATGCATAAAATATGTTTCTATGAGTGATTATCAGTGCATTCGGCAGACAGGCAAATTCTATCATTTAAAATATTCACTAAGAAAAACCGACAAATTGTCAAATATAGAAATTCTTTATTGACTTAATTAAAAATATTACAACCAGGATATTGAATGAAATCACAGAAATATGTTGAAAACGGGCGCAGTGTGTGATATATACAGATATTATTATTTATTGCTAATAAAAACTATTTTTGTCTAGTATCAAAATCACATACATACGGTACATATATATTCATCAAGTGGTATATATAAAAAATTATAATACTGGGGCGATATAATTATGACAGATAATAATAAATGCAATTAAATATAAAGTGCAAATATATGGAGATATAATACATTATTGAAGAAATTTATGGAATGTATTAATAAATAATATATCCCCACTCATAAATATCATCTCTCTACATCAATATATTTATATCAAAATTGTGTCATAAATAAGAGGCCACGAGATTAAATAGTATAAATTGTCAAAGATTATAATGCCACAAAAAAAGGACCACATGTGACATATAATATTATATTATTTGCCTATATGTGACAATTATATATTCAGTAAGTAAAACACTGTCCTGGCACACTGGATCAATATATAATATTCAATGGTAGTGATAAAGAAAATAATCAAAAATAATCAATAAATATAAAGTGCAGGTTTGCAGAAAATTCCTATGAAATACACCCTGGTATCAATAATAAAATTAAATAAATAATGAATATATTAGATAAATATATATATAGGGTTAGAACAACCAACATACACGGGAGTAGAACCCGTGCCATAGTGTGTACATGGAAAAAGCCATATACAGATATAATATCAAATGAAAAAGGACAAGACTGTACAAAGGCTTAGAAAATTTGTATAATTTTATTAGAGTCAAAGTTTACAAAAGATAAAAAAGTTTAAAAAGGAGAATGATATGAGAGAGCCAGCAGGTGGCGTACTCACACCACAACCCAAAGACCAAGTCTATAGAAATGATAAAATGTGCTGAGGCACCATGCTGAAAGCACTAACAGAAACTGCCTAAAAGCTATGTAAATGACTGCCAAACGGCATGTCCCAAGAGTCAATAATAATGCAAAAGCAGTCAGGCAGTTTCAGGGTATGAAGCAGCAGGTGCACATAGAAAAAGAGTCAAAGTAACAGCACACAACGAGTGGAGATGTCATATACCTGGGTTGTGGGGTGAGAATCCAAGAGAACCCGACCTAGGTTTCGATCTTAATGCCTTCTTCCGGGGGTGGCCTCATGTTCAAAAAGGGCGCCCTTTTATATCAAAATACACCAATGGGAAGGCAGAAGAGATAAGCCAATCAGGTCGACCGTTACTTAGTATATAGCAAACCCATCACCCGATTGGTCTCCAAAGAGGCGTGCCTGTGCAACCAGGATGTGCATATAAAATGACGTGTAATATCGCTCATGGCAACCGCCAAACAAATTACAATCTGCCTCCAACTGCAAGCAATATGAGCAGAAGGGAGAGTGACACGGGCGGCAACCAATCAAAAGTACACATCCTATACTGTGTTGCCATGGACGCGAAAAAACAGGAAAAGTGTCACAAAGGAAGGAGCCAATCAGATCAGTGGGCGTAAACCAGGCCGTCGTGATTGACACCCCAAGCCATTCACCATTGGTGCATTTGAGTAGATGTAAATAATACAGTGGCGCTGCCTAATCATCGCCCAGAAATAAGGGGGAAGACAAGCGCAGCATCTCATATAGAACCATGTGAGATCCAGCCCGAAGATGATGTATAACACCAAGCAACGTCCCGCGGCCGAGTGGCGCATGCGCAGATGCCCCGAGAGTCGGAGCCCCATGAGCGCGTCCAGCCGTCGCCAAAGCAACAACCACTCCCCCAAGAGGAAGGAAGCGGGCGTCACGAGGGCGAAGGCATGTGTGACGCGCCCGAGGGAGACCGAGTCAAGCAGACAACTGCACAGGCGCGCAGGCAAGCGGGTAGCTGCAGGGGGAATCATGATAGACCAACAGGACAATAGAATTAATGTGGGAAAAAACCATATACATATACAATATGCACAAATAGATCAATGCAGCAATTAATTAGTTATATAGCAAGTAGTACATAAACACAATAGGCATATTGTATACATCCAGATCCAAAATGAATATCAATACATGAATCAAGATGACGTCCTGTAGAATAAAGATGTTTCTGTATAGTCCATCATGAATCCGTTATTGCATGGGATGGATCCAATTCAATGATGAAAGCCACCATAAAAAAGAGATCTACAGGTAGGTATAGAAGGAGCGCATACTGAAATTTGAAAAAACAAAAGAGAATTAAAAACAAAAGAAAATTAAAAACAAATTAAAAAAGGCCAACATAGCAGTACAGTACTGCTATGTTGGCCTTTTTTAATTTGTTTTTAATTTTCTTTTGTTTTTAATTCTCTTTTGTTTTTTCAAATTTCAGTATGCGCTCCTTCTATACCTACCTGTAGATCTCTTTTTTATGGTGGCTTTCATCATTGAATTGGATCCATCCCATGCAATAACGGATTCATGATGGACTATACAGAAACATCTTTATTCTACAGGACGTCATCTTGATTCATGTATTGATATTCATTTTGGATCTGGATGTATACAATATGCCTATTGTGTTTATGTACTACTTGCTATATAACTAATTAATTGCTGCATTGATCTATTTGTGCATATTGTATATGTATATGGTTTTTTCCCACATTAATTCTATTGTCCTGTTGGTCTATCATGATTCCCCCTGCAGCTACCCGCTTGCCTGCGCGCCTGTGCAGTTGTCTGCTTGACTCGGTCTCCCTCGGGCGCGTCACACATGCCTTCGCCCTCGTGACGCCCGCTTCCCTCCTCTTGGGGGAGTGGTTGTTGCTTTGGCGACGGCTGGACGCGCTCATGGGGCTCCGACTCTCGGGGCATCTGCGCATGCGCCACTTGGCCGCGGGACGTTGCTTGGTGTTATACATCATCTTCGGGCTGGATCTCACATGGTTCTATATGAGATGCTGCGCTTGTCTTCCCCCTTATTTCTGGGCGATGATTAGGCAGCGCCACTGTATTATTTACATCTACTCAAATGCACCAATGGTGAATGGCTTGGGGTGTCAATCACGACGGCCTGGTTTACGCCCACTGATCTGATTGGCTCCTTCCTTTGTGACACTTTTCCTGTTTTTTCGCGTCCATGGCAACACAGTATAGGATGTGTACTTTTGATTGGTTGCCGCCCGTGTCACTCTCCCTTCTGCTCATATTGCTTGCAGTTGGAGGCAGATTGTAATTTGTTTGGCGGTTGCCATGAGCGATATTACACGTCATTTTATATGCACATCCTGGTTGCACAGGCACGCCTCTTTGGAGACCAATCGGGTGATGGGTTTGCTATATACTAAGTAACGGTCGACCTGATTGGCTTATCTCTTCTGCCTTCCCATTGGTGTATTTTGATATAAAAGGGCGCCCTTTTTGAACATGAGGCCACCCCCGGAAGAAGGCATTAAGATCGAAACCTAGGTCGGGTTCTCTTGGATTCTCACCCCACAACCCAGGTATATGACATCTCCACTCGTTGTGTGCTGTTACTTTGACTCTTTTTCTATGTGCACCTGCTGCTTCATACCCTGAAACTGCCTGACTGCTTTTGCATTATTATTGACTCTTGGGACATGCCGTTTGGCAGTCATTTACATAGCTTTTAGGCAGTTTCTGTTAGTGCTTTCAGCATGGTGCCTCAGCACATTTTATCATTTCTATAGACTTGGTCTTTGGGTTGTGGTGTGAGTACGCCACCTGCTGGCTCTCTCATATCATTCTCCTTTTTAAACTTTTTTATCTTTTGTAAACTTTGACTCTAATAAAATTATACAAATTTTCTAAGCCTTTGTACAGTCTTGTCCTTTTTCATTAGATAAATATATATTATATTAGATGATAAAAAATATATATAGTGACCACAATAGTATATAATAATAAATTAATAAAGTGCAAATAGTAATAATATTATAAGGTCAATTGATTCAACGGTGCAAATCACAGGCTTCATTCACTGCTATATTGTGACAGATAGTTGTAATACACTGTCAGCAGACTAACAAAAAAATAGAAAAATAGATTCCATAGTACAGCAGTATAGCAAGTTGTTAGGCAATAAAGGTTGCTAGCAATGTGAGGGAATTGATTAGTACGCCAGATTGCATCAGAGTATGGCCACTATAACCCTCCAGGTGCTCATGGCAAAAGCTCAATAGACTGAATGAAGTAAATTAAGCAGCAAATATCAAGCACATTACCTTAATGTAGATGCACACCGCCCATACCCCAACGTACGTTTCGGAGGTTCCTTCAGGGTGCTTTATGCTTATATTTCACAAGTTCTATCATTTGTTGCAGGATATAATGTACAGTTGCACCAACCAATAAAGCTCAGCAATGACACGAATCATCTACTTGAAAGGTAAAAGCAATTCTTGTAACTTACCGTATGCTCAAAATATTCATATTGAGTCAATTATACAATAAACGCAACACAATATAGTGAATGATCTCAGGGGTCTTCCATTTAGGTGTGAATACTTACTTGTGGGACGTTTCCATTTTATACTAATCGTTTGACAGTTATGATCCAATGACACCTTCCAGTTTCGCACAAACTTTCCTGACAAATGATTATCTCCTACTGATCTTGGTGTTACATGTGTTCTTTTTATAGACATTATTTTATGCTTTAACAGATTTCACTAATACTGGACCCTCACAAGCTTTAGGCTTTGCTCACATATTTCGTTTTTGCAACTTTTTTCTGCAGACAAGATCTGCTCTCTTTACTGCTCAAAAAAACTTTTTGGGTGAGATTTTGGTGCATTGTAGTGGGATTATAAGTTTCATTTGCCTACAGTGAGTGTTTTAGGATACTACAAAATATAATATTAGGTCCTAGTGAATTTATAATATACAGCTCTGGCAAAAATTAAGAGACCACTGTACAGTTTTATACAAATCAGCTTCTCTACAAGTCTGACAGCCATTCAATTCCAGTGTCAGTTGACTTCCAACCAGAGTACAGACCAGCAGAGGGTGAAAGCGACTCTCCACTGACTGGGATGACCGTCATCTTATTCGAATTTCACTCAGCAACCGCAGGATAACATCAAGTGACTTACAAAAGGAATGGCAAATGGCAGCTGGGGTGAAGTGCACGGCAAGAACAGTTCGTAACAGGCTCCTAGAGCAGGGCTCAAGTCATGTAAAGCTAGAAAAAAGCCCTTCATCAATGAGAAGCAAAGGAGAGCCAGGCTAAAGTTTGCCAAAGACCATAAGGATTGGACCATAGAGAACTAGAGTAAGGTAATTCTTCTCTGATGGATCTAATTTTCAGCTTTGCCCAACAACTGGTTATTTAATTAGATTAGGTTAGACAGAGACCTGGTGAGGCGTACAAGCCACAGTGTCTTGCACCCACTGTGAAATTTGGTGGAGGATAGGTGATGATCTGGGGATACTTCAGCAAAGCTGGAATTGGGCAGGTTAATCTTTGTGAAGGACGTATGAATCAAGCCGCATACAAGGTTATCCTGGAAAAACAGTTGCTGATTTTTCCAGCAGGACAATGCACCATGCCACATCGCTAGGTCAATCAATGTGTGGATGAAGGACCAACACATCAAAACCCTGTCATGGCCAGCCCACTCTCCAGACCTGAACCCCATTGAAAACCACTGAAACGCTGGGATTAAAAATCATGGTTATTCCACAAAATATTGATTTCTGAACTCTTCATGAGTTAAAACATTATTAGTATTGTTGTTTCTAAATGATTATGAACTTGTTTTCTTTGCATTATTTGAGGTATGAAAGCAATGCATTTTTTTGTCTTATTTTGACCATTTCTCATTTTCAGAAAATAAATACAAAATTGATTGCTTCGAAACTCAGAGACATGTTGTCAGTAGTTTATGGAATAAAAAACAATTTACATTTTACTCAAAAATAAACCTATAAAGAGAAAAATCAGAAAAACAATTTTGTAGTGGTCTCTTAATTTTTGCGAGAGCTGTATATACCATACCTACAGATTAAATGCACAAGGAATACATTTGAAAATGCATATAATTTTTTTATTATTATTAACATGTTTTCCCTTGAGAGGGATGGCGAAACACGCGTTGGGAACATTCCTGGTGCCCCTGGTATGTACGTTTGTTCATATGCTGGAATACAATTGTGATCACATACTGACATTTATCTGTACACACTGCATAGTTATTTCACTATGGGCATAACCTTGCTCTCATGCTGGCATACAACTGTGATCATGTGCTAATATGTCAATGCAATACCAATATTTGATTAGGCATTTACTTATAGACTTTTTATATATGGCATGATATGCAAAATCCAATATAAGCACTGAAGCACTTTATTTAGTCGTCATATTGATTTATTGTATATTGATCCTTCTATTGAGATTTATAGGTTTGTTTCATGCCAAAGATAGATAGTCCTTATATTGACATTACTGATATACCAGCTGTACCCCATGGGAATTTTTTTTACCTGTTAAAACGCTCCAACTTAACCTTTTAAATAATGTATGTTTTAACCATTTTTTTATCAAATAAAATGATATGAATTTTCAAACGTATTCCTTGTGCATTTAATCTGTAGGAATGGTAAAGTACATGTTTGTTTAATCAAGTTAGTTTTATGTATCATAAATAAGGATGATCGAATATCTCATATATTCGGCTTCGCAAATATCCAACGAATAGGTCGCCGCTATGCGAATATTTGATGCGCAATGTAAGTCTATGGGAAGCCCGAATAGTTTCGAATAGTTGTTATTCGGATTTCCCATAGACTTACATTGCGCATCGAATATTCGCGAAGCCGAATATTTGAGGTATTCGATCATCCCTAATCATAAACACTTCACAAACATTGTAAAAATTCATGGTTGCATTTTTTGCATCGTTTATTATCTTTGTCATTGCTATCTATGGGCGAAAAATGCTGCATAATCGCTAAAAGAACTGACATGTTGCAAATTACAAAAATGCTGGAAAAAACATAAGCATATGCATGAGATTTCTGAAATCTCATAGCTATTGCTGTTACTGTAAAAAGCTGCTTTTAGCTTGCATTAAAAACTCTTAGAAAAAAAGCTACATGTGAACATAGCCTTACAGCTGCAGTACAACATGAGCCTTCTTTATTCTTATTACTGTATTCAGGCCAGGACTGGCCATAGGGCAATTCTGGCAAATGCCAGAAGGGCCGGTGCCTGTAGTGGGCCGCTCAATCTGCAGTTACCACCGTTCTCCTCAGCAGTGTGCAGGCCGGGCAGCATTATTCACCTTCCGCACAGTAGCTGAAAGTAGCAGGACCAGTCCCCTGTGCTGTGCCGGGCCTGCTGTGTGATAGTGTGCCTGGCATGCACACACTGCTGAGGAGCACGGCAGTGACGGTGACCGCAGCTCCCTCCTTCCATATCAAAAGTATTTGCATCTCTCAGAAGTAAATACATTTGAACAGTGCAATGCCGGGACTGAGCGCCACCCCCGACGTGTAGCAACGTGATGAGATCGGCACCTTGCGGGCGCCACACAGGATACATCAGGCAGCGGTAAGCACTCAATGGAGGAGCCAAAGATTAAAGGTTTAATTAATGGGGATGAGTGGGGAGGGGCTGAGGGCACATAATAGGGGAACATTTGTGAAAGGCATGTCCTGTGTTAACGGCACATTGGATTCTGTCATACCCTCCACATCATCCAAGGATGCCTCATAAATCCATCTGTAATCATGAAGGATGATGGAAGCCTTAATTGTTTCCTGTACATTGCCTCGATCTATTTGTGGTCTGGAAAATATGCCATTTGGAGGATAAAGTTTCAAAAACAGATTGAACATATAGTCAGGCTCTTATTAGTTGTTTGTAGAACATGCGCCTCCAAACATCAACTTGCAAAAGGCCGAAGCACATGCCTGGATAGGCCAATACCCTCATCAGCAACCATAACAAAGGCTGGATTTACATCATCATATGGTCTCCGATGCAAGTGCATTGGATGTGATATGCTAATGACCGTCAGCTCCCGTTGTGCTGCCAGTGTGGTCCAAGTGTCATCCAACTGTGATCCGATCATGTGATCAGATCACAGCTGTGGAGGAGAGGGAGGGAGCTGCAGAAGAGAGGGAAATCTCCCCATCTCCTTTATTGTCAGCTGATGTGATTATTGCACTCCACTTTGATGTCAATCGAGTACAGTCCGATGTTTCACTTGCACACATAGACTTGTATGGGTGCAAGTGATACATCTCTCTCTGACAATCGCACCATGCTGCGACTTTTCGCTCATCCAGAATCTGGATGAGAAAAAAAGCTGACCATGTGCTCTCCGTCATTGAATAACATTGATCTGAGTGCAATGCGATATCATACGCTCGTGTGAGAATACCCAAAGAGTGAAGGTGGTCTAAAACCTCCTGGAAGCACAAGGGGTATCTGGAATGAAAATATTCACGTTGTGCAATGGCCGCTTATTTTGCTGCGTTTGCGCACAAGTGAAATACAAAAAAATCTGCATTTTGGTGACTGCGGCTTTTGTAAAATTTGAGTATAATTGAATTCCACTATGTTTTATTCCCTCATCTCTACTAACCATTATGATGGAAACCTAGAATATATCTACACGTTTTTGCTTTGAACAGTAATTTCTTGTACACCTGATTCTCAGAAAACACTCAAGTCTGGTTCACACCAAGCCCCAGCGCATCTGACATCCTGTGGTCAGCATTTAACAGGAAGGTCAGGCTACATTCATAGTTTCATAGTTTTCAAGGTTGGAGGTAGACATTCATATCACTATGGTTAGGGCGCTGACTCATAATTTGTTTTGTGACAATCAAGAGGGACATGAAGCCTGACAAAGATGACTTGACATCGTTTGCACCTGAAAACACATCTATTAATTATACACATTTCTAAAAATTGCTTATATTTTATCATAAGAGTAATTCTCATTTTTCTATAAGTTAATGGGTTTACATAGCTGGACAACTGAAGACTATTTTTATTATCAGCACAGATTTTAATTATACCTTGGCCTCTACTATGGCTTTCCCACTACTTCTATTGTACACATAATTGCAGTCTGCAGTAGTTTTCTCCCTGCTTCCAACAAGGTAGGGGGAAAAGTGTCAGGTAGCCTAGTCCTAATCTGTCACAACCTAGTAAATATGCCTGTTTGTCTGATATTAGATATTAGCTGTCAGGGCCGGATTATAGGCGGGGCAGACGGGGCTTCAGCCCAGGGGCCCCCACCACAAGAGCCTCTGAGGGGGCCCCCACCACCATCTGTGTGTCCGCCATTTTATTAATGTCGCAGTGGTTCAAGACCGCACTGTACCTTTAAGGTATTTCAATCCCGGCCATTACTGTACTGCAGACACGCCCACTGTACGTTGTGTGGGCTGCGTCTGCCAGGATGACGTCACCGCGCTGCTGTTTCTTCCTGCCGTAGAGGAGCTTGTGGGAGGACCGGAGGTCTCAGTGGATCCCGGTAAGTATGAGGTCATTAATCATGGTGCCGGCCGGGCAGGAGACTGCAGTGAGGAGGGAGCAGGACGCCGCTGATAACTCCAGACCGGTTCCATAGTGTCAGCGGCCACTCTGCTATCAGTGTGACTTATTGCAGGAGTGTGAGCTGCTGCAGATCAGGTCGGGCTGTCAGTGCCGGGTCATCGGCCTCATCCCTCCCCTGCAATAACGCACACTGATCTCCAGCAGAGACATCACTACACAGAATCCTGCACTGATCACATCTGAGCCTGCAGCACACATTACACTATATGGCCCATATTACATATAGAATATGTTACATCCTGTAGGTCCAGGTGTGATCAGTGCAGGGGATTGTATATCTGTGCACATGGGATACCACATCCAGTGTACAGAGCAGTGTGATATACTGTGTACACACATCAGATGGTATATAATAATGTGTATATTGTATAACCTCTGGTGTCTGTATCACAGTATATTGTGTAACAGTCATGTATTCTCCTGTACACTGTACAGAGGCGTACCTTTGGGGGGCATGCGGCATATGTTCCCCTGCACGGCAATCAGGGGGGCACCATTAAAAAGTGTGAGGCAGCAGTATGGTGAGAGAAAATTGTAAGTGGAGAGTATTGGTGGAGAAAAGTGTGAGGGGCATAGTATAGAGCCTGGGTAGTGGGGAACATAAGCAGTATCGAGAAGGGGCAGCATGGTGGCCAGTGTGAGGGCACAGTATGGAGGCACAGTATGCTGAGGAGGGGGAATGTGAGACAGAGGTGCGGTATAGTGACTGTATAGTGAAGGAGGTAGGCAGTATAGAGAAGGGGCAGCATGGTGGCCAGTGTGAGGGCACAGTATGGAGGAGGGTACAGTATGCTGAGGAGGGGGAATGTGAGACTGAGGTGCAGTATAGTGACTGTATAGTGAAGGAGGTAGGCAGTATAGAGAAGGGTCAGCATAGTGGCCAGTGTGAGTGCACAGTATGGAGGGCACAGTATGCTGAGGAGGGGGAATGTGAGACTGAGGTGCGGTATAGTGACTGTATAGTGAAGGAGGTAGGCAGTATAGAGAAGGGTCAGCATGGTGGCCAGTGTGAGGGCACAGTATGGAGGGCACAGTATGCTGAGGAGGGTGAATGTGAGACTGAGGTGTGGTATAGTGACTGTATAGTGAAGGAGGTAGGCAGTATAGAGAAGCGGCGGCATGGTGGCCAGTGTGAGGGCACAGTATGGAGGGCACAGTATGCTGAGGAGGGGGAATGTGAGACTGAGGTGCGGTATAGTGACTGTATAGTGAAGGAGGTAGGCAGTATAGAGAAGGGTCAGCATGGTGGCCAGTGTGAGTGCACAGTATGGAGGGCACAGTATGCTGAGGAGGGGGAATGTGAGACTGAGGTGCGGTATAGTGACTGTATAGTGAAGGAGGTAGGCAGTATAGAGAAGGGTCAGCATGGTGGCCAGTGTGAGGGCACAGTATGGAGGGCACAGTATGCTGAGGAGGGGGAATGTGAGACTGAGGTGCGGTATAGTGACTGTATAGTGAAGGAGGTAGGCAGTATAGAGAAGGGGCAGCATGGTGGCCAGTGTGAGGGCACAGTATGGAGGGCACAGTATGCTGAGGAGGGGGAATGTGAGACTGAGGTGTGGTATAGTGACTGTATAGTGAAGGAGGTAGGCAGTATAGAGAAGGGTCAGCATGGTGGCCAGTGTGAGGGCACAGTATGGAGGGCACAGTATGCTGAGGAGGGGGAATGTGAGACTGAGGTGCGGTATAGTGACTGTATAGTGAAGGAGGTAGGCAGTATAGAGAAGGGTCAGCATGGTGGCCAGTGTGAGGGCACAGTATGGAGGGCACAGTATGCTGAGGAGGGGGAATGTGAGACTGAGGTGCGGTATAGTGACTGTATAGTGAAGGAGGTAGGCAGTATAGAGAAGGGGCAGCATGGTGGCCAGTGTGAGGGCACAGTATGGAGGGCACAGTATGCTGAGGAGGGGGAATGTGAGACTGAGGTGCGGTATAGTGACTGTATAGTGAAGGAGGTAGGCAGTATAGAGAAGCGGCGGCATGGTGGCCAGTGTGAGGGCACAGTATGGAGGGCACAGTATGCTGAGGAGGGGGAATGTGAGACTGAGGTGCGGTATAGTGACTGTATAGTGAAGGAGGTAGGCAGTATAGAGAAGCGGCGGCATGGTGGCCAGTGTGAGGGCACAGTATGGAGGGCACAGTATGCTGAGGAGGGGGAATGTGAGACTGAGGTGCGGTATAGTGACTGTATAGTGAAGGAGGTAGGCAGTATAGAGAAGGGGCAGCATGGTGGCCAGTGTGAGGGCACAGTATGGAGGGCACAGTATGCTGAGGAGGGGGAATGTGAGACTGAGGTGCGGTATAGTGACTGTATAGTGAAGGAGGTAGGCAGTATAGAGAAGCGGCGGCATGGTGGCCAGTGTGAGGGCACAGTATGGAGGGCACAGTATGCTGAGGAGGGGGAATGTGAGACTGAGGTGCGGTATAGTGACTGTATAGTGAAGGAGGTAGGCAGTATAGAGAAGGGGCAGCATGGTGGCCAGTGTGAGGGCACAGTATGGAGGCACAGTATGCTGAGGAGAGGGAATGTGAGACTGAGGTGCGGTATAGTGACTGTATAGTGAAGGAGGTAGGCACTATAGAGAAGGGGCAGCATGGTAGCCAGTGTGAGGGCACAGTATGGAGGCACAGTATGCTGAGGAGGGGGAATGTGAGACTGAGGTGCGGTATAGTGACTGTATAGTGAAGGAGGTAGGCACTATAGAGAAGGGGCAGCATGGTGGCCAGTGTGAGGGCACAGTATGGAGGGCACAGTATGCTGAAGAGGGGGAATGTGAGATTGAGTTGCACTTTCAGTGATTTTGGTACTGAGGGTGAGGGCAGTGTAGAGAGGGGATAGCATGGGGGACATTGTGAGGGCACAGCTCAGGAGGGGGAGTGTGATGAGGGAGCACAGTATAGACATTTGGAAGTACAGTATAGTGGGTACACAATGTAGAGGACGGTGTGAAGCGGGGGCCCAGTACTGAAAAAAGAGGCCATGTGCCATAAGAATGACATTGTGTGGGTCATTTTGTGCAGGGAGCACAGTGAGGGGCAATTATTTTTTCAGGCGCACAGCGTAGGTCATATATTTATATTTAGGAACATTATAATCATTCTGCTATTTATTTTAAGGGCATAATGTCGAGATGTGCTGCAGAAGGCCCGGGAGGTCTGCAGAGAGGAGCTGTGGATGTGAATAGTCATCATGACGTCTGGACAAGATGGAGAAGAAAGAATAGGATGACTCCGATCAGGGAAGATGTCACCTACAAGGTACCTGGATGTGACTGTATGTGTGTGATACTCAAAGCTTCTCATCAGGACTGTGGTTCCTGTATGGTTCAAAGTCTGATGAATACTGATAACAATTCCCAGCATTTTCTTACAATTGTTAAGGACATACTGGGAGTTGTTAATTCATGTGATACAAATGTATATGGGGATGTGACATTACAATATATTGTTGTAGTAAATTTGGTACTGTAGTCATGTATTGGTGGTTCTGGTGATATATTCGTTTACTGATGAGGGTGCTAGTGATGTATTTTGGTATTGCTTTTGGTTCTGGTGCTGTACACCGTGTGCAGAATTATTAGGCATTTTGTATTTTAGAGGATTTTTTTTTATTATTGATCAACAACTATGTTCTCAATTAGCCCAAAAGACTCATAAATATCAAATCTTAATATTTTTGGAAGTTGGAGTGGGTTTTTTTAGATTTGGCTATCTTAGGAGGATATCTGTCTGTGCAGGTAACTATTACTGTGCAGAATTATTAGGCAACTTAATAAAAAGCAAATATATTCCCATCTCACTTGTTTATTTTCACCAGGTAAACCAATATAACTGCACAAAATTTAGAAATAAACATTTCTGACATGCAAAAACAAAACCCCAAAAAATGAGTGCCCAATATCGCCCCCTTTCTTTCTGATGACACTCAGCAGCCACCATCCATAGATTCTGTCAGTGCTTGATCTGTTTACGATCCACATTGCATGCAGCAGCCACCACAGCCTCCAGACACTGCTCCCAGAGGTGGACTGTTTTCCCTCCCTGTAGATCTCACATTTTATGAGGGACCACAGGTTCTCTATGGGGTTCAGATCAGGTGAACAAGGGGGCCATGTCATTATTTTTTCATCTTTTAGACCTTTACTGGCCAGCCACGCTGTGGAGTAGTTGGATTAATGTGATGGAGCATTGTCCTGCATGAAAATCATGTTTTTCTTGAACGATACCGACTTCTTCCTGTACCACTGCTTGAAGAAGTTGTCTTCCAGAAACTGGCAGTAGGTCTGGGAGTTGAGCTTCACTCCATCCTCAACCAGAAAAGGTCCCACAAGTTGATCTTTGCTGATCCCAGCCCATACCAGTGCCCACCTCCACCTTGCTGGCGTCTGAGTCGGAGTGGAGCTCTCTGCCCTTTACTGATCCAGCCTCTGGCCCATCCATCTGCCCATCAAGAGTCACTCTCATTTCATCAGTCCATAAAACCTTTGAAACATCAGTCTTCAGATATTTCTTGGCCCAGTCTTGAGGTTTTATCTTATGTTTCTTGGTCAGAGGTGGTGGTTTTCCGCCTTTCTTACCTTGGCCATGTCCCTGAGTATGGCACACCTTGTGCTTTTTGATACTCTAGTAATGTTGCAGCTCTGAAATATGGCCAAACTGGTGGCAAATGGCATCTTGGCAGCTTCGTGCTTGATTTTTCTCAGTTTATGGGCAGTTATTTTGCGCCTTTTTTGCCCAACACACTTCTTGCGACCCTGTTAGCTATTTGCCATGAAACGTTTGATTGTTCGGTGATCATGCTTCAAAAGTTTGGCAATTTCAAGACTGCTGCATCCCTCTGCAAGACATTGCACAATTTTGGACTTTTCAGAGCCCGTCACATCTCTCTTTTGACCCATTCTGCCAAAGGAAAAAGAAGTTGCCTAATAATTAAGCACCCCTTATATAGGGTGTTGATGTCATTACACCGCACCCCTCCTCATTACAGAGATGCACATCACCGGATTTACTTAATTGGTAGTTGGCTCTCAGCCTATACAGCTTAGAGTAGGACAACATGTATAAAAGTATCATGTGAGCAAAATACTCATTTGTCTAATAATTCTGCACACAGTGTATTTATGTACATTTTACTGATTCTGATCCTGTACACATGTAGCAAGCCATGATTTGTAAAATTACATGACCGCAAGGGTTTCTACATTATGTTAGTAGCATTAAAGGGGATGTCCAGGTTTGTGATGAAAGTTTCTATGTGACTGCAGACTTCTGAATCCTCAGTGTGCACACTGCACACTGTCAGGACTCTCCGATGCCAGCAGTGAGAGCTTGAGGGCATGTAACTATTGAGTGAGGCTGCAGACGTCTAATTTGAATGTGGCCGGAAGTAAGCAAATCGCATACTTGCAGTCCCATGACTACTTGCTCATGGCACGGGAAAATCATGACAGTGTGCAGTCCGCAAGCTGTGAGAATTCAGAAGTCTGCAGTCATATAACTACAAATTTTCCTTGTCGAGCTGGACAACCGCTTTAATAATAAAAGTAAGCCCCGTAGCATGCCCAATCCAACAACCTGTAATATACTCAATGTAAGGATTCAGCTCTGCTTGCTAATTTTAGAAGTGGTCACATGACCACTTGCAGGTCATTTTAATACTTTGAGTCACAATTAGCTTCTCTTCCTGCTTCTCTTCATGGGCTGTAGTATTTCACTGAACATCGAGAGAATTAGGAAGAGCAGCTCATCGGCACGTGTGAAAATGGCGTATGAGCGGTCACATGACAACTACTCAAACCGCATAAGCCGTGTATAGAAGGGGGCGCCAAACTGAACTCCTACTCCATGGACAGGAAAACCTAGATCCACCTCTGATATGGCATACCTCTGGTATGGCATACCGTGTACAGACATCAGCTGCTATGTACTACTCCGGAGACAATACAATAGAGAGCACATTGTGATTTTCAGCAACCATTGCTGCCAGTGAGAACTTTCCCTTTCTTTATTTTTACTATTACTTGGCTGTCTTAACATTGGGATCAATAAAAAAATGTGAGTAACTTTATTTTCTGTGTATAAGTGTAAATCTGAATGTGGCAGAACAGGATACGATCCATGCTCAGTGGATTTATATCTAAATGCTACAGTTCGTGCTCTACTGTTACGGCTAAAAATGTTAACGTTATGGGGCCCCCACCAGATTTTCTGCCCAGGGGCCCCCACCAACCTTAATCTGGCCCTGCTAGCTGTAGTTACTATCCCGGGTGGTGCCCGGGATAGTAACTGTCTCTCTGTCTCTCTCCCAGCCTCTGTCTGTTTGTCGCTGTCTGTCTGTCTCTCTGTCTGTGTCTTTCTTTGTCTGTCTGCGTCTATGTCTCTGTCTGTTTGTTTCTATCTCTCTGTCTGTATTTGTATTAGTCTATCTGTCTCCATCTCTGTGTCTGTCTGTGTCGCTCTATCTATGTGTCTGTCTCTATGTGTGTGTCCGTCTGTCTCTCTCTTTCCTTGTCTGTCTCTTTCCCCATCTGTCTTTGTCTGTCTCTTTCCTGGTCTGCCTCTTTCCAGGTCTGTCTCTTTGCCCAGCTGTCTCTTTCCAGGGCTGCCTCTTTCCAGGTCTGTCTCTTTGCCCAGCTGTCTCTTTCCAGGGCTATCTCTTTCCAAGGCTGTCTCTTTCCCCGTCTGTCTATTTCCCCGTCTGTCTCTTTCCACGTCTGTCTCTTTCCACGTCTGTCTCTTTCCACGTCTGTCTCTTTCCACGTCTGTCTCTTTCCACGTCTGTCTCTTTCCACGTCTGTCTCTTTCCACGTCTGTCTCTTTCCACGTCTGTCTCTTTCCACGTCTGTCTCTTTCCCCGTCTGTCTTTTTCCCCATCTGTCTCTTTCCCCATCTGTCTCTTTCCCCATCTGTCTCTTTCCCCATCTGTCTCTTTCCCCATCTGTCTCTTTCCCCATCTGTCTCTGTTTCTCTCTCTGCCTGTCTTTGTCTGTCTCTCTCTAACCGTCTCCCCACCGACATCTTATTACCTCACACATAAGTTTCTTATACTAACAGTTTATTTTGTTCCTAGAGCATCACTGACAGTTGCTATTAATAGCCTGTAGCTCCCACCTCCATTCAGTTTAATGGAGGCAGGATTTTGGAGAGTAACTGTTAAGCGCGGGGTTAAATTTTCCCATCAAAACATAGTCTATGATGTTCCCTGGGTCAAATAGGGCGTCTGCAAAATTTTGTGATTGTAAATGCGACGGTGTGGATTCCTTTAGCGGACATACACACACACACACACACACACATACACACATACACACACACATATACTCAGCTTTATATATTAGATGAAGGGCCAGGACTAGGATCCCTACAGCAGTACGTTGCTCCTAGTAACCAGGAAAACGACTGCTGTAGGAAGGAGGGAAATAGGAGTACAGCAATGGCCAGACAGATGTTGGTGGTAGGGGACTCTATAATTAGGTGGACAGACAGGGTCATCTGTCGCCGAGACCGTGAATGCTAAACAGTGTGTTGTCTGCTGGGTGCTCGGGTTCAGCATATTGCAGATTGGATAGACAGATTGCTGGGTGGGGATGGGCAAAACCCAGCGGTGACGATGCACATTGGTACTAATGACAAAGTTAGAGGCAGGTGGAAGGACCTTAAAAATGATTACAGGGAACTAAGAGAGAAGCTGAAGTCCAGGACCTCCAAGGTGGTGTTTTCAGAAATACTACCGGTGCCACAAGCATCACTAGAAAGACAGCGGGAGCTTAGGGAGTTAAATTTGTGGCTTAGAAATTGGTGCAGGAAAGAAGGGTTTGGGTTCATGGAGAGCTGGGCCAGCTTCTCAGTCGGCTACAGGCTCTACGGTAGGGACGAGCTGCACCTCAACGGGGAGGGTGCAGCTGTGCTGGGGGAGAAAATGATCAGACGGATGGAGGAGCTTTTAAACTAGGATCTGGGGGGAGGGAGGGTAGTGGAGCAAATAAGGGGATAGATAGAGCAGATACGTAGAGACAGTGAGATGGTAGGGGTCAATGAAGGATTAGGGGGGGCTGGGACATGCAAGGAACGTAGGGAGGCTAGGAGTAATAAATGTGTTAATAGTATTAAATGTCTACTGGAAAATGCAAGAAGTCTTGCAAACAAAATGAATGAATTGGAGACTCTTATGTCAATTATGATGTGATGGTCATTACGGAAACCTGGCTGGATGAAAGCCATGACTGGGTGACAAATGTAGAGAGTTAGGGTATGTGCGCACTAGGCGTTTTTTTCACGCTGCATTTTTATGTGCGTTTTTGTCTCAAAAAACGCAACCGCGGCTAAAAAAAACGCAGCAAAAACGCATGCGTTTTTGCCGTGATTTGGTGCGTTTTTTGCTGCGTTTTTGCTCACTGCGTTTTTAATCAGTGCACAATGCCATTAAAGATTGTTGATGAAAAAAAAAAGGTCTGATGTCATTTCCTTCTTCAAAATGTTCATTGTATGCAGGAGAGCAGACAGCTGCAGAACTAGTGTATGCAGGAGAGCAGACAGCAGCTGCAGAACTACAAGGCTCAGCATCCTCCATTCACTAGTGTATGCAGGAGAGCAGACAGCAGCTGCAGAACTACAAGGCTCAGCATCCTCCATCCAGGACTGTATGCAGTTTTTTGCCCAAAAAGAAAAAAAAAATGACATGGGCTTCGCCATATTTTTGTATGCTAGCCGGGTACAGCAGGCAGGTACGGGCTGCCCCCAACCCCCAGCTGCCTATTTGTACCTGGCTGGGAACCAAAAATATAGAGAAGCCCTTTTTTTTTAATTATTTCATGAATTTCATGAAATAATTAAAAAAAAAAAATGACGTGGGCTTCGCCTAATTTTTGAGTCCAGCCGGGTACAACTAGGCAGCTGGGGATTGGAATCCACAGTGCAGGGTGCCCAAGATTTCTGGGCACCCCCACTGCGAATTGCAGTCCGCAGCCACCCCAGAAAATGGCGCTTTCATAGAAGCGCCATCTTCTGGCGCTGTATCCAACTCTTCCAGCTGCCCTGATGCCGGGTGGCTAGCTAGGTAATAATGGAGTTAGGGCTAGCTGTATATTATCAGCTGGCCCTAAGCCCGAAATTCATGGTGTCACGCCAATATTAGACATGGCCACCATGAATTTCTAGTAATGATAAAAAAAAAAACAACACACAGAAAAATATTTTTATTAGAAATAAAACACAACACAATTAGTGACTCCATCTTTATTGAAATAAAGAACCCCCCTCCGCAGTAATCCTGGGTCAGGGTCCCGCGCCGCCCAATCCGGATCCAATATCATCTGATCGGTTTGCTGGAAGGCAAAGCGATCAGATGATGTGTCAGGTTCTAGGGGCCGAATCACATCACACATCAGCTGATTGTATAAAAGCCGATTATACAATCAGCTGATGCATCAGTAGAAAAAAAAAAATAATACTCGCTTATGTGCTGTCCTGATTACCGGCAGCTCCTGGAGCGATCGATTGGACAGGAGTCTGATCCCGTCTGATCGCTGCAGCAGCTGCCGGTAATCAGCTGATGAAGTCCCCTGACGGCAGGATCAGCTGATAGCCGGCCGGGCGCGAAAAAGCCGGCGAGACTACGATCAGCTGATGCGTCAGGTGACTACATCAGGTGATCCACCTCCAGGTCCTGTAAGCAAGGTCCTGCCCCGGGGAGACTGAACACAGCCAGAGCGGCGGGACCGAGACAGGGGCTGGGAGCGGGCATGGCACCGGGACCCTGCAGACAGGTGAGTATATATGACATTTTTTTTTTTCTACTGTTTACTTTGGTTTTCGCCGCTGCCTCCACCTCCCGCCCAGACATGGCGCCGCACGGAGCTGACATGGCACCGGGCGGGTTGTGGATGCAGCGGTGACGGTACCGGGAGGATTCATGCTTCTGTGTTTACCAACAGAAGGAATCCTCTTCCTGTACACGTCACTATACTGCCCACCCCTTGCGTTTATAGCTGCGTTTTTAGTCATAGAAACGCGGCTATATGCGTTTTTCATTGCGTTGTTGAACATTCATTGAACTCAATGGGTGAAAAACGCAGTGAAAAACGCAGAAATAATTGACATGCTGCATTTTTGTGGTCACCACAAAAACGCAGCTACAAAAAAACGCTGTGTGCGGACAGCACTTCTGAAAACCCATAGACATTGCTGGGGAAGCAATGTCACTGCGTTTTCAGCACAAAAACGTGGTAAAAAACGCCGCTAAAAACGCGGCAAAAACACCTAGTGCGCACAAGGCCTTATACTACATTTAGGAAGGTCAGGAAAGGCAAAAGAGGTGGTGGGGTGTGTATATTTATCAAATCTAACCTAAAACCTGTGTTGAATGATAACATTGGGGGGAACTGCAACAATGTAGACTCAGTATGGGTAAATGTACATGGGGAGGAGAATAATGGAAAAATGCTAATTGGAGATTGCTATACGCCTCCTAACATACCTGAACAAATAGAGGGTGAAATGCTGGAACAAATTGAAAAGGCAGCTAAAATTAAAATTAATTGGGTTCTTATTATGGGGATTTCAACTATCCAGACATTCAGTGGAACATAGAATCTTCTGGTTGTGCTAAAAGCTGTAAGTTCTTATCTACTATTCAAGACAATTTCCTCTCTCAGATGATAGATGAACCGACGAGGGGAGATAATTTGCTAGATCTGGTCCTGTCAAATAGACCGGATACAATTTCAGATGTACAGGTCCGGGAGCACTTGGGCACCAGCGATCATAATATGGTAAGCTTCAACATAATATTCAATAGAACATTTCAAAGGGGAAATGCTAAAACCTGGAATTTTAGGAAAGCTGATTTCAACCAATTAAAGGAAGAGTTTAATTGTGTAGATTGGGACAATGTTATGGTAACTGGGGATACCGAACATAAATGGGGTAAGTTTAAGGATATACTCCTAGAGTCCTGTAAAAAAACTTATACCCTCTGGTAATAAAATGTCCAGGAATAAAAAGAAACCCCTATGGATAAATAAGACTGTACAAAGTATAATAAAACAAAGACAAATGGCGTTTAAAATCTTAAAGGCTGAGAATACAAAAATAGCATTTCACAAGTATAAAGATATCAATAGGAAATGCAAAAAAGAAATCAAGAAAACAAAATTAGCTACTGAAACAAAAATTGCCAAGGACATTAAAATAAACCCCAAAATCTTTTATAAATACATTAATGTCAAAAGGTAAACAAAGAATGGTATTGGCCCTTGTGATCCGTGTTCACCCAGGAATTGACTGTACCAGGGATCATTCAATAACTGAAAAATCAAAGTTCACCACCAGATATAATTAATTTAACACAAGAAGAAGTACGCCTGCGTCTCAGTAAATTAAACATTGACAAATTCCTCGGGCCAGATGGCATTCATCCACGAATATTGAAGGAATTGAGCTCTGTAATCGAGAGACCATTGTATCTCATCTTTTTAGACTCACTTGTAACAGGGTTGGTGCCTCAGGATTGGAGGATTGCTGATGTGGTACCGATATTTAAGAAAGGTAAGAGGGTAGATGCAGGCAACTACCGTCCAGTAAGCCTGACATCAGTAGTATGCAAAGTTTTTGAGGGCATTTTAAGGGATGACATGTAAAAAGAAATATATTGCAGAAAATAACATTATAACTGACAGACAGCATGGATTTGTGAAAGATAAGTCGTGTCTAACCAACCTGTTGGGGTTCTATGAGGGTGTAAGTGCAAATCTAGATATTGGTAATGCAGCTGATGTGATTTATTTGGACCTTGCAAAGGAATTTGATACTGTGCCACATAATAGGGGGCACTGACGCATTATATCGTATTACCTTATGATATGCAAGCTAACACAGTGAAGTACATATGAGACTCCATTCATTTTTATAATTATCAGCCTCTTAGCCGAGTGTCTACGTGCATTTGATATTGCATGATAATAGTCCATTGTGACGAAGGCCTGAGGCCGAAACGTCCAGTTTTTTGGACCAAATTCATTTACTCTGAAAGACATTTAAGAACCTGATATATAAATAAAGAAAATTT
Organism: Anomaloglossus baeobatrachus; assembly: GCF_048569485.1. Lineage (NCBI taxonomy): Eukaryota > Metazoa > Chordata > Amphibia > Anura > Aromobatidae > Anomaloglossus > Anomaloglossus baeobatrachus. The sequence continues at coordinate 882,209,126 of NC_134353.1, read as the reverse complement.
GCAAACTTAATTACTGCATCTTGCCTTTTTCTGGGAGTTGTAGTGTGCCGGGGTTATCTTCTCTGTATAAAAATGAATAATTCCCCCTAGTAAAAGCGACAGTTAACCATATAAAATCACCACTCCTCAATCATAATAAGGTAGAACAATCCAACATCTCAGACATGGAAACATCATCTTCCAGTTCTAATAAAAGAAAAGGCCAGACTATAAGAAATGATGCACTAATAGGAGACTTTAAAAATTCCTCTCCGTCCGCTAGTGAAGAATTTGATTCGCTAAGTCCCGATAAACATAGGCCTAGACTCGATTACAATTCACCTTCACTACCTTCTGCTGAATCAAAGATTCTAAACAGCAGTGAAACTCATCCAAATCTTGTGAAAAATGACTCTGACTCCTATTTAGGAAACCTTATTAAAGCTCTCAATAAAGACATGGTCTTAGCATTCGAAAATCAAACAAAGATCCTACGCGAAGACATTTTACAAGTCAAAAACAGATTGGATGCTAATGAAGCCAGAATATCCCATGTAGAGGAAAAAGCGGACATACTCTCAAAGGGCCAGTGTGAACTACAACTTCAGGTTCAATTTTTAAAGAGCAAAGTGGCTGACTTGGAGGATCGTGATCGTAGAAATAACATCAAACTTAGAAGCGTTCCGGAGTCAGTAACAAACAATAACCTGGCAACCTACACTAAGGGACTTCTTAAATCTGTTATACCATCTTTATCGGAGTTACATCGCCTGCCCAAACCCAAATCTCTCCCTTCAGACATCCCCAGGGATGTTATCCTACTTCTCCATTTCTTTACCACAAAGGAGATTTTACTAAAATTTATACGAGAGAACAGGACACTACCGGATCCTTATCATCATATCAAGGTCTTTGCCGACTTCTCCAAGGGGACAATGGAATCAAGAAGGAGATTCAACGACATCACCAAACAACTGCGAGAATGGGGTATTCTTTACAGGTGGGGGTTCCCCACTAAACTTCTTGTCTGGTTAAATGGTAAAACAACCCTCATTAAAACCCCAGACGATGGCTTAAAACATATCTCTTCGTTAAATAATGAAGGGGACCCAAGAACTCAACGCTAATGACCTCTCTGTTCAAATACTATTTCTCATATGAAGTATCTAATATGTATATAATTTCAGGAGAACCGAAAAAGGGTGACCATCCCACCTATTTGGATTACACCATCTTTTCCTAAATCTGGATTTTGAAATAGACTATTCCCTGGGAGCTTTTCCACCTGGAATTGAACTCTGAGAATCTACAAGAGGACACGTTGCTACTATTACTCGGATTAAACTACTTTTATTTTTTTTTATTTTTTCTTTGTCCACTTTTTACTTCAGTATAATAGAGACTACACTTCTTTCTTGATGGGGAAAGGAGACAAGTGTTATTTAGTCTCCTTTCTCTTCCACAAACTTTGACCTCTACTTGAAGGTTTTATCTTACCCATTTTGTGGAGATACCTTCAGGGAGAACTTTTTTGCTTTTGTCATTAAAATTTTGCTTGCCACCCATTTTAGACTCCCACCTGATCCAACCTAGAAGTTTTTCGTTCAGTTAAAATATATTAGAAATTATTACCTTACATCCTTTGTATTTTTATCTAGTTGAGGGAAAGTTATATTGTTCATTGGAAGCACTGTAGTTATTTATAGATTTTATAATAACATATTATAATAGTAATTTAGAAGTAAGTTTCCTTTAGTGCATATTTGTTTATTTATTTTTTTTCTACTCTCTTCTGTTTCCCTTTCTCTTTTTTCTTTTCCCTTCCCTCCCCTTCCTTACTTCCATCCCTAAATATGACTGTTAAATTCATTTCTTATAACGTCCATGGTCTAAACTCCCCTAGAAAACGATACCTGACCTGGAAAGAACTAAGAAACTCTAAAGCAGATATAGCATGCCTACAAGAGGTGAAATTCACTAGAGACGACCATCCAAAATTCGTTAATAAAAACCTTCCACACATTCTCTCCTCACTAAGTGTTGGAAAAAGAGCAGGAGTAATGATATTGGTTAAAGATACAGTGACCTTTAAGCTTCTTACTGAGAACAAAGACAAGGAAGGTAGGTATATTGTCATTACTTGTTAGTAAATAATCATCCCTGCACTATAGTTAATGTGTATGCTCCTAACCACGCCCAAATTGGCTTTCTGGATAAACTATTCGAGTTGGTCCAGGAAGTCAAACAAGGTGATCTTATACTCTTGGGTGATTTCAATCTTGTCCCAGACAATGAACTTGATTCAACAGCTCAGGCAAGCACTGTCTGAAACATTGGTTACAAAGACCGGAATTTCTTGATGCCTTTAGGTGTATAAACTCTACATCAAAAGAATTCACGTATTATTCCGACATCTACAACACATTTTCCCGGATTGACCTAATACTAACGGACTCATTCCCAATCTCTAAAATAAAAAAAATTTAAATTTTGCCCAAAACATTTTTGGATCATTCGCCAATAATATGCGATGTATGCCTCAATACTCTCTCTTCAAACAATTTCCTATGGGAATGTAACTCTTTCCTCTTAAACTCCCCAACATATAAAAAAGACATTGAAAAGTCAATTAAATTATATTTCGATGAAAATTCCACTGAAAATATGGGCCCTTTTGTAATATGGAATGCTCATAAAGCGGTAATTCACGGGAACCTCATCCAATTATCCTCGCAGCATAAAAAACGTCAAAGGGAAAAAGTTACAGCAATACAAAATATGATCAGACGGAAGGAAGAAGCTCAACAAAAACTTGTCTCTCCATCCACAACAATCCACAGGGAAATCCTAACTCTTAGAGCTGAATTAAAATCTGAACTATTCAAAGATTTTGAACAATTTTCCCACAATATGCATTTCAACTTTTACACCTCTATCAATAAACCCAGTAGACTGATGGCGCAAAGAGTCAAACAAGCCAGAATCCAAAAAAGGATCCATAAAGTTGCAAAATCCGACAGTTCCATTGCATATCATCCAAAGGAAATTGCTGAAACTTTCGCCAACTATTACATCAAACTATATAACCTAAAAAATGACCCATCAATTTCCCAACCAGATGATACGACCATTAATAGTTTCCTAGATAGAATGCAACTCCCCAAAATTTCCAAACAACAACTAGACACTCTTAACTCCCCATTTACGGATACAGAAATTAATATCAAACTTAAAATCCAAAAAATCCCCGGGGCCAAATGGGTTTACCAATGACTACTATAAAGCTTTTCCCCTTGTCCTCTCCCCCTATCTGGTCAAGATTTTTAATAAAGCTGCTGACACAGGAACATTTCCCAAAGAAATGCTAGAAGCTACAATTATTATAATCCCAAAATCAAAGGGAAATGAAGACCTCGTAAGCAACTACAGGCCTATATCCTTGATAAATGCTGATGTAAAAATTTATGCCAAGTTGATCGTGGACAGGTTAAAAAAAATACTACCTGATATTGTCAATAATGACCAGATGGGATTCGTGGAAAACCGACAGACTTCTGATGGTACAAGGAGAGTAATAAATCTAGTCTCCCATATCAACAATAGAAAAATCCCTTCTCTGCTGTTGGCATTGGATGCAGAGAAGGCTTTTGATCGAATCAATTGGAAATATTTGGAATTGGCTTTATATAAATTTGGATTTGACAAAAAAATTGTTAAAACCATTTTGGCCCTCTATTCTAATCCCACTGCAAAAATATACACCAATAATCACTAGTGATGAGCGAGTACTAAAAAGCTCGGGTGCTCGAAGCTCGGGCCGAGCCTCCCAAGATACTCGTGTACTCGGCCCGAGCAACGAGCCCAATGTTATCCTATGGGAGACCCGAGTATTTTTGTGAAATGACCACCGGCAGCATGTAGAAACCCTAAAAATGGCACAAAAGTCTCCGAAGAGTGCTCAAATGACATGGCAACAGCATGGGGAAGACCCCTTGAAGCATTTATCACTCAAAAGTCACAGCTGTGAACAATTTTGTCCGCGTTTTACGCCATTTTTACGGACTCACCAGAAAACCTTCCAAAATGACACCAAAATGATTTTTCATGGCGGAAATGTTAAGGGCACATACCCAATAGTAAGATAGATCTAATGTATGTTACTTTTTGAGATCAATACATGAAAGATTTTACGTAAAACATTGTGTGGCACTCCGATGTCCCTGAGAAGAGACGTACATAAAGGCCTCTGAGTCTAATGTGCCCATTTTGAGGAACTGAGTCTTTGTAGTATTTTCCTTTGCCAGGGCAGTTCACCAATGCCCCTGCATACAGACGTGCATGATGGCCTGTAAACCTGAAGTGCCCATTGTAAGGAAGTGGGTCTATTGTAGTATAGCCCTTAGGCAGGGCAGCCAAAAATTGGGAGGCTCCACGTTGTCCCTGGATAGAGACGTGCATGAGGGCCTCAAAACATTAAGTGTCCATTGTCAGGAAGTGGGTGTATTATAGTATAGCCCTTTGGCAGGGCAGCCAAAAATTGGGAGGCTCCACGTTGTCCCTGGATAGAGACGTGCATGAGGGCCTCAAAACATTAAGTGTCCATTGTCAGGAAGTGGGTGTATTATAGTATAGCCCTTTGGCAGGGCAGCCAAAAATTGGGAGGCTCCACGTTGTCCCTGCATAGAGACGTGCATGAGGGCCTCAAAACATTGTTCCCATTGCAAAGGAGCGGGTCTCCTGTCGTTGTAATGTCCATTCTGCAAAGAATGGGCGAAAAAATTTACCACTGGGGGTATACCTGAAACAAAGGCCTAACTCTTGTAACGGTCATCATGGTGGCGCATGAGGAGAAGGAGGAGCAGTCCAGCGATTATCCAAAGTCCAGAAGTGTGTACCCATGGGTGACTGGAGGTACATGGCAAATTCCCGTTACAAACTTTAAATTCCGCTCTCATTTGCTGGTGGTGTGGTGAAGTCTGGCCCAATCCAACCCTTGTTCATCTTGCTCAGAGTCAGCCTATCAGCATTTTCAGTTGACAGGCGGGTGCGTTTATCTGTAATGATTCCACCTGCGGCACTAAAAACACGCTCTGACAAAACGCTAGCGGCAGGGCAGGCCAGGACTTCCAAGGCGTAGAGAGCCAATTCATGCCACGTGTCCACCTTGGATACCCAATAATTGTAAGGCACAGAGGAATGTCGGAGTACAGTTGTTCGATCTGCAAGGTACTCCTTGAGCATCTGGGCAAACTTAGGATTTCTTGTGGCACTACCCCGCACCTCAGGGCCTGTGGTACGTGAGGGGCTGAGAAAACTGTCCCACATCTTAAAGACTGTTCCCCTACCTCTGGCGGATTGGACTTGTGACTCTCTCGGCTGTACGCCTTGGTTGTCCACTGATTCCTGACCTATGCCGCTAGCGTTTTGTGAGGGGAATGCTTTGCCTACTTCCGTGACTATGGCCTTCCGGAACTGCTGCATTTTGGTTGACCTCTCCGCCTCGGGAATAAGAGACATAAAGTTCTCCTTGTAGCGTGGGTCTAACAGTGTTACCAACCAGTAATGATTGTCGGCCAAGATGTTCTTAACGCGAGGGTCACGAGACAGGCAGCTTACCATAAAGTCAGCCATGTGCGCCAGACTCTTAACAGCCAGGACTTCAGTAGCCTGACCAACACGTTGACTGAATATGCTGTCCTCCTCCTCCTCCTCCTCCTCCTCCTCATCTACCCTGTCCTCTGGCCAGCCACGCTGAACCGAGGATATGACTGGTGTGCATGTCATATCCTCAATTTGGCCGGAGATTTGCTCCATGTCTTCATCCTCCTCCTCATCATAGTCCTCCACTGCACGTTGTGATGAGACGAGGCTGGGCTGTGTGTTATCACCCACACCCACTACTGTTTCTTGCTGCAACTCATCGCGCTCCGCCTGAAATGCATCATGTTTGGTTTTCAGCAGAGACCGTTTTAGAAAAGGCAGAGTAGCGGTATGGTGACGCTAATAATGGCGTCATCACCACTCACCATCTTGGTGGAGTCCTCAAAGTTTTGGAGGATGGTACATAGGTCGGACATCCATCTCCACTCCTCAGGTGTTATGTGTGGAGTTTGACCCATTTCCCGACGGCTTAGGTGATGCAGGTACTCAACAACTGCCCTCTTCTGCTCACATATCCTGACCAACATGTGCAGAGTTGAATTCCAACGCGTGGGGACATCACACACCAGTCTGTGAGCCGGAAGATGCAAACTGCGCTGAAAGCCGGCAAGGCCGGCTGAAGCAGTAGGTGACTTTCGAAAATGTGCAGACAGGCGGCGAACTTTTACCAGCAGATCAGACAGCTCTGGGTATGACTTTAGAAACCGCTGAACCACGAGGTTGAGCACATGGGCCACGCATGGAACATGTGTCAGCTGGCCTCGCCTCAAAGCCGCCACCAGGTACGGGCCATTGTCACACACGACCTTTCCTGGATTTAGGTTCAGAGGTGTGAGCCAGTGATCTGCCTGCTGTTTCAGAGCTGTCCACAGCTCTTCTGCATTGTGGGGTTTGTCACCTATGCAGATTAGCTTCAGCACAGCCTGTTGCCGCTTCGCCGAGGCAGTGCTGCAGTGCTTCCAGCTTGGGACTGGTGTGGAGGGTACAGTGGATGAGGATGCGCAGGAGGAGGAGGAGGCTGAAGAGCATGACATTCCGGAGCTGTAGAGTGTGGGTGAAACACTGACTGAGGTAGGGCCTGCAAACCTTGGTGTGGGAAGGACGTGTTCCGTCCCTCGCTCAGACTGGGTCCCAGCTTCCACAATATTAACCCAGTGTGCCGTCAACGAGATGTAGCGGCCTTGCCCACAAGCACTTGTCCACGTGTCTGTGGTTAGGTGGACTTTGGGTGAAACAGCGTTGTTCAGGGCACGTGTGATGTTTTGTGACACGTGGTTATGCAACGCGGGAACGGCACACCGGGAGAAATAGTGGCGGCTGGGGACCGAGTAACGTGGGACAGCTGCCGCCATCAGGTCGCGGAATGCTTCTGTCTCCACCAGCCTAAAAGGCAACATTTCCAGCGCAAGCAGTCGCGAAATGTTAGCATTTAGAACTGTGGCATGTGGGGTGTTGGCAGTGTATTTGCGCCTGCGTTCAAAGGTTTGCTGAATGGATAACTGAACGCTGCGCTGGGACAAGGACGTGCTTGATGATGGTGTTATTTCTGCGTAGGCAACTGCAGGTGCAGGACCGGAGGAGGCTTGTTCGCAGGCAGCATGGACAGGGGATTGGCTCGCATGCACAACCAGCGAAGACGTAGCAGTGACATTAGCAAGCATTGCTCCTCGACTCTGTTGTACTTCCCACAAAGTTGGGTGCTTGGCTGACATGTGCCTGATCATGCTGGTGGTGGTCAGGCTGTTAGTTTTGGTACCCCTGCTGATGCTGGCACGGCAGGTGTTGCAAATGGCCTTTTTAGAATCATCTGGATCCAACTTAAAAAACTGCCAGACTCGGGAAGACCTAACATTTGTACAGGCACCTTGTGTCGTGTTGTTGTTCCGGGGAACGGTTGCCTGACTTCTGCCTGGAGCCACCACCCTGCTTCTTACTGCCTGTTGGGATGCTACGCCTCCCTCCCCCTGTGCACTGCTGTCCTCGCTCTGCATATCCTCCTGCCAGGTTGGGTCAGTTACTGGATCATCCACCACGTCGTCTTCCTCTTCCGCACCCTGCTCCTCCTCCTGACTTCCTGACAATTGTGTCTCATCATCGTCCACCCCTTGTTGAGACACGTTGCCAACTTCGTGAGAACGTGGCTGCTCAAATATTTGGCCATCTGTACATACGATCTCCTCATGACCCACTTCAACATGAGCTGGCGAGAGGCCAGAATGTGTGAATGGAAACGTGAACAGCTCTTCCGAGTGTCCAAGTGTGGGATCATTAATGTCCGAGGACGTGTACTCAGCCTTGTGGTAGGAAGGAGGATCAGGTTCTGAAATGTGCGGTGCAGTATCACGGCTACTGACACTTGACCGTGTGGAAGACAGAGTGTTTGTGGTGGTGCCAATCTGACTGGAAGCATTATCCGCTATCCAACTAACAACCTGTTGACACTGGTCTTGGTTCAAGAGCGGTGTACTGCTGCGGTCCCCAAGAATTTTGGACAGGACGTGCGAGCGACTAGATGTGGCCCTTTGTTGTGGCAAAATTAGAGCTTGCCCACGACCTCGGCCTCTGCCTGCACCACCATCACGTCCACTTCCTTGTTCCTTGCCAACGCCCTTGCGCATTTTGCAATGCTGTGCTGACGTGTATTCACTAGACTTGGGCGTTATATCAAAGTTTGTGCAAATCGTGCACCTGTACGCTGCCACCGACAGGCACACACTTGCGGTTTTTAAATGCAAGCACGGACGCACTAAGAACCTAACAGGTTTTAGGAGCAAAAATTAATGACGAGAACTCTGACACTATCAGCCACTGCTGACTGACGTGTATTATACACTACACTTGTGCGTTATATAATAGTTTGGTAAAAACGCACACAAGTGCACCTGTACGCTGCCACCGACAGGCACACACGTGCGGTTTTTAAATGCAAGCACAGACGCACTAAGAACCTAACAGGTTTTTAGGAGCGACAATTGCTGAGAAGTCTGACACTATCAGGACTGTTTTAGACTGTGTACACCAGCCCCAGATATGATGAAGGCTGGTATACGGTCACCACTAGGAATGGCTATATACCCTGCCTGCCTGCCTGCCTGTATACTGCTACAATAGTCCTGACAAGGACTCTTTTGGTCACTAGCCTGTATTCCGACCTGGCTATACCCTGCCTGTATACAGCAACAATAGTCCTGAGAAGGACTCTGCTACTGTACTCCGACCTGGCTATACCCTGCCTGCCTGTATACAACTAGAATAGTCCTGAGAAGGACTTTTGGTCACACTGTTTGCAGCCTTGCTACGGAAATAGCTATAAAGGGCCGCAAACCTTTCCCTGAAGCAGCGACACTCTCCCTGCACTGACTGTCTGGATAGCTGTGAGCAGAGCACAGCGCGCCCGCCGGTATAAAGGCTCGGTCACGCTGTGCAGGCCGGCCAATCACTGCAATTCCACAACTAACAGGGCTGTGGCATTGCAGTGGTCTGCCAGCCAATCCCTGCATGAGGGCTGGCTCTCAAAAGAGCGCCAACATGCAGAAATGAAGACCACGAGTACAGCACGAGTATCGCGAGATTACTCGGTCCCCGCCGAGTAGACCGAGTACAGTGATACTCGTGCGAGTACCGAGTAGTAACAAGCATGCTCGCTCATCACTAATAATCACTTATCAAATCCCTTCCCAATTACAAATGGTACCAGACAAGGATGCCCCCTTTCTCCCCTCCTTTTCGTTCTGGCTATAGAACCCCTTGCAGAGTTAATCAGAAACAATTCCAACATTTTAGGTATAAAAACAAGTAACCGCCATCATAAAATTGGGTCCGCTCACACTCCATAGCTCTAACCGCAGAGGAGGGGAGACCCGGGGGTCCGCTCACACTCCACAGCTCTGACTGCAGGTCTGGCCTTTATTTCTTATTTTTTTTTTGTTTTGTTATGGATTTTCTTGGGGAGGGTTTGTTGTATATGAGCTGTACACAAATGGCTGCTGTAACCTGAATCTGCAAATATATCACTCAATATAAAAAAAAAAAATTGGACTTTTTGCGGATGACATTATTCTTTCCTCTCGGACCCCCTAAACTCTATCATAGAAGCTCAAAAAATTCTGAATGAGTATTCAAAGGCCTCCTATTATAAATTAAACAACAATAAATCTAACCTTCTTCCCTTTTTCCTTAAAACTAGTACTATTAGTCTTATTAAAAAAGTTTCCTCTTTTACTTGGGAAGAAAACTCATTTGCCTATTTAGGGATCAAAATTACCAATAACCTGGATTCTTAGTGGAAACAAATATGGAGGACCTTGTCAAGATTACTCAAAGAAAGATTGCAGAAATGCCCAAGAACAATATAAGTTGGTTGGGAAAAATTATGGCATTCAAAATGATAATATTACCTAAGATTTTATACTACTTTAGAGCGATACCCCTCTTAGTCCCATTAAATTATCTATACAAACTACAAAGTCTCTTAAATGAGTTCATCTGGGACAAGAAAAAGCCAAGAATTGCCAAGAATACACTGACAAAACACAAAAGAAGAGGTGGGTTCAGCTTACCCAACATAATATGTTACTATAAGACTAATACCATCAAACAGAGTATAAATTGGATTCTAAACATTCACACCCTCCCATGGCTCGATTTGGAATTATCCCTCAATAACTATTCTTCCCTGCGATCCCTTATCCAACTTCATATCCTGAACCCTAAGCTACCTCTCCCAAACTCCCCTACAATTGCATCCACTATATCAATCTGGAAAAACTTTACCAAGCAAAAATCCAAATTAACCAAATTTGAACAAATCAGTAATTTCCCCCTAAAATTCCTTGCCTTAATGTCAAATGAGACCATTCCTGAAACATGGAATACTTTAGGCCTAAAACTAATAAAAGACATACACAATGACAGAGATTTCATCTCATTCTTAGACATTAAAATAAAATATGATATACCTGACTCTGACTTTAAGTTACTAATTTCTCTGAGGACCTCCCTCCGGAAAATCCTAAACACTAACTACCCTCTCCCGGACTTTATTAGTATCCTATTCTGCAACTTAGAGAAACAAAGCGTCCGGAGTACTAGTACCATATATAGATTCTTAAATGATGACTATATATTTTGTAAGCAAACCTACATGGAAAGATGGGAGAAGGATTTAAAGATGTGTTTCTCTGATGAGAAATGGCAAAACTACCTAAAAGCTACGTACTCCTCCACCATCTCCCCCATATTACAAGAAACCTTTTATAAAACTTTATCGAGATGGTATCTTACTCCGGTACGTTTAAACAAATTTGATAAATCAAACTCTCCTTATTGTTGGAGAGGATGTGGACATAAGGGTAGTCTATTGCATATCCTATGGGAGTGTCCTAAAATTGGAAACATGTGGTCAGAGATCAACAACCTCTTGAATCGAATATGTACTTCAAAGGTTACAGTCTCCCCACAAATGGCCCTTCTGTCTCTAGATTTGGAGGACACTGACCCTGCCTTAGTTCCCATATTTATACATATATTTCTGATTATTAAGCAACATTTAACAGTAAACTGGAGAAGTAATGTTATCCCCACCACCTCGGAAATAATTAAGCTCATGAATACACCCCAAGAATATGAGAGAAAGTATGCAATATACAATAATCTTTTCAGTTCATACTACAAAAGATGGAGTCTATGGCCTACAAACATCAGTAATACCTCAACGTAAATGGAATGAACCCCTTCCACCCCCCTTTTTTCTTTTTTCTCTTTATTTTTCTGTCTCTCTTTTCTTTTTCATTTTTTGCTTATTATTGCATTTAAATATGTCTTCACAGAGTCAAATAATGATGTAAATAATAGCAAATGTTATGGGTGTCAACATCTGCAAGTCTACAATATTCACTAGTCTGATACGATTTTTGTAAATAGTTTAATCCTATATGTTCTCCCATTTCCCTCCCCCTGTGGTTTTCCCTATATATTTCCAAAATTCCCCCAATAAAAGCCTTTTTCCTTATTTTTCCTCCCTCCCTTCCAATATCCTCCTCCCTTCAATGGTTAAACATCTTTATGATTACTTATCTACTTTTGAATATATTTACATAAGAGTGTTTGAAATTCTATGACTGTTATGTAATAAAAATATTGAAACACACAGTCTTATATTAGTTGCTTAATTTCATTCACTAGGAAACTTTAACACCTGATAAGTGCTCTGTCTTAGATCATTTTACTCAACATGAAAGACTGTTTATTCCAGTGAAACCCTGGAGCTATGTCATACCCAAGCACAGTGGTGTACCGTCAATAGAGGCAGGCTACATTACTATTACGGGGCCTATAAGCTGGGGGGGCCCGCGGTGGCTGCTCGCTTTCACTTTAATCTCAGGCTCAGTGTCAGACTGTCAGAGTGACTCTCAGCAGCGGCGTGTACAGTGTGCTAGGAGGAGCTTCTCCTGCTCTGTTGCTCCGCTCTCTGGCTGAATTTGCATGCACATGACACGCTCCTTGGCTGACGTAGATTTCCAGTGGTAGTGATGGGCAGTCCTGCTCTTTTTGGTGATCCGGTTCCCATGGCTCCACTCACCAAAAAGAGTCGGCTCTTTCGGATCGTTCATTGCCCTATTAAATATGTGTTCACGGCAGGTTATGCTTGTTATAATGCTGCCAAAACCACGCCCACCTGTGGGTAAACCACGCCCACTCACAACAACCAATTAATTTGCTGAGTGGGCGGGGTTTGTTCAGGTGGGCGGGGTTTCACCCTCCAAACACCCATATTTTATATCCAGTGAGAGCCGTTAAGAGAATTTAGTGGCTCTCACTGGAATTCCGGCTCCTGTCAGTCACAGCAGGGAGCCGGAACTTTGTGTTGGGTCGTTTGCGACACATCACTAATCAGTGGAACTTTTGACTTGGTGGCAGACAAGCGAGTGGCAGCCATTGGTGGTTGCTACTGCTTCTTGGCGGCTCTACACGTCGTCGACACTCAGCAGGGAGTCAGGCAGTCACAGTCACAAAACACGAGTACTGTTTCTGAAGACAGTGACCCGGGCCCAGCTGTGGTAGTAATCTACTTACGGGAGGGTAGAGTGTATAGGCTCCGTCCAGGTATGGCTAGAGTGTATGGGCTCCAAATGCAGCCTGACATTTCCAGCTGCAATAAACATTTTTCTGAGCCCTCATGGTCAAGGAGTTGTTTATAATAGAAGCGGGAGTCTTGGGTTAAGACCCCCAAATGGGGGAGTGCGGAGAGGGAGCAAAACCACCCCCCTTGCATGATTGCAGTGAAGCATCGCTACGCCCACCAACCAAGCCTGTCATGCCCAATAACCTGAAAGGAGCCCATACATTCTAGGCTCAACTCTTACGGAACTGACTAGGATTAAGTTTATTTCCTAATTCATAATGTGTATGCTACCACCCCAGTAATGTGTATGCCTGTGTATACCCCCTCAGTGACGTGTATTCCCCACCCCAGTAACGAGTATGCCACCCTTGTAATGTGTATGCCCGTGTATGTGTTGCGGGCGGGGAGGGAGCTGTCGCTGCTGCGCTCTCACTGGCGCTCGGGTCCGGCGCTGCTGCTGCTGCTCGGTGGCTCGAGCGGTGGGCCGGATCCGGGGACTCGAGCGGCGCTCCTTGCCCGTGAGTGAAAGGGGTGATTTGGTTTGGGGATTTGGTCCGTGACACCACCCACGGTTTGTGGTGAGGTTGGGGCACCACCGCTGCTGGTGACGGGGATCCCGGGAGCGATGGCAGGGAGCAGCTGGGATGTTGTTTCCCCCTCCGTGGGTAGGGGTTGGTTGTCCCGGGGCCCGGTAAGGTGTGACGGGGAGGTACAATTGGTGAGGTGCAGGGTCGAGGGGGCAGCGCGGTGCCGGATGGCATGGTGGTACTCACTGGATATATGCCGGAGGAGCCCTTTTGCCCGCAGGCTCTGGCCCTGGGAATTCTAGCTGTGGCGGTAGCTGTATTTCCCTGTTGTTGTTTGGACGGTTGCCTTCAGTCGGGTCTTGGCTGTTTGGAAACCCCTGGGGTTCCGGTCACTAACGAATTTGACCTGTTTAACAGCGACTCCAAGCCTGGTCGGGGTCCGCAGGCCCTGCCGGTTTGTGCTGGCTTCTCTTCGCTCTCCGGTTCGGTACCGGCGGGCCACCGCCTGTCCCCGGTCGTATGGTTCCGCGTCGATCTGCCTCTCCTGCAGACGGCCACCACCGTCTGCCAACCTTGCTCTTGGTGCCCGGGTCACATACCCGGACATGGTCAGTTTTCTCCTCTACTATTACTTCACTCCTCACTCTTTCACTTCCCTAACTGAACTCCCTTCCTTTCTCGCCTCCAGGACTGTGAACTCATCAGTGGGTGGGGCCACTTTTACCATTACTAACGGTAGTCATTTTTATTAAAACAGACGGCTTCCGCTCTCCCACCCAAACAACCTGGCCCTGATGCTGACCCTTAGAAGGGGGCAGCACCCCTTAACCCCAGTCCAGATCCAGGCTACCCGAGCGGGAACGGATACGGTGCTTCGCACCCTACGGTCACTTCAGGGGACCCCACGTCCATGGGGGACCCCTGACCCCCCGGAGGATTGCCACCGGTTACGGTAGTGGCGGGCTTGGGCCATCGCTTTCCTCCAGGCCCATCCTTCAAATCAGCCTCTCCGGAGGCGGTAACGGAATCATGCCAACATATTTACATTCCCACAAGTTTGCGGTTGCCCTGCTAGTTCTCAGGCATGTCCATAAGCAGTTTCTTATGCACGGTGCAAAGGGTCCCTACGGGGACAACTTGCCGGCAACGGCTGGGTCAATCACAGTCGACAATCAGGTAACATCTTCGGTTGATTACAGTCATTCATCTACTTATTCACACACTCAACTTATCACACCCCTAGATGGTGGTTTCCTTGCACCTAAGCGGGGGTCGACCTAGGTTGGGACGTGTGGACCTTCGGGGCCCAATGTCAGTGGTGACAGGCAGTGGGACAGAGGGAACAACTGGTTCCTCTTCCCGTCTATCATGTGGGGCAGGCGGAGGCATAGGGGAGCTGGGTGCAGGTGCATCCCCGGGCACTGGCTCATCGTCGACCACTTCCATCACTTTCTCATCCACGGGTTGTGGGAACAGTATCACTGGAAGAATCACTGCGTCGTTCTGCGTAGGCCAATCTGCCGGGAAATCGCCCATCATGGTGTGGATTACCACCTTTTCCTTCTCCCCAACCGGTCTGGGGACCGGAGCTTCAGTTGCCACCCGCAACGGTGGTGGGCACCTCTTCAGGTGGTCCCTGGAAACCGTGGCCAAAGTGTTCCCCTGGTCACGACTGACCTGGTAGGCCTTCCCATCCTCCCATTTGGTGGGTTGTATAACATACGGGGTCTTCTCCCATTGATCATCCAGCTTATGGGTCCTTCTCTTTCCTTCTGTACTACATCCCCAGGCTGGAAGGGACCTGCAGGCGCCTTCCTGTTGCAGCACTGCTCCTGCTGTCCCTGACTCCAGCACAAGTTATTTTCTACGTATTCTTGGACCTGCACCCTTCGCCGAGTGTCCCATTTAGCAGTCGAAGGGAGTGCTTCTGGGGCTTCCAGACCCATTTCCAGGTCCACTGGCAGCCGACCGGGCCGAGCTCTCATCAGGTACGCCGGTGTGCATTTCGTAGAGCTGGAAGGGATGTTGTTGTACATATCGACCAGATCAGGTAGCTTCTCTGGCCACAGGTTCCACTCTTCCAGCAGTAACGTCTTGAGGAGGCCCAGGACCAGGTGGTTCATCTTTTCACACATGCCATTGGTCTGGGCATGGTAAGGCATGGTCCGAATTTTCTTGCAGCCGTACAACTGGCAGAATTCTTGGAACACCTCTGCCTCGAAGGTCCCCGTGCGGTCGACAGAAATAGGCCAGGAATGCTGTAGCGGCGGTACGACCGGTCAGGTCCTTGACTGGGACAACCACCATGAATCTTGAATAGTGGTCTACAATGGTCAGAGCGTAGGTATACCCACTTCGGCTAGGGGTGAGCTTCACGTGGTCAAGGGCGACCAGCTCCAGCGGCTGATGCGTAATGATTGGGCGTAGAGGGGCCTTCTGGCTGGCCTCATCCCTTCTTCTCAGTGCAGAGGGACCGCATTCTCGGCACCAGGCCTCCACAGACTCCCGCATCCCACTCCAATAGAACCGCTCCCTCAACAGCATCTCCAGCTTCTTCCACCCATAGTGCCCGGCACCGTCATGGTATGCCTGTAGGACAGTGGGCACATTAGCCTGGGGAATCACCAGGTGGCGGACCTTCTCGTGGGTCTTCGGGTTGATCAATTCCTGATACAGACTGGGCAGCGGATCTAGGTTCACCTGTCGTTGATGGACATGCAACTTCTCAGCCAGCGGCCGGTGAAACGCAGGCAACTCGATTTCTTCGAGGTCATCATCATCCGGCCCCTCTTCCGACAGGTGGGGCATCTGGGAGAGTGCATCGGCATTAGCATTTGTACGGCCGGCCCAGTACTTGATGGTGAAGTCGTAATTGGCTAGCCTGGCCACCCACCGCTGCTCCAATGCACCCAGCTTAGCTGTATCCAGATGGGTTAGCGGGTTATTGTCCGTTTAAGCGGTGAACTTGGCTGCCGCTAGGTAATGGCGGAATCGCTCGGTGATAGCCCACACCAGTGCTAAGAGCTCGAGCTTGAAAGAGCTGTAGTTCTCAGGGTTCCTTTCCGTAGGTCGGCGTTTTCGGCTAGCGTAAGCGATCACCTTCTCCCTTCCGTCTTGGACCTGGGATAAGACTGCCCCCAAGCCCACATTGCTGGCATCGGTGTAGAGGATGAATGGGAGGCTGTAGTCGGGGTACGCTAGGATTTCTTCCCCGGTCAAGGCCGTCTTCAGCTGGCGGAAGGATTCTTCATGCTTTTCTTCCCACGCCAACGGGGTGCCAAGGGGTCTACCACCCTTGGTCTGTCCCATCAGGAGGTCTTGCATGGGGGCAGCTATCTTCGTGTACCTCTTAATGAAGCGGCGATAGTAGCCCACCAGACCCAGGAACTGTCTCACCTCTCTCACCGTGGTCGGCCTCAGCCAGTCTTGAATGGCAGTGATCTCCTCAGGATCCAGGGCGACGCCTTCCGCGCCCACCACATGTCTGAGGTACTGCACCCTGGGCTTCAACAAATGACACTTGGAGGGCTTCAATTTCATCCCATACTTGGCAAGGGACGCGAACACCTCAGCTAGGTGCTCCAGGTGGGCTTCATACGTCTGTGAGTATACAATTACATCGTCCAGGTACAACAATACGGTCTCAAAATTCAGATGCCCCAGACAGCATTCCAGCCCAAACGGCATGTTGTTGAACTCACAGAGTCCCATGGGGGTAGCAAAGGCGGTCTTCTCATGGTCTTCGGGCGCAACGGCCACCTGCCAGTACCCACTGGTGAGGTCAAGGGTAGAGAAATAATTAGCGGTTCTCAGCGCGGCCAGGGACTCTTCTATACGGGGCAGAGGATAGGCATCTTTATGCGTTATCTGGTTGATCTTCCGGTAATCCACACACATCCTCATGGTGCAATCCTTCTTCTTTACCAGTACCAGCGGGGCGGCCCAGGGACTGCAGCTGTCCCGAATAACCCCCGCCTCCTTCATGTTCCTCAACATGTCTTTGGCGCATTGGTAGTGTGCAGGGGGAATAGGTCTGTATCTCTCTTTAATGGGAGGATGCTCACCGGTGGATATGGTGTTGGACCCCTTTAATCCGCCCAAAATCTAATGAATGCTTGCTGAAAACCTGGTCGTACTCCTGTACCACCCTGTATACCTCTGCTTTGTGATGCGTGGGGGTATCATCAGTGTCTACGTGTAACTCTTGACACCACTCATCTAACCACCTCGGGGATGGGGGGTGACTGGCAGGAGGCAGTGCGGTCGGGTGAACGGCCTCTTGGATAGTGTGAGGGTCTAGAGTAAGCAGCTTGGTGAGGGTAGCATACTGGGGAAGCCTAACCTTCTCCTCCCCGCAGTTTAACACCCTGACGGGCACTCTACCTTTCTTGACGTCTACCACCCCTCGGGCGGCCATTACTGTGGGCCAGTGCTCGGAGGGCATAGGCTCTACCATGGCCAGGTAATCCCGTCCCTGGGGACCTACCGCTGCCGTGCACCATCATCATCTCACTCCTGGGAGGCACAATCAACGGGGCCGCATCCATCACTCTCACTCCCCCAATCTGTCCTCCTATGGAGTTCACTTGTTGCTGATACATCAAGGCCCGGATCTCACGCTGCACAGCCCTCTGTCGGCCTCCTGCTGCTTTGGCGGCTAACTGCCGCAGTAGGGTCAACACCTCACTCATGCAGTGCTCCATCACATTAGTCCCTAGCACTACCTTCGGGTTATGGTCACTGGGTTCATTCATTATCACAATCATTCCCTGGTGCTGCAGTTCAGCCCATCCCACGGTCATGGCTACTTGTTTGTACCCCACTTGGGTCAAGGGGAGTCCATCGGCTGCGACCAGTGTCATGCTACCGTCTGGAGGGGCAAGTTCATCATTTCCCCAATACCGCTGATACAGTGTGTAAGGTATCGTGGTTACCTGGGATCCAGTGTCCAGGAGTGCCATCAGCGGGATGCCGTCCACTGCCAGAGGGATGATGGGCCGGGCTCCAATGTACCGGTCCTGCCAGTCGGGGGGGCCACGGGGTTCTACTCCTGAGGATTGGCCCTTGGCCCCAGGGGTTGTTCGTTTAACGGACACCGTCGGGAGTAGTGGCCGGGCTTGCTGCACCTGTAACAAATTGGAGGTCCATACCGTGAGTCATTGGCCCTTCTCCGCTGCATCCAGGGGACGTCCTCCGGGCTGTCGGCGAGCTGCATCCTCCCGGGGGGCTTGGGTCTCGTCGGAGGCTGGAGTGCGGTGAGGATCTTGGCGAGGTCTCCATCCATGCGACGGACCTGGGCAGCCAGCTCCTCCATCATTCCTCCAGGGGCCGCAGGCGCCGAGGGAGCTGGGAGAGAAGGGAGTACCACGATGGGGGCTGTCTCAGCTGGCCATGGGGCCGCCTCTGGGACGTCGAATGCTGGGGGTTGCAGAGCTTAGATGGCCCGTTCTTTCAGCACAGCAAAGTCCACATTAGGGTGTTCTAGGGCCCACAGGCCGGAGTTGCTTGCGGTCCTCCGGGGATCCCATCCCCTGCACGAACTGCTCGACCAACATTTTGTTGCTGTCTGCATCATTAATGGCATCCACCTGCTTCAGTGTGCGGAGGGAAGTTTGAAGGCGCAAGGCATAGTCTCTAATACTGCAGGTCGCTGTCGGCATTGGTAAAACTGCATCCACAGCTCGGCTTCGGTGCGGGTCTCGAAGGCAATCTGTAGCTTTTCAAAGATGGTGGCCACGGAGGACCGGTCCCCCTCGGTCCAGGTCTCTGTCTCCTGTTCAGCCGCGCCGGTTAGCTGCCCCAGCACTACCACTGCATGTTGCTTATTGGTCAGGGGATACAGTTCTAGGACCGGGTTAAGCTTCTTCCGGAAGACTTGCAAAGCGTCAGGTTTCCCGTCGTACTGCGGCAGCCAGGTAGCTCCGGGCACATAGGGCAAGGAGAACGGCATCACCTGGGCAATGGCAGGAGCCGCGGCCTCCCCTGCTCGTGCGGCCGGAGCACGGCCTGGCCCATTCTCATTCGCGGGCGCCGCTACGGCTGCGACCGCCGCTCCTCCAGCGGCCTCGTTGGGCGCGGACATCTTGTTTCCGACCCCCTTGGTTCTTTCTCAGCACCTCCTCTTCAGGGGCGGAGCTTCGGCTTTCGCGCCTCCACTGCTCGAGAAGACGCTCGAGCGGGAAAATCTTCGCGCCCAAGATGGCGGCTTCTGAAATTTTTCGGCCGGACACCGCCGGCGGGACACAAGGCGCACTTCTACCAGCTGGTAGAATGGTAAGATCCTGTTTGTGACGCCAAGTTGTCGCGGGCGGGGAGGGAGCCGTCGCTACTGCGCTCTCGCTGGTGCTCGGGTCCGGCGCTGCTGCTGCTCGGTGGCTCGAGCGGTAGGCCGGATCCAGGGACTCGAGCGGCGCTCCTCGCCCGTGAGTGAAAGGGGTGATTTGGTTTGGGGATTTGGTCCGTGGCGCCACCCACGGTTTGTGGTGAGGTTGGGGCACCACCGCTGCTGGTGACGGGGATCCCGGGAGCGATGGCAGGGAGCAGCTGGGATGTTGTTTCCCCCTCCGTGGGTAGGGGTTGGTTGTCCCGGGGCCCGGTAAGGTGTGACTGGGAGGTACGGTTGGTGAGGTGCAGGGTCGCGGGGGCAGCGCGGTGCCGGATGGCACGGTGGTACTTACTCAGCCAAGAACAGATGCAGAGTCTCCGGTAAAACAAACGGCCGGATGGACGGGTCCCGCAGCCGGATGCTGTGGTTTCTCCCGGACGGTTGGTGGTGGCTGCCTTTCCCTGCACCTTTTCTGTAACTTCGGTCCCGATGGCTTCCCACCAGTAACCCGCTCCCCAGCGTGCATATATGCCGGAGGAGCCCTTTTGCCCCCAGGCTCTGGCCCTGGGAATTCTAGCTGTGGCGGTAGCTGTATTTCCCTGTTGCTGTTTGGACGGTTGCCTTCAGTCGGGTCTTGGCTGTTTGGGAACCCCTGGGGTTCCGGTCACTAACGGATTTGACCTGTTTAACGTTGACTCCAAGCCTGGTCGGGGTTTGCAGGCCCTGCTGGTTTGTGCTGGCTTCTATTCGCTCCCCGGTTCGGTACCGGTGGGCCACCGCCCATCCCCGGTCCTACGGTTCCGCGTCGATCTGCTTCTCCTGCAGACGGCCACCACCGTCTGCCAACCTTGCTCTTAGTGCCCGGGCCACGTACCTGAACACGGTCAGTTTTCTTCTCTACTACTACTTCACTCCTCACTCTTTCACTACCCTTACTGCACTCCCTTCCTTTCCCGCCGGGTCGAGGGGGCAGCGCGGTGCCGGATGGCATGGTGGTACTCACTGGATATATGCCGGAGGAGCCCTTTTGCCCGCAGGCTCTTGCCCTGGGAATTCTAGCTGTGGCGGTAGCTGTATTTCCCTGTTGTTGTTTGGACGGTTGCCTTCAGTCGGGTCTTGGCTGTTTGGAAACCCCTGGGGTTCCGGTCACTAACGAATTTGACCTGTTTAACGGCGACTCCAAGCCTGGTCGGGGTCCGCAGGCCCTGCCGGTTTGTGCTGGCTTCTCTTCGCTCTCCGGTTCGGTACCGGCGGGCCACAGCCTGTCCCCGGTCGTATGGTTCCGCGTCAATCTGCCTCTCCTGCAGACGGCCACCACCGTCTGCCAACCTTGCTCTTAGTACCCGGGCCACGTACCTGAACACGGTCAGTTTTCTTCTCTACTACTACTTCACTCCTCACTCTTTCACTTCCCTAACTGCACTCCCTTCCTTTCCCGCCTCCAGGACTGTGAACTCATCAGTGGGTGGGGCCAACCACCTGGCTCCACCCCACCTGGTGTGGACATCAGCCCCTGGAGGGAGGCAACAAGGATTTGTGTCTGACTGATGTGCTTATCTCGGGGTGTGTTGTTGCAGTACCTGTGACGACCTGGCTAGTCCAGGGCGCCACATTCCCCCTTGATTAAATGCAGACCGTCCGCGGGCTGCCCGTCCATCACCAGTTTTATTTTCACAACTGAAAAAGGTAAAACATATAAAAACATTCAACAAGCATATTTATGAACTTCCCTTAACGGGAGGCACAGTACTTTTAACGTTACTAACGGTAGTCATTTTTATTAAAACAGACGGCTTCCGCTCTCCCACCCAAACAACCTGGCCCTGATGCTGCCCCTAAGAAGGGGGCAGCACCCCTTGACCCCAGTCCAGATCCAGGCTGCCCGAGCGGGAACGGGTATGGTGTTTCGCACCCTACGGTCACTTCAGGGGACCCCACGTCCATGGGGGACCCCTGACCCCCCGGAGGATTGCCACCGGTTACGGTAGTGGCGGGCCTGGTCCATCTCTTTCCTCCAGGTCCATCCTCCAAATCAGCCTCTCCGGAGGTGGTAACGGAATCATGCCAACATATTTACATTCCCACAAGTTTGTGGTTGCCCTGCTAGTTCTCAGGCATGTCCATAAGCAGTTTCTTATGCACGGTGCAAAGGGTCCCTACGGGGACAACTTGCCGGCAATGGCCGGGTCAATCACAGTCGACAATCAGGTAACATCTTCGGTTGATTACAATGTTGTTGCAGTACCTGTGACGACATGGCTAGTCCAGGGCGCCACATATGCACCCTTAGTAATCAGTATGCCTCATCCCATCAGTAATACATGGAGGACTATGCAGGATGCATTCTAATACATGGAGGGCTATGGGGTGCATTATAATGCATGGAGGACTATGGGGTGCACTATAATATATGAAGGGGCATGGGGGATGCATTATACAATATGGAGGACTATGGGGGTACATTATTATACATGGAGAGCAATAGGGGTGCATTATTATACATGGATGGCTATGGGGACATTATAATACATTCAAGGCTATGGGGTGCATTATAATACATGAGGATCTATGGAGGTGTATTATAATATATGGAGGACTATGGGGTGCATTATAATACATTGAGGACTATGGGGGATACATTATACGATATGGAGGACTATGAGGGCATTATACGATATGGAAGACTATGGGGGCATTATATGATATGGAAGGCTGTGTGGGGGCCATTATACTGTTTGGAGGGCTAGTGGGGACCATTATACAATGTGGAGGCCATTATACTTTATGTAGGTACATTATACTGTATGTAGGGTTTTTTATACAGTGTTGAGAGGTGTGGGAGTCACAGTTGGGGTTCATACTGTGTTGGTGTAGTTGAAGGGGGCTACAGTAAGGTCATCATACTGTGCATGTCGAGGGTACTGTGGAGGAATTCGCTATGGGGATATTGTGCAGTGTTTGTGAGACACATTTGTTGGCATCACATATTCTGTGTGCAATGAAAGGGAAATCCAAGGTCTCAATAGGAAGAAAATTAGTTTGTAAGGTCTTCAAAGTTGTGTGATATGCTCTGGATGACTATAGCTGAATATATACATTTTTTTTATACATGCTCTGGATGACTATAGCTGAATATATACATTCCTATGTACGCCCCTGCCCGAGCACTTCTTTATGTGGTGTATTTTTGGCACCCCTGAGGCTTCAGTCGCCACAGAGGTACTGCATCTCAGCCAGAGGTGTGGTATCTCATTCCCGGGTAAATAAGGGGTCACAAATCGGTATACACACAAACACAGACACTATATTTAGCAACACTCCACTCCTCCGTGGTTAGGGCGTAGTGCAACTAAGCTATTTACTCTGGTAGAAGCACTGTCCCCGAAGCCAGCTGGGGGGTGGAGTCAAGTTAGTGGGAGCAGAATGTAGAATGATAGTCAGTTAGGAAGAGGATGCGGAGGAGAGCGGTCCTGGCGTCAAGTGCTGGATCAGCTCGATCCAGGATAGTGGGAAAGAAGAGGTCCTAGACCCACGGAAAGTGCGCCATATACCCGTGGGCTCTTTTCCACGCTGGCATACTGGTGTGGAGGGACTTGGCCGCATAGGGGACTGGCCCCTCAACTAGTGGAGTACTACAAGTCTCAGCTTGCAAACCAGAGGCAGAGGTTACTGTAAGTATCAAAGCCACATTCACACATATCAAGTGAAAAGGTGACCCCCTAGGGCCAAGGGATAGAGTTTCAAGACACCCCACAGGATCCGCGGACACCAGCTCGGGGCTCTGTGTGTAGGTGTGGGACAGGAGGGAGAGGTTAGCGCAGGAAAACAACCAGGAAGAACACTGAAGGGTGTACCGGGTTGTGCCTCCAAACTATCCGGGGATCGACTGGAACCCATCACAGCAAAACTCAGCAACCTGTGGGCAGCATTTGACGTGATAATCTGAAACTTTGAGCTGTGAGCAAAGACTTTGTCACTGCATCCCTGTTTTGCCCAGTTATAATCTGCGCCTCCGGCCCTGCACTCCGCCATTACGCCACAACACCATCTTCAGCCCTGGGGCTCAGCTCTACCTGTGGAGTGCTTTACCAACTCAGCTGCATCACCATCGACCCAAGGGGAAACTGAATAGCAGCGGCGGCATCCATGTTGCCGCATAGCACAGGCGGTGTCACGAACTCTCTCTCCTTGTAGATATCCCCATCTCATTTAAACGATACCGCCAGGGTCACGGAGCCAGGCCTCGCCACTGTGACATCCCAAGAAGCGTAGCCGGCCCGGTAACGAGTAGATCCCAGGCCCTGGAGGGGCATGTCATATTTGGTTACTCGTGTTCTTTGATTATGGTTTTTATGTTTTTGATTATAGTTCAAACCTTTAGAGAATTAGATTTTTTTTTTCTAAATTGCTTAAAGGGAGTCACACACACAGTGCAACACTGTCCATCACCAGCTAGGGCAGTCCCCAAGACATAAATTGAGGAGGGGTATCAATGCAACTGAAAAGGACTGTTGGTTTATTGTTATACCAGTAGGTACTGTCACGGTATAACACACTGTCCCTTCTCCAGCAGAATCCCTCTCTAGTCCTTACACTATTTCCAGATAGAGTGCGGCAAACATGGCTGAAACCTCCTTATTTTCAAAAGGCTTAACCCCTTCATGACTGGGCGATTTTTCCATTTTTTGTTTTTGTTCCCCTTTTTCCGAGAACCATAACTTTTATATGTTTCCATCAATCTTGCCATATGAGGGCTTGTTTTTTGCGAGATGCGTGTTACTCTTAAATTAAACCATGATTTTTACCATATAGTGTACTGGAAAACAAGAAAAGAATTCCAAGTGCAAAAAAATTGCAAAAAAAAGTGTGATTGCACAATTGTTTTTGGGATATTTTATTCACCGTGTTAACTATATGGTAAAACTGATGTGTTGGTGTGATGCCTCAGGTCAGTACAAGTTTGTAGATATCAAACATGTATAGGTTTACTTTTATCTAAGGGCTGAAAACAAAATTTAGAAATTCGACCAAAAAAGTGTTGCACTTTTTGCCCCATTTTCCGCGACCCATAGCGTTTTCATTTTTTAGGATATGGGGCTCAGTGACTACTTATTTTTTGTGTCTCGAGCTGTCATTTTAATCACACTATTTTGCGCAGATGAGCTGTTTTGATTGCCTGTTATTGCATTTTGTGCAAAATTTGCAACAACCAAAAAGCATAATTTTGGCATTTAGAATTTTTTGCCGCTACTCCGTTTACCAATCAGGTTAATTAATTTTATAATTTGAAAGATCAGGCATTTCTGAACCCGGCGATACCAAATGTGTGTATATTTTTATTGTTTAGTTTCCAATGGGGAGAATGTGGGTGATTTGAACTTTTAGGTTTTTTTATTTTTAAAAAAAGTTTTAAAACTTTTTTTTTGTTTTACTAGTCCACCTAGGTGACTATAAAGATCAGTAGTCTGATTGCTTGTTCATTTCTGTTGATCAAAGGTGCACAGCTCTGATCAGCAGAAATGTATAATTCCAGTAAGAGCTGGCACTTTGTCACCTCTAACAGGAAATACGTCATAGTGACAAGAGACATCACATGACCTGTCACTACCATGGCAACCATCGACTCCTTGTGATCATGTCACGGGTCCTCCGATGGCAGCGGAGAAAAGCACATTACCCACAGTGGAAATTTAAACTGCGCACAATCTAAGGGGTTAACAGGCGTGGGTGGATCGTGGATCCACCTGTGCCTGTTAGCCGCACATGTCATGTTAGCCGCACATGTCAGCCGGATCACTGCAGGAGCTGGCAGTGATTACTCCAAAATGTTTTAGGACATGCCGGTACATCCTAGGTCATGAAGGGGTTAAACGTTTTTTTCACCACTACTTTATCAGTAACAGGTACAGTACTAGTA
Organism: Anomaloglossus baeobatrachus; assembly: GCF_048569485.1. Classification (NCBI taxonomy): domain Eukaryota; kingdom Metazoa; phylum Chordata; class Amphibia; order Anura; family Aromobatidae; genus Anomaloglossus; species Anomaloglossus baeobatrachus. The sequence goes on along the minus strand of NC_134353.1, from coordinate 882,183,594 downwards.
TGATTTTAATAGTGGATAAGTCTCTTATAGTGTTGTATAATTAGTCTAAAAGGTATTCTTGGGATGATAGACTCCCTTTAATCTCTTACCGATATATGACAAAGTTACAAAAATATGTACAGCAGCACTGTGAAAAGTTGAAATATGTAAACAATGAATATACTTTGTTTACAAATTGGCAAATCCATGTAAGCTCGACAGCCAACGACAAAGCGTATTTGTAAACCAAGTATCTCATTGTTTCCAATGGCAGTAATGCAATGCCAAAATTCCTATATTCAATGTTTACATATTTTAGCTTTTCAGAGGGCAGCTGTACATATTTTTGTAACTTTGTTGATTTTTCAGCTTGCACCTGTTCACACCTAGTGGCCATGATATTCATTCTTTTTATATAAATATGACAAAGTTACATCATTCGCCGGCTCCATCAGTTTGATGTGGGCTCAGGAACTGCCTCTAACAGCCATGTGTAGAGCATAGCTGTCAATCTGTTAAATGCTGCTGTCAATCTTCCCACTTTCTTGTACATCACATGATAAAATGATTGATGTCATTCAAAAGTACAACTCATCCTGAGAAAAAAATCAAGCCATCATATGTCTATGCCAACAGAAAAATAAAAAAGTTATGGAAGAAGAGGGAAAAAACAAAAATGGATAATAGTTATGTTGAGAAGGGCTTAAAAGAAGGAAGTCAAGGATTCTTTTTAAGTAACTTAACAGCTAGCAATGTGATACAATATATAGCAACCAATTTTCACTCACTTCTTAAATGCCCCACCATTCCAGCACCGACACATTGATGGTCTAACTATGAAGCGACTTAATGAATTTATCGCACACATACATTTAGTGCACCTGTGACCTAGTCTCCCGGCACTTTCCTGAAAGTAACCTTCGATCCTCCCAAGATTTCCTTCTCTACTCCCCTCTCATCTCTTCTTCCCACCATCGCATCCAAGATTTCTCTCGTGTCTCCCCCATACTATGGAATGCTCTGCCACAACACATCAGACTCTCGCCTACCTTGACAAACTTCAAAAGGAACCTGAAGACCCACCTCTTCCGACAAGCCTACAAACTGCAGGAACCCTCAGTCTGATATAATGCCGCACAACCAGCTCTACCCTAACCTACTGTATCCTCACCTATCCCTTGTAGACTGTGAGCCCTCGCGGGCAGGGACCTCTCCTCCTATACCTGTCTGTGCCTTGTTTTGCTTATGATTATTGTACTTGTCCCTATTATGTATACCCCTTTCACATGTAAAGCGCCATGGAATTGATGTTTCTATAATAATTAATAATAATCTTTTACAATCCATACACTAGAAATTGACTGTAAGTGTCCTTAAAGGGAATCTGTCAGTACGTTTTACAAAAATATAAGAGCAGCTTAATGTAGAGACAAAGCAATGTGTCACTAACTGGGCTGCTTTCTCCAGCTTTTTTTTTTCTTTTTAAAAAGCATTGTTTTATCAGCAGAAGATTATCACTAAAGGACTAGTTGAAGAGTTATTATTACAATGTATAAATATATGAAGGAACAGTACAGAGAGCTCTCTAATGATCTTTTTACACCAAGTCCTGAGAAGGACACTAAGGGGCATCCACTACGGTGAGAGGAAAGAAGGTTTAATCAAAATCACAGATGCAGATTCTTTGCAGAAAGAGCAGTGGGACTATGGAACTCTCTGCCACATGATGTTGTAATGGTTGATTCAAAATTCAAGAAGGACCTAGATGCATTTTTTTGAAAAATATAATGATATAGGTTATGGGCAGTAGATTCTGTGATAGAGCATTAAAAGGGTGGTTCACCCATATTTTTTATTATCTAGATCGATATTATATTGAGAAACAATGTTTCTCTCAAATACCTTATCTTGGCAATAGTGCCTGTGAGAGGCGCTATTGCAGACCGCTGTTCCCCGCTCCGTGACCCCCAGGCTCCGTGACCTCGGGGATCCGGTGACGTCACGTCAAGTTCCGGACACGTCACATCCCTGCAGCCGGCCCCAGTCTTCCTGACTCACTGAGCTGTGGGTGGTGTTTCACCGCTCATTACAGCCCGGTGTGTCTCCTGCTTACAGCGTTCTGCTGTGAAGGAGGAGGGAGCTGATGGGCTGTGACGAGCGGTGAAACACCGCCCACGGACATAATCTTTTCTTTGAATCCAGCAAGTGTATGAGGATCTCCTCTGTAGATTGGGAGACTAGAGGTTCCAATGAAGAATGGCATGCTGATAGCCATGACAGGGGCTGGAACTGGGTTGGCGGCATTAGCCCGTTCCACTGGAGCACTGGCTGATGATGACGATGATGATGATACAGAGTTAACAGACTCGGCCTGGTCATTATGAAGAGGTTCAGACATTTTGGTGATGAGGCAAGTACTGTCTCTTTCAGAATAATGATGACACTGTAGCTTTAAGGGATGCACTATTATGTACCAACACAGTCATTGAGATGGAAGGCTCCCCGTCTTGAATATAGCACTGCTGTGAATGAGGATTTGCACTTATTTGAGTAACTTGGAAGGCAGGAGAGTAGAAGAGCTAGTGCAGGTGCTGTTAACTCCAGCATAAAACAGAAAACAGTCTTTGGCAGTATTCACTGGCAAGATAGAGGTTAATGAGCAATGCTGAGACTTGTAGTGCAGTAAGAGAAGATAGGCACAGAGGAATGATCCTGTTCGTGACGCCAAATTCGACCTTTGTAAGGGCCCAGGGACAGAGGACCTCAAATGTTCTATATGTCACAGTTGCTGTTCTGGCACAAGGGTGCAGGGGCCATGTTCCCTGGGTGGTCTACAAGGCCCTGATGTTCCCTGCTATCCACCCCCACACAGTATCCACAGCTGATGGACAGTCCACAGACACAGTCTTGGGGATAACAGTTGCTTTAATACAGCAGGGACAAAGGAAAACAACACGGAATATACTGTATGTTTCAGTCTTTTGTGGGTAGGCCAAAGCAAATACAGCTTGGTGTTGAATGCTGAAGTGTAATTAGGGTTCTGTAGCTTTAAGAGCACGATTTGTTTCAGATGTAATACTGGTATGCCTTTAGAAGCAGGTTTAGAGTCTCTTGAGCTTAGAGGGTAGATATGATACAGTAATAAGATTGTACAGACCTGGAGTCCTGGGGTTGATTTCACTGCTAGTTAAGACATGTGCAGTACTTGTAAGTAAATGTAGAAAGTTGCCCAGCGCGCTACGGGGACCGGACGGCTGGTGCGTGGACAATGGCATGCAAGCCACTAATATTGCAGTGGGGTGGGAGACCCTCAAACTTTCCCAATCTGCGTGCAGTAGGGTCTGGTATATACTCAGTATGCCCTACTGTCTGAAGAGATGCACAATGTATATCAGGCCAGTGAAGATTCAGGATAGGAAGCCTTCAGTATATTGGCTGTAAAAGTCAGTAAATGGTGAAATTCTAGGCCTCGGGCCTAGCAGGAGTCTTATGGTGAAGAGAACCAACTGAAAAAGGGGGGAAGGGCACTACCCGGTGGGATCACCTGGTATACAAAACAGCAATAGGTAACAAAGAAAAAGGTATACCAAAAAGGGATCACAGCACCAAGAATAAATAGAAAAAAGACTTTATTACATCATAAATACATTAATCACATATTACCACACTTGGGAGTGAGGCACACAGGAGAACAAAATTAAAAACACTTAAAAAGCCGATGGCATAATCAACCAACCCGCCAGGACCAATATAATAAAATTACAATATGAGATGAAATTGTGATAGAAAAACTCTCTTATGGACAAAATTAATGTCCAATCATACACCCAATATGCCAATAAACAGTGTTTAATAAAGAAGGCAGTAAGCCACGTGGTTTAAGGACCAGTAGCTGAATTCAAGCTGGTACTTAATGTTAAAGGAACAAAGTTATATTCCAATTTGTCTATGATTACATGTATAACACAAATTGTAGTCAAACACTAGATATAATTACACAACGTGTGAGCCAATAGCAAAAGTTGGAATTTGCACTTTAACAGTAGACAGACAGAAGGTATATATGTCCACGATCACAGGTAAACCACAATTGCATAGATCAAAAGAGTCACACTCAGTCATGCCCCCAAGACTGTGCACTATAAGCCAGTAAAAGATGGTAACGGTGAACAACCTAGGGAAATATCACATAAGCAAGATCCTGGACCCTTAGGTGGATACACGACAGCCCTGACCCTAAATGGTAAGGGTATTATAAGCCTAATAGGGCAGGCTGGTAATGGGAAGCTGCCTACAGCATGTGAATCACAGTCCCGTACTTACTACCAAGGGTGTCTGACACCCATATGGGCAAGGGTGATGAGGAGAGTGAGGGAGTTCCTGGCGTGGTGACCCCACGCGTATCGCCACCTATAATCGTGGCTTCCTCAGGGGAAAGAAGAGTGAAGGCAGTGCACCAGCCTCCTGTGTAACACATATAAAGGACAGAAATTATCACTCACCCGTGCTGCAGCTGAGGAACGGTGTACATTTGCACCGCTCCGATGGCGGCCGCCATCTTGGTTTGGTCACATGACGTAACTCACTACCCATCATTCGCTACTGCGCATGCGTTAGCCAGAAATATATTAAGCACTTGTCAAAGTGCAGAGAAGCAAAGCGCATAGCGTTATCCATATGGCGGTACAGTATAATACATGAGCGGCGTTATAAAATGCTACTGAGTAAACTATTTTATGAATCACCATCCAACCTTCGCTACTGCGCATGCGCTAAATGAAAGTATATTAAGCACTTATCAAAGTGCAAGAGGACTCGGCGCATAATGTTGTTCACATGGCGTTTTAGTACATATGAAGGCGGCGTTCTGAAACAGTATACTGATAACTACTTGAATCATCTAGACTCAGACAACACAGACATGTTACTGTTACTCAGCCCACTCAGGGCAGAGTATGTATATGGACAAGCAGGGTATCGCTGGTAAGGCAGATAACGCCATATCTTGAGCCTATACAAGGTACCCATTGATCACAAGGATTCCAGATATCAGAGGGAGTCCTTGGATGCAAATGGATCCATAGAGGCCATATACAAGCGAGAATTGTCAATAAGCCTAGTAACGTAGTGTTTTAAGCCCATTCCAAAGATCTATCGATCTCAAGGATCCCACAGTTTTATTTATAGAGGGATCCTCCAAATCTAGTTGATCCAAAAGGATTAAGGGCTGTAAAAAAGGGGGTAAAGACCATCCATGAAATACAATAGCGGACTGTTTAATGTATTGATGACCTCAAAATATCTGGAAAAAAGGTGCGATGGGGGAGGGGAGATTGAGTATACCACTCCCCATCACCTAATACCAGGGGAACATCCCACAAAGAAGGAAGAAATCCGTATTGACACTCATACAGAAAAGGGCATAGAGATGTCACCATTCAAAATGTCACATTTAATTCAATTGCTAGACTAAGTTAATTAGGTTAGCATTACACTTGATTGAAAAAGGATACAGCATTAAATAAACGTACATGTCCCTCCCCCATCACAGGGAAACATGCATAATCCCATGAAATATGGTAATAGCCGAATAAAGCATACATCAAGGACAAGTAAGCACTCTTTACATGGCGACTGTTTCAAAGAAGTCACCACATCTGTATCCTCGGGCAACAAGACAAGTATACGTGGCCCGGTCTACCTTCCCAAGACCAAGGGTATCCTGTATAGGAGCACAAATCAAAAGACCAACCCGAAACCATAGTCTTAACACAGTAAGTATAGAGTAAACATATCCCATAGGAGAAGCCCCTAATATATTAGGCAAAGTCGCCGATGAGAGAGAAAAATTGCAAGTTCCAACTAGCTCACACTTAATGAAACGGAAAATGATACAGGATCATGAGCCAAGAAGTCAAGCAGAGCGTAATCAAGCATGAATAGATGTTAGTATCGTACCGCTCTAGGAGCACTACTATGTTGCATGGCAGAGATAATCGCCATGATCGAGGCGTATACGTCAAGAATCTTTACAGATTAGACAAAACAACGGCTGCACACATGGCGGGCACGAAGGTCTATTTGGATGAAATAAACAGTGATTGATTATCACTCCAGGATCATACCAAATGGTATGATAGCGGAGAAGAATAAATCGCTTATTGATGGAAAAGACCCGTAATCAAATCACAAATGTATGGGCACAAGCCGAACTGTAAGTTAAGGGCTTCAAAAAACTAAACACAGTGCCGATAGACATATAATATTCAATAAAGAAGCCAAGAGCCGAAGAAAGTGTCCTCATTCATTGCCCACTCATGTCCCATATAATAGGGCATAGTCCAGACCCTTCCCTCCTCCTATCGACACCATTTATGATGTTCTTGTTTATACTGCTCGGGAGGGTCCCTTGATCACATCAGGGATATTCTTGACCGGTGACTCTTCCTTTCCATCGAGAGAAAAGTACGATTAGATTTTTTCTCTTTTTTCTTCTCTCCCTTCCTCATGTCTCCAGTCATCCTTCCGCTTAGCTTCCTGTACATATTCCGGTCAAGGAGAGGAGACCTGGAGAGCGAAGCGACACAAGAGAAGAAATATCAGATGATGTTGTAAAACCCGGTGTAAAGTAGTTCTTCGTTCAGACCATGTGGCGCCAAACTCTTGAGTGTATAGATCCACCTAGACTCCTTCCGTAATAGCTCCTTGGTGACATTCCCACCTCTAATGCTTTGGCTAACCGAGTCAACGATCAGCACCTTAGTTGTAGTGTAGCGTCCCCCATGATGTGTAAGAAAGTGGGAGGCCACTGACGTAAGTGCCTTGCCCTTCTTCAAGTCTGTACCAGCTGTGTTGATGTTCGAAAAATGCTGCTGTATCCTCCTCCTTACCTCTTGAGTAGTTTCGCCAACATAGACTTTGGGACAGTCACAGATGAGAACGTAGATGGCATTTCTCGTACGGCAGTTATAGTAGGCCCCACAGGTGATTCGCCTAGGGAAGATAGGTAGGGAGATGTGATCGTTAGCCACCATGTGGGGACAAACTGTGCATGCCCCGCAGGGAAAGGTTCCTTTCAATCTGACCCCTGTTCTCAGACTCTGTGTAGGTCTTTTAAAGTGGCTTTTTGATAAAATCCCCCTCAAGTTCTGGGCACGTCTTGCCACCAATTTGGGCTTGTCCCCAAGAAAAGGTGTCAATTTTTTGTCACTCAGCAGGATGTCCCAGTTATCCTGTAGGAGCCCATACAGATCCTGCCACTGGTTATTAAAAGGAGTGATAATACTCACTAGTGTTTGTTTTTGTCGAGTTTTCGGTTGGAGTAGAGTTTGCCGTGTTGTCGTTCTGCAAGCCTGCAGAGCCCCGGCGACCACTTTCTTCGGATACCCTCTCTTCCGAAATCTGTTGGTTAAATCGGAAGCATGGAATTCAAAGCTGTCGTTATCGCTACAGTTCCTTTTTACTCTCATAAACTGTCCTTTTGGAATCCCATTTCTAACATGCGCGGGGTGGAAACTGCTATAGTGCAGTAAGCTGTTTGTGGCCGTTGGTTTCCGATATAGAGAAGTACAGATTGTGGAACCAACCTTGGAAATTTGAAGATCCAAGAACTCCACTGTTTCTGTAGCTATATTGGAGGTCAACCTAATATTAAGTGTGTTGTCATTCAAGATGTTAATGAAATCCTCACAATCTTTCATGGTACCAGACCAGAGGAGCAGAATGTCGTCAATATACCTTAACCAACGGACCACAAAGGTTTTGTAGTACTGCATTTCATAGACCTGTGTCTCTTCCCACCACCCCAGAAAGGTGTTAGCATAGGGTGGTGCGCAGCAAGCCCCCATAGCGGTCCCAGACGTCTGACGATAATAAGTTCTGTCAAAAAGGAAATAGTTTTTGTCTAATACCAGATAAAGGAGGTCCAAAATAAAGGAATCGTGCCTTCTGTTGCCAGTCGTTCTATGGTCTAGAAAGAACGAAACTGCCCGTGAGCCCAACTCATGGTTGATTGAAGTATACAGTGACTCTACATCAAGAGTCACCAGAAGGGCATCTGGCGGGATTTCGATTTTGGCTAGTTGTTCGATTAAATGGGTGGAGTCCCTCACATATGAGGGTAAGGACTGTGCCAGGGGCTGGAGATAGAAATCCAGATAGATGCACGGCCTCTCGAAGAGGCCACCGATCCCTGAGACGATTGGCCTACCTGGGGGTTCCATGCGACCCTTATGAATTTTCGGTAACATATAGAATGTTGGTGTGACCGGAAATCTAGTTGTAAGAAAGTTCTTTTCCTTCAGGGTGATGATATCTTGTTCATGGGCCGCGGACAAGAATCTATCCAGATTCTGCTTAAACGTGCCAGTGGGGTCTGATGGTAACACCGTATAGCAATCTTTATTAGAGAGTTGTCTCTTGGCCTCCCTCACATACATTTCCGTCGGCCACAGGACCACATTCCCCCCCTTATCTGCCTCTTTTATGAGAAACTCTTTGTTATTACTAAGTTTAGATAAAATCTGTCTCTCGCCTACAGTTAGATTGTTGGCTCTGTTATTGTCTGGTTTTAGCTTTTCGATATCCTTACAGACTTTGTTAAAGAAAATACCTACGGCGGGACAGAGACCCAAGGGGGGTGTTGCTTGTGACAAGAGCCGTCCTGTAAAGGGGATTTTCTTACCCGTGTCCCTCTCGTTCTCCTCCAAGAGATCAAGAAGGTCGCCAAACACCTGCCGATCTTCGGGCGGTAGCGTATTAATGAGTTCTGGTCGGCTGTAAAGATACTTAAACATGAGTTGTCTGCAAAAGAGATATAGATCCTTGGTAACAGTAAATTTGTCCATCCTATTCATGGGTGCAAAGGACAGACCCCTGGCAAGTAGATTGGATTCGGCCTCAGACAGTTGATAATTAGAAAGATTCACTATTTGTAGATCACTCCCGTTACCTGTCACCAGTTCCGTCTCCTGCTCCTCGTTTCCCTCTGGGGGGGCGACTGCCAAGGATGAGCTCGCCTGGCCTTCCTCCTGGTGTTTTGTTTTCCGGCGACCCCTCCTGGTACGCCTTCTTGGTCGCTTGTATCGGTGGATAAAAAATCGCTTGAGGAGGGTGCGGACACTACTGGGGCGATATCAGACTCCTGATTGACTTGTCTACGTCTGTTGCCCTTATGTGTCCACCTATAAGCCCTATTCTCGGCGTAGTCGCCCTTATCCCGCTGGAACTTACGTTGTTTCCCTTTAATGATTTCTTTTTCAAAAGTATCAAGAATACCCTTTAATTTATTTTGAAAAGGTGTAACTATTGTCAGTGTATCGAGTTGGCGTAGTATGTGCTCCTTGTTATTAATTTCCTCCTTTAACTGAGTAAGTAATGAGCGATCATGCTCAATTAACATATCCACAAGGATATATGAGCATGTTTGTAACCCTTGCTCCCAAGTAATTTTGAACTGCGCATCAGTTTCCCATGCTGGGAATATCTGGACTCTTAGACTTCTGGGTATGATCTTAAGTTTTTTATACTCTTCCAGGGTTCTGATATTCCACCACACTTTAGTTACTCTTTTATGTAAATTAATTAGGTCATGCATGAGTTGTTGGTTCTCATCCTGTGGATTCACAGATCCACCGCCAACTACAACATTCGTCTGGGCACCAAACACATCAGATGATTGATTGAGCCAAGCCGCCTCTCTCGCTGCTAGGTCCATGTGACTAATATAAATGCAGCAAGGAATTCAATAAGGTCAAATAATAAATAAGTACCAAGAATATTACCAATATATGGTGAGGGTGTGCCTCCTTCCAGAAATGGTGTCAAGACACCCAACAATAGAACCAACTGAAAAAGGGGGGAAGGGCACTACCCGGTGGGATCACCTGGTATACAAAACAGCAATAGGTAACAAAGAAAAAGGTATACCAAAAAGGGATCACAGCACCAAGAATAAATAGAAAAAAGACTTTATTACATCATAAATACATTAATCACATATTACCACACTTGGGAGTGAGGCACACAGGAGAACAAAATTAAAAACACTTAAAAAGCCGATGGCATAATCAACCAACCCGCCAGGACCAATATAATAAAATTACAATATGAGATGAAATTGTGATAGAAAAACTCTCTTATGGACAAAATTAATGTCCAATCATACACCCAATATGCCAATAAACAGTGTTTAATAAAGAAGGCAGTAAGCCACGTGGTTTAAGGACCAGTAGCTGAATTCAAGCTGGTACTTAATGTTAAAGGAACAAAGTTATATTCCAATTTGTCTATGATTACATGTATAACACAAATTGTAGTCAAACACTAGATATAATTACACAACGTGTGAGCCAATAGCAAAAGTTGGAATTTGCACTTTAACAGTAGACAGACAGAAGGTATATATGTCCACGATCACAGGTAAACCACAATTGGATAGATCAAAAGAGTCACGCTCAGTCATGCCCCCAAGACTGTGCACTATAAGCCAGTACTTTTGCTATTGGCTCACACGTTGTGTAATTATATCTAGTGTTTGACTACAATTTGTGTTATACATGTAATCATAGACAAATTGGAATATAACTTTGTTCCTTTAACATTAAGTACCAGCTTGAATTCAGCTACTGGTCCTTAAACCACGTGGCTTACTGCCTTCTTTATTAAACACTGTTTATTGGCATATTGGGTGTATGATTGGACATTAATTTTGTCCATAAGAGAGTTTTTCTATCACAATTTCATCTCATATTGTAATTTTATTATATTGGTCCTGGCGGGTTGGTTGATTATGCCATCGGCTTTTTAAGTGTTTTTAATTTTGTTCTCCTGTGTGCCTCACTCCCAAGTGTGGTAATATGTGATTAATGTATTTATGATGTAATAAAGTCTTTTTTCTATTTATTCTTGGTGCTGTGATCCCTTTTTGGTATACCTTTTTCTTTGTTACTCATGGTGAAGAGAAACGCCACATAATGTCTCCCCTCAGAGGAGACTCAGCCAGAACCAGAACATTCCAGTTCTTTCCAGACAGAGGCTGGAGAATAGCTCCACCTATTGAGCCATGTGACCAAGAACTAGCCAATAGGATAACACCCAATGAACAGTTCAGATTCTTACAGTTTTCACCAGTAGATGGTGCTAGAACACAACAAATGAAAAATGCTTTACTTATAACATATAGCATAATATTACATATAAGTGAATGTACTTAAAGAAACAGACACAATCTGGACCGGGCCACTACAACACCACGGCCGGCCCCAGTCTTCCTGAGTCACTGGGCTGTGGGTGGTGTTCCACCGCTCATCACAGCCCAGAGTGTCTCCTGCTTGCAGCACTCTACTGTGAGGGAGCTGGGAGCAGATGGGCTGTGACGAGCTGTGAAACACCGCACACAGCCCATCACTCACGGACACTGCGGCCGACCGCGGTGTCAGGAACTTGACGTGACGTCATTGGATCCCCGAGGTCACGGAGACCGGGGGTCACGGAGCGGGGAACAGCGGTCTGCAATAGCGCCTCTCACAGCACTATTGCCAACATAAGGTATTTGAGCGAAACATTGTTTCTCAATATAATATCGATCTAGACAATAAAAAATATGGGTGAACTATGCCTATAATTTAGGGAACTAGTCTGATTGCTGCATGTGGAGTTCGGAAGGAAATTATCCTTATATGGAATTATTAGTGTTTGATCCATGGGACTTTTTTCCTTCATTTAGATCAACATGTTAGGTTATAGGTTGAACTCGATGGACTTAATCTTAAAGGGAACCTATCACCAGATTTGGCAACTATAAGCTGTGGCCTCCACCAGTGGGCTCTTATATACAGCGTTCCAGAATACTGTATATAAGAGTCCAGGCTGCTCTGTATAACGTAAAAAACACTCTTATAATACTCACCCGGGGGGGGCGGTCAGGTCCGATGGGTGTTGCTGCTCTCTGGTCCTGCGCCTCCTCTCTGCTGCGATCTCCATCCTCCCTCTACCCAGAAAAGTGTGGATGACGTCATTCACACAGGCCGATATAACGGTCCTGCACAGGTGCACTTTGATTTGCCGTGCTGAGAGCAGATCAGAGTACTGTAATGCGCAGGCACGAGGAAAGGTTATAGACCACCCGCTCATGCGCACTGCAATACTTTGATCTGCCCTGAGCATGGCAGATCAAAATGCGCCTGTGCATAACCTCATTGCCAGCTAGTTGTATGACGTCGAATGTGTCATGCACATGGGCCTCAGAAGAAGGAGAACAGCGATTGCCGCAGAGAGGAGGCGTCAGATTGGATATAGGAGTCGCCGGACCGGAGAGCAGTGACAACCATCGAACCAGACCGCCCCCAAGGTGAGTATTATAAAAGTGATTTTTACATTATACACGGCGACCTAAGCTCTTATATACAGTATTCTGGAATGCTGTATATAAGAGCTCACTGGTGGTGGCTGCAGATTATAGTCGCCAAATCTGGTGACAGGTTCCCTTTAAAAACTATGAAACTACTAACTTACTACCATATAGAGCAACCACGCCCCTGCCACTGATTGGCAGCTTTCTGCCAATGCACAGTATACACAGAAAACAATGGTGTGGCTAGGGTTATACTGAGAACTGGTAGAGCTGCAGCAAATAAAACAGTGATTTTAGTAAAATGACAACAAGTTGCCCGGTAAGCGATACATTGCTGGAATCAGGGTCCCTGTCACTACATCATGCTGCCTTCAAATGTGTTAGAAAAAAAAAATCCTACATACAATTTCCCTTTAATAATTAATAATCCAGTCCAATGGAGAAGAAATGCAGAAGGAAAAGCTAGAGGCAGAAGGAAAAGCTAGAGGCAGAAGGAAAAGCTAGAGGCAGAGGCAGGTGCTCAAGACAGGAGCTAGAGGATGAAGCTAGATGCAGAGAGAGAAGCTAGAGACAAGGAGAAGCTAGAGGCAGATGGAGAAGCTGAAGTCAGGGGGAGAAGCTAGAGGCAGAGGGAGGAGCTCTAGGCAGGAGCTAGAGGAAGAAGTAGGATATAGAGGGAGGAGCTCGAGGCAGAAGCTAGAGGAAGAAGTAGGATATAGAGGGAGGAGCTCTAGGCAGGAGCTAGAGGAAGAAGTAGGATATAGAGGGAGGAGCTCGAGGCAGGAGCTAGAGGAAGAAGCTATATGCAGAAGGAGAAGCTAGATGCAGTAGAAAGAGCTAGCGGCAGATAAAAGAGCTAGAGGCAGGTGCTCAAGACAGGAGCTAGAGGATGAAGCTAGATGCAGAGGGTGAAGCTAGAGACAAGGAGAAGCTAGAGGCAGATGGAGAAGCTGATGTCTATATGAAAGAACCGACAAATTGTCTATTTGAATATAACAGAATTATTTTATTGATACAAAAGATAAAACATGGCAGATGGAGAAGCTAGAGTCAGAGGGAGAAGCTAGAGAGGGAGGAGCTAGAGGCAGAGGCAGAAGCTAGAGAGGGAGGAGCTAGAGGCAGAAGGAGAAGCTAGAGGTAGAGGAAGAAGGTAGAGGGAGGAGCTAGAGGTAGAGGGAGGAGCTAGAGGTAGAGGGAGAAGCTAGAGGCAGAGGGAGAAGCTAGAGGCAGAGGGAGAAGCTAGAGGCAGAGGGAGAAGCTATAGGCAGCAGGAGGAGCTACAGACAGAGGGAAGAGCTATAGGCAGAGGCAGGAGCTAGGAGAAGCTAGAGGCAGATGGAGAAGCTGAAGTCTATATGAAAGAACCGACAAATTGTCTATTTGAATATAACATAATTATTTTATTGATACAAAAGATAAAACATGGCAGATGGAGAAGCTAGAGTCAGTGGGAGGAGCTAGTCAGTGGGAGGAGCTAGAGGCAGAGGGAGAAGCTAGAGAGGGAGGAGCTAGAGGCAGAGACAGGAGCTAGAGGCAGAGACAGAAGCTAGAGGCAGAGACACAAGCTAGAGGCAGAGACACAAGCTAGAGGCAGAGACAGGAGCTAGAGGCAGAGGAAGGAGCTAGAGGTAGAGGAAGGAGCTAGATGCAGCAGGAGGAGCTAGAGGCAGAGGAAGAAGATAGAGTCAGAGGGAAAAGCTAGAGGCAGAGGGAGGAGCTAGAGGCAGAGCTCCGCCCACTCCTCCCTCCTCGATCTATATGAAAGAACCGACAAATTGTCTATTTGAATATAACAGAATTATTTTATTGATACAAAAGATAAAACATATATATATATTGAGATCAATTTGGTGACTCAGCAAGAGATGTGGTAAGGGTCAGAGAAAACACCTGCTAAAAATCAACTTTTGAATACAAAATGATTATCATAAAAGGTATGTATTATTCTTTACAATGATTAGAAGTCCTAATAACTGCACTGTGCTGACAACGTAAATAAACAATGGACAAAAATGTATAGATCTCCTGGAATGCATGAAAAAAACCACTTGATGGCAGAGATGTGCTAGAGCAAATGTACGAAAGGAAGAATGCCACTTAAAAAGCTGATGGGTACCGTATAAGGGTGATGTAGTAATACATGCTTGTGCAAGGAAAGTATGGACAAATATGCAGTATATAGAATAAAGTCATGCAATAGAATTAGTACCTCAGTTAGCCTTCCAGGCAGGAGGTCTCCAGCAGCATTATAGTTGTGTTAGCAATGTATTAAAGTGCAAACAAATATATGCGTATAACTGATAGCAGCATAGAATATGTGCAAAGCAGCATAACAATGTGCAAATAGCATGTATAAAGTGCAGGTAAATTCATATATTATACTAGCAGCAAACATTTGGCAAAGAGCAGAAGGTGCAAAAAAGTACAGATTAGAAATACATAAGTGGTGATAAAGCGAAAAACTAGTCAAAGGACTGAAGAAGCAGGTGTGCACTGTGGGATTCCTCCTCCCTCTGCCTCTAGCTCCTCCGTTTGCCTCTAGCTCTTACCTCTGCCTCTAGCTCTTCCCTCTGCCTCTAGCTCCTCCCTCTACTGCTAGCTCTTCCCTCTGCCTCGAGCTCTTTCTACCACTACCACTAGCTTCTCCCTCTGCCTCTAACTCCTCCCTCTGCCTCTAGCTCTTCCCTCTGCTTCTAGCTCCTCCCTCTACTGCTAGCTCCTCCCTTTGCCACTAGCTCCTCCCTCTGCCACTAGCTCCTCCCCCTAGCTCTTTCTCCTTCTGCCACTAACTCCTCCCTCTGCCTCTAGCGCCTCCTTCTGCCTTTAGCTCCCCCTCCTCCCATCATCATAGGAAAGTCTTCACTGAATACAGATAATTGAGAATTTTGATAATGACTGATCAATTCTGGCAGAGAAAGAAGCAAATTTCTCTGAGATATATTACAGACTTATTTTAATGTGTACTATTGATTTATGAAATAAAAATTAAAATGATTACTACACTTTAAGAACACAATCTATATTTGTGTTTTCATTATTTCCTCTCCTTTTTGAAAGAGCCATAACTTTTTTCTATTATTCTATTAATATAGATTTGTCTTTTTAAACATTCATTTTGCTATACAGTAAGGCTATGTGCGCACGTGTGCGTATTGCATGCAGTTACGCTGCGATCTGCACCGCAGCGTAACTGTTTGCTTCCTGCGTCCCCAGCACAATATATGAAGATTGTGCATGAGACGTGCGCACGTGGCATGTTAGAACGCAGCGATTCGGCTGCTGCCAGAAGCCCTGCGTTCTAAGAAGTGACATGTCACTTCTTTCGTGCGCTTTGCATGCTGTCTATAGGGAGAGGCAGCATGCAAAGCGCACGAATTCTGCAGGCACCAGGCGCTTCAGAACGGAGCTTTTCAGCTGCGCTCTGAAGCGGACCCTTTGTGTGCGGTGCAGAGTGCACACGTGCGTACATAGCCTAAGGGAAAATAGAAAAAGAAAACAAGAACGGGGAAATGTTGAAAAAATAATGCAATTCTGCAATTGTTTTTAGGGTCTTAAGGCTGCTT
This sequence comes from Anomaloglossus baeobatrachus, assembly GCF_048569485.1. NCBI lineage: Eukaryota > Metazoa > Chordata > Amphibia > Anura > Aromobatidae > Anomaloglossus > Anomaloglossus baeobatrachus. The sequence goes on along the minus strand of NC_134353.1, from coordinate 882,167,700 downwards.
TATACCTTGCAATTACACATGCGATCTCGTATGCGATGTGACCCGCCCCCATCGTATGTGCAGCACGGTCCATTTGTTGCCCGTGTCGCACAAACGATTAAATGCCGTCACATGCACTTACCTTCCATATGACCTCAATGTGGGCGTCGAACATCCACTTCCTGAAGGGGGAGGGACGTTCGGCGTCACAGCGATGTCACAAAGCGGCCGGCCAATAGAAGTGGAGGGGCGGAGATGAGCGGGACGTAAACATCACGCCCAACTCCTTCCTTCAGCATTGCCGGCAGGACGCAGGTAAGCTGCGTTCATCGTTCCCGGGGTGTCACACACTGTGATGTGTGCTGCCTCGGGAACATTCAACAACCGGACGTTCAATTTTTAGTAATTGAACGACGTGTATGCGATCAACGGTTTTTCGTTCAATCACAATCGCACGTAGGTTTCACACAGTACAATATCACTAACTATGCCGGATGTGCGTCACTTACGACGTGACCCCGCCGACACATCGTTAGATATATTGTAGCGTGCAAAGCCCGCTTTATTCTTACAGGTTTAATTGCGTAGTTTTTTTAGGGGGGGGGTTACTGTTTTAGTGGCTTAAAAAAAAATACTGAACTTTGTAAAAAGAAAAAAAGTGCTACCATGGCATCCAGTATCTCCAGACATGTATCTTGGCAGACAATTAGAAAGGAAGCTGCCAGCAGTGGATCATGATGTTTGGAAAATTCATTCAGTATAACAGAACATTCCTCAGACAACCATTAATAACCTCATTAATAAATTGAGATATTTTTTAAAATGTTTCCATTTTTCCATATTATTAATATGAATCATAGTAGATAGATGATATATATATGGTACTTTAGGTAACATATGCATATTTATGTTTTTTACACTGTGTTTATATTAAGAAGGAAATGTTGAAAATGTACTATGGAAAACATTTCTTAAGGTGGCAAACAGTATCAAAGAGGTGCAGCATATCCACAAAGAGGTGAGTAAATTTAGAATATCTTATTCCACCACATCCCTCAACAAAAGAGAAGGAAAACACCAGTCTTGATGAATCAGGGTGATATTGAGACCATCAATTATCACTGATTGCGATCAACATTGTAACATTTTTTGCAGGTATATGCAATAAAAGGTGCTGTAATCATGCGTCTAAAGCCCGCTTTACACGTTGCAATTTCGCATACGATAGCGTATGCGATTTGCAACGCCACCATCGTATGTGTGGCACGTTCAATTTGTTGAACGTGCCGCACACACGATTAAACCCCGTCACACATACTTACCTTCCATACGACCTCGATGTGGGCGGCGAACGTCCACTTCCTGGAGTGGGAGGGACATTCGGCGTCACAGCGACGTCACGCGGCAGTGGCCAATAGAAGCAGAGGGGCGGAGCTGAGCGGGACGAAAACATCCCGCCCACCTCCTTCCTTCCGCATTATCAGCGGCAGCCATGGGAGGCAGGTAAGTTCTGTTCAATGTTCCCGGGGTGTCACACACAGCGATGTGTGCTACCCCGGGTACGATGAACAACCACACGTTCAATGCTAGAAACAGATACGATGTGTATGCGATGAACGTTTTAACGTTCAATCGCAATCGCACGTACCTGTCACACACTGCAATGTAACTTACAATGCCGGATGTGCGTCACTTACGACGTGACCCCGCCAACACATTGTAAGATATATTGCAGCGTGTAAAGCGGGCTTAACAGAGTCAATGATAAATCATATGACTGTAATAATTTATAAAGAATTTACAAATCACATGATACAGTCTGAGCTAGTGAAAAGAATTAAAGAGAATCTGTCAGCAAGTTTTTGCTATGTAATCTGAAGACAGCATGCTGCAGGGGTTAAAGCACAGAATTCAGGGATGTCTGTCTTGTCAAAGTCCAATCTGTTGTTTTTAGCTATGTTTGTTTAAGCAGCAGGACTTATCATTCCTTGGACTACAAGGGGGCGTTCCAGTCTTACAGAAGCCCGGCATGCCCATTCCTTTGATGGACACCTCACTGTCAATGCACTATCTCTATAGAGAGCCTGGTGTAGGCGTGAGCAGCTCTCAGCTCTGCTATATGGCTAAATCTAAAAATTCTGATTGTGTCAGAACAGCTGCGAGTAATCTAAGGCTACCGCAACGTGCGCACATAGCCTAAGTGATACATCGTTGGATTTAGAGTCTCTTTCCCTATATTATGATGCTCTTAGATCAGGTACCAAAAACCTGCTGACAGATTCCCATTAATCATATATACTTTTGTATCTTGCACTGCCACCTGATGGTTGTACAACATGATAGTCTCCTACCACGTAAGCAAGCAAAAAGTCATAGGGATTAATTTTTCATTCTTACACTCGTCTCTCATCTCACCCTAAGTTTTGTCTTTTTTGTGGCATATTTAATTTTTTCAGCAGAATTTAGTCTTTTTTTTTCCGCATCAAAGGATGTGTTTCATCTGCATTTTTGCAGTGGCCGTGTTATTTAATAACTGCAGCTTTTTAAAAAGCAGCACAAAAGTAGTAACAATAATAATAATAATACAAATAATTCATAATTGGGGGCTAGCATAAAATCTGGAGAGTCATCTGTAGAGAGAAGTAACATATTTAAACATGCACTAAATTTATGTAAGACTTTGCCTCTCTTCGCATTAATCTCCTCTGTAAAGTTTGGTTCACACCCTAAGGACCTTCCAGCTGAATGTACAGCATCAGCCTGAACACATTTATCCGGATTACTGTCGTGCCATTACAGATTAGTGAGCACATTCATTCATAAATACTGTGATTTCGGTGGTCTGGAGTGTTGTGTTATTCCTCTAATCGCTCCATCAGACTTAAGCGGGCTTTACATGCTGCGATATCGTTAATGAATTATCGTCGGGGTCACGGTGCTTGTGACGCACATCCGGCATCATTAACGATATTGCAGCGTGTGACAAGTATGAGCGACCTTAAACGATCGCAAAAGCTGCCAAAATCGTTTGCCGCTGAGAGGTCGTCCTGAAACTAAAAATCGTTCTCTGCTTATTAGCGATGTTGCTCATCGTTCCTGCGGCAGCACACATCACTGCGTGTGACACTGCAGGAGCGACGAACATCCCCTTACCTGCCTCCACCAGCAATGCAGAAGGAAGGAGATGGGCGGGATGTTACGTCCCGCTCATCTCCGCCCCTCCGCTTCTATTGGACGCCTGCCAAGTGACGTCGCACGAACCGCCCCCTTAGAAAAGAGGAGGATCGCAGGCCAGAGCGACGTCACAGGGCAGGTATGTGTGTGTGACGGGGGTAAGCGAGGTTGTGCGGCACGGGCAGCGATTTGCCCATGTCGCACAACCGACGGGGGCGGATACGATCGCTTGCGATCTCGCTAGCGAGATCGCAGCGTGTAAAGTACCCTTTAGTCCCATTGATATTACAGACTGTTCAAACAATTACAAAAATGGAGGGCTATACTCTATTTTGCTAAATGGATTGCTAAATATATGTTCATAAATATAAATGTGCAATAAAATCAGAAATACAGTATATATGATATACTGATATATATATATATATATATATATATATATCTCAATTTATCTGTATATGAATTTTAAAGTACGGCAAAACATATTGGTGCTAAGGGCTAGCACACACGGCGATTAATACGAAGTGAGTGGAATGAGATGAAAAATCGCATTTCACCCGGACCAATGTTAGTCTAAGGGGCAGCTCCCATGAGCAATTGTTTTCTCAGCCCTAATTGGACCGAGAAAACAGTCACAGCATGCTGCGGGTGGAATGCAATCCTGTTTCACTCGCACCCATTCAAGTCTATGGGTGCGAGAGAAACATCGCACTGCACTCACATTACAGCGGAAGGGAGTGTGATTCTCACTTCAGCCGGCAACAGAGGAGATAGGGAGATAAATCCTTCCCTCTCCTCCACAGTGCCGGCCCTCCCCTCCGCAGCTGTGGTCTGATCACACAATCAGATCACACTCGCATGACACTCGGCTCCTGCTGTGCTTCAAGCGTGAGCCGAGTGTCCTTCAAGGACTCGCACTAATCCCTGTGTGGCCTCAGCCTAATAGAAATAAAATTATATATACTGCATATAGTTTACATTGACTTCATGTGCAAATATAGACTGTAAAACACTGCCATCCAGTGTTCATTCAGGAAAACAATAGTTTAATTTAATTTTTGATTAAAATTAAAAATAAAAACATGGCCTTTTGCTTTATTTTTAAATGATATTTATATTTCCTTTATTTTGTTTTCATTCATTTATTTTGGCACCTTCCTGCTGCAGCCAATTTTTATATGCCCACTTTCGCTTTTAGCTATAGAGTCTTCACATTTTTACTTTTCATTAAACATAACCATACGTCGGCTTTTTTTTTCTGTGGGACAAGTTGTAGTTTTAGATGGCACCATTCATTTTACTGAACGAAGGGAAAACTGTTATGTGAAATAATAGAAAACATCCATTGTTCTTATTTTTTATTTTTGTATTTCTCACATTCAATGTGCAATATAAATTACCTGGTCTCATGTACGGTACGGCAATACCAAACCTGTAATTTTTTTTTTTCAGATTTTAGTGGTTAAAAATAAATTCCTACATTTGTAAACAAACATGTTTTGGTTTGTGTCACCAATTACTGAGACCAGCCACTTTTTAATGTGCTGATCTTTTTGGGATGATTAAAAAAAATAAAATTATACCATATTAGTTCCTACTGGGAACCTGACAGAGAAGCTTTAATTATGTCTCTTCTGCGCCCATGGGGGGCACTGCATTGGATGGTGAAGGTGGGCAGCGTTATGGTGCTAGTGTGACGCCCTGGAGTCCAGGGGTCACAGGTCATTACACACACCACATACCCCCTCCCCACACTAGGAAGGTAACACCCGTCACTCAAGCCCTGATTGCCTCTCTCAGTGCTAGACAGGCACACCAGGTGAGCGGAGTCAGACGGAAAGACACGCCCACCGAGGAGTCTGCTGGGCTGAGACAGGAAAAGCAGTTGAGTGTAGTTGTGGTTAGAGAGAGTGAGGATGTGGTAGTGGAGCAGTACAGTCGTGTGACACACAGCTCTGCTCGGGGCCTGGGTAGGAGGCCAGGACCGATACACAGTCAGGCAGGCAGACGGCAGGGGCCGCCTGCAGGAGACCGGGAACACGACCGGTGGAACCGTAGGGACCGGAGCTGGGTTGGGGCCCGCCGGACCCGAACCGGGGAGCCAACAGTCTACCGGAGCACCAGGAAGGGTACTCAGACCCTGACTAGGCCATAGGCCACCGTATAGTCAAATTAACTGATTGAGGTCTGGACCTCACGGGGTCCTTTCCCACCCAAAGTCCCGATTGACGGCAACAGCCCAAAACTGACTGGATAACAGCCACCACCAGAGGCCATAAATCTGAGTGCCAGCGCCTGCGGGCAAAGTAACTCCCACGACATACCCGCCGGGGAGCGGACCACCCGTGCTTAGGCACCGTGGTCCACACAAGCTTAGGTGCAGGAGAAAGGAGGACCCTGTCATACCGTCCAGTGCTGCAGCCGGCCGTGGGCCTCCCATCTTCCACCTTGTTTGGTTTACCAGCGCCTCTGAGTGACTTAATTGTGAGTACCACAGCATCTTACCGCACTGCAGCACGGCGCCCCGCACCGCAGCTCCCCCGCTACCGGGCTCCGGGACACACCGCCCCTACCCACGGAGGGGTTAACAACCGAGCTGCGCCCTTTCATCTCTCCCGGGAGCCCCACCATCTTTACCGCAGCGGTGGTGTCCCATATCACCACAACCCGTGGGTGGCGTCACGAAAACCACCCCAACACCAGCATCCCCGCATCCCCCGCGTGCAGCGCCAGCCTCCCCTTTCAGAGCGACGTGACCCCCGGGTCCGTGAGGGGCTTGAGCCACCACGAGCAGTACTAGCACGGTTCCGAGCGGCTCGGCGGCCGCAGCCGAGGCCGTGGGGCAGTACACTTGCGTACATTTCACTTAAGGGGGCTTTACACGCTACGACATCGCTAATGCGAAGTCGTTGGGGTTACGGAATTTGTGACGCACATCCGGTCGCTTTAGCGATGCCGTTGCGTGTGACACCTATGAGCTATTTTGCATCGTCGCAAAAACGTGCAAAATCGCTCATCGGTGACATGGGGGTCCATTCTCAAATATCGTTACTGCAGCAGTAACGAAGTTGTTCCTCGTTTCTGCGGCAGCACACATCGCTCCGTGTGACACCGCAGGAACGCGGAAGCTCTCCTTACCTGCCTCCCGGCCACAATGTGGAAGGAAGGAGGTGGGCGGGATGTTCTTCCCGCTCATCTCCGCCCCTCCGCCTCTATTGGGCGGCGGTTCAGTGACGCAGCTGTGACGTCGCTGTGACGCTGAACGAACAGCCCCCTTAGAAAGGAGGCGGTTCGCCGGTCACAGCGGCGTCGCCGGGCAGGTAAGTACGTGTGACGGGTCTGGGCGATGTTGTGCGGCACGGGCAGCGATTTGCCCGTGTCGCACAACAGATGGGGGCGAGTACCCACGCTAGCGATATCGGTACCGATATCGCAGCGTGTAAAGCGGCCTTTACACAAGTTAAAGGGGTGGTTCACTATTAGTTTAACAAGCCACATTGATATAACGTTGAGAAACAAGGCTTCTATTGTGGTCCGCTCTTCCCCATTGTGTGACCCAGGGCTCAATGACCTCTGAGATCCAGTGATGTCATGTCAATTTCCAGTTGACCCGACATCACCACGGCCGGCTCCAGTCTCCGTGAGTGACTGGGCTATGGGTGGCGTTTCCCCGCTCGTCTTCACGGCACTTTGCAGTGAAGAAAACATGCTGTACTGCTGTGAAACTGGGCTGTGATGAGCCATGAAACTCCACACACAGCCTAGTCACTCATGGAGACTGCTGCCCATCTCAGTTGATGTGACATCACCGAATCTCAGAGGTCACGGAGCCTGGGGGTCACGAGAAGGGGATGAACGGACTGCAATAACGCCATTCTCAGGTCTCATCAAGGACTGATGACACATGTAGATAATGTTATCGAAGTATGCAGTATAACCATGTTAACAGTCAATCATCATAAACATCAATATTTACCCATGATAAGAATAGAATCTTCCAGCTGTCTCCCCGACGCGCATTTCTCGTAACATGCTTTCTCAAGGGCCCCTCCACGCTTTAGGTACATCAGAGGCTCTGTAAGCGTGACATGGCATTCACTATCCAATGTATTTCAAGCCCCAAAAGTTGGATAGCGCACCTTCTGTTCTGAACTCTGCCATTTTCACAAATATACATAAAAAAATTCTACCTAAATTTACTGTTAACTTGAAGTACTATGTGTCACGAACAAACATTCTCCGAATCACTGGGGTCCGTTCAAACGAACCAGAGTTGTAATCACAGCTGGTCAGAAATGTAAAATTTGTCTTTGTCAGGAAGGTAAAACAGGTTTCTCGCCCTTTTGTTCCAGGTGGATGTCAACTCTCCTGCCAAGAAAGTTCAGAGATGGCAATTTGCTATCTGTAATTCAGTTCTCTCTACCCAGTGTGGTGGGAAACCCGTCCCTAAATAACGTAGGCTGCACACTCCCTGCTCAGACGCACATCAGTCATCTATACATTAGTCTCTAATTAACTGGGCTGTTGTAGTTTGGCCTCAAGATTTTCCACTTACACAAAGACCCCAATTCATCAAGACCAGCGTTTTTCATTCTGGTCCCCACTATATTTATTAAACCACCATTGAATTCAGGATAAAGGTAGAGATTTGGGCTTAAACATGAGTTCTCAGAAAATGAAGTGTAAATGTATTTTATAAGTGTGCATTTACCAACATAACCATCAACAGAAGGTTGAACTAGGTGGACCTAGGTATTTTTTCAACCTATGTAACAATTAGTGATGAGCGAGTACTAAAAAGCTCGGGTGCTCGAAGCTCGGGCCGAGCCTCCCAAGATACTCGTGTACTCGGCCCGAGCAACGAGCCCAATGTTATCCTATGGGAGACCCGAGTATTTTTGTGAAATGACCTCCCGGCAGCATGGAGAAACCCTAAAAATGTCACAAAAGTCTCAGAAGAGTGCTCAAATGACATGGCAACAGCATGGGGAAGACCCCTTGAAGCATTTATCACTCAAAAGTCACAGCTGTGAACAATTTTGTCCGCGTTTTACGCCATTTTTACGGACTCACCAGAAAACCTTCCAAAATGACCCCAAAATGATTTTTCATGGCGGAAATGTTAAGGGCACATACCCAATAGTGAGATAGATCTGGTGTATGTTACTTTTTGAGATCAATACATGAAAGATTTTACGTGAAAACATTGTGTGGCACTCCGATGTCCCTGAGAAGAGACGTACATGAAGGCCTCTTGAGTCTAATGTGCCCATTTTGAGGAAGTGAGTCTTTGTAGTATTTTCCTTTGCCAGGGCAGTCCTAAATTGTGAGGTTCACCAATGCCCCTGCATACAGACGTGCATGAGGGCCTCAAAACATTAAGTGTCCATTGTCAGGAAGTGGGTGTATTATAGTATAGCCCTTAGGCAGGGCAGCCAAAAATTGGGAGGCTCCACATTGTCCCTGGGTAGAGACGTGCATGATGGCCTTTAAACCTGAAGTGCCCATTGTAAGGAAGTGGGTCTATTTCAGTATAGCCCTTTGCCAGGGCAGCCAAAAATTGGGAGGCTCCACATTGTCCCTGGGTAGAGACGTGCATGAGGGCCTCAAAACATTAAGTGTCCATTGTCAGGAAGTGGGTGTATTATAGTATAGCCCTTAGGCAGGGCAGCCAAAAATTGGGAGGCTCCACATTGTCCCTGGGTAGAGACGTGCATGATGGCCTTTAAACCTGAAGTGCCCATTGTAAGGAAGTGGGTCTATTTCAGTATAGCCCTTTGCCAGGGCAGCCAAAAATTGGGAGGCTCCACATTGTCCCTGGGTAGAGACGTGCATGAGGGCCTCAAAACATTAAGTGTCCATTGTCAGGAAGTGGGTGTATTATAGTATAGCCCTTAGGCAGGGCAGCCAAAAATTGGGAGGCTCCACATTGTCCCTGGGTAGAGACGTGCATGATGGCCTTTAAACCTGAAGTGCCCATTGTAAGGAAGTGGGTCTATTTCAGTATAGCCCTTTGCCAGGGCAGCCAAAAATTGGGAGGCTCCACATTGTCCCTGGGTAGAGACGTGCATGAGGGCCTCAAAACATTAAGTGTCCATTGTCAGGAAGTGGGTGTATTATAGTATAGCCCTTAGGCAGGGCAGCCAAAAATTGGGAGGCTCCACATTGTCCCTGGGTAGAGACGTGCATGATGGCCTTTAAACCTGAAGTGCCCATTGTAAGGAAGTGGGTCTATTTCAGTATAGCCCTTTGCCAGGGCAGCCAAAAATTGGGAGGCTCCACATTGTCCCTGGGTAGAGACGTGCATGAGGGCCTCAAAACATTAAGTGTCCATTGTCAGGAAGTGGGTGTATTATAGTATAGCCCTTAGGCAGGGCAGCCAAAAATTGGGAGGCTCCACATTGTCCCTGGGTAGAGACGTGCATGATGGCCTTTAAACCTGAAGTGCCCATTGTAAGGAAGTGGGTCTATTTCAGTATAGCCCTTTGCCAGGGCAGCCAAAAATTGGGAGGCTCCACATTGTCCCTGGGTAGAGACGTGCATGAGGGCCTCAAAACATTAAGTGTCCATTGTCAGGAAGTGGGTGTATTATAGTATAGCCCTTAGGCAGGGCAGCCAAAAATTGGGAGGCTCCACATTGTCCCTGGGTAGAGACGTGCATGATGGCCTTTAAACCTGAAGTGCCCATTGTAAGGAAGTGGGTCTATTTCAGTATAGCCCTTTGCCAGGGCAGCCAAAAATTGGGAGGCTCCACATTGTCCCTGGGTAGAGACGTGCATGAGGGCCTCAAAACATTAAGTGTCCATTGTCAGGAAGTGGGTGTATTATAGTATAGCCCTTAGGCAGGGCAGCCAAAAATTGGGAGGCTCCACATTGTCCCTGGGTAGAGACGTGCATGATGGCCTTTAAACCTGAAGTGCCCATTGTAAGGAAGTGGGTCTATTTCAGTATAGCCCTTTGCCAGGGCAGCCAAAAATTGGGAGGCTCCACATTGTCCCTGGGTAGAGACGTGCATGAGGGCCTCAAAACATTAAGTGTCCATTTTAAGGAAGTGGGTGTATTTCAGTATAGCCCTTAGGCAGGGCAGCCAAAAATTGGGAGGCTCCACGTTGTCCCTGGGTAGAGACGTGCATGAGGGCCTCAAAACATTGTTCCCATTGCAAAGGAGCGGGTCTCCTGTCGTTGTAATGTCCATTCTGCAAAGAATGGGCGAAAAAATTTACCACTGGGGGTATACCTGAAACAAAGACCTAACTATTGTAACGGTCATCATGATGGCGCATGAGGAGAAGGAGGAGCAGTCCAGCGATTATCCAAAGTCGAGAAGTGTACCCATGGGTGAGTGGAGGTACATGGCAAACTTTAAATTCCGCTCTCATTTGCTGGTGGTGTGGTGAAGTCTGGCCCAATCCAACCCTTGTTCATCTTTATCAGAGTCAGCCTGTCAGCATTTTCAGTTGACAGGCGGGTGCGTTTATCTGTAATGATTCCACCTGCGGCACTAAAAACACGCTCTGACAAAACGCTAGCAGCAGGGCAGGCCAGGACTTCCAAGGCGTAGAGAGCCAATTCATGCCACGTGTCCAGCTTGGATACCCAATAATTGTAAGGCACAGAGGAATGTCGGAGTACAGTTGTTCGATCTGCAAGGTACTCCTTCAGCATCTGGGCAAACTTAGGATTTCTTGTGGCACTACCCCGCACCTCAGGGGCTGTGGTACGTGAGGGGCTGAGAAAACTGTCCCACATCTTAAAGACTGTTCCCCTACCTCTGGCGGATTGGACTTGTGCCTCTCTCGGCTGTACGCCTCGGTTGTCCACTGATTCCTGACCTATGCCGCTAGCGTTTTGTGAGGGGAATGCTTTGCCTACTTCCGTGAGTATGGCCTTCCGAAACTGCTGCATTTTGGTTGACCTCTCATCCACGGGAATAAGAGACAAAAAGTTCTCCTTGTAGCGTGGGTCTAACAGTGTTACCAACCAGTAATGATTGTCGGCCAAGATGTTCTTAACGCGAGGGTCACGAGACAGGCAGCTTACCATAAAGTCAGCCATGTGCGCCAGACTCTTAACAGCCAGGACTTCAGTAGCCTGACCAACAAGATGACTGAACATGCTGTCCTCCTCCTCCTCCTCCTCCTCCTCCTCCTCATCTACCCTGTCCTCTGGCCAGCCACGCTGAATCGAGGATATGACTGGTGTGCATGTCATATCCTCAATTTGGCCGGAGAGTTGCTCCATGTCTTCATCCTCCTCCTCGTCATAGTCCTCCACTGCACGTTGTGATGAGACGAGGCTGGGCTGTGTGTTATCACCCACACCCACTACTGTTTCTTGCTGCAACTCATCGCGCTCCGCCTGCAATGCATCATGTTTGTTTTTCAAAAGGGACCGTTTTAGAAGGCAGAGTAGCGGTATGGTGACGCTAATAATGGCGTCATCACCACTCACCATCTTGGTGGAGTCCTCAAAGTTTTGGAGGATGGTACATAGGTCTGACATCCATCTCCACTCCTCAGGTGTTATGTGTGGAGTTTGACCCATTTCCCGACGGCTTAGGTGATGCAGGTACTCAACAACTGCCCTCTTCTGCTCACATATCCTGACCAACATGTGCAGAGTTGAATTCCAACGCGTGGGGACATCACACACCAGTCTGTGAGCCGGAAGATGCAAACGGCGCTGAAAGCCGGCAAGGCCGGCTGAAGCAGTAGGTGACTTTCGAAAATGTGCAGACAGGCGGCGAACTTTTACCAGCAGATCAGACAGCTCTGGGTATGACTTTATAAACCGCTGAACCACGAGGTTGAGCACATGGGCCACGCATGGAACATGTGTCAGCTGGCCTCGCCTCAAAGCCGCCACCAGGTTCCGGCCATTGTCACAAACGACCTTTCCTGGCTTTAGGTTCAGAGGTGTGAGCCAGTGATCTGCCTGCTGTTTCAGAGCTGTCCACAGCTCTTCTGCATTGTGGGGTTTGTCACCTATGCAGATTAGCTTCAGCACAGCCTGTTGCCGCTTCGCCGAGGCAGTGCTGCAGTGCTTCCAGCTTGTGACTGGTGTGGAGGGCACAGTGGATGAGGATGCGCAGGAGGAGGAGGAGGCTGAAGAGCATGACATTCCGGAGCTGTAGAGTGTGGGTGAAACACTGACTGAGGTAGGGCCTGCAAACCTTGGTGTGGGAAGGACGTGTTCCGTCCCTCGCTCAGACTGGGTCCCAGCTTCCACAATATTAACCCAGTGTGCCGTCAACGAGATGTAGCGGCCTTGCCCACAAGCACTTGTCCACGTGTCTGTGGTTAGGTGGACTTTGGGTGAAACAGCGTTGTTCAGGGCACGTGTGATGTTTTGTGACACGTGGTTATGCAACGCGGGGACGGCACACCGGGAGAAATAGTGGCGGCTGGGGACCGAGTAACGTGGGACAGCTGCCGCCATCAGGTCACGGAATGCTTCTGTCTCCACCAGCCTAAAAGGCAACATTTCCAGCGCAAGCAGTCGCGAAATGTTAGCATTTAGAACTGTGGCATGTGGGGTGTTGGCAGTGTATTTGCGCCTGCGTTCAAAGGTTTGCTGAATGGATAACTGAACGCTGCGCTGGGACAAGGACGTGCTTGATGATGGTGTTCTTTCTGCGTAGGCAACTGCAGGTGCAGGAGTGGAGGAGGCTTGTTCGCAGGCAGCATGGACAGAGGATTGGCTCGCATGCACAACCAGCGAAGACGTAGCAGTGACATCAGCAAGCACTGCTCCTCGACTCTGTTGTACTTCCCACAAAGTCGGGTGCTTGGCTGACATGTGCCTGATCATGCTGGTGGTGGTCAGGCTGCTAGTTTTGGTACCCCTGCTGATGCTGGCACGGCAGGTGTTGCAAATGGCCTTTTTTGAATCATCTGGATCCAACTTAAAAAACTGCCAGACTCGTGAAGACCTAACATTTGTACAGGCACCTTGTGTCGTCGTGTTGTTACGGGGAACGGTTGCCTGACTTCTGCCTGGGACCACCACCCTGCTTCTTACTGCCTGTTGTGATGCTACGCCTCCCTCCCCCTGTGCACTGCTGTCCTCGCTCTGCATATCCTCCTGCCAGGTTGGGTCAGTTACTGGATCATCCACCACGTCGTCTTCCTCTTCCGCACCCTGCTCCTCCTCCTGACTTGCTGACAATTGTGTCTCATCATCGTCCACCACTTGTTGAGACACGTTGCCAACTTCGTGAGAACGTGGCTGCTCAAATATTTGGCTATCTGTACAGACGATCTCCTCATGACCCACTTCAATATGAGCTGGCGAGAGGCCAGAATGTGTGAATGGAAACGTGAACAGCTCTTCCGAGTGTCCAAGTGTGGGATCATTAATGTCCGAGGAGGACGTGTACTCAGCCTGGTGGTAGGAAGGAGGATCAGGTTCAGAAATGTGCGGTGCAGTATCACGGCTACTGACACTTGACCGTGTGGAAGACAGAGTGTTTGTGGTGGTGCCAATCTGACTGGAAGCATTATCCGCTATCCAACTAACAACCTGTTGACACTGGTCTTGGTTCAAGAGCGGTGTACTGCTGCGGTCCCCAAGAATTTGGGACAGGACGTGCGAGCGACTAGATGTGGCCCTTTGTTGTGGCGAAATTAGAGCTTGCCCACGACCTCGGCCTCTGCCTGCACCACCATCACGTCCACTTCCTTGTTCCTTGCCAATGCCCTTGCGCATTTTGCAATGCTGTGCACTGCTGACGTGTATATTCACTACTTGTGCGTTATATCAAAGTTTCTGGAAATTGCACACCAGTGCACCTGTACGCTGCCACCAACAGGCACACACGTGCGGTTTTAAAAACCAAGCACGGACGCAATAATAACCTAACACAGGTTTTAGGAGCAAAAATTAAGAACTCTGACACTATCAGCCACTGCTGACTGACGTGTATTATACACTACACTTGTGCGTTATATAATAGTTTGGTAAACGCACACCAGTGCACCTGTACGCTGCCACCAACAGGCACACACGTGCGGTTTTAAAAACCAAGCACGGACGCAATAATAACCTAACACAGGTTTTAGGAGCAAAAATTAAGAACTCTGACACTATCAGCCACTGCTGACTGACGTGTATTATACACTACACTTGTGCGTTATATAATAGTTTGGTAAACGCACACCAGTGCACCTGTACGCTGCCACCAACAGGCACACACGTGCGGTTTTAAAAACCAAGCACGGACGCAATAATAACCTAACACAGGTTTTAGGAGCAAAAATTAAGAACTCTGACACTATCAGCCACTGCTGACTGACGTGTATTATACACTACACTTGTGCGTTATATAATAGTTTGGTAAACGCACACCAGTGCACCTGTACGCTGCCACCAACAGGCACACACGTGCGGTTTTAAAAACCAAGCACGGACGCAATAATAACCTAACACAGGTTTTAGGAGCAAAAATTAAGAACTCTGACACTATCAGCCACTGCTGACTGACGTGTATTATACACTACACTTGTGCGTTATATAATAGTTTGGTAAACGCACACCAGTGCACCTGTACGCTGCCACCAACAGGCACACACGTGCGGTTTTAAAAACCAAGCACGGACGCAATAATAACCTAACACAGGTTTTAGGAGCAAAAATTAAGAACTCTGACACTATCAGCCACTGCTGACTGACGTGTATTATACACTACACTTGTGCGTTATATAATAGTTTGGTAAACGCACACCAGTGCACCTGTACGCTGCCACCAACAGGCACACACGTGCGGTTTTAAAAACCAAGCACGGACGCAATAATAACCTAACACAGGTTTTAGGAGCAAAAATTAAGAACTCTGACACTATCAGCCACTGCTGACTGACGTGTATTATACACTACACTTGTGCGTTATATAATAGTTTGGTAAACGCACACCAGTGCACCTGTACGCTGCCACCAACAGGCACACACGTGCGGTTTTAAAAACCAAGCACGGACGCAATAATAACCTACTAACAGGTTTTTTTGGGGAGCGACAATTACAGTACAGACAAGTCAGACACTATCTGGACTGTTTTACACTGTGTACACCAGCCCCAGATATGAAGGCTGGTATACGGTCACCACTACCCTGCCTGCCTGCCTGCCTGTATACTGCTACAATAGTCCTGACAAGGACTCTTTTGGTCACTAGCCTGTATTCAGACCTGGCTATACCCTGCCTGTATATAGCAACAATAGTCCTGAGAAGGACTCTGCTACTGTACTCCGACCTGGCTATACCCTGCCTGCCTGTATACAACTAGAATAGTCCTGAGAAGGACTTTTGGTCACACTGTTTGCAGCCCTGCAACTGAAAAAGCTATAAAGGGCCGCAAAGCTTTCCCTGAATCAGCGACACTCTCCCTACACTCACTGTCAGAATAGCTGTGAGCAGAGCACAGCGCGCCGGCCGATATAAAGGCTCGGTGACGCTGTGCAGGCCGGCCAATCACTGCAATTCCACAACTAACAGGGCTGTGGCATTGCAGTGGTCTGCCAGCCAATCCCTGCATGAGGGCTGGCTCTCAAAAGAGCGCCAACATGCAGAAATGAAGACCACGAGTAAAGCACGAGTATCGCGAGATTACTCGGTCCCCGCCGAGCAGCCCGAGTACAGTGATACTCGTGCGAGTACCGAGTAGTGACAAGCATGCTCGCTCATCACTAGTAACAATGTAACATGACGTAATATATCAAACTGGTAACCTAAATGTAGTTTCCTGTGCAAAACCTAAATCTAACACTAATGTGTCACCATCCTACCTAGTGAGAACATGAAAGTGAAGCCTTCACCAAAGCCACAACTCAACAAACTATTGTGTTCTAATACCATGAGGTCTCTGCCTCCACCACATTCTTCTGCAAAGTGTCTTGACTGTAGGACAATGCTTGCTTTTTGGAATCTTTTATTTCTTGTGGTCATTCTGCAAAATAAAAACTGTAAGTATCCTATATTTTACTTTCATCATTTTTAAGACCATGATCTGCTTTTTTTCTAGTTAGTTTTAACTTGAAGAAGTAGTTTCATCTTGGTAAATACTTGTACATACAAATATAAACTTCTTGAGAAAAACAAGAAAGTTTACAATTTATCTACAATTAAAAATCATCAGCAGTCTAAGAGCAGTGTTGGATTTCCTAGGCAAGGAGCCGAATGCTTAAAAGGTCTTTGCTATAGACCTTGCTTTAAAGCTGGGTGGATCACTGACCGCACTATCATAAGAAACCCTCCTCCCAATGGCAAGTACGTAAATGTGAGTCAAACACAGGTTCCTAAATTTTGGACATGTGAAAACCCCTTTAATATGTTATAGTTGCAAATTGTAAGTAAAAGATAAGTTTCATTAAAGGGAACCAGTCACCGGATATGGTGACTATAAGCTGCGGCCACCACCAGTGGGCTCTTATATACAGCATTCTAGCATGCTGTATATAAGAGCCAATGCCACTGTGTAGAATGTAAAAATCATTTTATAATACTCACCTACGGGGTTGTTGCGTTGCAGACCGGTCGAGTGGGTGTCTCCGTTCTCCGGTACCAGTGCCTCATCTTTAAGCCATCTTTGTCCTCCTTCTGAAGCCTGGGTGCATGACGCGTCCTATGTCATCTACACTAGCCGGCATTGAGGTCCTGGACAGACGCACTTTGATCTGGGTGCATGTGACAAGCAAAGGAGAAGGTGGAGAAATTAAACTCTTCATCTTCTCCACACATGTGATCCGATGCTTGCATACGAGAGAATCATACCACAGTGAATGAAGTTCAACGCTTGCTAATGTCATAATGTTGTGCATTTCCATGTGAAATTTATTGTGTTTTTAGGCAATGTATGCAGTAATAGAGTTCTGTATAGATGTAGCAGTATTGATAATGTCATGTATGTCTATTAGGCTAAGATGTAAAGCATGGCAGTGTTGGTAAGGTATTATAATATTTGCATAGAACTGTATGAAAACTGTTCCTGAGAAGTTTGAGTGAAAGGTTAAGTCTGCCCAGCAACAGACTGCAGGGTCAGAGACAGTTACCAGTTTGGCTTAAGCCACAGTGGGAGGGGTTATAGTGCAGAGAAAGAGCCTGTTTTTCCATTTAGTTAGTATGTTATTGAAAACGACAAGTTATATTGGGTATGTGTGTTCAGTAATAGCTAAACCTAAGTGGTAACAGAGATCCAGCACACAGGTAAGTGAATGCTGCTAGAGAGAGACTTAGAAGGGAATGAGTACAGTGTCAACCAGTCGTGGAGGACCTTGGAGAGGAAAACAGTCTGCTCAACTGTGTACACATGAAAAGGGTAGCCACTCTAGCGGCCCTTGACAGGGATCACAGCCAATAGTCTGGGTGCCGGGTTCCAGCGTAAGTCATTGATCCACGTGTCCCTGTACTGAGAAGATAAAGGCTCACCTTACCTGTTTAGTCTCTATACCGTACACAAGTAAAGTGCCTGTGATGATGATTAACGTGCCTTCATATCATACAGAAGTGTCCTTGAAGTACAATGTTTACTTCCCTGAGTACCTGAGTTTATTATTAAGTAATGTCCAATTTCTTTGATTCCCTTAACCTTGTGACAAAGGGGTCATTTGCCAGACACAGCGTGGCAGGCCCGAAGGAGAAGTTGTCCACAGTAGTAAAAACACCCCACGTGCCCAGTAACCCCAAATTTTTATAACGGGCTGGGGCGGAGAAAACACATTACTCACTCATGGCTACCACCCCAAGCCACATTACATTTGGCATAGTTGGCGGGATATGAGTTCCTAGCATGGAGAAAACTAAGAAGTGATAACCCGTGGTACAAGCAGATCAGTCTGGTAATGAAATAAAGGATACTTCAATGTGGTCTAGTTTAGACATCACTTTTAGAGAATTCAGGGTTCAAGGACATTTCTGGTCGTGGTATATGTTAGCTAGATTGATAAACCTGTTGCAAAGTGAGATAAGGTTCCCCTGTGTGCAATGCACATAATGTTTCCGGGTCCTACTGGATAAATCACTAGTCTCTCAACGTGATATGAGATAAGTGAGATAACAAATGTCCTGTAATTACAGATGAATGAATGTTTCAAAGTTCGGTTCACCAATCTTTACCGAGCATCCTGTGTTCGATAAACAGTTCGGTGAACATACCGAGCCCATTGAATTCAATGGGAGGCCAAACTTATGTGTTGAAAAGTTGTGTAGGGGGGCTGTAAAAGAAAGCAAATAAAGCAGGACAAACTTTCCGAGTCTCCCTGCTGTAACTGCTCCCGCAGTTGTACTTCAGGGGCTGCTCATTATCCCTCTTCCATATTCACTGCTTCCCCTGCCCACTGGCATCTCTGATTGGCTGCAGTCAGACCCCACCCGCAGACAGTGTCTGTGATTGGTTGGAATCACACAACCTGTCTGCAGGTCTATTGTAGTATAAAATAAATAAATTAAATCTATCGATTCATACAAGCACAGATAAAGCCCATGGTTACAGGCTGCAGCCCCCAGCCGTGTACTTACCTTGACTGTGTATCAAAATAAGAAGAACCACATGCAGCTTTTTTTAAAACTATTTAAATAAATAATTTTTAAAAAAGTTGTGTGGTCCCCCCGAGGGGTTAAAATTAATCTGTCAGAAAGTTTTTGCTACCTCATCTGAAAGCAGCATGAAGTAGGCAAAAAGACCTGAATCCAACGATGTATCACTTAATTTACTTAGTGCAGTCATTCTGACAAAATCAAGGTTGTTAGATTTATTATATAGCAGAGCTCAGAGAGCTGTCCCTGTCCACAACAGGCTCTCTATGTACAAGGTCTATAGACCATGAGGTGCTAATCACGAAGAGGTGGAGTCAGATAAGTGGCTGCACGACAGCTAGTCACAAAAATAATAAGGTCCTTGTGCTAAAACGAACATTGCAAGTAAATAACACCACAGACCCTGATAAGAGAGACATTGTTCAACTATGTTTGTTAACCCTTACAGCATTGTGCCTTCAGATTACATAGCACAAACCTGATGACAGATTCCTTTAAAGCACCACTCCAGCGTTTTATTTTGGTTTTATTTCACCACTGGAGTTTTGCTTTAAATCTAAGTTCCTTGACCTCTGTCTCATACTCACCTACCACCATCTTCATCTGTTATCTGCCGGGCGATTTATGAGTGGAGCGCGCCAAAGGTCACAAGCAGGGGTGGGAGTCAAATTTTTAACAGGTTCTCTGTAAACCCCGCCCATTTGAAAACCACACCCATTTTGTTAGCCACACCCATTTTTGTGCACTCTCCACTTTCCTGCAGGCTCTGGGTCCATGCGGCCTCCACTCCCCTGCAGGCTCCGGGTCCATGCGGCCTCTACTCCCTTGCAGGCTCCGGGTCCATGCGGCCTCCACTCCCACTGCAGGGTCCAAGCGGCCTCCACTCCCACTGCAGGGTCCATGCGGCCTCCACTCCCACTGCAGGGTCCATGCGGCCTCCACTCCCACTGCAGGGTCCATTCGGCCTCCACTCCCACTGCAGGGTCCATGCGGCCTCCACGCCTCCACTTCCCCTGCAGGGTCCATGCGGCCTCCACGCCCCCTGCAAGGTCTATGAGGCCTCCTCTCCCCCTGCAGGGTCCATGCGGCTGTGTCGCCCTGGGCAAGCCAGGGGTCACAGGTCACAACACCACCACACCCCACACTCCAGGTAGGCACATCACAGCTAACCAGAAATCCTTGTTGCCTTCCTCCAGAGGCTGATGATTCACACCAGGGGGTGGGCCAGGCGGTTGGCTCCGCCCACCAAGGAGATCACAGCTCTGGAGGCGGGAAGTACCAGGCAGATTAGCTCAGGGGGAGCTTGAGTGAGGAGCTAAAGTAAACAGAGAAGTGAAAGTGAAGGAAGGAAAAGTGGTAAAGGAGGAGAGCAAGAAGTGGTGACAGAGCAGAGAGTGTGCAAAGCCTGAAGGGTCCAGCTTTGTGGAGGGCCAGAACAGCAAGGTCAGCGACGGCGGTGACTGTCTGGAGGGGGACCGTTTGGAAGTTCCTGGAAGGACCCCGTTGGCTGTGTGCCCGGTGGTCTGGAGCAGTGTTCCGAAGGACAGTCAGCACCAGGGCAGGGGCCTCTCGGACCCCGGCAAGGCTAGGAGTCGCCAAATTTGCCGAATCCGTCAGTGAAGGGGACGTAGATTCCCCCAACAACCAAGTCCCGATTGAAGGCAACAGCCCAACCCGTACAACAGAGGCACCGCCACCGCCAGGGCACCAGTCTCTGAGGGCCAGCGCCTGCGGGCAAAGTGTAGTGCTCCTCCGGCCCAGCTTGAAGCCGGGGAGCGGGTTACCGGTGGGGACCCATCGCAACCAACTGTACATACAGGTGCAAGGAAGAGGGACATCACCGTCACCTACCGGGAAAGCAAAGCAGCCGTCTGTGGGACCGTCCTACCAGCCGTTTGGTTTACCGTACAAACTGTGTCCACGTCTCAGGCTGAGTGAGTACCACAGTGCCGCAAGGCACAGCGCTGTCCCCGCGTCACTGCGCCCACCAAGCCCTGCACCTCACAAGCCATCACCGGGCCCCGGGATCACCAACCCCTACCCACGGAGGGGCAACACAACACCTGGCTGCTCCCCATCACCATCCCCGGGATCCCCGCATTAAGCAGCGGTGGTGCTACACATCACCACAACCGTGGGTGGCGTCACAGACATTATCCCAACATCCCAAACCCCCCTTTCACTCACGGGCGAGGAGTGCCGCTCGAGAAAAACCCCCGGGATCCGGCCTACGGCTCGAGCCACCACTGAGCAGCCGGACCCGAGCAGAAGGGGTGAGCGCGGTGTGCTGACACCCTCCTCCCCGCCCGCGACACGGCCTCCACTCCCCCTGCAGGGCCCATTCGGCCTCCACTCCCACTGCAGGGTCCATGCGGCCTCCACGCCTCCACTCCCCCTGCAGGGTCAATGCGGCCTCCACGCCCCCTGCAAGGTCCATGAGGCCTCCTCTCCCCCTGCAGGGTCCATGTGGCCTCCACTCCCCCTGCAGGGACCATGCAGCCTCCACTCCCCCTGCAGGGTGCATGCGGCCTCCTCTCCCCCTGCAGGGTCCATGCGGCCTCCTCTCCCCCTGCAGGGTCCATGCGGCCTCCTCTCCCCCTGCAGGGTCCATGCGGCCTCCTCTCCCCCTGCAGAGTCGCATCTTCCGCTGACTGAGCGCTTGCCTGCTCCAAGTGCCAGTGGCCTCTCCTCTGACATCCTCCGCGGCACTCTGCACACTGACAGTGACAGGCAGCAGCATGGTGAGGTAATCTCAACACGCTGCCGTGACCTCGGCAGCGTCATCACGCCGCCGAACACCAGCTCAGAGAGCAAACTGGCTCCACTGAACCCAGAAGTGCGGCGTGCACGGAGGTACAGGGATTTGTGACGCCCTGGCCTATCAGGTCATCACAGGGTATCGTGCAATCTGCCCTTCTGCACGGTATTCACATCCTCCTTGGTTACGGATCCCTGTCTGTTGGTGTTGCTAAGAGCAGAGCCAGTCAAAATCCTAGGAACACTGGGGGGCCTGAAGGGAATAGGGCCACCCACTTGGAGGGTTGGTGAGGGAAGGTGAGAGGTGTCAGTGCGAAAGATGTGTGTGAAGAGAGAGGAGAGGAGTAAGGAGGTCAGGAGCTGGGCTCCTTGTAGAATCCTAGGTGGCAGACGTTGGTCTGGACCTGGTAGGAGCTGGAACCCCGGTCGCAAGGGATCGTGTAAAGGAGCACGGATCTGCCGAGGAGGGCAGCCGGCGGCCTTGAGCCATCTCCGGGTAGGGGCCAGGGCACGACGGAGTACGTGGACCCTAGGCCGGGATGTAGCTTCACGCAGCCCGGTAATTTACCCGATGGGGGTGAAGTCTTTAGGATTCATCACTCACCCGCTCCAAAATCGGGGTACTAGCGAACCCATGGGATAGGACTTTCCCAAATACAGTCCAGAAAATCCCGAGTGTGAACCCTGAGAGCAAGCTCACTCCGTTAGCCATACGGGTGAGCGTGACCCGAATAATTCCACACTATAGGGTCCAAATAGTTAAGAAGGTGCCACGGAAAAGGTCACAGGCTAACAAGCAACACCAAAGGGCACGGATCCACGCGTACTCCCTCCCTGCTGCAGAGGTGCTCAGAATTCTGGTTTACAAGCTGTCGGTGTCAGTATACTTGGACTGAGTGAGTACGCAGAAATCCTTTCCTCCCCAATGGCACCCCTTCACCACCATCACCGGGGCAAAAAACCCCTACCCACGGAAGGGTTAAACATCTTGCTGCCCTACCACCGCCACCGCGCATCCCGAACAGCAGCGGTGGTACCCTACCTTACCACGTACCATGGGTTGCGTCACAAACGTCTAAGCCCCCTGTACATATTCCCCCCTTTGATCGAGTGGCCGTGCGACCCCCGGGTCCGGAGACCCCTCAAGCCACCGCGGATCCGTATCCGAGCAGTGGCCCGGCTGCTGGCACAGGGGCCGCAACCTCCATTTGTGTTAGTGTCTTAAAGACGCCGATTCAAATGAATACAGGGAACAGGGTCGCGGACGCCGATTCTTGCCGGTTCGGTGAACCGGCTGTTATTTTAACAACCGGTTTGCCCGAACTTGACAGAACTGGCTGAATCTCACCCCTGGTCACAAGTCTTTGAGAGCCTCATTCTGGCCTCGGCCTGGCTCTCATGGAGTTGTATTGAGCATTTGCATCGTAATATCCAACTTCTGCCCGCTCAGAAGTTACAGTCACAAGATGGCAACACAGGACTGGAGTAGCACTAAAAAAGCATGAAAACACCAGGGGGGGGGGGGGAGTATAAGACAGGGGGCAGGGCACTTACATTTAAAGTGCAACTACAGTGCTGAAAAACTGGCAGCATTTGCATTTCTGTACGCTTGTACATATTTGGGATGGAATATGCGCCGCCTGCTATTTACATGTCCTAGTTTCGTTTATAAACCAAATCAAATTAGTGCATGTTTCAATTAGATTTTACGAGAACTTAATATTTGTGTGGAAAATTGTCCCTGCATCAAAGCTAATATTGGTGTATGTGCTGCTCTTGTGTGGTTCATTGCACATATGGACAGGACACAGACCAAAAACATGTCTCTGTGCTTGTATCTGTATAACATGTACAAACATTGTGGCTATATGTTGTACAACGGGTGAGTGTCTAATTCATATCCTGGAAGGAAATTAACCCTAAATTTGAATGCCATTGACAGATAAATCCCTTATCTCTGTGCTATAATCAAGGACTAAATATACAGGGCTTCAATTCAAGGATCGCTTTAGCATATCAATTCTCAAGACAGGATCCATTGACTATTTCAATAAATAATCGATGGCTGCTGGATGGCCTCCCTTGGAGCCTCTCCTTCCCTGGCAGCATCCCGATTCCTCCTTTAATTATCCGGCCAGGCACAGAATCATTTTGATGTGACGCACGAGAGACGTCTGTCACGGTTGTGTCACGTGTGACAGACAGTCATGTGGTTTCTGGCCATAGAAGGTCACAGCGTCAGGATGCGCAAAATGCTCCCTGACTTTCTTTTGTCCCTGCTGTCAGTATTCATTGTACTAGGTAGCTTTCCTGTTGGATTTATCTCTCTTCCTTTTGGACCCAGCAGGAGCTCAACTTCCACCCAGCTTTTGATTATCGGTGTTCCCTTGGTGTTTAAATACCCTTTCCTTCCTTCCTTGGACTGGTGCTGGTAATATTTTCAGTTCATTCAAGCCTTGGTTTCAAGCATGTGGCTTGTACTCCTCTGTGGTGTTGTTACTGAAAACTCTGCTGAACTCCTACCTGAGTAATCTAATTATAAGTAGTTCATGCTTTTCCCCCTTTGTGTCCTCCTTGTGTCTTCTATGGTTGTTTAATGGGGTTGAGGAAGAGCTCATCCCACCCATTCCCTATTTAGGATCCAGCACTAGGGATACGTAGGGTCAGGTATCCGGCTCAGCGCATAACTTGAACCTATCTAGGGTGGTGAGGGACCCCAGGGACCAGCAGTAGGTTTGGTCAGGGGTCACCATCTTATCTTTCCCTAGACACAGGGGTTTCCCTTCCCTTTCACTGCGTGCTTGGTTCTACCCCGTACCTAACATGACACCGCTGCACCAGGACAGCTAATCAAAAAGTATTCTACTGATGCCGCCAAGTAAGAGGCTTTTCTGATGGCTAACATCCAGCAGCCACAGATGACTGACGTGGCCGGTGGACATATCCTGAGAATCGATTTGCATCAACTCTAAACGTGACATATTGTAATAGAACGACAACATTGACTTCAGCTGGATTGCATGTTGTTAAGGTACAGAGTTAACTGTTTTTAGTTTTATCTCATTAAAGTATTGAATTATTTACCATGCCTGATGAAGAGATCTGAGTAGTCTCGAAAGCTTGCTATTACCATCTTTTCAGTTAGCCATTAAAAGGTATCAACTACTGAGGACTCTCTTTCTTTTAAACAAACTTGAATTATTTAGTAATTTCCATATTATTGTGATTTTCAGGCAATTCTGCAGATATTGTAGGAGGTAAGGAAGCTCACTCAAGTCCATACACGGCTTTAGTGAGAACTGGAAAAACCTTATGTGGAGGCGCATTAATTAAGTCAGACTGGGTACTAACATCTGCCGAGTGTTTCATGTAAGTAACTTTCCTATATAAATTAGATTTCTACATGATGGTGTCTACCTGTGTAAATGTGTCGCCCGGGGACCAGGGGTACTCAGATCCGGGCCACAGGGTCACTTCTGTGGGTATCACGGTGGCGTGACCCGGTCTGTGATCCCAGGCTCCACAGTAAAAGGGGATTTGGGTAAGGGAGATTGTCCGTGACGCCACCCACGGTTGTGGTGAAGTTGGAACACCACCGCTGCTTTGGACGGGGATCCCGGGAGCGATGGTATGGAGCAGCTAGATGTTATTTCTCCCCTCCGTGGGTAGGGGGTTGGTTGTCCCGGGGCCCGGTGATGGGGTAAGCAGGGAGCAGGGCGCAGTGCTGCAGTGCGGTGCCCGAGGGCACGGGTGTACTCACAAGTAAGTCACACGGAGTCACTGGTAAACTAGGAATTGCCGGTGTCCGCAGCCTTTGGTACGGGGGTGTTAGTGTCCCACACACGGTGCAGCAGCCCTTGTTGTTCTTTCCCTGCAGCCAGGTGCCTTTCTCTCCACTCTCTTCCTCTTTCTCCTCAGCCGGGAACGGGGAATCCACTCCCCTGTAGTGATCCGGGTACCCAGGTACCGAGGGGCCACCGCCCTGCTCCGGCTACCTGTTCTGGCCCCTTCCTCACTACGGCCTGTCCCGGCCCTTTCAGAGCACGCTTCACTCCCAGCCTGGGAGCTACAACTCCAGACTTCTGTCCTCTCTCCTCTCCACACACTCTCTGCTCCAGCCCCTCCCCTCTCCTCTGCTTTTCTCTTACACTGGGGGCTGTCGTTTGTCTGGCTGCACCGGTGTGAGATCAGATTACCAAGGAGGATTAACTCTTTCTGTGACAACCTGGCTGTGCCAGGGCGTCACACACCCCCTTGGTAAAACACGGCCCGTCCTCGGGCCGTCTGGCCACCAACATTTATTAAACTGGGAAAAGAATAAAACATTTTAAACATTTTCACACATGCATTTTCAATAATGGCAACGTAACGGGTCCTTCAGTCACCCACCCAAACAACCTAGCCTTGGTGCTGCCCCTAAAACCCAGGCAGCACCCCTTGACCCCAGTCCAGGAACGGCTCCAGATTGGTCAACGGGACCGGTACTTCGCTGCCGTTGCGGCCGGGCGGACTGCCGGAGCCGTCGTCATCTCCGTCGCGGCCGGGTGGACTGCCGGGGCCGGTGGCAGGGTGGTGACAAAGGTGAGGCCTGGGGACCCCAGGTCTGGGTCCTCCCCCACAGACGCTGCGGGCTCCGCTACCGGTAACAGGGGTAACGGGTCGGTGCATCGCTGCGGCGGCCTCTTCCAGGAACCAAATGCTGGCAGAGTCCTGGCGTCCCTGCCTTTACAGTCCTAGTCACATAAACTGCAGTTCCTTCTTTCTGCTCCCCCTTGGTACTCGGGAGCAGTCCTTCCAGCAGCTTTTAAAGTTTCCCTTTCGCTTCCGGTCCTCCGGAGCTTCACTTCCGCCCGCGTTCTCAGGGGGCGGAGCCTCTTTTTCGCGCCCGCCGCTCGGAGAAGAAGGCGCCAAGCTGTTGTTTTTGGCGCCTAAAATGGCGGCTAAAATGGCGGACTTCTGGATTTTTCCTCAGCGGGACGCCGCTGACGGACGGGGCAAGGTGCACTTCCTCCAGGTGACTGGATGGGCTCGATCCTGTTCGTGACGCCAAATGTGTCGCCCGGGGACCAGGGGTACTCAGATCCGGGCCACAGGGTCACTTCTGTGGGTATCACGGTGGCGTGACCCGGTCTGTGATCCCAGGCTCCACAGTAAAAGGGGATTTGGGTAAGGGAGATTGTCCGTGACGCCACCCACGGTTGTGGTGAAGTTGGAACACCACCGCTGCTTTGGACGGGGATCCCGGGAGCGATGGTATGGAGCAGCTAGATGTTATTTCTCCCCTCCGTGGGTAGGGGGTTGGTTGTCCCGGGGCCCGGTGATGGGGTAAGCAGGGAGCAGGGCGCAGTGCTGCAGTGCGGTGCCCGAGGGCACGGGTGTACTCACAAGTAAGTCACACGGAGTCACTGGTAAACTAGGAATTGCAGGTGTCCGCAGCCTTTGGTACGGGGATGTTAGTGTCCCACACACGGTGCAGCAGCCCTTGTTGTTCTTTCCCTGCAGCCAGGTGCCTTTCTCTCCACTCTCTTCCTCTTTCTCCTCAGCCGGGAACGGGGAATCCACTCCCCTGTAGTGATCCGGGTACCCAGGTACCGAGGGGCCACCGCCCTGCTCCGGCTAGCTGTTCTGGCCCCTTCCTCACTGCGGCCTGTCCCGGCCCTTTCAGAGCACGCTTCACTCCCAGCCTGGGAGCTACAACTCCAGACTTCTGTCCTCTCTCCTCTCCACACACTCTCTGCTCCAGCCCCTCCCCTCTCCTCTTCTTTTCTCTTACACTGGGGGCTGTCGTTTGTCTGGCTGCACCGGTGTGAGATCAGATTACCAAGGAGGATTAACTCTTTCTGTGACAACCTGGCTGTGCCAGGGCGTCACATAAATATCTAGAAAATATTTATATACACCTTAAAAAACATCTAGCTTCTGTTATCTGATTGGTAGTATAAAACCCGGGACCATAAAGTAGCAGAGTTTGTACACTGATGTAGCAGAGTTAGTAACTCACTGAATCAAAGTAATTACCACAATGCAATAAAGTTAGTATCACATTGTAGCGTGAGTGGGTAAATTGATAAGTGGTATGGTACAACAAAGTTGTAAGAATGCAGAGTTGGTAAAATGATGTAGCACAGTCAAACATTGATCATTTGTATTAGCAGAGTTGGTCAAAAAGTCTAGCCTAGTTGTTACCGTCATGTAGCAAACGTGGTACAACCATGTAATATAATGTGGCAGAGTTGCTAACACAATGTAGCAGTGTTGTACCGCATTGTATCTGTAATGGAACCAGAATGTAGCAGAGCTTTACAATGGACGCTCATGTAGCAATGATGGAACAGAAGAATAGAGATTAGGCTGGGGCCATACGGGGATTACTGCAATCCCCTCGCATGACACTCGGCTCACGCTGGCAATACAGCAGAGCCGAGTATCATGCTTGTGTCCCTGCAACTGAGGTCCAATCGTGCGACCTCAGCTGCAGGGGGCAGGCCGGCCCTGAGGAGGGGCGAGCCGATGCTGCGGAGGGGAGGGAGGGATTTATCTCCCTCTCTCCTCCGTAGCCGGCTATTGCCATTCTTGCCCTGCACTCGCAGTACACCGGTGTACCGCGAGTGCAGTGCGATTTTTTTCTCGCCCCGTAGACTTAAATGGGTGCGAGAGAAAACAGGATCACATTGCACCCGCACAGCATGCGATTGTTTTCTCAGTCCGATTAGGGCTGACAAAATACTCGCTCATGGGTGCTACACATCGGCTAATATATTTATCGCACTCCACTCGCAACGATTTTCATGCCGTGTGGCTAAGGCAATACTTGTTTCCCAATAGAAACTAGTGGCAGGACACCAATTACTTTAATACTTAATGGATTTGCTGCTAATATATTGGGGGACAATTTCAGAATCTTCAAAACTTTTGTTGCAAATAAACTACACAGTCGCAAAAACGTGTTGAGACAATAAAACGCATATTATCTTGTAAAGACTGGAGAAGAATCAAGCGTGAAGTGACCAGGAGGCCATCATCCTCCAGTGCTGTCATTTTCCAGAAATTTAGCCTTCTTGAAGAGCTCAGAAGTACAAGATGTTCAATGCTCAGAGACACGATCAAGGTAAGGAGGCTGAAACCGACCACCATTTAACGAGACACAGAAGGGGAAATGTCAAGGCTGAGCCAAGAAATATCTGTCTGATGATTTTCAAAGGCTTTATGGACTGAGATGTATGCGACTCTTGACGGACAAGATGGTTTGGACGTTGCTGATCAGTAACGGGCACAGACCGCCACTTCAACTCAGACGCCAGCATGGTGGAGGTGGGGTCCTACCAGGGGCGTAACTACCGCGGTCGCAGCGGTCGCCATCGCGACCGGGCCCGGGTGGTTTGGGGCCCGCGGGGACCCGGCAGTTCAGCAGCCAGCTCCTCTCAGTGAGAGAGAAGCTGCGCTGATCTGTCACAGTGCACGCGCCCACTATATGACCCGCTGCTGCCCCCGACACCGGGCCCTCCTGCCCGATGTCAGCAGTGGCCCCGGGGCCCCCCTCCCCCGTCACCGCGCACAGTAATAATGAAGCATAGAGCGGCCGGCGCCGCTCTGCATCATCATTCTCCCCCTGTGCCTGTGCGGTGACGTCACTCCTGTGCGACTGCTGTGCTGAGTGCACAGAGCGCAGGGAGGGAGGACGCCGACCGCAGCACCGGGAGAACAAGGAGAGGGGAGGACGAGCAGCAGTGGAAGGAGGAGAGCAGGGAGTACAGCAGCAGTGGAACAAGGAGACGTCAGGAGAGAGCAGCAGTGGAAGGAGGAGAGCGGTGAGTACTTGGTTTTTTTTTTTTATATATATAAGTGAGTACACGGTGGTCAGAGGCCTGGAGTGGGGAGGCTGCATGATACTGTACATGGAGGCCTGGAGTGGGGAGGCTGCATGATACTGTACATGGAGGGGTGGGGAGGCTGCATGATACTGTACATGGAGGCCTGGGGTGGGGAGGCTGCATGATACTGTACATGGAGGCCTGGGGTGGGGAGGCTGCATGATACTGTACATGGAGGCCTGGGGTGGGGAGGCTGCATGATACTGTACATGGAGGCCTGGGGTGGGGAGGCTGCATGATACTGTACATGGAGGCCTGGGGTGGGGAGGCTGCATGATACTGTACATGGAGGCCTGGGAGGCTGCATGATACTGTACATGGAGGCCTGGGAGGCTGCATGATACTGTACATGGAGGCCTGGGGAGGCTGCATTATACTGTACATGGAGGCCTGGGGAGACTGCATTATACTGTACATGGAGGCCTGGGGAGGCTGGCAGCATTATTATAGATGGAGGCCTGGGGAGGCTGGCAGCATTATTATACATGAGGCCTGGGGAGGCTGGCAGCATTATTATACATGAGGCCTGGGGAGGCTGGCTGCATTATTATACATGAGGCCTGGTGAGGCTGGCTGCATTATTATACATGAGGCCTGGGGAGGCTGGCTGCATTATTATACATGGAGGCCTGGGGAGGCTGGCTGCATTATTATACATGGAGGTCTGGGGAGGCTGGCTGCATTATTATACATGGAGGTCTGGGGAGGCTGGCTGCTATATTATACATGGAGGCCTGGGAGGCGGGCTGCTATATTATACATGGAGGCCTGGGGAGGCTGGCTGCTATATTATACATGGAGGCCTGGGAGGCTGGCTGCTATATTATACATGGAGGCCTGGAGAGGTTGGCTGCATTATTATATATGGAGACCTGGTGAGGCTGCATAATGAACATGAAGGACACCTTATACATTGAATATAGAGGTGTAATATACATAGAGGTCTATGAGGCTGCATTATACTGGAGGTCTATAGGGCTGCATTAAAATGGAGGTCTGGGGGGGGGCTGTATAATACAAAATGAAGGGACACCTTATACATGGAATATAGGGGTGAATTATACATGGAGGAGTATGGGGCTGCATAATGCAATATGAAGTTTTATGGGGTTGTGTTATAATACATCTAGGACTATGGGGGCTGCATTATAATATATGGAGGACTATGGAGGCCACCTTATACATGGACTATGGAAGTGCATTATAAAACATGGAGGACTATGTGGTGCAGTATAATATATGGAGAACTATGGGGTGAATTTTAATACATGGAGAACTATGGGAAATGCATTATAATTGAAGGGCTACTTTATACATGGAGGATTATGGGGGTGCATTATAATATATGGAGGGCTATGTATCTGCATTCTAATATATGAAGGGTTATGTGGGACCCTTTATACAATTATTTGGAAGGCTATGTGGGGGCTGTTATAGTATTTTGAGAACTTTATACAAGGGGGACAAAGATACAAGTATGGGATGGAAATGTTTTGTGCTGAGGGAAAAAGGCTCTTTCCCACAGCACCCAACTTTCCCATGCTCTGCTATACATCTCTCAGCACCCAGCTTTCCCATGTTCTGATATACATCTCTCAGCACCCAGCTTTCTCATGCTCTGATATGGGAAAGCTGGGTGCTGAGGACAGGATAAATATCAGAACATAGGAAAGCTGGGTGCTGATAGAGGGATTTCAGGGTGCTGTGGGTGAGAGCCAAGTGTCAGCGTCATTATCCTGTACCCCGAGTGTCTGTGTATGTGGAGGGGGGGCCCCGGTCTAAACTTTGCACCGGGGCCCATCCAACTCTAGTTACACCACTGGGTCCTACTATGGGCCAGGAATATTAAAGATTAACTTGTTGGACCATTTCAGGTTGAAGATTAAATCAAAATGAACTTCCAAACCTACAGTTAGTTGTTGGAAGACACTTTCTTCAAGCAGTGGCTCAGGAAAACTGCATCTCTCTAGAATAATATGATTTTCATGCATGACACTGCTCCATCAAAGCATCGCAGATTCCACTGCTCGGCTGCCACTAAAAGTCTTAACCCAACCACCATCTGGCAATTTTCCGTTTTTCATTCTAGGGTTTTTTTTGCCTTTGTTCCAAGAGCCATCATTTTTTTATTTTTACGTCAATATAACCACATGAGGGCTTGGTTTTTTTTAACTACACCATTCATTCTACCCAATATTATACTAGAGAATAGGAAACAAAATTCCAAGTGTGGTGAAATTACAAAAAAGTGCAATTACACAATTTTTTTTTTTTGTTTTTTTTTTCATGTTCACTATATGGTAAAATTGGCAATATGATTCCCCAGATCATTACAAGTTTTGTAGATTCTTGTATAGTTTTACTTTTCTCAAAGTGGTGAAAAAAATTCAGAAATCTGTCAAAAAACAAAAAATTGCACTTTTGTCATCATTTTCCGAGACCCGTAGCGTTCTCATATTTCGGGATCTGGGGCTCACTGATGGCTTAAGCCTGCTTTACACGGGACGACCGATTGTGCGATTTCACAATCGATCGTACCCGCCCCCGTCGTTTGTGCGTCACGGGCAAATCTCTGCCCGTGTCGCACAAAGTCGTGAAACCCCCGTCACACAGTCTTACCTGCTGAGCGACCTCGCTGTGGGCGGCGAACGTCCACTTCCTGAATGGGGAGGGACGTTCGGCGTCACAGCGACGTCACACAGCCGCCGGCTAATAGAAGCGGAGGGGCGGAGATGAGTGGGATGTAAACATCCCGCCCACCTCCTTCCTTCCGCATAGCCGGCGGGAGCCATGGGACGCAGGTAAGCAGAGTCCATTGCTCCCGTGGTGTCACACGGAGCGACGTGTGCTGCCACGGGAACGATGAACAACCGGCACAAATAAAAATAAACGATATTATGAAACTGAGCGACGAGTACACGACTCACGATTTGTGAGCGATACTGCGTTGCTCAGAGGTTTCACACGAGACGACGTCGTGTATGATGCCGGATGTGCGTCACGAAAACCGTGACCCCGACGATGCATCTCACGATAGCTCATCTCGTGTAAAGCACCCTTTACTTATTGGGTCTTGAGTTGAGTTGATATTCTTAATTATACCATTTTTGGGTAGATGTGATGTTTTGATCTACTATTATTGCATTTTTTTGCAATATTGTAGCAACCAAAAAAAGTGATTCTGGCTTTTTGATCTTTTTTCTCACTATGCCTTTTACTGATTATATTTTTTTTTTTTACTATTTGACAGATCGGGCATTTCTGAATCCTGAGATACCAAATATGTGTTTTGGGGTAGGGGATTGTTTTATTTTCAATGGGGCAAAAGGGGGGTGATTTGAACGTTTAGATTTTTATTATTTTTTCACATAATTTTAAAAACTTTTTTTTTTTACTTTTCATTGATTTTACTTGTCACCTAAGGAAACTTGAAGTCTGCACTATCCAATCACTTCTGCTGTTCAAAGCAATGCTTCAGCCTCCCTCTGAACAGCAGAAATGTTGATGATCTGTGAATCCCAGCGGTCTGCCAGCATTCATAGGAACTTTGTAATGACAGCGACAGGAGTCAGCAACTGACCCTCAGCTGCCATTATACCCACCCATCTGCCCCCTGTGAACGTGTCACATGGCTATAACTGGCAGCGGTGAATGGCGCAATCTCCACTGGCGCGTATTATATTGCACTGTCAGAGTTTAACATCGCGCTCTAACTAGAAAACAGATGCGGGTGGCCTGATGTAAAACAACTTTTTTTTGCAGCTTGGAAGTTGAGACACAATTTTTTGACCTTTGGTGATTTCACACAAACACCAGCCATGTTCATTAAAATAGGTGAAAGATGGGTGGGACAGGCATGGATAAGGCCACGTGTATAATTTATAAAAATGTTGGTGGCGTATATTTCTCCAGAAATGTACTCCAGACACTGACATTTCCAGAGAAGGGACACGCCAATTGTGACATGTGCTGCTTAGACACATCTCACTCCAGAAATCCCATTTATTAAGATTGACAATCAAAATGCCAATCATTCTTAATCAAGGCCTATTTCTCATCCTGGCTGCTAATTGTGTGGGTTTTATATATATATATATATATATATATATATATATATATATATGTATGTATATATAGACATTGGCATATTTTATGGCTTGCTTTTTTGCACTTGCATTTTATTATTGGAGCCTATTTGCCCGTACTTATGGAATACCATCTTAGGCCTCCTTCATACATCCATGTCTCCACTACATCTGGTGTCCTTTTTCACACATACTGGAGACACGTTCACATGCATACAAATTAAAGTCAATAGATAACTTTACAGCTCCATGTTTTAAAATATGGACATCACACGAATGGCATCCATGTGTTGTCTGTATTTTTTTAAATATTTGAAAAATTAAAAAAATGGCATGAAGTGCCTCCCATTTTTTCAAAACCAGCCAAGAGACAGCAGACAACTAGGAGATAATATCATTAGGTTGGGAAGGGCCATGGTTATTTGGCCCTGTCCAGCCTAAAAATAGCAGCTGGCAGCTGCCCCAGAAGTGGCGCATCAATTAGAAGCGCAAATTCTGGCCCTGTACCCAGCTCTTCCCGTTGCCCTGGTGCAGTGGCAAATGGGTTAATATATGGTGTTAGTGCCATCTGTTATTTGACAGCTGGCATCAAGCTGTGGTATTAGTGGTGGGTGTTTAGCAGATACCCCCATTACTAATCCATTAGATAAAAATGGTCAAAAATAAACAAAAAATATTTAAAATAAAATCCCCTAACACAAGCCCTCATTTACAAATTTATTTTAAAAAAGAAAAATCCTTTAAGTTCCATCGTAATCCACAAGAAGGTCCCACGACACTCCTCCAAAGTGAACTTGACATTCTTAACACGAGAGACGTATTAAAGAAAAAAACAAGAGACACCATCATTCACCAATTTATTACCCATCAAAATCCTAATCCAGTCTGCCTTAAACAATATGGAGGTCTCATGTCGTTTCTACACAACTGTCCCAGCCTTTAAAGAACAGAATGTTCCCCATAGGCAGGAACAGCAGCCACTGCTAATGCTGCTCATGCTGTGCTGTGTGAGAACCATGGCAGTGAATCACGATGACCTCTTGAGGGCACTTCAGGTAACAGCATGTGGGTCACAGGGTAACATTTGAACTGCCGAGGGAAGTGACAAGCGGTGACATCATTAGTTCACTGCAGTTCATTGTCGCGGTTCTCACGTAAAGTAGCGTGAGAGCGGGTGGCCATGATGAGCAGTGACATCATGAGTTCACCGTACGTCACAGCCTTCCATTTTCACCATACTTGTGTGAGAACCACGGCGGGCAGTGAGCTGCCGTGAACTTATGATGTTACATGCTACAGTGTGACCCACATGCTGTGACCTGCGATGCCCTCATGAGGTCATTACAGTTCACTGATGTGGTTCTCACACAGCACAGTGTGCTGCTGGCTCTGCCTATAAGGAGTGTTCTGTTATGTTCTGCAACTAGTCAAGGGCATAATTAGCATAGGGACCGCAAGGTTTATGTCATTTTTTTTCTTTTAAACATTCATATTAGTGAATATCGTTATACAGGGCTGGTTAGAGAGGGAATTTGGGCATACAGGGATCAATGATTCTGGGTTGGAGAGCATAGGAGTCCTGACAGGTTCCCTTTAAGGACCATCTTCTACTGGTACAGCTAACATCTCTTGGCAGTGATTCTGCTGTGTTTGGACCTCCACTCTTGGTAATGGTACCAAAAATTACTATAAACCATACATCTATAAACTAGTTCTTGATAGTTTTATTACATGTGTGTTACATGGGATTTGTTTGACTTTTGCCTCAAATGTCTCTGCATACAAAGCCATTTAGGTGGGAGCTGCTAGGGCTGATGGACACTTTGGTGCCGTGAAAATAACATCATAATGGTGCTACCTCTGTTCCAATGGAGAATGGTGAAACGAAAAGTCTGCAGTGTTTACCAAAGAAGCCAGCTTTGGTTCTGAAATGTGTAATTTCAAACAAATACAGTTGTCACAAGTCATCTCACAAGTCATAAGTGTGAAGTTTCCTTCCACAGGTGTGAAGAAGACAAGTTCACACTGAAGAAGTCATCACATCAAAAGCTCATGAAGCCTTAGAAAATATCTATTTCATGTCAACTACAATACAATTTAAGAGGCCCCAATGTAAAATGTATAATGAGGTCTCCTCAGATCACTCATTTACATAGGAATGATACCTCATGTAACCCATATAGTAGAGCCTTTCGGAATATCTCTCTTTCCTGTTCCCAATATCTATTACAGGTGATGTGTTCTTTGTTGAACTTTATGCAAAATATGTCAACCAACATCTAGTCTCCATGAAGTAATGAAGGACATCCCCTAGCATCTCCTTTCCCTGAAGAGCAGGTGGTGGCAAGGAAGATACATTCAAAACCTTACTATTGTGTACAGTGTTGCTAGCTATACTTCCCAGCAGTACAACAAAGTAGTTATTAAAGGGGTTCTCTACTACTTTCATGCTCGTGACCTATTCTCAAGATACTGTATGTGTGACGCCCTGGAAAAACCACTTAGTCACAGATAGGCCCCCGCATAACACCCTTCCATCACTTAGGAAACACACAGCCAACCTGAAACCCTAGTCACCCCCCCTTAGGGAAAGATAGACACACCAGTGGGCGGGACCAGGCAGTTGGACACGCCCACCCAGGGGTCTAGACAGCCTGGGGCGGGAAAGCAGTTGAGTTTAGTTTTAGTTCAGTTTGGAGTTCGAGTGGAGAGGAGTGTGGGTTGGAGTTAGGTGTAGCTCCAGCAGAAGAAGTTCAAGTTGAACGATGCCAGGGTCGGAGCCCTGGTGCCTTGGCTAGGAGGCAGATGGTGGTCTCCGTCAGCAGATGGGAAGACGGTTCGGCAGATCCGAGGTGGACAGGGTTGTAGCCCGCCGGTACCGACACGGAGAACTGACCCGGAAACCGTAGCACAGAGGGGGTACTCGGATCCAGAAGCCAGGACCGAAACCAGCCGCCTAGCTAATTAACTGATTAAGGCCAGGATTATAGGTCCTGTCCCACCCAAAGTCCCTAAGAGAAGACAACAGCCCACCGATAGGGATAGGAGGCCACCGCCAGCGCCCATAGATCCCACGGGCAAGCGTCTGCGGGCATGGCTCCTTAGGCCACATCCAGCCGGGAGCAGACTCCTGAGATCCAGACCAGGCAGTCCACCATACAGAAAACAAGTGCAGAGGAAAAGGACAGTGACCACCAGCCTGGGTTTGGCACCTGAATGCAACGGGCCACGGCGGCCGGCCACCAGAACCTTAGTTTACCAAAAGACTCGTGTGGTTCATTTACTGTGAGTAACCAAACATCCCCCTGCTTGTTCAGGCGCGCCGGCCCTCGCCATCGCTATACCCTGCACAAAGACACTGGGTCCCGGGGCAACCATCCCTACCCACGGAGGGGTTAACATCCAGCTGCCACTACATCTCCCCCAGATGCCCCACAACAGCAGTGGTGATGTCCCACCTCACCACACACCATGGGTGGCGTCACGAACTTAATACGGCTTAGCCCGTACATCTACATCCCCCCTTTTATTCGGCGTGTCCGCGCAACCCCCGGATCCGGACACCCTTGAGCCACTCCCCTAGAAGGTCCGGATCCGAGCAGCGGCGGCTGCTGGCACGGGGGCGGCACATATGTCATAAATATTAGATCTGTGGAAGTCCAACACTTGGCACCCCCACCAATCAGCTGATTCCAGTGATGGCCAGATGTGATCAACTATATAGTGGCCATGGCTGAGTATTGTACACCTGCCCCTATTTGAATAAATGGGAGTGAATCTACATTTCCCTAATAAGACCACTATGGGGATGATGTAGCTGTGTATTTCCACCCTCCAGCTTATCACATCCAGTTGCTGTCAGACCAGAAAAGGCTGATCAGTGGGGGTGCCTAACCTATAAATAGGTCATCAACAAGAAAAGACATTTAAAGGGAACCTGTCACCGAAAGTTTATAATACTTACCTAACAGTCGATGCAGAGTAGATTAGTCAGATGGGCATCTCAGGGCAGATCAAAGTGCGCCTGCGCAGGACCTCAATGTCGGCTAGTGTATATGACGTAGAACGCATCATCCACACTAGCTTCAGAAGGAGGAAAAAAATGGCCGAAAGAGGAGGCACGGGACCCGGAGAACGGAGACGCCCATCTGACCAGTCTGCTCCGCACCTACCGTTAGGTAAGTATTATGAACATCCGGTGACAGGTTCCCTTTAACTGGTTCATTGAAAGGCTGATATTTATATCATAAAGATGGTGGGTGTCACATGATAGTACAGATAGTGGCAGAGGTCAATCTTAGTAACGTGTTTCAGAAATAAAAAATTTTCACCCTTAGAGATGATACCTGTTTGTGCTTACACTTTTTACATAAGGGTGCAAATAATCAGACTTTTAGCCATTCTGAAAAGGAAAAACCTATGCATGCAAGAAATTTATGTCAATGGCAAAGAAGTACTCACATCATAGTAATTTGTTTTAGTTAGTTAGACAAGATGAAAATAAGCAACTTTGAAATTGATTTGCTTTTGTATCTGCGTTCAGTTTCCTTCTATGAGAGCTTTTATCCTACATAGTGTACAGCTGGATACCAAGGAGTTCAGTCACCAGAGACATGTCGCATATGCCCAGTAGTTACATTCCAGAAGACTTAAAGCTGGGTTTACACACTGCAACATCTCAAACGACATCGCTGTAACGTCACCGGTTTTGTGACGCAATAGCGATGTCGTTTGCGATGTTGCAGTGTGTGAAACACATCAGCGACCCGGCCCCTGCTGTGAAGTTGTAATCGTTACAAATCGTTCAGGACCATTCCTAGGTCCTTTGTTTCCCGCTGTGCAGCATGCATCGCTGGAAAGTTTCAGCGTGTGAAAGACTTTGCAGCAACTTTGTTAGCAACTTCCCTTTCAAAAGGCTGCTTATCAACGTCCCCAACAACCAGCTAGGTCACTCTGCAGGTCTGGATCGCTGTTGCGTTGTTGGCCAGGTTTGCCTGTTTGACAGCTCACCAGCGACTTAGCAGAGACTTAGGGAGGTCGCTGTTACGTCACAAAACCGGTGACGTTACAGCGATGTCCTTTGCTATGTTGCAGTGTGTAAACCCAGCTTTACTCCTTACATCCTAGTAATCTCTCTCCAACCCATTGAGATATATATATACACACACAGCAGTTAGCTGCTCACCTTCCTTCTCTTCCTCTCCACTTCTGTTAGCATTCTTATCACTTCTGTAGAATCACTGCAGTATCAGCAGTTTCTAGAGCAGTTCTCCTAATCACAGCTCTCACTTTCCTGAGCTGCATGCTTAAGGCCCCGTCACACTAAGCAACATCGCTAGCAACATCGCTACTAACGAACAACTTTTGTGACGTTGCTAGCGATGTTGCTGTGTGTGACATCCAGCAACAACCTGGCCCCTGCTGTGAGGTCGTTGGTTGTTGCTGAATGTCCTGTGCCATTTTTTAGTTGTTGCTGTCCCGCTGTGAAGCACAGATCGCTGTGTGTGACAGCGAGACAGCAACAACTAAATGTGCAGGCAGCAGGAGCCGGCTTCTGCGGAGGCTGGTAACCACGGTAAACATCGGGTAACCAAGAAGCCCTGTTCTTGGTTACCCGATATTTACCTTTGTTACCAGCCTCCGCCGCTCTCACTGTCAGTGCCGGCTCCTGCTCTGTGCACATGTAGCTGCAGGACACATCGGGTTAATTAACCCGATGTGTGCTGTAGTTAGGAGAGCAGGGAGCCAGCGCTAAGCATTGTGTGCTGCTCCCTGCTCTGTGCACATTTAGCTGCAGTACACATCGGGTAATTAACCCGATGTGTGCTGTAACTAGGAGAGCAAGGAGCCAGCGCTAAGCGGTGTGTGCTGCTCCCTGCTCTGTGCACATGTAGCTGCAGCACACATCGGGTAATTAACCCGATGTGTGCTGTAACTAGGAGAGCAGGGAGCCAGCGCTCAGTGTGCGCTGCTCCCTGCTTTCTGCACGTGTAGCTCCGTGCGCTGGTAACCAAGGTAAATATCGGGTTGGTTACCCGATATTTACCTTAGTTACCAAGCGCAGCATCTTCCACGCGGCGCTGGGGGCTGGTCACTGGTTGCTGGTGAGCTCACCAGCAACTCGTGTAGCGACGCTCCAGCGATCCCTGCCAGGTCAGGTTGTTGGTGGGATCGCTGGAGTGTCGCAGTGTGACATCTCACCAGCAACCTCCTAGCAACTTACCAGCGATCCCTATCGTTGTTGGGATCGCTGGTAAGTTGCTTAGTGTGACTGGACTCAAAGGCCCTGTAATCTCTATATGTAAATATAGTGATATCAGTGAGTGTAGACTCAAATCAAGAACTGACAGACCTTTAATGTGTAGTACGAGGATGAAGCTGTTGGATCAGAACTTTCAATCAAGGAGTATTTCCTGTCCCTAAACCAATCAGGTAGACTGTTTCTGCTTAAGAGACAACTTGAAAATACCACTTTAAGGGTTTCTATTTTAGCTATAGAATGTCCTGTGTTGTTGGTGCTACAATAGTCCAATAGTTATAGACACAAACTTTATATTATGGCTTTTCCAGTGGAGCATATAATTGGTGTGTGTGCTGTCCGTGTGGGCTAAGGGCCACACTCAGAGTCCAGGTGGACCTATTATAACCACTGTGCCAGCGCACATGGACAATTTTCCAAAAGGAAAATCACAGCATGTGCTACTTTGGTCCTTTTGGACCAGAATAATGCATTCAATGAAAAGCAGTTCTGGCACCTGTCCACAATGAGGATGAGCACACGGTGATAGTCATGTCCACAATTTGCTGCCACAACTGGACCAATTTGCAAAACAGCTGACTAAACCCTCGCTTAGATGGTTTATCTCCAATAATGTTATCCTTTGTGGATTTCCAGGTATTTTCATATTATTCTTCTAATACATCCCATTATGAGTTTTATACTGTGTGAGTCTCACTGATATCACAATTAATTGGTGTACCAACATTTTCAATTCTAACAGTTTCACTCTAGACAATTACCTAGCTGTGAAGTCAGCCTCTTTTTCATAGTCAAAGAATCTACTACAATTGCTGCATATTAACATAAATTGGTTCTTGGGAACATTTTGCAATCATCTAAGAAGGTGACAACTAGAGATATACCTCTTAAGGCAAAGTCTCACTAAGCGACATCGCTAGCGACATCGCTGCTAAGTCACGTTTTTTGTGACGCAACAGCGATCTTGCTAGCGATGTCGCTGTGTGTGACATCCAGCAACGACCTGGCCCCTGCTGTGAGTTCACCGGTCGTTGCTGAATGTCCTGGACCATTTTCTTCAAAGGCGATGTCCTGCTGGGCAGGACGCATCGCTATGTTTGACACTGTGTGACAGGGTCCCAATGACAGCAGAGATCGTTATACAGGTCGCTACTGTGACCTGTATCGTTACTGAGTCGTTGGTAAGGTGTGACTGTGTGACATCTCACCAGCGACCTCCCAGCGACTTACCAGCGATCCTTATCAGGAAGTATCATTGTCTGGATCGCTGGTAAGTCGTTGTGTATGACTGGGCCTTTACACTCAGTTGGTTCATTGTGAGTGAAATCCACTCCTCTTATGCCCTTGGAACTCCAAATTAATGATTTGTTTTACAAGCGCTTGGAGAAATCAATGCAGCCCAGCCCAGCATGGTGTACTGAGAGTTTGTAGTTTATTACATCATGTGACCAGCTTATATAGTATCCCAAACAAAGAAATTACCATGCACCAATCAGAGCTACAGGGGTGTGTATAGAAATTTGAAACTTCCTCACCCATCAGTGTTAGCTGAACCCTATGACATCATTCAATTATAAGACAAGATGGTTTCTATAGAATACAAAATGGCTTGTATTCTTTTACACATCATTGTATATACAAGTAAATAGCTGACCATTCTGTTCATAGATTGTTAGATGTAAAAAAAAAAAATTGAGCTTGTGGTTTACTAAAATTAGGTGTAAAATGTTCATAAACTAATTTTTATTACTATTTTTAAATTAATTGTTATAAGGATATTTTATTCCTCAAAAAAAAAACAGTTGTGTTTGGTAGATTTGTGGCACCCCTGCGGTTCTGGTTGCCACAGGGTAGAAATTGGTGCAACACACTGACATCGAAGAGACTCAGCAGACTCTGGCAGACCCATCAGGACCATAGTTCTGTCAAGACATCTCTGGAAGACCTGGACTTTACTGGGCCCAGGCCTTGGAGCGGGAGCTCAGCCAGGGTACCTAACTGCGGAGGGGGACACCTTACAAATAGGACTCTCACTCCTCTCTCAAAACACCGGTGGTGATCCCTTACTGAATCTGAGATTGAACGGAGACCATCACAGCAGTGACCAGTGTGACCGGGCTGGCAGCTGAAGTTGAGAGTAAACTACACCCTGAACCCGCAGAGACTGTGTTGGTTTATCCTTACCGGCGCCACCGCCCAACGCTTAGGCCTAATGACCATTATAACTTTCATCATCCACCCGGGACCCACTCCGCCTGTGGGGAGCGACACCATCCCGGCTGCTGTAACACCTGCCCCGGCAAGGAATCCTGCAACGGCAGCTACTCCTGGCTGCATACCACAGGTGACGTCATGACAAACTTTTCCCAATACTGCGCTTCTCCCACCGTTAACTGTACACCTCAGGGCAACGGAACCTGGCAAGGCCAACCTGTGACAACGCCTGACCCTACCCGAAATAGATAGCCCGGTGATGAGTAGATTAACTGCCTGCCCCGTGGGGCACTACAGATTCATAGAACCTATTTGCTGCAATTATTCATAGAAGTACCTTTAAAGTCAGTAGTGGTAGGTGTGGTTTTATGCTGAATTGATTACCAATAGAGCTCAAATTAATTCTTCCACTCTCTGCTAAATCTGCCCCAGTCTGCACAGCAAAGCTGAGAAAACAGGAAATGTAATTTTATTACGTGTACTCTACTAGCCAGTGGGTAAACTTCAGTATTTCAAGATTTTATCTAATACTGTAGCCAAAATTTATCAAGACCAGTGTTGTTAAGCAGGCCTTGATGAGGGGGTGGGGTAGAGGGCGAGGCTCCTGATTCATTGGAGACGCATGCCTGTTAATGAATCAGGAGCATCTGACTAGAGGTGTGCAGCTCGTCAAAAATCTTATTCCATTCCTTATTTCTAGCATACAAAATGCCACCCATTGTCATGAATTTGATGAGCAGTTGACGCTATCCCACCATCCCACCCCAGCGCCGCCCACTTTACTCGAGCTAAGTAAAAATGTATGGGAACGCTAGAAGTCACAAAATTTTAACGCAGCCTCAGTTTGCACCAAAATTTTGTGACTTTTCAAAGTTTTTTATGACAATATTCTGGGATAAAAACTTTGATACATCCGGGTCTTTGTGTATAATATAAACCTGGTCTAAATAATCTGTGGTTATTTCGTTATGCCCTCCCTAAATCTGTACATGGATTCTGTGAGAGTGTTTAGATGAAAAAAATTGTTTCCTAATTGAACATTTATCTAGTTGTTTGATAATCTGCAGAATAAAAATGTTGTTGATTTAGATATGAAATTTTAATCCCATTTATATAGAGATAAGACGACAACCATTGATCTTGGGGTTCACTCTATTAAGAATACTAAAGACGACCGAAGACAGCAATTCAAAGTTCTGAAAAGAATCTCACATGAGAAATATAATAAAGAAAAACACATTAACAATCTCCAGCTTGTGAAGGTAACTATCCTGCTTAGAGCTTTAGTCTATAATTGACCGTACAGCGTAACATTGTTGGAACCAGCCGGTCACTGATATCTGTCTCTGGATTTAGTTGTCAGGTAAAGCCAATATAACGAAAGCCGTCAACACTGTTCGTTTTCCTGAGAAGTTTGATGACGTTAAGCCCGGCAGTGTCTGTACTATCACAGGATGGGGCAAGACTGACAACAAAAAACCGAATAATGCTGACAAACTGATGGAGGCTAGAGTCACCATCATAGATCGGAAGACTTGTGCGTCCCACTGGAAGCCGGAGGTGAAGATTACAAAGGACATGGTGTGCACCATGGAGAAGGATGCTGTACGGGGGTTCTGTAATGTGAGTATTGGATTTCTATATTGGTAAATCATTTATGTGAATGCTAGTCTTAAAGAGGTTGTCCTCTATGAGAAAGGCTTCTTTGCATTCTCCATGCTTGCATTCTACATGTTATACTTTAAAGGCAACCTTTCATCCTCCAAAATGCTTTTAACCTGCAGATATTAAATAAATCTGCAGGTTATCAGCAGTCTAAAGCCATACGGCGACTGCAGTGAAAGCCCAGCTACCAGGAGGAAAAGAACTTTAGTCGCTGGTGAAAGCACCCGATCCCGTCGGTTGTGCGTCATGGGCAAATCGCTGCCCGTTGCACACAACATCGCTAGGACCCGTCACACGTACTTACCTGCCTAGCAACGTCGCTGTGGCTGGCGAACCGCCTCCTTTCTAAGGGGGCGGTTCGTGTGGCGTCACAGCGACGTCACACGGCAGCCGTCCAATAGAAGCGGAGGGGCGGAGAGCAGCCGAAAGAAAGTAACGCCCACCTCGTTGCAGGAGGACGCAGGTAAGGTGTTGTTCCTCGTTCCTGGGGTGTCACACGTAGCGATGTGTGCTGCCTCAGGAACGACGAACAACAACGACGTCCTGCAACAGCAACGATATTTGGGATTAGAACGACGTGTCAACGATCAACGATTAGGTGAGTAATTTTGATCGTCAGAGGTCGTTCGTACGTTTCACACGCAATGATGTCGCTAACGAGGCAGGATGTGCGTCACGAATTCCGT
This sequence comes from Anomaloglossus baeobatrachus, assembly GCF_048569485.1. NCBI lineage: Eukaryota > Metazoa > Chordata > Amphibia > Anura > Aromobatidae > Anomaloglossus > Anomaloglossus baeobatrachus. Next base: position 882,123,484 of record NC_134353.1, on the reverse strand, counting down.
GACCCCAACAACATCTCGTTAGCGATGTCGTTGCGTGTAAAGCCCCCTTTAGTGTTAAAAGAAAAATTAAACAAAAAGGTACACATAATTGGTATTGCCAAGTCCGTAACAACACAATCTATTAAACTGTCATATTATTTATTCCATATGGCTAACACCGTAAACAAAATAATAAAAAACATGCTGTGAGATTCCTGGCTCATCTTGCATGCACTGCTTACTTGAGGTCTAGCCACAAATTTTCAATGATGTTCAGATCAGGACACTGTGAGGGCCATTGTAAAACCTTCAGCTTTCACCTTTTGAGGTCGTCTATTGTGGATTTTGATGTGTTTAGGATTATTAACCCCCGTCACACGTACTTACCTCCCTAACGATGCCGCTGTGGGCGGCGAACATCCTCTTCCTAAAGGGGGTGGGACGTTCGGCGTCACAGCGAGGTCACACAGCAGCCACCCAATAGAAGAGAAGGGCAGGAGATGAGCGGCCGAAACACCCCGCCCACCTCCTTTCTTCCTTCCTCATTGCCAGAGGGACGCATGTAAGCTGTGTTCGTCATCCCCGGAGTGTCACACGTAGTGTTGTGTGCTGCCTCAGGAACGACGAACAACCGGCGTGCATAAGGAGGAACGACATTATGAAAATGAATGAGCAACGATAAGGTGAGTATTTTTGCTCATTAACAGTCGTTCAGAGGTGTCACACGCTACGACATCTCTAACGATGCCGGATGTGCGTCACAAATTCCGTGACCCCGACGACATATCGTTAGATATATCGTAGCATGTGACGGGGCCTTAAGCCATTCTCTTTTCAACTTCAGGTAAAAATGAAAACGACAAACGTCCCACAAAAAAATAGCCCTTAATATGGCTCATTCTGAAAAAAATAAAAAAGACTGTATGAACCACTCATTATAATGAAGCAGATGAAGTCACTTTGGACTCCTTCTGGTCTCTGTTTCGGCGGTGTACCATCAATTTAGGCATCTTTTTAGTACATAAGTATGGACAACCACAAAAGTGGGAACACCTAAAAAAGATGGACACCACCGGGACAGACACCAAAAGGAGCACAAAGAAACAACAATTTTTGACAACATATACGTAGAGATGAGTACCGAACATGGACTTTTAAAAAAAATCAGTGGCCGAGTTCAGAGTTTAGTGGTGTATGTATGCTAACCACTCAATCGAGCATCGCTGTGCTTGGGTACACTTAGTGCTCGGCCAACTGCTCTCACTGAGGATGAAAACATAACTTTCAGAGCAATATGTCCAAAAAAACCTTTCTGCCCTCTCTCCAGAAATGCTTTGGTTATAGCTGGCTGTATGCACTGGGCACAAAGAAGAAACTGCCCAATCATTAACTTCCAATAGGCAATGGAGTTAGAGCTCTGGGATCAAGCTCAGATGAAGCCTGAGTCCCAAACTGAACTTTATCTAAACTCCCACTGAATCCAGCGAACCCAAACTTCCGCATGTCCACTCATATCTACATACAAGGTATCATCATGTTCAGGCGAAATTGCCTAAAAAATCATGAGGTTCGTTTTCTCCTATTATCTATTGTGAAAATTACAAATGTGGAGCTAAAGCAACATTTTAGCATAAAAAAAATGTAATTTTTGTTTTCTCATCTACACTTTAAAAAGTTCTGGGAAGCACTTATGGGTTCAGAGTGCTGAACACACCCATAGGGTTTAGTTTCCAAAATGGGATCACTTGTGGGGGGTTTCTGAGGTTTAGGCACCTTAGGGGCTCTGCAAATGCGTCATGGTGCCCACAATCTACAGAATATCACAAAAGTGAGTACACCCCTCACATTTTTGTAAATATTTTATTATAACTTTTCATGGGACAACACTGAAGATCTGACACTTTGATACAATGTATCACTACTACCACTACTACTATACAAGCTGCATTTCTGACAGCCCCAACAACATCTGGGAGTACGTGGCTGAGGTCAAGAGAAAATGGCACCTTCCGGTGTGGGTCCTGCAAATTCTGTAAATTCATTTCCCCCTCTAAGGATTTTCAATGTGTAAAGACAGGCAGAATATATACAAATAGAAATTTTGCCAACTGCCGGACCCAGGGTGTCATCTACTTATTCAGCTGTGGATGCCCCAAAAATTATGTAGGTAAAACAAAAAGGCAGTTCAGGGTCAGGATAGGGGAACATCTTGGAGACATCCGAAATCAGCGTGATACACCAATTGCACGCCATATAAATTTGGAACATGCAGGAAAAACGGAAGGTATTAGCTTCAAAGCCATTGAAACAGTACCTGAGCCAGAAAGAAAAGGGAACTGGGATGTTCTCCTCTTACAAAGAGAAGCGAGATGGATCTTCTGGATGGGCTCAGTGCATCCAGAAGGCCTAAATGAACAGATTAGTTTCACGCCCTTTATTTAAACAAAACCAATTACTAGCCACACTATTTAGGGGTACTATGTCTGTAGTGGACGCCCCCGTTGCTTATACTCACCCATAAGATTTTATGGGTAGTAGTTACAGTACCTAACACACTAGTAACTAGTCATTTTATGACTGATTGCATATATAAATAACATACTAATCTCCCTCAATTTGCTATATTTTGATAGATTCATTCTATCAATATACATGTATCTACACTGGGTGTCTCAATGTAACAGTAAATTAGGACTAATGACCCCGTATAACAAAAACACTAAGGCTCCAGGGCCTAATGACCCATATATATTAGGGCATCACGCTATATTAAATTATAATCTATCTTATAACTCTTTATAGATGCACCGGTATTTCCCCTTTAAAACGGGAACAAATCTGACACTGCGCATGCGCAAGTACGGGGAACCTTTCCATCAGGGAACCATTATTTCTCAGACACAGGGAAGAGAAACATGGTTGCACATCACCCGGTCACATGATCGGGTGATGACGCGTTCCTAGCACGGGGAATCAGAGGTAATGGAGGAACGAATGGCGTAACGTCACTTCCGGTTCTCCGGATTATGGCGCCAAACCCTGCTTTAAATGGGGCGTCCAGTCTAGCTAGGCTAGCGGTCAGCAAGCACCGGACCTGGGACCCTCCAGACGGACCTCAAAAGGTAGGACCCCCTATACCATGTGGAAATACAGGTTGAAGGATCTAAATAGACCAATATATTCTTTCTATATATTTTAGATACCTGCTACTGGGGACCTCCGTCACCCCATTGTGGGATTTTATCCAGGTATTTGATTATGGTCATATCACCAATCCTGGGATTTGGGGCATGGTTCTTAACTATGACACATACTAAGCAGTGTATGTTTTCATATAGGTCCATGATTGTAGCAGTCCCTGCCTATTAATGCAGGAGTCAGCACTGATCCAAAGTGGTATTACCACAGGGTGACTAACCATCTGGAAACATTCAGATCTAAGTAAGGTAGCTCTACTCCTTTGTACTTGTTACCTGTGCCTATATAATGTACACTATTTTAGTGAATCCTATTCCATGTGCCTCCCCTAAAAATTATAGGCTGCTGGTGTGAGGATCACAAGGGCCATTTTTACGAAGGCGTTGTGAACTCTCTGAGTGTCTATAGAGGAAAAATATATGAAAATTGGACTAATCTGGAACCTTAACCTAAGTATGTAACCATTGTTATACAGAAGATGTGTAAAATCAGTTCTGATTGATGACTATAAACAGCAGGATTGTTTTTTTTTGTTTCTGTTGATAGGGCCCAGCTATTCTGTGGGCATAATATAGACAGACTACGGATTAGAATACTATCACATGGAAAGGTAGAATCTGGAGAACTTGTATGCCTAGTGATAGGAATATCAGTCCGGGAAGGGTATTAACAAACTGTATATATCAATTTAGGTAATACCCTCATCTTGATACCGTTTGGAATATTCCAGCTGTGAAACAACATTTCGTCATCCCACTTATTTCTTAGAGTGGTGAACAAAGAACTGATTAGTACGGGTTAGTAGCGGTGTCCTGACATACAATTGACACCCCCATGAGACAATGATTGGATAATTAATGAGGGCATTATTTATTCTGTGTTCTTTCAGAATTGCCAAACGGAATATCCTTCCTTCAAGATACAGTTATAAAGCCCCTGATGAGCCCTTTGAATCAAAAGGGTGAAACGCGTCGGGCAATAATTGAAAAACTAATCGGGCATTTCCTGAATAACAAATCATCTTATATGCTTTCCTATCTGTATCTAATACTGAGCACACAGACCGACTGACAGTCGCTGACCCATAGGCCCCCAAATCCCCGTAGGTCATATGGTGATACAGACAAATTAGCCATTATTGACTGAGCACCTCTTCCTCACAGTGGTGTTACTATTGTTGGGGTTGATTCATACTGTAGAGGGATACACATGAACAGTAATAGGGAGGGCAACCCAGGGTCAGTCGTCGTGGAACGGGGGCGTCTATAAACTGTAGGACGCCGACCCCCGTAGAAGAGGTAGGAGAAAGGATAGGGTCAATTATCCTCTTTTTTCCTCCCTAATTTTTATGTAATTCATGTATGTATGTCTATTGATACTAATAAAGTAATATTTTTATAAAAAGTAGAAAAAATTCTAATGGTTTTGTCTGACTGATGGAAAGATTGCAATTATCTTTTAAGCTCTTGGTAGCATTAATTTCCGCTCTACTGAGATTTCTTCTATAAGACAAATTTGTAAAAAAATTAATAATTTTAGTTGAGCATTATGTAAAGAGAAAAAACTGACAAACTAATGGAAAAATTAAAATAGCATGATGCGTTTCGAACAAAGACGCTCTTAGTCATTACAAACTAAATTAACAAACGATGTAATATACAAATGGTATTAGGTTGGAGATACAACTAATGATAACAGCATGCCACAGATGTAAAATGTGAACTAATAAACACTAAATGAAAAAAATGCTTACATATATACAGAATAATATATTTAAATAGAGGTTAACTGATATAGAAAAGGTCATTTTTTTAATTCATCCCATGAGGATGTTTGGTATTTAAGTTCAAAATCCAAAATGCTTCATGAATAAGAAGGTTTTTTTTTTACCAAGTACCTTCCCTTTTTGGGAGAAACATTTTAGATTTCATATGTCCCCTGTAATGCTTGTCACTACCTTACGGGGTCGCATGAACGGAAGGGTAGTCAGGAGAGCCAGGGTTTGGTAACAGGAGGTCATGTATAATCATAAGGGGTAAACAGAGATGTAGTCAGGGCACAATCCGAGGGTCACAATACCAGAAGAGCACATAGTAGTAAAAAGGAGCAACAAAAGACATAGTCAGATAACAGTGCGGGGTCCAAGACAGGAATAGGGAGCGGGTAGAGGCAAGTCCAATAACAGTCCGAGGTCAGAATACCAAGATCATAATACTGAAGAGAAAATCTGAGGAGGGAAAAGGCGCAAGAAATAGGGTCTTACCCGGTATATGGGTTTAAGGCGAAAAAAAATGAATACACTCACCTGATCAGGTTGTGCCAGTCACAACCCCTGTGCAGACATAAGTGAGTGCTGGAGTGGTTAAGCAGCGGCCCCGTTAGAGAGAGCTATAAATGTTCAGAGTCAAAAAGACGGGTTTTTTTACCGCGCTATAAACCACAAAGGGTGTTTATATAAAAAAATTCTTTTATTGTAACATTCCTACGCGTTTCAGAGGCATGCACGCCTCCTTCTTCAGGGAAAAATATCATCCCCGTTAGAGAGAGCTAAGAGCACATAGTAGTAAAAAGGAGCAACAAAAGACATAGTCAGATAACAGTGCGGGGTCCAAGACAGGAATAGGGAGCGGGTAGAGGCAAGTCCAATAACAGTCCGAGGTCAGAATACCAAGATCATAATACTAGCAGACACACAAACTATGGCAACACAGCAGAGCCAGAGAATACAACTGACAGAGTTCTGGGGGAGCATGCTCAGTAATGAAGCCTAAGGCCTCTTTCACACATCAGTGATTTTGGTATGTATGTGATATTTTTTATACATACCAGAATCACAGACATATACAGACCCATTAAAATCAATTGTTGTGCGGACATATCAGTGATTTTTCACTGACCATGTCTCCGTGCTGCGTACACGCATGTCCCTGATTTCTGCACAGAGACATATCCATTTTTTCTGGCATCACTGATGTCCCACGGACCACACTATGATGTGATCCATGAAACACGTACCAGGAAAACAAGTACCTTGAAAATAAAAAGCTTTTTAAACTCACTCGTCTCCAGTAACACTGTCTCCGGCCGCTGCTCTCTGCTGCTTCCAGGCCAGCTCATTATTCTTATTCTTATGCATATGCATTTATGCACTACACAGTCGACCTGGAAGTAGCTACAGAGGGGAGAGAGGTGCGGCTGGAAATACAGCAGAGTCGGAGATTCAGCACCACGGACAGCAGGAGCTGGGACAGGTGAGTTTATCTCCATGTGCTATCACAGATTATGGATCACGGATAGCACATGTAGAACCCATGTGTATTTCACTGACGTGTGAAAGAGGCCTAAGCAATTACCCGAAAGATGGAACACCTGAGTAATCAGCACCTCCCAGAACCACCCTGGACTCCAGTATAGTGACCAAGCTGCTAGTTCATTAACAAGGATGGCGCCGCAGAGCATATCCAAGGGCAAGATGTTCTGCACATAGGAATAGACACACTGCCAGATCTGTAAGTACTGCAGTGCATCTCCAAAGGCAAGATGCTCTGCACAAGAAATGGACACACTGCCAGTTTTGTAGGTGCCGCAGAGCATCTTCAGGTCTGTGAAATGCTCTGCACAGAGAATCTTGACATCCCCTTCATGAAAACCACTGTTATTGTCTCTAATATTATTAACAACCTCATGTCTTAATAATTAATAATAATTAACATATAGCACTCCAAATAGCATAATAAGACACACTTATTGGACATCGATAGATGACCAAATTCAAGGAGTGACCCAACTTGCAATAAAAAACAATATTTATAACACATTAAAAATATTTTTTAGCATAAAGGTACCGAATAAACAGAGATACACAAGCAGGAAGTTAATTGAGTCCCTATGATAATCACAAATCAGTAACTGGGACATACACACCAAAAATCCAGATGAATATGTACTTTAAAGTCAAAGCCAAATATCATACATTAAAAGACAAATGCAGACTCTGCGGTTCTGGCTGCGCTATTACAGATAATAAAATTAATTTTCACCACTGAAAACCCCATGCATAATGTGTTCCCATGAGAATAAATAAATAAGTAAATAAAAGGGTATATGGATTTGGGGTCCTTCATGGAGGAAAAAAGAGGTGCAAAGGCATAGTATATTAAAGTCTTATAGAGTAGAGTAGAGTATTAGTAGTAGAGTCTTAAAGTATTATAGAGTCTGCACTTGTCTTTTAATGTATGATATTTGGCTTTGAGTTTAAAGTACATATTCATCTGCATTTTTGGTGTGTACCTTTATGCTAAAACATATTTTAATGTGTTATAAATAAAGATTGTTTTTTATTGCAAGTTTGGTCACTCCTTTAATTTGGTCATCTATCGATGTCCAATAAGTGTGTCTTATTGTCTCTAATATTAGCAAGATGTTTTGCTATGCATCTTTTTAAGTTGTGTATGGTGCATCCTATGTATTTCACGTTGCATTTCTAACAAGTAATTCAACATATCATATGATGTGAATTACAATTAATAAATTCACCAATATTATTACTTGGTTCATTGAGCAAATATGTGAGCGTTCCGTTTAAATGTGAAATAGGTCTACAGGTTTTATAAAATTCTTGAAAAAATTAAAAATAGCTTCTGACCTTTTAACCCTTGCAACAGCCTAAGAAAATAAAATGACCTTTGAAAAATGATGCAGGTGTAAAGAAGTACAGTATGACTAGCTTGGTTTAAAGATAAAAAAAATTAGAAAGTTTTAAAATTGCTAAATTTTTGCCAAAATTCCAATATTTTCACAGATAAACACAAAAAATATCGACCTAAATTTACCACTGTCATAAAGTCCAATTTGTCATAAAAAATAATTTCAGAATCACTGGGATTTGGTGAAGCATTCAGGAATAAAGTGACACTGGTAAGATTTCCAAAATTTGGGCTGGTCATTAAGGCCAAAATTGGCTCAGTCGCTAGGGGGTTAAAGTTAGCCTGTGGATCTCAACACATCGTAGCCGAAAAACAAACAACAGATACTGTATCTTTTTTTTTAGGAATTTTAAATAATACACAGAAATGTTTGCATTATTTAAGAGAAGTTTAATGAATCTGAATTTGTGCTTTGTAGGGTGATACCGGAGGACCATTAATTTGTGGAGGATTTCTAAAAGGTATCATTTCCTTTGGACCCATGTTGTGCGGGACTCCAAGTGGTGCTGATGTCTACACGCGTCTTACTAAAGACTACATGAAATGGATTAATAAGAAAACCATGGGAATACTATAATTTTTTCCTTCAGTGACATGAAGCCATAGAAGTATTCTCTCTTTTTTTTCTTTCTTTGTAAACCTTAACCATTTTCAAATATTCAACCCACATCTAACTTTTCTGTACTCTTTCATTCATGACAATGTCACCAAGGATGAGGCTTGCGAGTTACAATAAAATAACTGGTGGAACACATTTTTACAAAATTTGTGCTGTTAATTTAACTTTCTTCTATATACATTGTCAGTATAGGATTGGAGTAATTAGGACTACAAAAAAGCATGATTCTGAGTGTCATGTACCATGACTTGGGAATTAGTCAATGTTTTCATTACTGTGTACTGCCTTTCTGTTCCTAGACAGAAGCTTTGAGTTTCCTGTTATTTGGTCCCTTCTTCTTCCCTGTAGCTCTGTGATGTCAGCATTCCCCGCCCTTCTCCATATAGTGTTTGTATCAGCCATCTTACATATAACATTCTGTCTGCTCTCTGAGAAAATCACTTTTTACATGCTGATTTATCATTAATACAAGATTTTCACTTAAAACTTTCATCTTTTCCTGGAGTCTTCTTGCAATGAGATTGTGGTTGAGTTAAATTATCTGAGGAACCGGTATGAAAGTGAGTGCGGTCGATACGAACACCCAAAGAAACGGTCTGTTCAGGCACCATCGTGTCCTATGTATCCGTGAGTCAGAATACTGAGGGTCAACCATTCATCTGTGGAAGTCCACCTTTACTTGCATGGTATTATTTTGTTGGGTTGTTTTTTTTTGTAAACCAAATTTAATTCATTTGAAAAAGGCATCTCCAAATCCTGAAACATATATGGACATCTATGAACAATTAACAAGGACAGAAAGAATACCCCCCTTATTATATAAAAATTTTAACAGATGTCTCTATTACTCGCACTGAATATCCATATCCAAATATTAGACTTCCACGTAAACAGTTCCGTGCTAAATTTGCAGAGCTTTATACAAAAACCACATTATTACACAAATATAAATAGCAAAAAAAAGGGAAGGGGAAGAAAAAAAAAGGAAGGGAAAGTGTAGATAGAGAGGTAAAGGGAGAAGATAAAAAAGGAAAGAAGTCGAGTCTCGTCCGCATAACCACCCCAATGCAAGACAACACAAGACCTTCTGAAAAAGAGTTCTACTGACAAGAGGAGAGTCAAGCTATCCAATCTCTATGAGTTCAGCCATCCAGCCATGTCCGGGGAGTCCCAGAACATAATCCAGGGCGACCACATATCAAATACCTTGTCAGACCTACCAGAGGTCTGGCCTATGAAATCTTCCATCCTGAATATGTTGTTGATTTCCAACACCAGATCAGCACGTGACGGAGACTTTTGTCTCCAGTATTTCGGGATCAACCTCCTAACCGTGGACAATATATGTCTAAGTTAGTCCTTCTTGTACCTGGAGACAGAGAACTCCCCTAGTGATAGCTGTTATGATTCAGGGACCGGAGAGGATCAAATAATGCGGAATACCAAAAGGTAACAGAGTGGCTGGAAACTTAACGGACTGCAGACCTAATCCTGACACACAACTAACAGTAGCCGTGGGGTGTGCCTACGATGACCTGGACGCCTCAACAAAGCCGGAGAACTAAATAATCTCACAGCTAGAAATATAAAACAGCTAATCTGCCTCGGAGTAGTCCCCAAAGATAGATAACCCCCCACATATAAAGGCTACGGTGATATAGAAAAACACAATACAAATCCAGAAAGGACAGATTTCAGCAAAGGTGAGGCCCAAACTATCTTTATAGAAAAGGATAGGAAAGAGCAACTGTCTGCAGCCGTAAAAACCCTATTAAATATCAGCACTACTGATATGGAAAAATCCTGAGGTTACTAAACTTCTCCCCTACTGTACCAGCACTCAGATGTTACTGGGATCCAAAAACACTAATACAGATGAGGGATTGAAAAATACCAAGCATGACAAAACACAAATCTTGCAGAATCATGGAGCTAAGTATACAGACACTCCCAGCAGGGAATGATCCCATTCCACCAAGAATTCCACACAGACAAAATAGGAATCGTGCATAGTATCAAAGCAGAACAAGAACAAAAGGTGGTAAACAAATAACAGAGGTACAAGACCACTTATCTGAGGGAAGTTCTGGAAGTGAGCATAGCTAGTTGTAGAATGTCCTGGACACACAGGAGCAATTGACCACCAGCAAGTAACAAGAGAAAGATACTAAGTAAATAGCCCAGTCAGACCCTGATTGCCAGTCCTCTGCATGTGTGTCGCTTCCATTCCACACATCAACTGCACTGCCAGCACTGACCACAAGAGGGAGCTCTGAACTGGAAAACGTATTCACAACAGATAGCATTGCCATCTCCGGAGTATACGCCACAGTAAATAGAGATAGTTTGTTGGCTAGATTAATGGCTCCATCCTAATAAAGTTTTATTGGCGGACATGACCACCACACGTGCAGATATTTGCCCTTCTCCTTTTGGCATCTCCAGCATATATCCAAAGCCAGAGGAAACATGTATTTTGTTGTTTTTGGCTCCAACTAAACATCTAAATGGGTTTTCACTTGGTGAGACAGTGGAGAAACACCCACGCCGAGTGGTATGTAGGAGTCTTGTTATCTAGTGTTCTTATACTGTATAGGAGGGTTCGTATCTGATGCCTCCAAAAGAGCTTAGCTGGGGTCTATTTTACTTAGGGGGTTTCATGTGTCTTCATTATAGCGTGATGTGCACGTTTTTTTATGTACCAATTATGATTCACATGCTGTCGTCTGATGGTATGCACTCAATAAATGGGTAAGACATGGGGAAACAGTTTTTCTTTTTAGTTCCACCTTTAAAATTTCCCTAATATCTCATGAAATGAGGATCTTTATACATTGATCTACTGCAACCAAGAAACAATTTTTAAAACTGAACATGAGGTTCTTAGTTAACATTTTGATAAAAGTGTATAAACCCACTGCCACATCATAGTGATTTCTGTAGGTGGTCCCTACTCTATTAGGTCTCTGACCTATGATGCTTTGTGATTATCTGATCAGATGGATGTGTGACGCCCTGGACTAGTCAGGTCATCACAGGGTTCTGCACAATCTTTCTCTCCCTGTGCAGGGATAAAATCCCCATGGTTCTGAGTCCCTATCTTGCAGTACTGCCTCCACCAGCATTCACAAATCCTAGTTGCACCTCTCACCACACCCTGTGAGGCACATCAGTGGGCTGCTTAAGCTGGAATAGGGCAGTCCACCTAGGAGTCAGACAGATTGGTGGGAGGGGGGAAGTCAGCGAGGGAGGAAATGAAGCAGAGCTGACAGTTGAGTGCAGTGGTAGCCCTTGAGCTGTGAGGAGCTTGGAGGATGCTGAGAGTTGGAGCTCCCAGGAGAGAAGCAGACTAGGTCGCAGACGGTGGTTTGGACCTAGAGGAGTCGGACCCCCGGTAGCAGGGGATTGGAGCTAGTTGCCTGGGACCTGTCTTGGAGGATGGTCAGCAGCCTGAGGCTAATCACTGGTCCGGGACCGAAGACACGTCGGGGTACACGGACCCTAGGTTGGGGAGAAGCTTCAGGCGACCCCGCAATTAACCTGCGGAGGACAGGGCCTCTATGGACTGTTCCCTCGAAGCTCAGAGATAGGGGGCACTAGCGCAACGAGGGGAATAGGAGGCAGGCCCGAGACCACCAGGCAGTACTGCAGGGGACGGCACCCAAAGACTTGATTTACCACATTGTCAGCGTCTGCTTTCTTGCTGAGTGAGTACCTGATTAACCCCTGCGTCCCGTGAACCTGCGCTCCCCCTGCACTGCACCACACCATTCAGAGTCCCAGGGCCTTTCCCTACCCATGGAGGGTAACGTCATCTAGCTTCCCCACTCCATCACCCCGGGTACTCCCTATTACCGCACACCACGAGTGGTGTAATGAACTATATATCTCGCCTGTATATACCCCTTCTTCATTCGGGTGTGACCCCTTAGCCCCCGGGTGCGGAGACCCTCGAGCCACGAGTAGCAACGTCCGGATCCGAGCAGTTCGACCGCTGCTGGGGTGTTACAATTCCCAAAAAAATGTTGGTGTCACGAACTGGATTCGGACAGGACCCAGTAACCTGGGTGACGTGCTCCTTTAACGTCCAAGCTGTGGTGTCAAAATCCCGTTCCCGCCATTTTCCGCCATCTTTGGCGCCAAAACGCCATCTTCCAGACCAAAAGCGCGCAAAGCTGAAGCCACGCCCTTCGTCCTGAGAGTGTGGCCAGAACCAGAAGTTGCCAGGGGTCCCAAGCGCGAAAGTGAGTGGCTGGCGAAAACCAAGGGGGCGTGATGGGAGGAAGCAGCAGAAGTGAAGCAGGGAGCCAGGACTCTGCCATAAAGTTCCTGGGCACCGCAGAGGCAAGATATCGGAGAAGCACGACTGTTCAGCTGAGAATGCTCTGCTCCTGGGACAGCTGCCTGGATTGAGATGTGGAGGGCGGCCGCGGCGGTGCGGGCCCAAGAAAGAGAAGCCCTGTGCGTGGAGCGGGTAAGCAGAAACCCAGCTCCAGTTGACCCGGCCAACCTGGCGGCGGAGTCCGATCTGCCCCTGGCCACCGCCATTGCCCTGTCGTCTTCACCCTCGCCCACAGCTACCCCCGAGGCACTACCCGCAACACGAAACAACGAAAATGACCAGACCGTAAACCCCGGTCAAATTGTCCCGGTGACGATAGAATCAGAACCGGAAGAAATGGAGGAAGGAGATTCAGGTTCCAGCACTCTGGAGGCTGCCTGGGTGCCAGGCTTTGGAGGAAACGGCTATCGAATGTCACTGTCGTCAAGGGTAGTGCAAGAATTAGAGATAATGGAAGTGGAAGAAGAGTCCACTTCAGATAATGAAACACCAGCCAACACCATGGATGTGGTGGTCCCCATATGATACCACTATGTTTTACCAGGGCACATTGCCAGAGTGAGTCCAGGAGGTGCCCGACACTAAGGGACCGGAACTTGCAAGTGTGTAAAGAGTTGAAAATGGTTGTGTGGACTGTCACCTTTTTTGAACGTTTTCCAGTGTTCCAAATGGAGAAGGCTGTCGGGGATCGGCTGAAGGGTCCCTGATGGAAGGTGACAGGAAAGTTATGCTGCAAATAGACTGTGTCATCCTTGCTGAACCTTTTTCCATGCTTTGTTACAGGAAAAGGGCCATCAGGGCCTTGGACGGTGCGGTGCTGGTAGATGGCACCAGGAGGCCTTAGTGGGGGTTGGCACAAGAGGGTAACGGCTACCAGGTTACTCAGGACTGTTAAAGAGTCGACTTTTATGCCTCCAAGGCCTTCAACCCTTTCACGGAACCAAGTTGGAAGCAGTGGACTTCAGGTTGTTTGGGTGGCGGGTTGAAGGGAGAGGGACAATGGGAATGGACCGTCGAAGGAAGGTGCTGCAGTGCAGTAGGCTGAGCTACCGACTATCACTACAACCGGTAGCGTTCCCATGGTTCTACCAATAAAAATGAACTCTACAGCGGGCTTTACACGCTACGATATTTCTAGCAATTGCTAGCAATATCGTACACAAAAGCACCCGCCCCTGTCGTGCATCGATATCGTGTGATCACTGCCGCAGCGAACATTATCGCTACGGCAGAGCCACACGCACTTACCTGGTCGACGGCGTTGCTGTGACTGCCGAACAATCCCTCCCTCAAGGGGGAGGTGCATTCGGCGTCACAGCGACGTCACCGCGACGTGACTAAGCGGCCGGCCAATCAAAGCGGAGGGGCGGAGATGAGCGGGACGAACATCCAGCCCACCTCCTTCCTCATTGCGGGCGGGATGCAGGTAAGGTGAGGTTCCTCGCTCCTCTGGTGTCACACATGGCGATGTGTGCTACCACAGGAACGAGGAACAACATCTATAAACAAACATTAACAATTTTTGGTTTTAGGACGACCTCTCCATGGTGAGCGATTTTCACCACTTTGGAGGACGTTTAAGGTCGCTGGTAAGTGTTACACACTGCGATACCGTTAATAATGCCGGATGTGCGTCACTAACGACGTGACCCCGACGATAAAACATTAACGATATCGTAGCGTGTAAAGCCCCCTTAAGAGTTTTAAATGTAACGTTTAAGTAATGTGCCTCCCCTGTGAGGGAAGAGAAATTGTTCATTAAACTTGTTATCTTTCTCTTTTTCTAGTTAACAGAATAAACCTCTGGATGTCCTGTAGCTCGGGGACGAGCTATGTTTAACCAAGGGGGAATGTGATACCCTGGACTAGTCAGGTCGTTACAGGGTTCTGCATAATCTTTCTCTCCCCGTGCAGGGCTCAAACCCCCATGGTTCTGGGTCCCCATCTTGCAGTACTGCCTCCACCAACATCCACAAATCCTAATTACACCTCTCACCACACCCTGTGAGGCACACCAGTGGGCTGCTTAAGCTGGAATAGGGCAGTCCACCTAGGTCAGACAGATTGGTGGGAGGGGGGAAGTCAGCGAGGGAGGAAGTGGAGCACAGAGCAGAGCTGACAGTTGAGTGCAGTGGCAGCCCTCTAGCTGTGAGAAGCTTGGAGGAAGCTGGGAGTTGGAGCTCCCAAGAGAGAAGCAGACTAGGTCGCAGACGGTGGTCCAGACCTAGAGGAGTTGGACCCCCAGTCGCAGGGGATTGAGGCTAGGTGCCTGGGACCTGTCTTGGAGGACGGTCAGCAGCCTGAGCCTAATCACCGGTCCGGGACCGAAGGCACGTTGGGGTACACGGACCCTAGGTCGGGGAGAAGCTTCAGGCGACCCAGCAATTAACCTGCGGAGGACAGGGCCTCTATGGACTGTTCCCATGAAGCTCAGAGATCGGGGGCATTAGCGTAATGAGGGGGATAGGGCTTTCTAAACAAGCAGCCCACTGAAATCCCAAGCGTGAGCTCCTGAGAGCAAGCTCTTCTACTTAGCCACAGCGTGGAGCGGCAGGCCACAGACCACTAGGCAGTACTGCAGGGGATGGGACCCGGACAAGCTCTCCAAGAGGGCATGCGGCACCCAGAGACTTGGTTTACCACATTGTCAGCGTCTGCTTTCTTGCTGAGTGAGTACCTGATTAACCCCTGCGTCCCGCAAGCCTGCGCTCCCCCTGCACTGCACCCCACCATTCAGAGTCCTGGGGCCTTTCCCTAACCATGGAGGTTAACGTCATCTAGCTGCCCCACTCCATCACCCCGGGTACTCCCAACGGCAGCGGTGGTACTCCCTATTACTGCACACCACGGGTGGCATCACAATCTATATATCTCCCCTGTAAATACCCCCTTCTTCATTCGGGTGTGACCTCTTAGCCCCCGGGTCCGGAGACCCTCGAGCCACGAGTAGCGATGTCTGGATCCGAGTGGTTCGACTGCTGCTGGGGCGGTACAGATGTAAATGCTGATATGAACCTGATATTGTTCTTTTTAGCAAATATTTTTTAGACTGTTATTCAATCTAGAGAAAAGATGTGAAATTTGCCACAAAATAAAATAATACTTATACTAATATGACTCCTATGAGTCATATAAGCCATTATCAGAACCGTTATTGTGCGTGCTTTATCTGTGTTGTTCACCAGCATGAGTGCCAGGAAGTTGATTCCGTGCCAGATACTTTAGGCTATCATTTTCAAGTATAAAAACTTGATTTTGTGAAATGTCCCTCAAGAGGCAGATGTTTTTCCAGTGTCTTGTCAAGAGGTAGGAAAAAATTAACATTAATGGCCTATCCTAGGACAGGTCATCAATGTCTGATCAGACATGTGGCACGCCTGCCAATTAGCTGCTCTTAGTGCCAGCAGTGGCAGTAAGCCGCCGGAAATTCTCAGTTCCGGAACTACCCCGTCTACTGATAGTGGCCGTGGCCGGGTACTGCGCATCCACCTCCTATTGATTTGAATGGAAGGCGGATGTGAAGTATCTAGCTGCAGTCTCTATCAGAGGATGGGGCAGCTCCAGAACTGAGCATTTCCGGCCTCCTGCTGCCACCGCTGACTCAGCAAGAGCAGTTGATTGGCGGGGGTTCCGGATGTCTGACCCCAGCTGATCAGACATTGAGGACCTTTCCTAAGGACTGGCCGTCAATGTAAAAGTAGTAGAAAACCTCTTTAATTCTGCAAACACAGTGCCAGAGAAGCATACTGGTTAGAAATACACAAGGTGACATTTTTGCTTAAAGGGAACCTGTCAGGTGCAATAGGCACTCAGAACCACGAGCAACTCTGGGTACATACTGCTAATCCCTGTAACTGTCCTTGTGTCTAGTAGCAAACATACAGAAATCTTTAGAAAAAGTATTTCTAAATATCCTTTATGATATGCTAATGAGGGCAGGGATTAGTTGCAAGGGCGTTATATCCCCTTGACTAATCCGCCATCTTAGCATTTTAGCACGCCCATAGGGATGTGCTCACATGCTATTCAATGACCATTTTCTAGCGTGTCCGTTGTCACTGCATCAGATGTTGGGTAGTGTGCACGAATAGAAGTTCCAGCACTTCTGGTCATGTGCACTATGAAGCCGGGTGTACGCATCCCGGCATCAGAGAAGTCTAGTTTGCATGACCGAAAGTACTAGGACTTTTGATCTTGAGCACTGCCAGGCGTCTGATGCGATGATAACAGGTACACATGTAACTGCTGATGATGCTAGGCAATGGGCATTGAATAGCATGTGGCCATGCTAACATGACATGCTAAAACGGCGGATTAGTCGTGGGGATATAATTCCCTTCCGACTAGTCCTTGTGCTCATTAGCGTATCATAAAGGATCTTTAGAAATTCTTTTTCTAAAGATCTCTTTACTCGTATCTGTGCTACTAAATGCTGGGACGGTTAGGCAGGGATTAGCAATATGCACCTAGAATTGCTCCTGGTTTTTGGTGCATATTGCACCTGACAGGTTCCTGTTCAGTGTTGTAATAAATAAGTGAACGGAGTAAAACAAAAAAACAATATTGTAAACTCCTGTTGTCAGGATCGATTCTAATTAATTAATACTTTTCCTTGCTGTGCTGGGTAGTATGATTAATTTAGTAGACCTAAGTGAATTCGGCCAGACACTCTGCATCAACCCTGGGTTCTGGATACGAAGGAAAGAAGCAGACAAAGTGGTCCACCATCCACGTATGCAAGGCCAAGATCCAAAGGAGTCCGTCCTTGGGGAAAAGCAGCTGTCAGTCTCTGGTGTTCCAGATAGAAGCCCCAGCAATGGAGAGTGAGGAGAAATAGGACCCACACTACATAGTAAACAAGCTCCATCGT
Source organism: Anomaloglossus baeobatrachus (assembly GCF_048569485.1). Classification (NCBI taxonomy): domain Eukaryota; kingdom Metazoa; phylum Chordata; class Amphibia; order Anura; family Aromobatidae; genus Anomaloglossus; species Anomaloglossus baeobatrachus. Next base: position 882,105,770 of record NC_134353.1, on the reverse strand, counting down.
ACAGGTGACCCAGATGTTTAGATGTTTTTCAGAAACTAAATCCCTATGGGTGGGATGGGATTTGTTGCTAGAACTCTTTGAATTTGATGTGCGGTCATATGAAGTTAGTTGAGAAATTGAGAGTACCGCAACCAGGGAAGCAGTCTGTGCTTAAAGTGTTAATGATTGAAACCTGTGCTGCCCTTGTAACATTAAAGAAAAGTGCTGGCAATGTGCCTACCTTGCAACTGTTACGTGATTGTTGAAGTAAAGAAGTGTTTCTTAAGACTCTGGACTCCGTGTCTGAAGTGGACTTGATAGAATGTGACCAGCACCTAAACCTTTGCACTCTGGAGGTGACCGGACTGATTTTGCAGGGCTGAGCAACAAACGGGATTTTTTCTCACCTGCAACTACAACTGCCCCGTGCCAACCCCTATCCCCCCCCCCCAAATAGTCACCTTCTACCACATGTGTCATGGACTCAGCTCTACATTCTGTCATGCTCTGCGGTATTATTGGGGCTTAGTTATTAGGCGAAGATCTCAATGGGCGGCAGGGGAGGGCTTCAGATATCTAAAAACAGGTTCTCTTTTTGATTGAGGGAAATCACAACCCTTTCCAGGCCAGGTCCCTATTTGCGGTCTGCACTCAGGTACACACTTCACCCTCAGCAACAAAATAAAAGTAATGGCTATGAAAATGAAAGGCACATTTTGCTGCAGCCCCATGTAAATTCAAATTGAATTGATGATGCCCTACAATTTTTTAATTCACTTTTTTTCTCTATCGCGTTCAGTTTTTGAGATAAAAATGCTATAGGTGGTTTCATTGCGTAGCGCATGGCTACTTTACTATATCTAGACACCACTTCTATGCCTATAGCTGCCGTCATTCTCAAGTTAATGGCGGTGGACAGGATATGGGTGGACACACTGTATACACACTACAGTTCAAACGTTTGGGGTCACCCAGAAAGTTGAACCCTTAATTTGCCACAAGGCACAATACTTTATTAACATAGCCATGAAGCACATTATCCTTCAGTTATTGATTACTACAACTGTACAGGATCATAACCATCAGCAGCACAGGGATACAAAATCAATACCACCAACAGTAAATTCATACAGAACCAGAACCAACCAACATGTCAGAGAAACGCACCACTGGGACTATCATCAGTATATAAATACTGAACAGGAATATGCATTGATGGACACAAATAGTAAAGTTCCTCTGTGCAAGAACAATGTATGGACTCTTTGCTTGCTACCCATGAGCTCATCATAATGCAGAATTCCTGTTTTGGGGGTAGAATTTGGCCCCTTTACCTCTTGGACTCCTGTGCGGCCACACAGGTTGAACCAATGATATGTCTTCCACCTGTATATACGACTTCAAAAATGCCATCAATACAAGAATAAAGCACCAAAAACATTATTAGTATATGAATACATCACCAGTACTATCATCAGTACATGAATAAAGTCCCAATACCAACAGTATATGAATACATCACCAGGCTTAATACAGTGATTATTTGCAATATGATGTCAGCCCATGCCATATACACTTGTATAACAGGAACCAACAACTTCCAGTAAATCCAATCCGAACAATGATAAGGAAATGCTAAGGGTTGTTGATGTCAACTATCATCAGACTGTGCACCACAGAGGAACCACAAGACTGATTAGAAAGCAGGCAGTATGACTAATAAACATTTACACCCAGGTAATATATAGGTGACATCTTCTTTGATAGGAGTAATTTTCTTCTCTTTCATCTCCATCTGATCTAGAAGCTATGATGACTTTTCACAACCAAAGCTGGTATCTGCAGATTTCCCCCTTCTCCGGTCATTTACAAAACATGTTAATAAAATTAACAGCATCATTATAGTGGACGGCACGGTGGCTCAGTGGTTAGCACTGCAGTCTTTCAGCGCTGGGGTCCTGGGTTCAAATCCCACCAAGGACACCATCTGCAAGGAGTTTGTATGTTCTCTCCATGTTTGCGTCAGTTTCCTCCCACACTCCAAAGACATACAGATAGGGACTCTAGATTGTGAGCCCTGATGGGGACAATGTATGTAAAGTGCTGTGGAATTAATAGCGCTATATAAATGAATAAATTATTATTATTATTATTAAATTATTATAGTGCGCATCAATAAAAATATCTGCCCATACTGTGACCCTGAAAAAATTGCAGCTCTCTGCACAAAATATGAACTATAAACTCCGCTCTGTCTTCTTATGAACTATCACCATCACACTGTCTACCCTTAATAACTAAAACTGCCCCACTTTTTGCCCTCATGAACTATAAAATCCACATTGTCTGCCAGATCTGAGGATCTAAAGTTCAGTGTTTTTTGGGGGAGCCATTTTAAGAAAGCATGATATGTACCGTCCGTAACCTCATCCCTAGCTTTGTTATGAATTATATTTTCTAGCACTTTAAAGAGCTCACAGGGAATAAAAAATATAAGGAAATGTTAATATAAGTTAATTCTTAAATACGTTTAAACAGCAAATCAGTTTCATTTTGTATTGTGAGGTAATCAAATATAATTATGATAGCCCCCGCCTTAATAAACTGACAGACACTTGTCAAAGAATAGTTATCGTCTATGTCTGTGAGCATGTGCGGTAAGATCTACGCCTGTCCCTTCATATATTAAAAGATGTGCTCCCAATGGATATTCAAATGTAATGCTGGACCTAACAAGGGTGCTCATGTAAGAAGAGGCTGCTCATACTGCTGTTCTTCCTGTTTATGTGTCTAATACCGGTGATTCCAGGGGTGCAAAAGTAAGAAAAGGCTGCGCACACTGCTATCCTCCCTGTCTATCTGATTTAATACTGGAGATACAAAAAGTGCTCAGCTAAGAAGAGGCTGCTCACACTACTGTCTACCTTGTTAATCTGATCCAATACTTGAGATACCAGAAGTGCTGAGGTAAGAAGAGGCAGCTCACACTACTGTCCATCATCTGTCTGATCTAATACTGGATATACCAGGGGTTCTGAAATAATAAGAGACTGCTGACACTGCTGTCCACTCTGTCTATCTGATTAATACAGGAAGCACCAGGGGTGCTGAGGTAATGAGAGCTTGCCCACACTGCTGTCCACCCCATATTTCAGACCTAATACTGGAGACACCAGGGATACTGAAGGAAAAAGAGGCTGCTCTCACTCACATCCACACTGTATTTCTGATCTAATACTAGAGAATATCAGTGATGCTAAGGTAAGAAAATGCTGCTCACACTGCTTTACACCCTGTCTGTTTGAGCACCATATTTCAGTTCTAATACTGGAGATACTAGTGGCGCTAAGGTAAGATGTTGCTAATTTTACTGCTGTCTTCCCTGTCTTTGTGATTTAATATTGGAGATAAAAGGGAAGCTGAGATAAGAAAAGGCTGCTCACAATGCTCTCCACCCTTTCTGTCTGATGTAGTACTGCAAATACTAAGAGTGCTGTGGTAATAAGAGGCCTCTAACACTGCTGTCCACCTTGTATTCATGATCTAATACTAAAGCTACCAGGAGTGCTGAGGTAAGAAGAGGCCACTCACACTCTGTCTATCTAATCTAATACTGGAGATACCAGGAGTGCTGGGTAAGAATAAGCTGCTCACATTGCTGTCTATCCGGTCTTTTTTATCTAGTACTGGCTATAACAGAGGTGCTGAGGTAAGACTAGGCTGCTCACTCTGCTGTCTACCTTGTATTTTTTATCTAATGCTAGAGATACCCGAGGTGCTGAGGTAATAAGAGGCTGCTCACATTACTGTCTACCTTGTGTTTCTGATCTTATGCTAGAGATACCAGGGGTGCTGAGATAATAAGAGGCTGCTCACATTGCTGGCCAACTGATATACAGTAACAAGATGGTGGTCTGTTTATTCCACCACGGTTACCTTTTAAGACAAAATGATGCACCCACTGGGGCCGTGGGCACTCGATACCGGGCCGCGGTTCTGTTTCTGGGATGCTGCGGTGGCAAGGCCCGGTTTCGTGACCCTGGCGGCATGGTAGATATTCGTGACGCTAACATAGGAGCCGCCGCTGCGAGAGGTATCCTCCCAGGCAGATGGTAGCACAGCTTGGTTGGTGCAGCTCTCCACAGGCAGAGCTCAGACCCTAGGGATGTCAGGAGATGTTGCAGTATCAACAGCCCTGGAGTGCAGAGCTCCGCTGTCATGGGCTACAGCCAATCCCGGATAGTATGGAGGTCAAGGCCGGTACTTCTTTCCTTGTGTCCTGCCTTGTGGTAGTCCCTCCACCCCAGCGCCTGGTCAGTGGAACGATTCATGGGTGCCTGTCGCACTCCCCGTGAGCCGGGGATTCGCCTTTCTGTCTGAGAACCCGGGTTTCGCCTTTCTGTCTGAGAACCCGGGTCGAGCACTCCAGCTCTAGACCATGGGTCCCTGGCTATTCTGCGAGCTCTTCCAGTCCGTTCACGGTCGCTTCCCTTTTCCTTTCATCCTGTTAGTGTATGTGTCGCCTTGCTCCCCCTAGATGATGCTCCACCCCCCAGGTTGCTGAACTAGTGGGCAGATGTCCCATACCTCATGATGGCCCCCCCTAGCACCCTACCGTAACCCAGTTCCAGTGGGAGGGCAACTGACTATGTGTTGTACGGATTGTGGTGGCTACCGGCAATGACCTTCTCCGTACCCGGGATGAATACCGCACCTCAACCAAGGTGCAGTACCCTGTGGCGACTGAAGCCTCAGGGGCGCCACACTTACGATTATTATTTGCTAACTAAAAGTATATAGGACTATATTCATAATGACATTCCCTTTAGTTACTTATTGTTTTCCTATTGTCAGAGTAGGGCACTGTGGTGAAGATCTGATATGGAATTAGTGAATTTCTTGAAGCACTGTGACGTGCTCTATTATTTGAGCTCAATGTTCAGGTAGTGGATTTTTTCTATTTCAGAATGTTGACGGTATAATAGTTGTACTGACATAAACTATTTTGAATAATTTCATTCATTTTTAGTGGTGAGTAATTTCTCATCTGATCTGTTGTGTAGAATATTACTTACGGTTTGTGGCTTCATATCTTAATCTCAGATAACAGCAACCGTCATGTGTAGCAATGTGTGACAGTTGTTTAAGAATTTCCCTTGAACCACACTTTGCAGTATTTATATGCGTACAAAGATTGCAATTTTGCATTCTAAATTTTAAAAGTGGACAAAGTTTTGTTCCAAGTAAATACTAAGTGGAAAATATTATACAAGTAATGATGATGCTCTTTTGCTACATTTTCTTTGCAGCTACTATTATGGCCTGCAATGGTAAGTAAATGGTTTTTTTCATAAATTGTATATAATTACTGCATCAGTGTTCTAACATAAAATGTACAATATGGAATACTTTTTAGATACATAACATTGAAAGGAAGGTATAAGCTATGACTGAGATAAATGTGCATATATTTGAATGGCAGGAATTTCATTGCATGTTATACACTCTGAATTGTGAGTATCCTGCACCGCAAGTGTCAGTGCGTCACTGTTCTGTACCCTCAATATATGTAATTACATGGTAACAATTTGACTTTTATTTTGCATGGCACACTGAGGATTTTAGGTTTGCGGTTGCTGATGTAGTTGAAAGTACGGTAATTCTTCCGCTGTATTTGAGCTCTGGTAGCTCAGAGCACCAGGCATAATGACGTCACTTCATTGCTCCCACTGTTCTTAGCAGTGAAGATAGAGTTTTCAAAATGCTCTCAGGGGAGACCAAAGCCGCGGTAGACTGAGGAGAGGTTATTTTAAATCAGTCAGTACATTATGATAGCCATAATATTATATGGAGGACTATGGGGCCCATTATACTATATATAGAGGATTATGGAGTGTGCATTATACTATAAGGGGGACTATGGGGAGTACATTATACTACATGGAGGACTATGGATGTGTCGCGGGCGGAGGGGACGCGCTCGCCACGCTCGGGTCCGGGGCTTCTGCTGCTGCTCGGTGGCTCGAGCTGTGGACCGGATCCGGGGACTCGAGCAGCACTCCTCGTCCATGAGTGAAAAGGGGCTGGTTTGTTTGGGGAGATTGTTCGTGACGCCACCCACGGGTCATGGTGATAAAGGGCACCACCGCTGCTGGTGACGGGGATCCCGGGAGCGATGGTAGGGAGCAGCTAGGATGTTGTCCCCTCCGTGGGTAGGGGTTGATGGTCCCGGGGCCCGGTGGTATAACGGGGAGGCTGGATGGCTGGGATGCAGGGTTGCAGGGGCAGCGCGGCGCGGTGCCGGCTGGCACTGGTGTACTCACTCAGTCAGTCAATGACAGTCTCTGGTAAACCAAACGGCTGGATGGACGGGTCCCGCAGCCGGCTGCAGTGTTTGTGCTCTCCCCGGACAGTGTGATGGTGGCTGTCTTTCCCTGCACCTGTTAGAATGTTCTTGACTCCTGTGGTTGCCCACCGGTAGTCCGCTCCCCGGTGTATAGGTACCGAAGGAGCCCGTTTTGCCCGCAGGCGCTGGCCCTTGGATCTCTAGCCTATGGCGGTGGCTGTATATCCTCACGGTGTGGACTGTTGCCTTCTGTCGGGTCTTGGTAGTAGGGAAACCCCTGGGGTTCCGGTCACACTCGGATTTGACCGTTGTTGGCGGCTCCAAGCCTAGTCTGGGTCCGATGGCCCTGCCTGTGTGCTTAGCTTCACTCCACTCCCACCGCCTGACCCCGGTCCTACGGTTTTGCAGAGGTCCACTAACGCCTGCAGATGGCCACCACCGTCTGCCAACCTTGCTGTTTGTGTCTGGGCCCCTACCCAGACACCGACAGTTTCTGACCTCTCCTTTCACTGTCTACACAAAATCTGTCACTTTTCCCGCCTCCAGGCCTGTGAACTCCTCAGTGGGTGGGGCCAACCGCCTGGCTCCGCCCCACCTGGTGTGGACATAAGACCCTGGAGGGAGGCAACAAGGGTTTTTGTTTGACTGTTGTGACTGTCTAGGGAAGGGGGTGTGGTGTGAGGTGTAATGTCTGTGACTACCTGGCTAGTCCAGGGCGTCACAGATGCATTATACTATATGGAGGAATTTGGAGTGTGCATTATGCTATATGGAGCACTATGAGGTGCACATTATACTATGTGGAGGACTATGGGGTGCACATTATACTACATGGAGGGCTATGGGGTGTGCATTATACCATATGGAGGATTATGCTATTGGCATTACACCATATGTAGGACTATGGGGGAGGCATTATACTATATAGAGAACTATGGGGGCTGCATTATACTATATGGAGGAATATATTGGGTGTATTATACTATATGGCCGACTATGGATACATTATACTATATTAAGGACTATGAGGGTGTGCATTTTACTATATGGAGGACTATGGGGTGATCATTATACTATATGGCGGACTATGAATTATACTATATGAAGGGTTTTGGGATGTGCATTATAATATATGGAGGACTATGGGTGCATTATATTATATTGAAAATTATTATACTGCATGCAAACAATCATATAGTGTGAAGGTTTGTGTCGGGGCCATCATATTGTGCAGAGGGCAGTGTGCCATTATACTGTTTGGAGGGCTAGTGGGAGCCATAATACAGTGTGGAGCGGTATGGAGGCCATTATACTGTATGTAGGCAAATTGTACTGCATGGGGGGCCTGTGTTGGGGTCACAGATGGGGGATCACACTGTGTTGGGGTCACCATATATTACTGGTGTAATTGAGGGGGGTACCGTAAGGTCATTATATTCTGCAGGAGGGTACTGTGGAGGAATTCACTTTGGGGGTATCATACAGTGATAAATGAAAAACTTATCCTCGTATCCTACAGCGCTCCGTGGCACCTAACGGGTACACTACTAGACAGGAAGGGGTTACTTGTTCTGAAGTAAAGACAACTTTCAATAAAACACCAATGTGAAATAGTGAGGGAAACTGAAAAAATACAAAGGAATTTGCGTAGAGAGAACACTGGAGTCTGCCCCGTTGCTGGAGGATTCCAGTCGTGCGTTTTGGAGCTGAAAGGGACACCTTGTGTCTAAACCACCAAGGTGCCTGCACTGGCGGGTGCATCCTTTGTAGATGGCGGCTGCTGGATAGGTGCAGATGATGAGGAGTGGAACGAGTGGAGACTTTCACCAGCAGCTGACAGGTGTAGCGCGGCGGGCAGTGAGGGCTGACGCAGGTATCCAGTAGCCCCGGCTGGTGGCTTCGCTGGTTACCTGGCAGCGCGCGAAAAGCATATCATCATATCATACAGTATTTGTGGGGTATTATTTATGGCAGCATACTTTTTAGGTGTAATAAAATTGCAAAATAGGGACTTCAATATAAGGAAAGTTACTTTGTAAGGGCTGCAAAGTTGTAATATTTGCTTTTATGTGACGAAGCCGAAAATAATTTAGTTTATTTTGGGAGGGGGCCAGGGGGGGCCCAATTAGAACATCTGCTATGGGGCACCATGATTTCTATGTACGCCCCTGACAGGGTATGTGTGCCAGGACTTCTCTGTTTTAGTCTGGCCCTTTCACATACTGCCCAAATACACCAAAACAGCATCAACCCATCCCATACTTTGCCGTACTGGAAGAGAGACTTCTGAGTAAAGCTTTGTCAAATGAAAACTATAAGCATTACCTATCTGATGGCTCTACTTTTATAGGGAACCGGATAAAAATAATAAATGGGGATGAAGTGTATCCGCATTCCAGGCCATACATGGCCTACATAGCTACTGTCATAGAAAATAAGACATCATGTGCCGGAAGTCTAATCAGACCCAACTGGGTGCTGACTGCAGCTCACTGTAAAACGTAAGTAGACCATAGTTCTTTGTACTGTATGCATCTATGTATATATCTTTGTGAAATAATACTCTGAGATCTTCTTCATCAATTATGAAATCATATATTGTCCCCTTCCTTATAATGTACCATTTGACAGTTACCGTCACCTCAACTGAAATCTTGCACATGCACCATATTTTTCAGGTCGGTACCGGTCCAGTCCCCCCCCCCACTGAGGGGAATGGCCTAACCAACATACACAGTAATCAGTAATGTCTGTGCCCATAGCAAATAAAGTATGACACATGTAACCGGTTGAGAGCATATGGCGCTTGTGCAAATATTTCTGTAATAGGGGTAGTTTCTGAGTTCTGCACTTGAAGGTGGTTTAGTATGGCAATATCATCCGGCAAATGCCTTCTAAAGAGATTGTTCAACCCGTTTAATGTATGACATAGAAATTAGATATCCTGTAAGTTCATATGGGGACTAGTTATTTTGGTACTATACAGTTTGTTGGCGCTGTATAAATGACAATGCAAAATGACTCTTATTTTTTTCAGGGCAGTGAATAAAACAAAGGTAACCCTTGGGGTCCATTCATTGAAAGAAAAGGAAACAGAAAATCAGATGATTAACATTATTGCATCTTTTCAACCGAAAGAGTACAGAGAACAAACAAAGCGATTCGACATTAAACTGCTGCAGGTGAGCTGCTTATTTGGTGAATTGTGACCTTTATATGAGGGGCTGCTGATAAGTCTTTGGTTTTACCCAGAAAGAAACGAGATAGGATGATGAAATTTTACATTTATTCCACATTCTCTCCACTGATGTCCGCACACTTCTTACATCGGTATTCCAAGTTCTGTAAGCCTAGGAAAAGAAGGATTTTGGTTGTGCTTCAAACCAGACATCCGTAGCAGCCATGGTGGAATCAGACATGGTGTGAAATTTGGTACCCTTGAGGTGTTTCTTCAGGTTTGGAAACAGATGATAGTCGGAGGGAGCTAGATATGGTGAATAAGGTGGGTGGTCATTCAGCTGGAAGCCCAGCTCTGGCAGTTTTGCTGTGGTTGCTTGTGCAGTGTGAGCGGAGGCGTCGTCTTGCAGGAACAAGATTCGTTTGGACAGCTTGCTGCGCCTTTTGGCCTTCAGACCTGTATTCAACTGGTCCAAAAGTTCAATGTAATACCTTGCATTGATGGTGGAACCCTTTTGAAGGTAGTCCACTAGTAGCACACCCTCCTTATCCCAGAACACAGGCACCATCACCTTAGAAGCTGATTTTTGCACCCTGACCTTCTTTGGAAGAGGAGAACCACTGTGTCTCCACTCTTTTGACTGCTCCTTGTTTTCAGGGTCATACAAATAAATCCAGGTCTCATCCATAGTGACCAGTTGATCCAGGGAGTTCTTATCAGTCCAGAAACGCTGACAAATGGACCGGGAATTTTTCACTCGCATGCTTCTCTGATCTGTTGTCAAACATTTGGGGACCCACTTTGCAGATAGCTTCCTCATGTCCAAATGTTCATGGATAATGACACAAACACATTCATGGGAAATCCACATGATGTTTGCTATTGTTTTAGCTGAAATTCATCGATTCTCCAGTATGAGGTTGTGCACATCATCGACAATCTCCGGAACAACAACCACTCTTGGTCATCCAAAACATTCTTCATCATTGGTGCTGAAGTGGCCCGTTTTAAATTTGGCAACCCAGTTCTTAACTGTGGAATATGAAGGGTATTGATCCCCCAATGTCTGCGACCCATCACCATGAATATTCTTCTCACACATTACTTGCAAAAACAAGAAATTTATCCCTCTTCCGCTCTCAATTGCTGTGAATACCACATTAGAGTCCGCCATTTAGTGTTCCCGCGTGTGTAGAACACTGTTGCCATAAGCAACAAACATAACATTTTAAAAACATATATTATTCACATAAGGCTTTCATGTGATGTAACATTTGTTACCATAGAAACTAAAAAAGATCACAATGCCAAAGACTTATCAGCAGCTCCTCGTATTATTAAATTAGTTGATATGTTTTTTAGGGGTTTGGAACCTAATAAAGTTGCACAAGTTCTCTATTGGTTTTCCCTGTGAGATTGATTTCACATGTGATATGCTAAGTATTACCTCTACACAGTGGCGTAACTAGGGTTCAATGAACCCTGGTGCAAAATTTAGACCTGGCTTCCCCCACTTATGTTGGCCAGATGTATGTGTAACGGGGTGCCAGGGGTGCCTCGGGGGTTGTAGTCATGGCCCCATTTTCTCTCAGGCTTACCCCTGGCTCCGCCGTCACTATCGGGACAGAAGATGTCTTGGTGGGGCAGAGTGTGGTGGTGCAGATGTCGTCTGACGTACAAACACTTTCCAGGCATGGTTCAGTGCAAATAAAAGACATTCTTTATTTCACAACTCTTCCCAAAACCGGCAGTTACAGATGACTTCACGTTTTCCTTAGCTGGGGGGAAAGCCTGTCCTGACGTCTCCTCCAGTGGGGATGTGCCCGGCTACTCTACTTCACCTGGCTCCCACTACGGCTACCCACAGACCGGACCCACACCGGTACTGCTTCGCACTTTGAGGTTCCGCCCGCTCCTTTTCTCTCCGGCTTCCCTATTCTTCCAGCTCCCACACTCTGCCCCTTCTCTGCTTCCTTTCTCCCGTCCCGGACACAACTGCCTTCTGGATCACACACTTTCCTCCACAACACTACTCCTCCCTCCCCTTTCTGCTGCCGGCTCCTCCTACCACCTGTTTCTGTGAGACAGCCGTCCCACCCGGCCACTAGGGGGACCCACTAAAACAATATCATAACAATAAAAACATTTTTATTAATAACAACGTTCCGGGTAGACTGTGCTTCTTTGTAAGGGGTCTGCCCACCCCTTACATATGTATAAATTTAGCATTCTAAATCCTATAAAGACATACGAGTTCCTCCCCATTATGTAGTAATGTGCCCATCCTGTTCTAATGTCCCCCATCCTGGGCTCCTTACTGGTAAATATGTCACCGATTCTGGTATATTTGCCCCTCACCCTGGTAAGGATGTCCCCTATCCTTGAATATGAGTTCCCCCATACTGATATATACAGTATGTCCGCCATCCTGGTATATATGTCCCCATCCTGGTTTAGATGTCCCCCATCCTGTTTTTTTTTTTCTCCCCATCCTGGTGTATATGTCCCGATCCTGGTATATCCTAGCATATATGTTACCCATTGTAGCCCACATCCTGATGTATATATAACCCCTTCCTGGTAAAACTGTCCCGCTTCCTGGTATATATTTCCCCATACTGAGCCCCTCCTGGTATATACTGTCCCCTTCCTGGTGTATACTATCCCCCTCCTGGGGCCTTCCTGGTGTATATTGTCCCCATACTGGGCCAATCCTGGTATCTACTGTCCCCCTCCTAGTACATACTATCCCCTTCCTGATATCTACTGTCCCTCCCCTGGTATGTCAAAGTAGAGAATAGCAGCTCCCTGCAGAATAATTGAAGAGTGTGGTGCTTAGATATCCTTGTTCGGCTCCCAGGGGAAGAGCAAATAAAAATCAAGAAAATCCAGCACCAGCATAAATAAAATGAAAGTTTATTACACAAATTAAAAGCCCATTACACATTGTTATGCTAGCCAGGCGAGGAGAGATGTTAATGAACCCACTGGGCCGCAGCACATAGAAAACCCAGACGGGCTTGACTATGGACCTGAGCCTGGTCTTCTCCAGAACCCTTAAAGATGAGAGTGTTACGCTGCAGGTATAAGTATGGGTGCCACATAGGAAAACTGGTGCTGCATCGGTTGGCCCCAGGAGTACGGGGGCGACAGTCTCTGATATAGGTTCTTGCAGCAGCTGGTGTCGAGATTCCATCTGGGATGGATGGGTGGATGGTTAGACGGATGGGTGCTACAGCAGCAGCGTGGATACTTGTACAGATGGGTATCGTGTAGTCTGCCCGGTGTGGATACTTGTGGCTGCAGGGGACGATACTTTGTGGCAGCAGGCATCGTGGTCAGCAGCCAGGGTAATGGCTCAGAGCAGCGGCAGCAGGTAGGGATACGGCAGCAGCACTCTGCAATGCAAACAGGTATCAGTAACAAAACTAGCACATTAAGACAGCGGTAGCAGCACAGTGCCAGGGAACCTGACTACAGCAATGAATCTAGCTCAAACTCATTGCCCAAGCAACTCTCATAGGGCAGAGTTACCTTAAATACCTGCAGCTTCCCAGCTGAACTGGGAGGCACTTCTGGGTTAAGAGGACACTGAACCTTTAAGAAAGTGGGCGTGGCCATAGGCATGCCTTACGGGCAGAGGCCTGGAGCCTATCAGGAGTACAAACACTCCGTGAGGCTGCAGCATGGGATGGAAACGGGACCACTGCCGCAGGACACCTTGGCAGATGAGGGACCGACGTTCTTGCTGGGGGAGGGGAGCAGGAGAGTGCCAGGACGCCGGAATGGGCATTACACACATACATGTTTAAGGCATAATATGAACATGGTAACATCAACCCGCTTCAAGCAGAAAAAAGCTCTTATGACCAAGAGCTTTTTTTCTAATTGAAACACATTAATCCCTTAACGACCGCCGATACGCCTTTTAACGGCGACAAATTAGGGTACTTCTTCCGATCCGCCGCTTTTTAACGGCGGTCGGAAAAAAGGGTCTAGCGCCCCCCAGAGTCAGAAAATTTCCGGGGTCTCAGCTGCCGGGGGTAGCTGAGACCCTGGAGATCATGATTCTGGCTGGTTTTTCCGGTCCCCGCTCACCTGATGACCGGTATACACCGTATACTGATGATCAGGTTACAGTAAATGACCGCGCCGGTAAATAATCATTTATCTCCCATCTGGCATAAACAAACATGTCAGATGGGAGATAAATCTCATCCCCCGGTCCTTTCGGGTCCCCTCGGTATCCCCAAAGTGCCCCAAAGTGCCCCCTCCGACCCCCAACCCCCTCCCGAAAATCCAAGATGGCCGCGCGCACCGGCGAGCACAGCAGCGCGCCGGCCGCATTTACACTTTTCTTATGGTTTCTGTCGTATGTGCCATAACACATGCGACAGAAACCTGCTCCCTAGGCCCTGCCGGATCCCCCCCGGTGTTCCCCGGTGTCATACATACCTGTCGGAGCGCTGATCCCCCGCGGCCCCCTCCTCCTTCACAGCAGACGCCGGTGAGTGCGGTCACATGTGCCAAGCAGCTGACAGCTTCCTGTGTTGTGAGACGCTGGCTGCTGCTGCTGCTGCTCGGCACACTGCAGCTGTGACCCAGGGATGGTGGGTGCAGATTCTTTGCACCCACTCTCCTCAAATGGAGGGTCTGCAATACTAGAAAATGGGGGATACGTTCCCTGAACGTGTCCCCCATATTCTAGAAGGTCCAGAGTCGACGTGGGACGTCCAAATGGATTACAGCGGATTTTTTTTTTCTTTTCTTTTCAATAAATTTGTCAATCAGGGAATGTTTTGGGGAGTGTTTTTTCAAATAATTTTTTTTTGTTGTCAATTTTTTTTTTATTACTGTCAATTAGTTATGTCGGGTATCTGATAGACGCCGTGACATAACTAATTGCTGGGCTTGATGCCAGGTGACATTACACACCTAGTATCAACCCCATTTATTATCTAATGGATGCGCCACTTCTGGGGCGGCTGCGGCCTGCTATTTTTAGGCTGGGAAGAGTCCAATAACCATGGCTCTTCCCACCCTGAGAATACCAGACCCCAGCTGTCAGCTTCACCTTGGCTGGTGATCTAATTTGGGGGGACCCTACGTTTGTTTGTTTTTTTTAATTATTTATTTATAAATAATTAAAAAAAACAAAACAGCTTGGGGAGCCCTCCAAATTGATCACCAGCCAAGGTGAAGCTGTCAGCTGTGGTTTGCAGGCTACAGCTGTCTGCTTTACCCTAGCTGGCTATCAAAAATAGGGGGGACCCCACGTCATTTATTTTAATTATTTTTTTTTTCTTTTTGGGCTAAATACAAGGCTAGGCACCCTTTGGTGCCACATGAAAGGCACTAAAGGGCGCCAGCTTAGAATATGCAGGGGGGTGGGACGTTATATATGTTTGACATCTATCCATTCATCCATTGTAGCATTTAAGGCTATGTGCCCTCAATCAGGGTTTGCAGCGTTTTGGGCGCAGAGTGTTTTCCCTGCGTCCATAACGCTGCGTTGTGCAGTAGAAGCACAGTTGAAGGATTTTTAGAAATCCCGTGCCCACTGTGCTTCTTTTCTCCGCAGCATAAACCGACCTGTGGCGCAGCTTCCCGAGCCTCAGCATGTCAATTTATGCTGCGGAGATGAGTGTGCTCTGCAGGTAGCATAGAGCTCCACAGCAGCCTGAACCCAAATCGTGGGCATGGGCAGCTGCGTTCTCCCGTGGACAACACTCACATCTCTGCAGGAAGGCTGACACTGTGTACTGGACGCCGTGTCGCTGGATCATGGCCACATAGCCTAAAAGAGAGAAATTTGTTGCTACAGCAACATTTTTGTGAAGTACCTGTGGATTCAAAATGCTTACTATACTCCTGAATAAAATCCTTGAGGGGTCCAGTTTCCAAAATGGAGTCACTTGTGGGGGGTTTCTAATGTATAGGTACCCAAGAGGCCCTGCTAATGTGACATGGTGCGCGCAATTTATTTCAACTTTTCCAAAATTCAAATGGTGCTCCTTCCATTCCAAGCCATCCCATATATCCAAACAGAGGTTTTTGGCCACATATGGGGTATCCCTGCGCTCACAAGAAATTGGATAACAACCTGTGGGGTCCACGTTTTGTTGTTGCCTCTTGAAAAAGTGAGAAATGTGATGCTAAAGAAACATTTTTGTGAAAAAACTGAAAATTTTCAATATGGCAACCTAAGCTTATCAAATTCTGTGAAGTATTCGTGGATTCAAAATGCTCAATATACACCTAGATAAAAGCCTTGAGGTTTCTTGATTCCAGAATGGGGTCACTTGTGGGGGGCCTCCACTGTTTAGGCACTTTAGGGGCTTTCCAAATGCGACATAGCGTCCACTAATTATTCCAGCCAAATGTTCAGTCAAATTGCACTCCTTCCCTTCCAAGACCTGCCGTGTGCCCAAACAGTTGATTTCCACCACATATAAGATATCACCAAACTCAGGAGAAATTGCAGAATACATTTCATGGTGATTTTTTTCCTGTTACCCTTGTGAAAAAAAAGCTACCTGGTTGAAGTAACAATTTTGTGGTAAAATTTTATTTTTTTATTTTCATGGCTCAACGTTATAAACTTCTGTGAAGCACCTGGGGGTTCAGGGTACTCACCAAACATCTAGATAAATTCCTTGAGAGGCCTAGTTTCCAATATGGGGTCACTTGTGGTGGTTTTTTGCTGTTTACGTACCTTAGGGGTCCTCCAAATGCAACATGGTGCCCGCAATCTTTTTCAGCCAAATTTCCTTTCCAAAATTCAAATATTGCTCCTTTCGTTCCAAGCCCACCCATTTCTCCAAACAAAGGTTTCAGACCACATGTAAGGTATCACCGCGCTCATAAAAAAGTGGGTAACAAACATTTGGGTCAAATTTTTGGAATTACCTCTTGAAAAAGTGAGAGAATTGATGCTAAAGCAACATTTTTGAGAAAAAATTACAATTTTCAATATGACAAAGTAACGTTATCAAAATCTGTGAAGTACCTGTGGGTCCAAAATGCTCAGTATACCCCTCGATAGAAGCCTTAAGGGGTCTAGTTTCGAAAATGGGGTCACTTGAGGGGGGGTTCCTGCTGTTTAGGTATCTTAGGGGATCTGTAAAAGCAACATGGTGCCCGCAATCTGTTTCAGCCAACTTTGCTTTCCAAAATTCAAATATTGCTCCTTTCATTCCGAGCTCTCCCATTTACCCAAACAAAGGTTTCTGACCACATGTGGGGTATCGGCGCGCTCATAAGAAAGTGGGTAACAAAGTGTGAGGTCCAATTTTTGGTGTTACCTCTTGAAAAAGTAAGAAAATTAGTGCTAAAGTAACATTTTTTGGTAAAATGTTAATTTTTATTTTTTTTCATTCCATATTACTTTAGTTCCTGTGAAGCACCTGAAGGGTTAATAAACTTCTTGAATGTGGTTTTGAGTACCTTGAGGGGTGCAGGTTTTAGAATGGTGTCACTTTTGGGTATTTTCTGTCACCCAGGCCTCTCAAAGTCACATCAAATGGGATGTGGTCCTTAAAAAAATGGTTTTGTAAATTTTGTTGAAAAAATGGGAAATTGCTGATGAACTTTGAACCCTTCTAACTTCCTAACCCCAAAAAATTTTGTTTAAAAAATTGCGCTGATCTAAAGTAGACAAGTGGGAAATGTTATTTATTAACTATTTTGTGTGACATTACTCTCCGGTTTATGGGCATAAATATTAAAAGTTTGAAACTTGCAAAATTTTTAATTTTTTTGTCAAATTTCAGATTTTTTCACAAATAAAATAAAAAAATATCATCCTAAATTTACCTCTAACATGAAGCCCAATATGTCACGAAAAAACAATCTCAGAATCACCGGGATCCATTGAAGCGTTCCAGAGTTATAACCTTATAAAGTGACACTGGTCAAAATTGCAAAAAATGGCCTGGGCATTAAGTACAAATCTGGCTTCATCCTTAAGGGGTTAATGTTTCCATGTTGTTATTATGCCCTAAACATGTATGTGTAATGGGCTTTTAATTTTTGTAATAAACATTGTCATTTTATTTATGCTGGTGTTGGATTTTCTCGATTTTTGTTTCCTCTTTTTGTATATACGTATGTCCCCCATCCTGGTAAATAGATCTCTGTTCTGTCTAGTGCAAAAAACAACAACATTGTACTCACCTTCCCTGACTCCCACATCGTGCAGCGTCCTCCTGTGTAGCCAGTGCACATTGGCCAACAGCTTTCATCGGTGTTGGTGCTATTGTAGCGCATGATGTCATTGCCATCCGCTACCCTCAGTCACTGGGACGCAGATGAAAGCTGCCGACTTCTGTTTGGCCAGCAGCATATAGCACAGTACAGGGACCCAACGTGTCTCTGCACCGCGATGGATTTCAGCTGGATGTGTAGCGCTCCTGAGAACCTTAGGGCACTACAGGAAATTGCATCCTCTAGGGGATGCAGGACCTACCCTCTGGGACCTGGAGTGTCAGTGCCAATTCCACCAACACACATCTAAAATCCTAGTTCTCTCCACACTGGGCAAAAAGGGTTAACCATGTAAGGGGATGGTCACCATTGGAACGAGTCCCTGGGTATAGGCAGCCTGGTGGGAAGGGTCAGCAGTTAGTCAGAGGAGAGTCAGAGTCGAGAGCACAAGGAGGAGTTGTGTGGACGTGCCTGAGCTGGGTCTGTGTAACGGTGACCCCGGTAGCACAGGAGAGAGGTCACCAGGACGGATACCGAGATATTGCTGGGACCAGAGCACAAACGGGGCACAAGGCCCTAGGTCAAATGTCAAGTTTCAAATGGTTTGATAAATACCTGCACGGTGAGGACACCTTCATGAACTTCATCGAACCAAATAATCTGGGGCATTCGCAGTAAACTAGGATCGGGGTTCGGATACTTACCTCCCCGCAGGGTCCGCACTGCCCGCCGTACGGAGGAGACTGTACCCCAAAAGGGACGGTCGGGGTTCCCAAACGCTCCACGCTACGGGGACTCAATCTACAGAGAGTGTTGGGGACAGAGCAACCTGGGTCACTACATTGGCACTGATACTCCTGGGACCGGAACCAGCAGGCCGAGGGGGTCCATGTGAGTAGAGACTGTTAAAGTTAACGTGGTGTGGTCTCCATCATTATACACCATACATCTCCTAGGCACAGCCCTACCTGCGGAGGGCCTACCATCTCAGCTGCCACTACCACCATCCCTGGGAGTACCCACATTGAGCAGCGGCGGTTCCCTATCTTTAACCGCAACACGCAGGTGGAACATTAACTCTTTTTCCCCTGTAAATATCCCTTTTTTATTAAGCATCCCCAGGGCACGGGACCGGGCAATGGCCACCAGAGTGACATTTCCAAACTGCGAACTGCCCGGGACCAAGTACCCCCTTCCCTGGGCGACACAGATGTGTAGCCTCAGACGCACATCCAGCTGAAGCAGGGTCTGGGGCCAATGGGCCCCCGACACCCTCGGGCCCGGTCGCAGTTTTGATCACTGTGACCATGATCGTTCAACCCCTGGTTCTACAATATTTCCATATACCCTGCTCCCTGTGACAACTATACAGCAAGGTGTAGATGCTGTAAGGCAACATTTTGGAGGATGGCATCTGGAAGTTAGCTATTTTTGCTGGGCAAAATACCTATAGTAAAAACAATGAGCAAATAAGTAAGCAAAGTACATATAAATAACATAGGGTACTTATTTCACATTATTTTGATCAATTCCACCTTATAGCTCCGAACCGTCCTGGATTCAACTGATTTGTCCCGATCCACTTTGTCGTGACTTATACTCACTCTTTTTTCTGTGCGATGACCGGCATCTCTGCTCTGCACACACTTAGGCCGGTATCAGACGTCCGTGTTTCAGGTACGTGTGACATCCCTTGTTAATATGGATGCCACACATACCCATGTTATTCTATAAAGTTACACACATGTCCGTGTTTTCACACAGACCGTGTGACCCCTCGTGGCCCCGCACGCACACGGAGACATGTCCGTTTTTTCTCCAGCAGCACTGATGCCACTCGGCCCGCACACTGTTGTGATTCGTGTGACATCAGTGTGACCCATACCGGAGAAAACACGGGTCTGAGAAATAAAAAGATTTTCTATATTCACCTGTATCCAGCGCTGCATTCTCCTGCTCTGCTGCCTGCTGCTTCTGAGCCCCGTTCATTATACTTATATAATATTCACTGCACCTTGAAGCTGGAAGACGGAGCATCGCTGGGGACAGCGCCGGGTCCCGCATCACCAGGGACAGGTACTCAGCAAGCAGTGTGTGTGCAGTGACATCCAGGAGGTCATCGGAGTTCCCAATGAACTCTGAGGAACCCGTGAAGTCACCATCGTGACACACGCTGTAGCACAGATGTCACGGGAGTGTCATCAGGAGATCATCAGACTCCGATGACCTCCTGGACATCACTGCACACGCATTACTTGCTTGCTGGATACTCACCTGCCACCGGCGATGTGGTTCCCGATGCTGTCCTCGGCGATGTCCCCGTTTCTAGCTCCAAGGTGCAGTGAATATTCTATGAGCATAATGAGCGGGGGTCAAAAGCAGGAGGCAGCAGAGCTGAAGAAAGCAGCACGGGATACAGGTGAATTTAATTTGAAGACGTGTTTTCTCCAGTACGTGTCACACTGATGTCCATACCCATGCGTATGGCTTGTACCTGATTAAACAAGAAACTGACCTTACTGTATTTAAACAGTTCCCTTAGTTTTTGAGATCTTATTTTCTTGAGATCTGGTGTCCTTGGGAATTGAACGTACAACATGTCCTATTACAGGCAGCAGCTGAAGCTATGAGCCACATCACTAACATCGAAGGGGAGGTTTTCTATAGTTGAAGCTATATAGTTGAGATATATCTGTATATAGCAGTGTATTTGTGTACCTTCATTCTAGAGGGAAAATTTTATTTTTCACATTAAAATAACCCAAAAACTATATGATATTTATAGAAATGGTGATACAAGTATGGGGGATGTGTGACGCCCTGGACCCCAGGGGTCACAGAATAACATCACACACATACACACCCCCTCCCCTGGTAGGAAACATCCGTCAAACAAAAACCCTTGTTGTCTCCTCCAGGGTCTGATGTCCACACCAGGTGGGGCGGAGCCAGGCGGTTGACCCCACCCACCGGCCCACCGCTCGAGCCACCACTGAGCAGCAGCAGCCGGACCCGAGCAGAGGGGTGAGCGCAGTGCTGACACCCTCCTCCCCGCCCGCGACAGATGCAGCGGAAAAGGGGCAACGACCAGCGGTATGGACCCCCTACTTGTTACAGGTGCGGCAAGCCTGGCCATTACTCCCGGCGATGCCCGTTAAACGAGCAACCCCTGGAGCCAAGTGCCAATTCTCAGGAGTAGACCCTAAAGGCCCTACTGATTAGCGAGACCGGTATGTTGGAGGCCGCCCCATCATCCCCCTGGCGGTAGATGGCATCCCGACCATGGGCCTATTAGACACTGGATCCCAGGTAACCACTATGCCATATACATTGTACCAGCGGTATTGGGATGATAGTGAGCTTGCCCCTCCTGATGACATCCTGACCATTATTGCGGCCAATGAGCTCCCATGACACAGGTGGGCTTCAAAGAAGTGACCCTGACCGTGGGACGCACCGAGCTAAAACATCAAGGGATGATTGTGGTGTTGAATGAATCCAGTGACCGTAACCCAGAAGTAATTTTAGGGACTAATGTAATTGAGCATTGTATGGGGGAAGTGCTGAGTCTGTTGCAGCAGTTGTCCGCCACTGCAGGAGGAGGCCGACAGAGGGCAGTGCAGCGTGAGATCCGGGCCCTCCTGCATCGGCAGCAAGTGAACTTGACGGGTGGAGAGATTTGTGGAGTGCGAGTGATGGATGTGGCCCCTTTGGTGGTGCCACCCAGAAGCGAGATGATGATTTGGTGCAGGGCAGCAGTAGGCCCCCAGGGGCGCGATTACCCGGCGATGGTGGAACCCACGCCTTCAGAACACTGGCCCACGGTGATTGCGGCCAGAGGGGTGATTGACGTCAAGAAGGGGAGAGTGCCTGTGAGAGTGCTGAATTGTGGGGAGGAAGAAGTTAATCTTCCCCGTTATGCTACCATTGCTAAGCTGCTTACCATAGACCCCCACGCCATCCATGAAACCATCCCTTCTACCTCTGCACCCCCCACCAATAGCGGCACACCCCCCGAACAATTAGAGGAGTGGTGCCAGGACTTACATATAGGCACTGAAACTACACCCACGCATCACAAAGAGGGGGTATACAGGGTAGTGCAGGAGTATGAGCAGGTTTTCAGCAAACACCCGCTAGACTTCGGGAGGATTAAAGTGGTTCAACACCATATCCCCACGGGCATACATCCACCCATCAAAGAAAGGTATAGGCCCATCCCACCAGCACACTATCAATGTGCTAAGGACATGTTGAGGAACATGAAGGAGGCAGGGGTCATCCGGGATAGTTGTAGCCCCTGGGCAGCCCCACTGGTGCTGGTGAAGAAGAAGGATGGCACCATGAGGATGTGTGTGGATTACCGGAAGATCAATCAAATAACGCATAAGGATGCCTATCCTCTCGCCCGTATTGAAGAGTCGCTGGCTGCGCTGAAAACTGCTATTTCTCTACCCTTGACCTTACCAGCAGATACTGGCAGGTGGCGGTTGCACCAGAAGATCGTGAGAAGACTGCATTTGCCACCCCCATGGGACTCTGCGACTTTACCAGCATGCCGTTTGGGCTGCGCAATGCCCCTGGGACCTTCCAACAGCTTATGGAGTGTTGCCTGGTGTCGCGGGCGGAGGAGGGGACGCTGCGCTCACCCACTGCTCGGGTCCGGCTGCTGCTGCTCGGTGGTGGCTCGAGCGGTGGGCCGGATCCTGGGGACTCGAGCGGCGTTCCTCGCCCGTGAGTGAAAGGGGGTGGTTTGGTTTAGGGATATTGTCCGTGACGCCACCCACGGTTGTGGTGAAGTTGTGACACCACCGCTGCTCTGGACGGGGATCCCGGGAGCGATGACAGGGAGCAGCATGGATGTTGGTTCTCCCCTCCGTGGGTAGGGGGGTTGGTTGTCCCGGGGCCCGGTGAGGGGATTAGGGATGGATGGCAGGCGGGTTACGGGGCCTGGTGAGGTGCAGGGTCGCGGGGGCAGTGCTGTGCCGCACAGCACGGTGGTACTCACTCAGCCAGTAATTCACACGGAGTCTCTGGTCAAACAAACGGCTGGATGGACGGGTCCCACAGACGGCTGCGGTAGTTCTCCCGGTAGGGTGACGGTGACTGACCTTCCCTGCACCTGTGTTGTGTTTACGGTTCCAATGGCTTACCACCGGTAACCCGCTCCCAAGCTTGGATGGATGCTGAGGGAGCCCCTTTTGCCCGCAGGCTCTGGCCCTGGGAACTGTAGCCTTGGTGGTGACTGTGTTTCCCTTCACGGTGTGAGCTGTTGTCTTCAATCGGGTCTTGACTGCTGGGAAACCCCGGAGGTTCCGTTCGCTAACGGATTTGACCGGTTTTTCGGCGACTCCTAGTCTTGTCGGGGTCCGTAAGCCCTGCCGGATGGTGCTGGCCTCTCTTTGCTCTCCTATCCGGTACCGTCGGGCCACCGCCCGTCCACGGTCCTTACGGTTTGCTCCAATCAGCCTCTCCTGCAGACGGTTACCACCGTCTGCCAACCTTGCTGTACCGTCCAGGCCACACACCCGGACGCCGTCAGACTGCTCCTCTACCACTTCACTCCTCAAACTTCAAACTCTATCTCTCATCTGACTCCTTTTCCCGCCTCCAGGACTGTGAACTCCTTGGTGGGCGGGACCAACCGCCTGGCCCAGCCCCTGGTGTGGACATCAGCCCCTGGAGGAAGGCAACGAGGATTTATGTGTTTGACTTCGGTGTGCCTAACCGGGGTGTGGGGTGTGTTGGTGTAGTTCTGTGATGACCTGGCTTGTCCAGGGCACCACATTCCCCCTTAGTAAAATGCAGACCATCCGCGGGCTGCCCGTCCATCACCGGTTTTATTTTTGTTTAACTGCAAAAGAGTAAAACGGTAAAAACATGTAAAAACATCACAGACATTTTATAACGGTACGGCTTCCGCTCTTCTCCCACCCAAACAACCTGGCCCTGATGCTGCCCCTAAGAAGTCGGCAGCACCCCTTGCCCCAGTTCATCACCAGGCTGCCCGAGCGGGTTCTGTCTCTTTCAGGGGCCCCACGTCCATGGGGACCCCTGAACCCCCGGAGGATCACCTCTGGTTACGGTAGTGGCGTGCCTGGGCCATCCCTTTCCTCCAGGCCCATCCTCCCAAATCAGCCTCTCCGGAGGCGGTAACGGTATAAGACAAAACACATGTTTATTTACATTCCACTAAGTTTATGGTTGCCCTGCAAGTTCTCGGGCTTGTCTGTAAGCAGTTTCTTACGCAAGGATTGCAGACAGTCCCTACGGGGACAACAGTGCTTCGTAGCCAACGGGCTACCACAAACAAAACTGTAGAGTCCTAACGGAGACTTGCCGTAGGGTCCCAACGGGGACTGTCAGCTGGGTCCCAGGGGCCATCCACAACACCTGGCTCCGGTACAGCTTCCTCCTGCAGCTTTCCCACAGTCCACCATCGAACAGCACGAGCCCCCCAACGCCACCCTCACACAGGGGTGACACTGTCCCACAGGACTCCATTTTCAGCTGCCGATGATGCGGGTATGACTGCTCCTCCAACCGGACTCCTTAGCCTTGAGGGCCGTCTGGAATGTCAGCAGAGTCCCAATGGGGACCGACAGCAAGGTAACCGGGAACCGCTACCATGCTCTAACTTTTCCTTCTTAATCAGCAATCCCACGGCGCAGCTGCCTTTGCTGCCGCTCCCAGTGCGGAGCACTTTCTGCTTGCTCCGGTTTAGGCGGTGTGGGGGATGGGCCCAGCCGGAGTCCCCCTGTGCCGGCTACGACCGGTACCTTCGGTAATGAGGGACCCCGCTGTGACATGGCCTGCTCTGCCTCCTGGCAGCTGCATCCCCGCCGTGCCTCAGCCGAGGCCGGGTGTCTGGGAGCGGTCAGCGAGACTCGCGGTGCTGGCTTCTGGGCGAGGGTCGTCTCCGTTGCGGCCGGGCGGGCTGCCAGGGCCGTCGTCCTCTCCGTTGCGGCTGGGATGGAAGCCGTGGTGGATGCCAAGGTGGTGGTAAAGGTAGGGCCCGGGGGCCGCAGGTCTGGGCCCTCTCCCACAGACGCTGCGGGCTCCGCTACCGGTGGCAGGGGTAACGGGTCGGTCAGGGCGTCGGCCACGGGCATGGGCAGTGAGGGAGGTAGCGTGGTGGACGGCAGCAGGCCGGGCCCCTCAGCCGTATCGACCGATCCCTGGGGGACATAGGAGCATGAGTCGCTTACCCGCTCCTCTGAGACCACCTCCACTTCGGATGCCCAAACGGTTGCGGCCAGGCCCTTCATCTCCGACGTCCACTTCGCCAGCATGAAGTGGACTTGGGCCGGGGGCTCCTGGCACATCTTGCTTCTGGATCCAGGAACGTGTTTCAGCAGAGTCTTGGCGTCCCTGCACGCTGCAGCACTAGTTACATGCGGCTGCGACCACCGCTCCTCCAGCGGCTCCGTCGGGCGCAGACATCTTATTTCCGTCCCCCTTAGTCTTTTTCCGGCTCCTCCTCTACAGGGGCGGGGTTTCGGCTTTCGCGCCTCCACTACTCGGGAAGACGCTCGAGCGGGGACTTTTCGCGCCCAAAATGGCGGCTTCTCCAATTTTTCCGCCGGACACCTCCGGCGGTCACAAGGCGCACCTCTACCAGACGGCAGAGCGGTAAGATCCTGTTCATGACGCCAAGTTGTCGCGGGCGGAGGATGGGACGCTGCGCTCATCCACTGCTCGAGTCCGGCTGCTGCTGCTCGGTGGTGGCTCGAGCGGTGGGCCGGATCCCGGGGACTCGAGCGGCGTTCCTCGCCCGTGAGTGAAAGGGGGGTGGTTTGGTTTAGGGATATTGTCCGTGACGCCACCCACGGTTGTGTGGAGGTTGTGACACCACCGCTGCTCTGGACGGGGATCCCGGGAGCGATGACAGGGAGCAGCTTGGATGTTGGTTCTCCCCTCCGTGGGTAGGGGGGTTGGTTGTCCCGGGGCCCGGTGAGGGGATTAGGGATGGATGTCAGGCGGGTTTTGGGGCCTGGTGAGGTGCAGGGTCGCGGGGGCAGCGCTGTGCCGCACGGCACTGTGGTACTCACTCAGCCAATGATGAATGCAAAGTCTCCGGTAAAACAAACGACTGAATGGACGGGTCCCACAGACGGCTGCGGTAGCTCTCCCGGTAGGTTGATGGTGACTGCCTTTCCCTGCACCTGTGTTGTGTTTACGGTTCCAATGGCTTCCCACCGGTAACCCGCTCCCCAGCTTGGATGGATGCTGAGGGAGCCCCTTTTGCCCGCAGGCTCTGGCCCTGGGAACTGTAGCCTTGGCGGTGACTGTGTTTCCCTTCACGGTGTGAGCTGTTGCCTTCAATCGGGTCTTGACTGCTGGGAACCCCCGGAGGTTCCCTTCGCTAACGGATTTGACCTGTTTTTCGGCGACTCCTAGCCTGGTCGGGGTCCGTAAGCCCTGCCGGATGGTGCTGGCCTCTCTTTGCTCTCCGATCCGGTACAGTCGGCCCACCGCCCGTCCACGGTCCTTACGGTTCGCTCCAATCAGCCTCTCCTGCAGACGGTCACCACCATCTGCCAACCTTGCTGTACCGTCCGGGCCACACACCCGGACGCCGTCAGACTGCTCCTCTACCACTTCACTCCTCACTCCTCAAACTTCAAACTCTATCTCTCATCTGACTCCTTTTCCCGCCTCCAGGACTGTGAACTCCTCGGTGGGCGGGACCAACCGCCTGGCCCAGCCCCTGGTGTGGACATCAGCCCCTGGAGGAAGGCAACAAGGATTTTTGTGTTTCACTTCGGTGTGCCTAACCGGGGTGTGGGGTGTGTTGGTGTAGTTCTGTGACAACCTGGCTTGTCCAGGGCGCCACACCTGGGACATCTTAATTTCGAAACTGTCTCACTGTACCTTGATGACGTAATCGTGTATTCCCAGACGTACAAAGCTCAACTGGAGCACCTGGCGGAAGTGTTTGCGTCCCTTGCTAAGTATGGGATGAAGCTGAAACCCTCCAAGTACCACCTGCTGATGCCTAAGGAGCAGTACCTCAGACACGTGGTGAGTGCAGAAGGTGTCGCCCCAGACCCTGAGAAGATTACCACTATCCAGGACTGGCCGCGGCTGACCACGGTGAGGAAGATGAGGCAATTCCTGGGCCTGGTGGGCTATTACCGCCGCTTCATCAAGGGGTACACAAAGATGGCTGCATCAATGCAAGACCTCCTCGTGGGACAGACCAAGAGTGGTAGGGCCCCTGGACGCCCATTTGTGTGGGAAGAGAAGCATAAGGAGTCCTTTCGCCAGCTGAAGCTAGCCTTGACAGGAGAAGAAATCCTGGCGTACCCCGACTACAGCCTCCCGTTCATCCTTTATACTGATGCCAGCAATGTGGGCCTGGGGGCAGTCTTGTCCCAGGTCCAGAACGGGAAGGAGAAAGTGATCGCCTACGCCAGCAGAAAACTCCGGCCCACAGAAAGAAACCCCGAGAATTACAGCTCCTTCAAGCTTGAATTCCTAGCCCTGGTGTGGGCAATCACCGAAAGGTTTCGGAATTACCTCGCGGCAGCGAAATTCACTGCCTACACGGACAATAATCCATTGACCCACCTGGATACGGCTAAGCTAGGTGCACTGGAACAGCGGTGGGTGGCTCGGCTGTCCAACTATGACTTCACTATCAAATACAGAGCCGGCCGCAAGAACACCAACGCGGACGCGTTATCCCGAATGCCCCACCTGCCTGATGGGGGGACGGAAGATGACGACCTCGAGGAAATCGAGTTGCCCGCGTTCCACCGGCCACCAGCTGAAAAACTGTGTGTCAATTAGCAACAGGTGAACCTGGACCCGTTGCCCAGCCAGGGGTGGCAAGAAGCTCAGGACCAGGCACCTGCTGTCCAGTTGGTCAAGACCATGATTGCACAGGGCTCCTCCAAAATGGATCCCTCAGCCCCCTCTGAAGCCCAGCGGCTGTGGAAGGAAAGAGCCCGGCTATACCTGCATCAAGGGAAGCTGTATCGGGAGCTGATCAACCCGAAAACTCATGAAAAGCTTCGCTAGCTGGTGGTTCCTCAGGCCAGCGTGCCCAAAGTCCTGCGGGCATACCATGATGGTGCTGGACACTTCGGTTGGAAGAAACTGGAGATGCTGCTGAGAGAGCGGTTTTATTGGAGTGGGATGCGGGAATCTGTGGAGACCTGGTGTCGAGAATGTGGTCCCTGTACACTGAGAAGACGGGATGAAGACAGCCAGAAAGCCCCCCTACAGCCGATCGTCACCCATCAGCCGCTGGAACTGGTCGCCTTGGACCACGTCAAGCTCACACCCAGCCGAAATGGGTATACCTACGCCCTGACTATCGTAGACCACTACTCGCGGTTCATGGTGGTTGTTCCAGTTAAAGATCTGACAGGCCGTACTGCAGCTAGAGCCTTCCAGGCCTACTTCTGTCGACCGCACGGGTACCTGGAGAGGGTGCTCACGGATCAGGGTCCGGCCTTTGAAGCCAAAGTGTTCCAGGAGTTTTGCCAGTTGTACAGGTGCAAGAAAATCAGGACCACACCATGCCATGCCCAAACCAATGGGATGTGTGAAAAGATGAATCACTTGGTCCTGGGTCTCCTCAAGACACTACCGTTGGAAGAATG
The DNA here is from genome assembly GCF_048569485.1 of Anomaloglossus baeobatrachus. Taxonomy (NCBI): domain Eukaryota; kingdom Metazoa; phylum Chordata; class Amphibia; order Anura; family Aromobatidae; genus Anomaloglossus; species Anomaloglossus baeobatrachus. The sequence goes on along the minus strand of NC_134353.1, from coordinate 882,077,449 downwards.
AAACCTGTGGGCGGAGAAACTGCCCGACCTCGTAGACATGTACAACAACATTCCTTGTATCTCTACCAAGTGTACGCCCGCGTACCTGATGAGGGCCCGACCGGGCCGGCTGCCGGTGGACCTGGAGATGGGCCTGGATGCCCCTGAGGCTCTTTTCCCTCCACTGCAAGCTGGGATACCAAGCGGCGGGCGCAGTACCGACGGATTTAGGAATATGTGGAAAAGAATCTGCGTCAGAGCCGAGAAAAACAAGAACAGCGCTTCAACAGATGGGCTCCTGCTGTCCCCTTTGAGCCTCGGGATACAGTGCTGAAACGGAAGAGGAGAACCCATAAGCTTGATGATCAGTGGGAAAGAACCCCGTATGTCATACAGCCCACTGGATGGGAGAACGAGAAGACTTATCTGATTAGTCGCGACCAGGGGAAAACCACGGCTACAGTTTCCAGGAACCACCTGAAGAGATGCCCACACCCCTTGCGATTGGCAAATGAAGTCCCAGTCCCTTTACCGAACGGGGAAAAGAAAGAGGTGATCCACACAGTGATGGGCGACTTCCCAGTAGACTGGCCTATGCAGAACGGCGCGGTGATTATTCCTGTGATAATGTTCCCACAACCCGTGGATGAGATGGAGACGGAAATAACCGCCAGTGAACTGCTTGAACCAGTGCCCAGGGATGCACCTATACCTGCCATACCCGACAGACGGGAAGAGGAACCAGTTGTCTCCTCTGTCCCAGTGCCCCCCAATGACGACATTGTGCCCAGAAGGTCCACACGTCCCAACCTAGGTAGGCCCCCACTTAGGTATAGGGAAACTGCTATCTAGGGGTGCCGTATGTTGATTGTGTAAATATCTGAATGAATGAGCACTAATTATCCGAGACTGTCACCTGATTAAAAAGAACTGTTGTTCCCCGTTGGGACTGGTGTTGTTCCCATTTAAAACCGTAAGCCCCCGTATCGCATGAGTAACTACTCATGAACATGGCCGAGAACTTGCAGGCCACCCACGAACTTGTGGGATTGTAAATAGTTCCGGGCTGAGTTCCGGTGACCACCGCCGGGGTCAGGGGTCCCCCTGGACGTGGGGCCCCCTGAGTGTTAACCGGGTGCGGAATACCGTACCGTGACCATTCCCGCTTGGGCGACCTGAACTAGGTTCCTGCTTCTGGACTGGGGAAGAGGGGTGCTGCCCATTTCTTAGGGGCAGCATCAAGGTTTAGGTTGTTTGGGTGGGAAAGCGGAGGAACCGGGACCCGTCCATTATTATTAAAAATGTTTTTACCGTTAGTAACGTTTAAGCAAGTGCCTCCTGTCAGGGAAGATTTAAAAAGTATGCCTACTGTTTGTTTGTTGTTTTTGTATCCATCTCTTTTCAGAAAAAAAAATAAAACCGGTGATGGACGGGCAGCCCGCGGATGGTCTGCGTTTTACCAAGGGGGAGTGTGACGCCCTGGACCCCAGGGGTCACAGAATAACATCACACACATACACACCCCCTCCCCTGGTAGGAAACATCCGTCAAACAAAAACCCTTGTTGCCTCCTCCAGGGTCTGATGTCCACACCAGGTGGGGCGGAGCCAGGTGGTTGACCCCACCCACCGAGGAGTTCACAGTCCTGGAGGCGGGAAAAACAGTTAGTTAGAGTTTGGAGTTCAAGTGCAGTGGAGCTGGAGGTGGAAGTGGAGCGACTGTGAGTGTCTGGGTCGGAGCCCAGGCACTGTCAGCAAGGTCGGCAGACGGTGGTGGCCGTCTGCAGGAGTTAGTGGACGTCTGCGGAACCAAAGGACCGGGGTCGGGCGGTGGCCCGCCGGTACCGAACCGGGGAGCGGAGTGAAGCTAAGCACCAAGGCAGGGTACTCAGACCCCGACTAGTTTCGGAAGCCGCCGTAACGGTTAAATTCTCTGATTGCGGTCTGGACCTCAGGGGTTCATTCCCACCCAAGTCCCGTCAGAAGGCAACAGCCCAACCCGTCCGGATAAGGGCCAGCGCCTGCAGGCAAAATGGGCTCTCCCGACACGTACAAGCCGGGGAGCGGACCACCCGTGGGAATCCATAGGGGTCAAACACTTACATACAGGTGCAGGGAAAGACAGCCGCCACCAACCCGTCCGGGGAGAGTGAAGAAGCCGCAGCCGACTGTTGGCCCCGTCTATCCAGCCGTTTGGTTTACCAGAGACTCTGTCATTGACTATCTGAGTGAGTACACCAGTGCCATCCGGCACAGCGCTGCACCGCGGCCCCGCATCCGCGCTGCCTCCCCGCGTCGGCTCCCGCACATAGCCCCTACCCACCAACATCCAACCCCCAACCGGGGCCCCGAGACAAACAGCCCCTACCCACGGAGGGGCCAACACCTCAGCTACTCCCCGCCATTGCTCCCGGGAACCCCCGTCACCAGCAGCGGTGGTGCCCACCATCACCACAACCCCGTGGGTGGCGTCACAACCGACATCCCACCACCAAACCTCCCCCTTTTCACTCGCGGGCGAGGAGGCGCTGCTCGAGCCCCCGGGTCCGGCCCCATGATCGAGCCACCGAGGAGCAGAAGCACCGGACCCGAGCGCCAGAGATTCCCCAGGGGAGCGGCGTTCCCCAAGGAAACCCCTCTCCGCCCACGACAGATGGATGGAGATTAATCACATCTAAGTACAGAAAAAAATGTGTTAGTTTAGTCAGGTTTTTTTTATTCTTACAAAAATACTAGAAAATAATGAAAAAAAAAATCACCAAAATGACATTTTCTTTTCTTGAGATCTAATCTCAATCGTTGCAGGCAGCAGCTAAAGCTATGATTCACAGCCTCCACTGACAACCAACATCACTAGGAGGATTTTATATACTTGAAGCTGCAGTGTAGCCCCTGAACCCACAGGCAGATTATAGAGGTACATAGAGATATATCTGTACATAGCAGTGCATTTCTAACTACCTTTTCCAAAGAGAAAATAAAAATCAGGTTTTTTCTTCCTACAAAATGACTAACACAATGAAAAATAATGAAAAACAATTACAATGATGTCTTTTTTAATCCATTTAAAAAAAAAAAATAAAATAATAATAAACATAATCAGCATGGATATGTTTGTTGTTCCTGTAATTGTAGTAACCCGCACAATACAGTGATCAGATTATTTACAGTGATGAGTAAATGGCGTAAAAAAAATAGTTGGGTTGATTTTTTTCTCTCTTCTATAAACCGATAAAAATTATAATGAAAAAAAAGAAAAACCTTAGACCGTTTTCACATGCTGCTTTTTTGTACTGTTTTTTTTCTGCACGTTTTAAACAGGTGTCCGCACCGCACGATGAAATAACAATTTACTCTAATTATTGCATGTTTGCGGTGTTTCTTTAATGCATTTTCCCCTTATCTAATGCGTTTTTGTGCAGATTTGAAGCTCCATTTTATATGCTTTTTCAACCCCTTTCCATTATTGGACATACCCTGTACGTACTGATTGCTAAGGTATTCCGGACTAAGAATTTGCGGGGTCTGCACGATCGCTGCCGGGTCTTCAGCTTTAGTGAAATCCAAGACCAGGCTATTGCAGCCAGGAGTGGTGCTTGCATTGCCCTTAGCTGTTTAACGCCTTAACTGCTGCGATAGAAAGCGATCACAGTATTTATGAGGCATTGGAGGAAATGAAAGGAAAGGGTTAATCCGCACTACCAGAAGAAGATCACTGAAATTCGATGGGGATTGCAACCTCCTATTTTATTGCTCTATGCGTTTCGGAGCTGTATAACCCTCTTCTTCAGAAGGATAACCCCTTCTTCTGAAGAAAGAGTTATACAGCTCCAAAACACATAGAACAATAAAATCAGATGTTGTAATCCCCATCGAATTTCAGTGATCTTCTTCTGGCAGCGCGGATTAACCCTTTCCTTCCATCTCCTCCAACGCTATCATCCTGGGTTCTGCAGCAGCTATCGTTATCACGTAATTTCAGTGGTTGTGTCTATATCACATCTGCAACAGGTTAGTGCGCCTATTTAAATCCTTTCTGGTACCACCGGATAAGACACCATTTGTGCCCCCCTTCTTTGTCATTTCAGTTTTTACTAGGAAAGCATTTAGGAGGCAGGGAGAGGAGTGTGATCCTCTCCCAAGAGATTGGGACCCCCTTAAAGCTACAGAGTTAAAGTGATCCTGGTCAAAATCTTAAAAACTGACCCAGACATGAAAGTGAAAATAGGCTCCGGGGTGAAGGGGTTAATAGTACAGAAAAAAAAAAAGCTTTTATTTTGCACTGAAACATGCAACAGCTCTCTAAAGTTAGGGAATGTGGCTAAGTTTAAATTCTTACCCCAATTTGCGGAGCTGGAACTGGAGTAAAACCATTAAAACTTGCAAAATGGTTGTCCAACTATAGATTGCATAAACGTTTCAAGCAATTCATAATGGCAAAAACTACTTGAATCGATCCCTTAGCAAAAAATTCTTGTTTATTATTAACGTGAAAGCAATCAAAGTAGGAGAACATTCCATGTATACAATTGTCTTTAAATTTGCTGATGATTTTTATTATTTATTGAATTTTACTCTTTTTTTCAGCTGTCTCGGGATGCTGAGCTCAATTCAGCAGTGGATATTTTGCCGCTACCAGACAATGACACTGATGTTAAAGCAGACACAATTTGCCAAGTAGCAGGATGGGGGCAGACTGAAACCAGAAAGTTTTCAAGCGCACTGAGAGAGGTCAACGTCAGCATTTTTGATAGAGAACAATGCAAGAAGAAGTGGAGACACCAATATGTAATTTCAGATAATATGATATGCACCTCTGTGGGACCAGACAAAAAAGATACGTGCAAGGTAACATTCTGTTTTCTATAGAAAATTGGGCTGCTTCCTGAAAAGGGTACGGGCAGTCCAAGGGCCAAAACTAAGCACTATCTGATGATTCCCTGCCCCAATCTCTTCAAAGTCTTTTAGTGATAGACTCTAGTAATGAGCGAATATATACGGTATTATTCGTTACTCGCACTAATATTAAGGTATTTGGGATATTCGTTACTTGTCGAGTATTATGGTGTTTGCCTTGTAAGTTTCTAGTCCCTACTCCACATTTGGCACCTGATTTTCAGCCTCTAAACATGTAGGGATTGCTTGCCAATCACCGTAATGCTGTAGCCATCTTTACTATTAGCATTACTGTGATTGGCAGGTGCAGTGGACAAAAAGTAAATAACATGCAGTCCCCCACCCATTTGTGATAACCAGTGCTGAAAAAACACACAGCTGGGGACTGGTATTCTCAGGCTGGGAAGGTCCATGGTTATTGGTCCCTCCCCGGCCTAAGAAAAACAGCCTGCAACCGCCCCACAATTGGCGCATACATTAGATTAGATGCAGCAAGTGTGCTGCTTTACCCAGTTCATCCTGATTGCCTTGGTGGGGTGGCAATCGGGGTAATGAATGGGTTTGATAGCAGCTGTGATTTGTCAAAAATCACAGCTGCCATTAAGCCCTAGGTTGATAATAGAGAAGTCTTTGAGACCTGTCCCGTTACCAAATTTGAAAGTAAATAAAAACATACACTAAAATCTTTTATTTTCAATAAAAAAACCACCCGCTTTCACCAATATATTAACCCCCCCAAAACCCTGCAGGTCCAACATAGTCTACACTACGTCCCACAATGATCCCGGCTCTGATATATCCATAGGCCATGGTAACATTAGAACAAGACCGTTCATTATGGCCTCTAGGACACACTGAGAGGAGTGTGGGAGCTGCCAGGAGTAACCTCAGGTGCACTCATTGCTGGACTGTCTGACTGTGTGTCATGATAGCAGCACAGTCCGACAGTCCGGCACTAAGTTCACCTCAGATCACTTGTGCCGCTTCTCACGATACCCTCTGCATAAGCCACAAGCTCCCCGCAGGTGAACGGGGTGCCGGACTGTTGAACTGCGTGACATGGCAGCATCGCATTCTAACAGTCTGGCACTGGCTGCGGGCTGCTGTTTTTAGGCTAGGGAGTGCCCAATAACCAAGGACCTTTTCAGCCTAAGAATACCAGTCCACAGCTGCCTGCTTTATCTGCACTGGTTATCACAAATGGGTGGAGCCCATGTCTTTTTTTATTATTTATTAAAATATATTTAAAAAAAAAATAGCGTGGGGGAGCCTCTATTTTTGATAACCAGCCAAGATATAGCACAGAGCTGAGCACTGCAGCTCCCAGCTGTCTACTGTACTTGCACTGGTTATCACAAATAGGTGAAGGAGCACACATCAAAGTGGCGTAATACTCTGAAAACATTGTTACCAGAAGTGACGACCTGTGTTTCAGAGATCCATCCAGGCATCTTTGACCATGCTGTTCCCATTCAATTTCAGTATTCTTCCATCCATTTCAGGATTTTTCCATCCCTGCCAGACATCCTGGGCGAGTCCACCTGAAAATTATTTGAGTTATCCATTGACTTGCATTAGATTAGTTATTCGTGATGAATGCATGTGAAGTGACCAGGCAGGGAGGCCTCTGGCTGTGTAGTCGTGGCAGCACTATGGTGCAGGCACATCCCTGTCTTCATCACTTCTTTAGGGTTAAAACAGTGTGTGCTAGTGTCTTCGTTCTCCATTACACAAATAGACTTCAGGCAAGAGTTGAATGCAATAAAAGAGAACATTTATTCAGCACAGTCCAATAATCCGAACAGCAGACAGTAAAGAAACAGGCAGTTGCAGACTTTCAGTGGAGCTGGGGACACCCTGACCAAACGCCACCTCGGGTGGGGATATGCCCTCCGTACTCTACTTCCTTCGGGCACCCACGATTCAGCCAAGCATACACCGGACCCACACCGGCAGAATAGGCTCTGAGGTTGCGTCCACCTCCTTATCTCCGGTGTCCCGTGCTGTTTCGCTCACACTCTGCCCAAGTGCACACACTGCTGTCCCGGATCTCACAGCTTGACAGACACTCCGGTAAAAGCCACTCCGGTCAGCGGATCACGGCAATATTAGTGGAGCTGGGGACACTCTGACCAGACGTCACCTCGGGTGGGGATATGCCCTCCGTACTCTACTTCCTTCGGGCACCCACTATTCAGCCAAGCATACACCGGACCCACACCGGCAGAATAGGCTCTGAGGTTACGTCCACCTCCTCCTCTCCGGTGTCCCTTGATGGTCCGCTCACACTATCGCACTTGCCGCTGCAGATGCTCGCACTCCGCTGACCCGGATCTCTCTACCCCACACACATTCAGACCTAGCCTAGATATCCGGCCGACTCCTCCTCCCCGGTGGCAACAGCCGTCCCACCCGGCCACTAGGGGGTGCCCTAACACATCACATAAAAACATATAATTCAACACTTTTAATAATCACAATGCCGGGTAACTATGTTAAACTAGTAGGGGGTAGGCCCACCCACTACATGCCTCCCCTCTTAAAATCCGAGCCTCCCGGCAAGGCTCTTAAACACATAAAAACATAAACACATAAAAACCTTTCGGTTCAGTCCTCAACAGCGGCACCAGTTCAGCGGCGTTCCCGGTCTTAAGGGGCGCTTGATGGCGCAGCAGCGCTCCCGGTCTCTGGATAGCGCCCGGAGGCTCAACAGCGCTCCCGGTCTTAGATGTGCGCCCGGAGGCTTCAATAGCGCTCCCGGTCTTTGCTGAAGGTGCCCGGAGGCTTCAATAGCGCTCCCGGTCTTTGCTGAAGGGCAACAGGCCCGTAAAACTTTTCAACAAAAGCAACTTTCTGCCGGTTTACAACCATCCCGGTCTTCACAGGTGCTGGAGCGAACAGCTTACTCTGGGGGCCAGGCCCTCTTCCACTCTTCCGCTTGAGCCTGGATATAGGCCCCCAGAGTTTGTCCTGGCTGGCGGCGGATCCGCCTGAAAGACACCGGAGCGTAGCACGGCTCCTCCGGCACAGCTGCTGCTGCACCTCTTGGTGGTGATGGCGTCTCCGCCCGGGACGGTGGTGGTGCGGCGGGCGACGCGTCCAGCATGAAAACTGGCCTGTTGTTGACATTTTGCGTCACCGCCACCACAGTTGGGAGCCTCTCCGGATCGAGGGCTGGCTCTGCCTCTGCTTCCGGGGCAGCCGTCGGTACGCGCCGGGGTTGAGGAGGCGCGGCCGGTCTGGTACGGCTCTGTCGTCGCTCTTGCTGCTCCTCCCACGCAATCTCCTCCTGCCACTGCTCCGCTTCCCGGGTGGTGGGCATGCGGGAAACACACACCGCAAACAGACCGCGGCTGCCTTTGTCCGGCAAGAAGCTGACTTTCTCGCCCGGCCACAGGGTATGGAGTCGCTTGGGGAGTCCTTCTACATCCAGGTGAACTCGGTTGTAAAAGTAGTCATCCCCGGTCTCTACTTCACGGATGAATCCATACCCCTCCTGCTGGTTGAATTTAACAACCACCCCGGTCACGAACTGCTGGGCCAGATCCTCTCCACCGGGCCCGGACAGCATTTCCCGGACTATGGTCTCAGCCAGGAGCCGTTCCCGGACGGGATCAGGCTTCGGGGGCGGAACACTGGGACGCGCCCTCTCCGGCGGGGCGATGACTGGGTCCCAGAAGAAGCCCAGGTGGTCCTCCTCTAGACGCCCGGCTAACTCTTCGGCTGACTCCGGCACCGGAACAAATGGTGTGGCGGCGGCGTTAAGCTGCGGGGTGTCCCAAGGGAAAACAGCAACCCCCGGACGGCTTGGCATGGGCGGGGTAGCATAGGTCGCCTTCACTTCCGTAATGGTGCTCCCGGTTTGAGCGTCCCACGAAGTCTTCCAAGAGACCTTGTCCGGTCTCGTAGAGCCTCCCGGCCCAATGGGGAGATCCGCTATCGCGGCCTCGCTAGCAGGGGCGAACCGGGGTCGGCCTCGGCCAAGGCTGATGAGGGCCATAGTCGTCGCCAACTCCGCAGGTTGCCCAAAGTTCTCCATCTCGGTTCTCAACGGAATCACTGGTAATGGCGGTGGTGTCGACGCTGAGACTGGAGGAAGTGGAGGCGGGTCTTCGTTTCCCGCTTTTGAACAAACTCCACCCCCAGCCTCACGCATCATCTCGACTCCTCCGCCGAGGTACTTCTTTTTCCTTTTCTTAGTCTTCAATGCCCTGGAGCTGGCGCCTCCCCTCTTTGGGCGGAGTACTCTGTCCTTTTTCTTCGGCGCCGGCCAGCCCCAGGCTCTTCTTTTGGCGCCTACTTTTCGCGCCCTTTCTTCCTCACAGATAACGGCCTCCTTGCCGCCATCTTGTACCCGGTCCAACGCCTTGGGCACTTCTTCCTCCCACCATGGGACTGGAAATCTTCTCTCTTCGTCCGAATTCCGTGCTTCAGGCACTACTTGGTCTTCAGACTCCTGGTTCTCCGGCAAAGGACTCGGATCCTGCCGACTACGCCACATGAAGTGACCAGGCAGGGAGGCCTCTGGCTGTGTAGTCGTGGCAGCACTATGGTGCAGGCACATCCCTGTCTTCATCACTTCTTTAGGGTTAAAACAGTGTGTGCTAGTGTCTTCGTTCTCAATTACACAAATAGACTTCAGGCAAGAGTTGAATGCAATAAAAGAGAACATTTATTCAGCACAGTCCAATAATCCGAACAGCAGACAGTAAAGAAACAGGCAGTTGCAGACTTTCAGTGGAGCTGGGGACACCCTGACCAAACGCCACCTCGGGTGGGGATATGCCCTCCGTACTCTACTTCCTTCGGGCACCCACGATTCAGCCAAGCATACACCGGACCCACACCGGCAGAATAGGCTCTGAGGTTGCGTCCACCTCCTTATCTCCGGTGTCCCGTGCTGTTTCGCTCACACTCTGCCCAAGTGCACACACTGCTGTCCCGGATCTCACAGCTTGACAGACACTCCGGTAAAAGCCACTCCGGTCAGCGGATCACGGCAATATTAGTGGAGCTGGGGACACTCTGACCAGACGTCACCTCGGGTGGGGATATGCCCTCCGTACTCTACTTCCTTCGGGCACCCACTATTCAGCCAAGCATACACCGGACCCACACCGGCAGAATAGGCTCTGAGGTTACGTCCACCTCCTCCTCTCCGGTGTCCCTTGATGGTCCGCTCACACTATCGCACTTGCCGCTGCAGATGCTCGCACTCCGCTGACCCGGATCTCTCTACCCCACACACATTCAGACCTAGCCTAGATATCCGGCCGACTCCTCCTCCCCGGTGGCAACAGCCGTCCCACCCGGCCACTAGGGGGTGCCCTAACACATCACATAAAAACATATAATTCAACACTTTTAATAATCACAATGCCGGGTAACTATGTTAAACTAGTAGGGGGTAGGCCCACCCACTACACATGAATAGTACAAAATATTTGCGACAGATAATCCTAACCCCAATATTTTAGTATTCCCCCATCACTAATAGACTCTATTGGTGTCACGCTAGGTACGGGGAAGTACCAAGCGAACAGCGAAAGGAAAGGGAAGCAAAACCATGTGTCTAGGGAAGGGGAAGATGGTGACCCCATACCAAACACCTATTGCTGGTCCCTGGGGTCCCTCACCACACTAGATAGGTTCTGCACCTATGCGCCGAGCCGGATACCTGACAGTAGGTATCCTTAGTGCTTGATCTTAATAGGGAACGCATGGGATGAGCTCTTCATCAACCCCACTAAATGGTATAGAAGACACAAGGATGACACACAGGGGGAAAATGCATGAACTACTTATCTACAGCAGAGTTTTTAACAACGACAGCACAGAAGACTACAAACCACCTGCTTGTGTACCGCCCCGCGCTTGGCTGCGGCCGAGCCGCTCGGATCCAGGCTCGTCGGTGGGTGGCTCGAGCGCCTCCGGACCCAGGGTCACTTCGCTCTGAAAGGGACTGGCGCTTTGAAGGGGGGCTGTTTAGGTTTACGGCCAGAGCCGTGGTTTTGGTTAAGTGCGTGACGCCACCCACGGGTTGTGGTGAATGTGGACACCACCGCTGCTGTTTACTAGGCACCCGGGGAAGGTGTTGCGCAGCAAGGTGTTAACCCCTCCATGGGGTGATGGCCCCGGGACCCGATTGGGAAGGATGTGCTGGTGTGGTGCAGGGCGGTGCGCGGCCCGAGGGCACAGTTGTACTCACGATGATTGACACACACAAGTCTCTGGTAAACCAAGATGATGGTGGTCGGTGCCCGTAGCCGGCTGCGTCTGGTCCCCCACTCGGTTTGGTGGTCTCTGCCTTTCTTCTGCACCGTGTTGTGTAGCTGTGGACTGCCCGCACTTCAGCGATGGGAGTCTGCTCCCCGGCTTTGGGGATGTCGGAAGAGCCCGTTGTCCGCAGACGCTGGCCCGTGGGATCTCTCTGTCTGTGCGGTGGCTTTCTATCCCACTCGGTGGGCTGTTGTCTTCAGTCGGGACTTGGGTGGGAAAGGACCTAAAGGCCAGACCTCAATCAGTTAATTAACTCGGTCCAGTAGTTTCCGGACCTCGTTTCAGGGTCTGAGTACCCCCCTTTGTGCTCCGGTTTCCAGTCGGTTCCCCGGTTCGGTACCGGCGGGCCACTACCCTGTCCCGGTCCCTTACGGTTCCACCGAGCCGTCTTCCCGGCTCCTGCAGGCTGAGGCCACCGTATGCCTCCTAGCCAAAGGTGGCTGGGCTCCGACCCAGACACCTGTTGTCAGACTGCGGCAGACCTGGGCTCAGGCCTGCCTCAGGACTTGAACTTCAGATTACTATCCTTAAGCTCCACTACTCAACTCCAGAACTGAACTAACTGTGTTTTTCCTGCCTCAGGACCTGTGAACTCCTCGGCGGGCGTGTCCAACCGCCTGGGCACGCCCCCTGGTGTGTCCATCAAACCCTGAGGGAGGTGACTACTAGGGTTTTGTGTTTTGCTGATGTTACCTAGTGAGGGACTGGTGTTGTGTGGGGCGCTATTTGTGACTACCTGGCTAGTCCAGGGTATCACACTTGCATCCAGACCTTGCATGAACTGAATAATATCACCAGCAGCAGTCCAAGGTAGGAAGAGGTATTTAAACACCAAGGGAATACTGATGATCAGCAGCTGTGTGGAAGTCGAGCTCCTGTTGGGTCCAAAAGGGAGAGAGATGAATCCAGCAGGAAAGCTACGTATACCAAAAAATACTGACAGCAGGAACAATGGAAAGTCAGGAAGAATTTTACACAGCCAAACACTGTGACCTTCTATGGCCAGAAACTACATGACTGTCATCATCCGTAATAGTTGGTGTCCTGTAAAGTCAACTACAATTACAAAACTGCAGTTTTCCATAGAGATTTCCCATAGACGGGGCCATTGATCACAACAAATGTTCAGATCACTGAATGCTCTGTTACAATTTTCAGAGAATAAAATTATATATTTTTCTAATATAATTACAATTCCAAGACTTCTGTTTATTGTCTATTGACAGGGGCCTTCACTATTTTCTTTCACTGTAAAAATGTGATGGACTCAAAACAATTCAATTATCAGATAGGTTGGTTGGCACTGTTGCTTTGCAGTGCCGGTGTCCTGGGTTCAAATCCCTCCAAGGACAACATCTGCAAGGAGTTTGCCTCCCACACTCCAAACACATACTGATAGAGAATTTAGATAAAGTTGTTTTGGAATTAATGGCCTTATATAAGTGAGTAAAATTAAAATTTTAATAAGTCCGGCACAGGATACTATCTACAATGAAGGTTACTATTGAATGACGGCAAACAGGCATTGTTAAAGTATATTGAAAAAACTGTATTCTATCAGTAGAAGCAGAAAAATTCTTCTGTGTAGCAGAGATTATCTACTGTATGTGAAGGTGACAAGTGGTTGTAGTAACTACTACTGATTTTTGGGTACTGCTAATCCCTATCAGGTAATTGGAGATTATACTTTCATCAGGAAAGAAGGAAAAATTTTACAAAAGGGCCTAACGCTGCTGTTCATGTCCTGATGGGCCCCAACTATCTTCTCTTACAACTGAAATAAGAGATAGTCCATCCCTACTGAGACGCTATGACTTTAATAGAATGGGTGTCCTTTTCCTACAGAGGCATTGGCCCCTAATTGACCGATCAACCACCCTTCCCCAGAGACCTAAGTTCTAGGCCATTTCATTGTGCTCAAACCCCTACAGAGCCCATAACACCTTGGTAGATTGAGCCCTCTGCCCCCATTGAGACGTTGGGAATACCCCTTAATATCAAGTGGTTCAGCCAATAATTGTCATGGGTGACAGACAGTCATGTGGTTTCTGGCAATAGAACCTGTACCTGTATAAATTCTGGCCAATGACGGGTTCATGCAGCTGGTTTTGAATACCCTATTAAATCAATGGCAGGACCATATATAACAAGCTTTCCCCCCCCCCATTCACCTTTTGTGCCTCCCCTCTTTCCTCATAGACTGTAAGCTTACTAGCAGGGCCCTCACTCCTCCTGGTATCTTAATTTTGTTATTTTGTATTGTCTCATTTTGTCTGTACATGTCCCTTCTGAATTGTAAAGCGCTGCGGAATATGTTGGTGCTATAGAAATAACTTTTTTATTATTATTATTATTAATAATAGAAAATACTCCCTAACTTTCTATTGTTCCTGTTGTTAGTATTCATTTTACTAGGTAGCTTTCCTGTTGGATTTTCATTTCTCCCCCTTTAGGACCCAGGGGAGTGCTCCATCCATCCAGCTGCTGATTATCAGTATTCCCCTTGTGCTTAAATACTCCCATCTTCCCTGGACTTGTGTTGGGGATAATATTCAGCTCATTCAAGCTTTGGTTGCAAGCAGGTGGCTTGTACTCCTCTGTAGTATCATTGCTGAAACTTTGCTGAACTTCTATATGAGTCATCTGTGGATAAGTAGTTTATGCATTTTCCCCCTGTGTGTCCTCCTTGTGTATTCTGTAGTGTTTAGTGTGGGTTGACGAAGAGCTCATCCCACCCATTCCCTATTTAGGGCCCAGCACTAATAAGGATACCTAGGGTCAGGTATCCTGCTCAGTGCATAGGTGCAGAACCTATCCAGGGTGGTGATGGACTCCAGGGATCAGCAGTAGCTTTTGGTCAGGACTCAGGAGTCACCATCTCCCCCTTCCCCATACACATGGGTCCCCCTTCCTTCCCTTTTGCCGTATGTTTCGTACTTCCCCATACCTAACATCAATTTAAAATGACGGTGACTGGCTGCTGGGAGTCCCAATGTTCCTGAGAACAGGCATCTTAGGTGTACAAAATATTTATAAATCTCCTTTTTATGTTATGTAATATATGTGATTAACTTCCATTTCATTTATCCTGTACTTGGATGAAACTGAAGGAAGAAAGACAACAGGTTTTGGGTAGAGAGGTGGGGGGGGGGAGGTCTTTGATGCAACACTTATAAATTGTATATTATTTCTAGTGATGAGCGAGCATGCTTGTCACTACTCGGTACTCGCACGAGTATCGCTGTACTCGGGCTGCTCGGCGGGGACCGAGTAATCTCGCGATACTCGTGCTGTACTCGTGGTCTTCATTTCTGCATGTTGGCGCTCTTTTGAGAGCCAGCCCTCATGCAGGGATTTGGCTGGCAGACCACTGCAATGCCACAGCCCTGTTAGTTGTGGAATTGCAGTGATTGGCCGGCCTGCACAGCGTGACCGAGCCTTTATATCGGCCGGCGCGCTGTGCTCTGCTCACAGCTATCCAGACAGTGAGTGCAGGGAGAGTGTCGCTGATTCAGGGAAAGCTTTGCGGCCCTTTATAGCTTTTTCAGTTGCAGGGCTGCAAACAGTGTGACCAAAAGTCCTTCTCAGGACTATTCTAGTTGTATACAGGCAGGCAGGGTATAGCCAGGTCGGAGTACAGTAGCAGAGTCCTTCTCAGGACTACTGTTGCTATATACAGGCAGGGTATAGCCAGGTCTGAATACAGGCTAGTGACCAAAAGAGTCCTTGTCAGGACTATTGTACCAGTATACAGGCAGGCAGGCAGGCAGGGTAGTGGTGACCGTATACCAGCCTTCATCATATCTGGGGCTGGTGTACACAGTGTAAAACAGTCCAGATAGTGTCTGACTTGTCTGTAATTGTCGCTCCCCAAAAAAACCTGTTAGGTTATTATTGCGTCCGTGCTTGGTTTTTAAAACCGCACGTGTGTGCCTGTTGGTGGCAGCGTACAGGTGCACTTGTGTGCAATTTCCACACACTTTGATATAACGCACAAGTAGTGAATATACACGTCAGCAGTGCACAGCATTGCAAAATGCGCAAGGGCATTGGCAAGGAACAAGGAAGTGGACGTGATGGTGGTGCAGGCAGAGGCCGAGGTCGTGGGCAAGCTCTAATTTCGCCACAACAAAGGGCCACATCTAGTCGCTCGCACGTCCTGTCCCAAATTCTTGGGGACCGCAGCAGTACACCGCTCTTGAACCAAGACCAGTGTCAACAGGTTGTTAGTTGGATAGCAGATAATGCTTCCAGTCAGATTGGCACCACCACAAACACTCTGTCTTCCACACGGTCAAGTGTCAGTAGCCGTGATACTGCACCGCACATTTCTGAACCTGATCCTCCTTCCTACCACCAGGCTGAGTACACGTCCTCCTCGGACATTAATGATCCCACACTTGGACACTCGGAAGAGCTGTTCACGTTTCCATTCACACATTCTGGCCTCTCGCCAGCTCATATTGAAGTGGGTCATGAGGAGATCGTCTGTACAGATGGCCAAATATTTGAGCAGCCACGTTCTCACGAAGTTGGCAACGTGTCTCAACAAGTGGTGGACGATGATGAGACACAATTGTCAGCAAGTCAGGAGGAGGAGCAGGGTGCGGAAGAGGAAGACGACGTGGTGGATGATCCAGTAACTGACCCAACCTGGCAGGAGGATATGCAGAGCGAGGACAGCAGTGCACAGGGGGAGGGAGGCGTAGCATCACAACAGGCAGTAAGAAGCAGGGTGGTGGCCCCAGGCAGAAGTCAGGCAACCGTTCCCCGGAACAACACGACGACACAAGGTGCCTGTACAAATGTTAGGTCTTCCCGAGTCTGGCAGTTTTTTAAGTTGGATCCAGATGATTCAAAAAAGGCCATTTGCAACACCTGCCGTGCCAGCATCAGCAGGGGTACCAAAACTAGCAGCCTGACCACCACCAGCATGATCAGGCACATGTCAGCCAAGCACCCGACTTTGTGGGAAGTACAACAGAGTCGAGGAGCAGTGCTTGCTGATGTCACTGCTACGTCTTCGCTGGTTGTGCATGCGAGCCAATCCTCTGTCCATGCTGCCTGCGAACAAGCCTCCTCCACTCCTGCACCTGCAGTTGCCTACGCAGAAAGAACACCATCATCAAGCACGTCCTTGTCCCAGCGCAGCGTTCAGTTATCCATTCAGCAAACCTTTGAACGCAGGCGCAAATACACTGCCAACACCCCACATGCCACAGTTCTAAATGCTAACATTTCGCGACTGCTTGCGCTGGAAATGTTGCCTTTTAGGCTGGTGGAGACTGAAGCATTCCGTGACCTGATGGCGGCAGCTGTCCCACGTTACTCGGTCCCCAGCCGCCACTATTTCTCCCGGTGTGCCGTCCCCGCGTTGCATAACCACGTGTCACAAAACATCACACGTGCCCTGAACAACGCTGTTTCACCCAAGGTCCACCTAACCACAGACACGTGGACAAGTGCTTGTGGGCAAGGCCGCTACATCTCGTTGACGGCACACTGGGTTAATATTGTGGAAGCTGGGACCCAGTCTGAGCGAGGGACGGAACACGTCCTTCCCACACCAAGGTTTGCAGGCCCTACCTCAGTCAGTGTTTCACCCACACTCTACAGCTCCGGAATGTCATGCTCTTCAGCCTCCTCCTCCTCCTGCGCATCCTCATCCACTGTGCCCTCCACACCAGTCACAAGCTGGAAGCACTGCAGCACTGCCTCAGCGAAGCGGCAACAGGCTGTGCTGAAGCTAATCTGCATAGGTGACAAACCCCACAATGCAGAAGAGCTGTGGACAGCTCTGAAACAGCAGGCAGATCACTGGCTCACACCTCTGAACCTAAAGCCAGGAAAGGTCGTGTGTGACAATGGCCGGAACCTGGTGGCGGCTTTGAGGCGAGGCCAGCTGACACATGTTCCATGCGTGGCCCATGTGCTCAACCTCGTGGTTCAGCGGTTTATAAAGTCATACCCAGAGCTGTCTGATCTACTGGTAAAAGTTCGCCGCCTGTCTGCACATTTTCGAAAGTCACCTACTGCTTCAGCCGGCCTTGCCGGCTTTCAGCGCCGTTTGCATCTTCCGGCTCACAGACTGGTGTGTGATGTCCCCACGCGTTGGAATTCAACTCTGCACATGTTGGTCAGGATATGTGAGCAGAAGAGGGCAGTTGTTGAGTACCTGCATCACCTAAGCCGTCGGGAAATGGGTCAAACTCCACACATAACACCTGAGGAGTGGAGATGGATGTCAGACCTATGTACCATCCTCCAAAACTTTGAGGACTCCACCAAGATGGTGAGTGGTGATGACGCCATTATTAGCGTCACCATACCGCTACTCTGCCTTCTAAAACGGTCTCTGCTGAAAAACAAACATGATGCATTGCAGGCGGAGCGCGATGAGTTGCAGCAAGAAACAGTAGTGGGTGTGGGTGATAACACACAGCCCAGCCTCGTCTCATCACAACGTGCAGTGGAGGACTATGACGAGGAGGAGGATGAAGACATGGAGCAACTCTCCAGCCAAATTGAGGATATGACATGCACACCAGTCATATCCTCGGTTCAGCGTGGCTGGCCAGAGGACAGGGTAGATGAGGAGGAGGAGGAGGAGGAGGAGGAGGAGGACAGCATGTTCAGTCATCTTGTTGGTCAGGCTACTGAAGTCCTGGCTGTTAAGAGTCTGGCGCACATGGCTGACTTTATGGTAAGCTGCCTGTCTCGTGACCCTCGCGTTAAGAACATCTTGGCCGACAATCATTACTGGTTGGTAACACTGTTAGACCCACGCTACAAGGAGAACTTTTTGTCTCTTATTCCCGTGGAGGAGAGGTCAACCAAAATGCAGCAGTTTCGGAAGGCCATACTCACGGAAGTAGGCAAAGCATTCCCCTCACAAAACGCTAGCGGCATAGGTCATGAATCAGTGGACAACCGAGGCGTACAGCCGAGAGAGGCACAAGTCCAATCCGCCAGAGGTAGGGGAACAGTCTTTAAGATGTGGGACAGTTTTCTCAGCCCCTCACGTACCACAGCCCCTGAGGTGCGGGGTAGTGCCACAAGAAATCCTAAGTTTGCCCAGATGCTGAAGGAGTACCTTGCAGATCGAACAACAGTACTCCGACATTCCTCTGTGCCTTATAATTATTGGGTATCCAAGCTGGACACGTGGCATGAATTGGCTCTCTACGCCTTGGAAGTCCTGGCCTGCCCTGCTGCTAGCGTTTTGTCAGAGCGTGTTTTTAGTGCCGCAGGTGGAATCATTACAGATAAACGCACCCGCCTGTCAACTGAAAATGCTGACAGGCTGACTCTGATCAAGATGAACAAGGGTTGGATTGGGCCAGACTTCACCACACCACCAGCAAATGAGAGCGGAATTTAAAGTTTGCCATGTACCTCCACTCACCCATGGGTACACACTTCTGGACTTTGGATAATCGCTGGACTCCTCCTCCTTCTCCTCATGCGCCACCATGATGATGACCGTTACAAATTGCAATACTTAGGCCTTTGTTTCAGGTATACCCCCAGTGGTAAATTTTTTCGCCCATTCTTTGCAGAATGGACATTACAACGACAGGAGACCCGCTCCTTTGCAATGGGAACAATGTTTTGAGGCCCTCATGCACGTCTCTACCCAGGGACAACGTGGAGCCTCCCAATTTTTGGCTGCCCTGCCTAAGGGCTATACTATAATACACCCACTTCCTTAAAATGGACACTTAATGTTTTGAGGCCCTCATGCACGTCTCTACCCAGGGACAACGTGGAGCCTCCCAATTTTTGGCTGCCCTGCCTAAGGGCTATACTATAATACACCCACTTCCTTAAAATGGACACTTAATGTTTTGAGGCCCTCATGCACGTCTCTACCCAGGGACAACGTGGAGCCTCCCAATTTTTGGCTGCCCTGCCTAAGGGCTATACTATAATACACCCACTTCCTTAAAATGGACACTTAATGTTTTGAGGCCCTCATGCACGTCTCTACCCAGGGACAACGTGGAGCCTCCCAATTTTTGGCTGCCCTGCCTAAGGGCTATACTATAATACACCCACTTCCTTAAAATGGACACTTAATGTTTTGAGGCCCTCATGCACGTCTCTACCCAGGGACAATGTGGAGCCTCCCAATTTTTGGCTGCCCTGGCAAAGGGCTATACTGAAATAGACCCACTTCCTTACAATGGGCACTTCAGGTTTAAAGGCCCTCATGCACGTCTCTACCCAGGGACAACGTGGAGCCTCCCAATTTTTGGCTGCCCTGCCTAAGGGCTATACTATAATACACCCACTTCCTTAAAATGGACACTTAATGTTTTGAGGCCCTCATGCACGTCTCTACCCAGGGACAACGTGGAGCCTCCCAATTTTTGGCTGCCCTGCCTAAGGGCTATACTATAATACACCCACTTCCTTAAAATGGACACTTAATGTTTTGAGGCCCTCATGCACGTCTCTACCCAGGGACAACGTGGAGCCTCCCAATTTTTGGCTGCCCTGCCTAAGGGCTATACTATAATACACCCACTTCCTTAAAATGGACACTTAATGTTTTGAGGTCCTCATGCACGTCTCTACCCAGGGACAACGTGGAGCCTCCCAATTTTTGGCTGCCCTGCCTAAGGGCTATACTATAATACACCCACTTCCTTAAAATGGACACTTAATGTTTTGAGGCCCTCATGCACGTCTCTACCCAGGGACAACGTGGAGCCTCCCAATTTTTGGCTGCCCTGCCTAAGGGCTATACTATAATACACCCACTTCCTTAAAATGGACACTTAATGTTTTGAGGCCCTCATGCACGTCTCTACCCAGGGACAACGTGGAGCCTCCCAATTTTTGGCTGCCCTGCCTAAGGGCTATACTATAATACACCCACTTCCTTAAAATGGACACTTAATGTTTTGAGGCCCTCATGCACGTCTCTACCCAGGGACAATGTGGAGCCTCCCAATTTTTGGCTGCCCTGGCAAAGGGCTATACTGAAATAGACCCACTTCCTTACAATGGGCACTTCAGGTTTAAAGGCCCTCATGCACGTCTCTACCCAGGGACAACGTGGAGCCTCCCAATTTTTGGCTGCCCTGCCTAAGGGCTATACTACAATAGACCCACTTCCTTCCAATGGGCACTTCAGGTTTACAGGCCCTCATGCACGTCTGTATGCAGGGGCATTGGTGAACCTCACAATTTTGGACTGCCCTGGCAAAGGAAAATACTACAAAGACTCACTTCCTCAAAATGGGCACATTAGACTCAGAGGCCTTCATGTACGTCTCTTCTCAGGGACATCGGAGTGCCACACAATGTTTTCACGTAAAATCTTTCATGTATTAATCTCAAAAAGTAACATACACCAGCTCTATCTCACTATTGGGTATGTGCCCTTAACATTTCCGCCATGAAAAATCATTTTGGGGTCATTTTGGAAGGTTTTCTGGTGAGTCCGTAAAAATGGCGTAAAACGCGGACAAAATTGTTCACAGCTGTGACTTTTCAGTGATAAATGCTTCAAGGGGTCTTCCCCATGCTGTTGCCATGTCATTTGAGCACTCTTCTGAGACTTTTGTGACATTTTTAGGGTTTCTCCATGCTGCCGGGGGGTCATTTCACAAAAATACTCGGGTCTCCCATAGGATAACATTGGGCTCGTTGCTCGGCCCGAGTACACGAGTATCTTGGGATGCTCGGCCCGAGCTTCGAGCACCCGAGCTTTTTAGTACTCGCTCATCACTAATTATTTCTTTTGATGGAGGGGGAGATGGTGACCCCTGACCAAAACCTTTTGGTCCCGGGGGTCTCTCTTTATAACCTTCAGATGGGCACACCCTTGTGAGTTGTGGTGCTCATATCATGCTGTGGAACCCTGAGTAGGATGGGCCCTCGAGTGGCGGTGCTACTTCATTACAGCTCTTTAAGAGTTATAGGGCAGTGTGCATGAGGCCTGACTTGGATACATTTCTGACTACATATGGTAATTTTTGTTTTGTAAAAATATTTGCTCATGTACTATATCATCTTTTTTTAGGGTGATTCTGGAAGTCCCTTAATATGTGAAGGAGTTTTCAGAGGAATCAATTCTTTTGGGTTCAAGCCATGTGGAACTCCACACACCACAAACGTCTACACTCGTCTGAGTGAAAGCATCCTCTCCTGGATCCATAGTATAATAGATGAACCAAGTTCAAAGTGATTACCTGCATCATAAAATATTTAAATCTGCATTATGTACGAAGTGGGATTGCACCAAAAAATCCTCAATAATAAAGAAAAATTTGAAAATAAATTTTTCATCAAGCTGTTTTCACTTACGGTGTTTGCCACAATAGGAGGCATAATTCCATTTTCATGACCATATTTTAAAACTTTAAATGTCTTACAAGCTCATGAAGGTGCGGTGATCAGCCATGGATGTATTTTTGGTCAACTAGTAAAGTATAGGGATAGTGAGTGTATTAGAGGCATGTAAGCAGGGATTCTACAGACAGGGCCGTATTTGGGGTTTTTGCTGCCCTAGGCACTGTCAGTGGTGCCGCCGCCTTCTGATCAGTCAGATTAAGGGTAAGTGCACACAGCATTTTGTTTTCAGACAGATCCACGCTGTAACCCGCCCAAAAACCCCAAACTCTAAATATTAAAGAAATGAACTCATACACTGCAATGTAAACGACTTAAGGCTACTTTACACGCTGCGATATCGGTCCCGATATCGCTAGCGTGGGTACCCGCCCCCATCTGTTGTGCGACACGGGCAAATCGCTGCCCGTGCCGCACAACATCGCCCATACCCGTCACACATACTTACCTGCCCGGCGACGTCGCTGTGACCGGCGAACCGCCTCCTTTCTAAGGGGGCGGTCCGTGCAGCGTCACAGCGACGTCACTGAGCGGCCGCCCAATAGAAGCGGAGGGGCAGAGATGAGTGGCCGGAACATCCCGCCCACCTCCTTCCTTCCTCATAGCGGCCGGGAGGCAGGTAAGGAGAGCTTCCTCGTTCCTGCGGCGTCACACATAGCGATGTGTGCTGCCGCAGGAGCGACGAACTACATCGTTACTGCTGCAGTAACGATAATCGAGAATGGACCCCCATGTCACCGATGAGTGATTTTGCACGTTTTTGCAACGATGCAAAATCGCTCATCGGTGTCACACGCAGCAACATCGCTAATGCGGCCAGATGTGCGTCACAAATTCCGTGACCCCAACGACTCCGCATTAGCAATGTCGCAGCATGTAAAGCCCCCTTTACTGTCCATATGTTCAGTCTTTGGAGTTATTTAAGTGTGTCAGGTTTCCTTAGACATGAAGCGGCTGACAGTGACCGGTCCATTAGATGGCGGCTGCTGCTTGGATGCCGCTTACTACTTCATTTAAAAAATAAGTAAAATCCAGTAGCTAAAAGATGTTGGAAAAAAACAACCAAGAAGCAACAGCAAAAAAAAAAAATATATATTTGCTTCAGGATAAAATGATGACTGTCCTGAAGCGTATTCTGTCTGAATAATTCCGGGGGTTCACAGACATCTACAAGACGTGTGCACATTCCCTGATAGAGCCCAGAGCCTTCAGATAGTAGTTAAGACCTCCATACACATTAACCTAAAGTGGTCTAAACCCGCCAATATCGACGGGTTCTGCTGACAGCTCAATGTGTATGGGGGCTCTAACTTCTGATTGTCGGGGGGAATAAGGATCCAGCATGTCCGATTATGGAGTGTAGATCCTATTATCCTCTAAATGATAAGCTGCTGCCGGAGATGTCCAGCAGCGGCTCTAATAAAGAACACAGAAACACTTGGCAGAATGAGTGCTCCTGTATATGGGAGAGCTGAGCAAGATAGCTGCCGGCCTAAAACTCAGACTATAGTGTATGGGGGCTTTAGTCTCTTATTTATTAGGCTGACAGACATGCAGATAGCTGTATTTTTAGTCCAGCATGCTGACCTTACGTTTTAGGATCAAGACTGATAAGGTAAAGATTACAACAGCTACATGACTATCACCAGAACCATCATCAGTACAGTAATACATAACTAAAACCACCCTAAATACAAGAATACGTAACCAAAACCACAGTTAGTACAGTAATACATCACCAGAACTACTGTCAATACAGTAATATCACCAAAACCACCCTAAATACAATAATACATCACCAAACCCACCCTAAAGACAATAATACATTGCCAAACCCACCCTAAAGACAATAAGGCATCACCAAAACCATCATCAGTACATGAATACATTGCCAACTTCGTACAGCAATCAAGTGCAGTGTCAGGTTAGACCCATATACATATATGTATTCCATTAACGTACAACTCTCAGTATGTTCTTAACAATGGTAAGGAGATGCTGGTAGTTGTTACCAGCCATCATTAGACTGTAGACCATATAAGAACCACAATACTGATTAGTCCAAGGCAGTAGACTTAACTTTTGGAGGAGATCTTATATGTTTAGGTCCATTAATTCTGAGATTAGTAGGGCAGAGGGGGGCTCAGTAGGGAGAAGGGGCATCATGGGGTGGGACTTGAGACCCCCACCAATTGCTCAAAAGACCTCTTAAGTGCACAGCTCAGGAGACAGGACTATGAAATTTTACTCCCGGAATCCATTCTGTCTGCATGTTCTGGTTCTCGGAAAAACTCGGGGCCATGGTAGTCGGACCCCCAGCGATTGGAAAGTTATTCCCCATCCCAATGATAGGGGGTAAGTTTCCAATGTGAGAAAACCCCTTTAAAGCATTGACTGATTCTAGCAATGTGTCATTTACTGAGCTGTTTGCTGTCATTTTCTCTGCTGCAGATCTTGCAGTTATACAGAGCTCATGAATATACTGGACTACCTGCAGCACACCAAGATTAAGGAAAACAGAGCAGTGTATATGGGCTTCATTAGGAGTGAAAGGCAACAACTTCAATAGGTATGCACAAATAAGAAGAAACAGAAGTCTTTAAATTTGCCTAAGTATCTGTATATCTCTGTTTTCCTTAATCTTGGTGTGCTGCAGGTAGTCAATCAGTCAATGCTTTAAAGGGGTTTTCTCACATTGGAAGCTTACCCCCTATCCTTGGGATGGGGAATAACTTTCCAATCGCTGGGGGTCCGACTACCGTGGCCCCGAGTTTTTCCGAGAACCATGACCACTGAGGAAGGATTCTCCGGTCGTGATGGTTTACCATATCCCCCCAACTTAACCTAATAAATAACACACCGACTGCATGCGACTTTGGTTAAACAAATTGGCCACAGCAGCCTTTATTACCTATTATTAACATTCTAATACCAGGGGGCGCCGTCCAACGGGCGACCCCAAACAAATAATAATAGGTAACACATAAATAATACACTGTACAAGTAACCCTATGTAGGCCCGGTCCAGAAACCCTTTTCTACACCAATATCCCTGGCCGCAACACTCCGACCCAGAGATGAGGTATTAATCACCCCACAGATTAATACCCCCCAAACTTTGCAGAACCCCGTGCCTGCAATTTACCGGAACCCGGAGACACCATACCAAGACAGTGCCTCTCGGTCCAGCCACCAATCCCTTACAACCGCCTCTGGACCAGACCTACCCCCGCCACAGGACAGAACACGTGACACCTTACGTGGTCTGGACCCGCCACACACCCAAGGCTTGCTCCACACCCTCACGCAAACCCAAGGCCCATAGATCGGAACCAATCTCATTAATGTGAACCCCTTCACCCCTCCTGAACTGCCACTTCGGCAGCTCCAGGTCTACATGCCGTACCACAACACCGCCGTTTCTTCTCACAAAACGCGCAACCACCCTGTTCACTTGAGCCCGGGCGCGATTCAGCTTCTCAACCGACCGCGCCCCCCTCCACACCAATCTGGCCACAATATCTGACCACACCACTATCAAACTCGGATACTTAGTTCATAAACGTAATAAATCAATCTTAATGTCCCTGATCAAGTCCCGGGATGCCAGCGCACCCAAGTCATTCCCCCCCACGTGTAAAACCAACACGTTCGGAGGTCTATCCACCCTACAATAATACTCAAACTCCGGCATGACCCGGCTCCATTCCATGCCCCAAACGCCGATCCACTTGACCGACGCCACCGATCTGTCCAGGCCCAGCTGCCGACCATTCGGGCGAGCGTCGGCCCGATGAGCCTCCCAGAACACGAAAGAGTGCCCCAGAATCCATACCAGGCAACTTCCTACAATAAAGGAAACAATTTCAATAAACAAAATATCACCACTCCCAAATTCCCGCAAAGGAACAATTAACCAACGGCAAACCAACCGACTCAATCACATCCCTCAACGAGACAGCAACTGTGGGCGCACATAACCCTTAAAACGAGAGGACTCCCAACGACCAATCTGTCTTACCATGTCATCTCCCATGCCCCAACGCGAAGCCTCCGTAGCTGCCCCGATCCTGAAGGAATGGGACCCAAAATCCTCCGGGCACTCCCCCGCCCAGCGCAAACAACTTCGCAACACTGCCACAAACTGGTAATGAGACAACCACGTACCATCCTCGTGCCGTAACAGCGGGCCTGGAAGACCGCCCCGCAAACTGCAAAACTTGCTCACCACCTGCACCGCGCA
Organism: Anomaloglossus baeobatrachus; assembly: GCF_048569485.1. Taxonomy (NCBI): domain Eukaryota; kingdom Metazoa; phylum Chordata; class Amphibia; order Anura; family Aromobatidae; genus Anomaloglossus; species Anomaloglossus baeobatrachus. Next base: position 882,051,691 of record NC_134353.1, on the reverse strand, counting down.
CAACTCCTCCCCCGGCACTGCATACAGCACAACCAACTTGCCTCGACCAATCTGGTCCGTTTTTTGACCGCCGAAGCCGACACTCCACTCTCTGTCCCACTACTGCCACGTCCTCAGACAGCAAACCACCCCCTTTTACCCTGGACGGGCTTACCAATTCCCCGATTCTAAAAGCCCCAAAAAAGGCTAACACAAAAGCCGTTCCAAAAAGCACCCTCTCATACCCTGAGACACAGATTACCCGCAAACCATCCACCAATCGCTGTAACAACTCAAATGAAATGGGCCGCCTAGTGTCCCGTTCCTTCACCCCTTTTCGAAAACCTTTCAAGGCCTGACGCACCCGAAAATCCCGCGACACGTCTCGCTCGCCCCTGACCTTCAACCAAAAGGCAACAGCCGCCACACTAAGGGCTACAGCTGATGCCGATCTCCCGGCCCTAAAATCCTCACTCACCAACGCCAGTAGTGCAAATAAATAATCCGCTCGTCCATTACCAAACATCTCACCCAACACTGCCTGCCACTCAACCCACACTTTAGCATAACGGCACCAAGTCACCTCAGTCACCGAATTCCGAATCAAACCCACAATCACTGCCTCACCAGGCTCCACAAGTCCTCTGGACACACCGCTCCGATCTCGTCCGCCCCCGGCATCAACTCCCGAATCCTGCGGAACTGAAAATGAGATAAAGCGTCAGCCACCCCGTTGTCAACCCCCGGTACATGTTTTGCCACCACATGAATGTTCCACAGTAAGTATTTGAGCACCAAATGCCGCAGATACGCCACCACAGGCCCAGACTTTGCTGACAAACTGTTAATTGCATGCACGACCGCCTGATTGTCGCAATGAAAACACACTTTCTGTCCAGAAAATTGCGACCCCCACAACTCCACCGCCACCACGATTGGGAACAACTCCAGCAGAGCCAGATTTTTAACCAGGCCACCCTGCCGCCATTCCTCAGGCCACCTCCCGACACACCAGTGCCCTTGAAAAATGGCGCCGAAACCCGCCGACCCGGCCGCATCCGTATGCAGTTCCAGCGCACCATTGGGCACCACCTTCTTCAACCACAAAGCTCAGCCATTAAAACGCCGCAAGAAGACATCCCAAACCAATAAATCTTCCTTGATCTCCCGCGTGACCCGCACAAAGTGCCCTGGGGAACGTACGCCTGCCGTAGCAGTAGCCAACCTCCTGGCGAACACACGCCCCATTGGCATAATCCTGCACGCAAAATTCAGCTTCCCAAGCAACGACTGCACCACCTTAAGCCGCACTTTCTTTGCTGCCAGCATTGCTGCTACCGCGCTCCACAAATCCGCAATTTTTTCTTCCGGCAACCTACACTCCATCGCCAAAGAGTCAATTTCAATCCCCTGGAACCGCATAACCGGCGCCGGCCCCTCCTTTTTAACCCGCGCCAAAGGTATCCCAAAATGATCCGCCACCTTCTGCAAGGTAAACAACAAACCAGCGCAAACCATGGAACCCGCCGGCCCAACACAAAGAAAGTCATCCAAGTAATGGATAATAGAGGACAAGCCGGACACGTCCCACACCACCCACTCGACAAAGGAACTAAACGCCTCAAAATTCGAACAAGAAATTGAACAACCCATGGGCAAACAACGATCAACATAAAACTTCCCACCCCACCAGCAACCCAGAAGGTGCTGGCTCTCCGGATGCACCGGCAACAAACGAAACGCCAATTCCACATCCGCCTTTGCCATCAACGCACCACGCCCCGCCGCCCGCACCAAGTCTAGCGCCTTGTCAAATGAGACGTAATACACTGCCGACAATGCCGGCTCAATGCCGTCATTCACAGACGACCCTTCCGGAAATGAAAGATGGTGAATGAGCCGAAATTTGTTTGGCTCCTTCTTCGGCACCACCCCCAATGGGGATACCACCAGATTACTGCACGGCGGGCTCTCAAATGGGCCCCCCATCCTGCCCAGCTCAACCTCTTTCCCCAATTTCTCACCCACCACCTCAGGGTGGTCCCTCGCCGACCGCAAATTACGACAAACCGGAGGCAGTGCCTCAACCGCTGACGGAATCTGAAAACCATACAAAAAACCACCACGCAAAAGTGACGCCGCTGCCCCGTCCGGATAACTATTTAAAAACGGCGCCATCGCCTCTATTTTCACTGGTGTCCTCCCTTTTACCAGATCCGTCCCCGGCCTTGCCCCTCCCTTTTTTAAAACACTTGGACAAACTATGTGTCCCCCCCGCAGCCAGAGCACTCATGCTTAAACCTACACGCTGCACCAAATTTGCACTGGCCTTCATTAAATTGCCAGCACATTCCCTTTTTCTGGGTACCCGAGGGCCCGGTTCCCGTTCCCCCGACACCGCCACGAAAGGGCTGACTCGGGGCCGCCATTAGCCGCATCCACAAGGAAATATCCTTATGGTCCCACCGCATATTGGGCCGCAACGCCTTCCTCTGCCTAAACTGCTCATCATACCGCAGCCACGCCAAACCCCCGTACGTGCAATACGCCTCCCCAATAGCATCCATATAGCCGAAAAGGGCCGAGCAATGCTCCGACTCCTTTTCCCCTATCACGCTAGCCAAAATTGCAAATGCCTGCAACCAATTAGAAAAGGAACGAGGAATGAGCCTATAACGGTGCTTTTCTTCCTCCTCCTTTTCTTTCTTGGAATCGCTCGGCCTGACCTTGTCCAGGTTAAATTTTTCCAGGGGTAGCAGGAAAAATATCTCCACATACTCCCCTTTCCAAATTTTGTCCCTCACTTCTTTTTTGAGGTGCGCCCCCAGCGGCCCCTCAAAGCACACATACACCTCGCTCTTAGCCCTGTCATCCAGCCGCACCACCTCATCCTCCTTTTCCTTCTCCTTGTCTCCCACTTTCTCACCTACAGTCTCTACTACTCCGCTAACTGCCGCTGCCCCCACCGGCGCCGCCTCGCTGCCGACCGCCGCCGCGCTATCCGCCGCCAACCCCGTCCAGGCCGCCGCAGCCGCCGGCGCTCGCGCTAATCCCTGCAGCAGCCCCAGCAACTGACTAAGCAAAGCTGACCCCTCCGGTGCTGCCGTGCCCGCAGCCGCCTCCCCAACACCAGCGCCCCGCGCCGCAATCAATGCCGAATCCACGGCCAGCTCACCCGACCGTGACGTAGAGATGGAAAACTGTTCCGCGACGTCAGCCGCCAGCTGCTCCTCTGATTCGTCTCCCAACTGGATGGCTCCCTCCTCTTCCTCACTGTAGTCGTCCCCTACCGGTCCCGCTCCAGAGGATGCAGCCGATGCGTCCCCTCCACCACGGCCACCCTCCTGGGCCGCCGCGTGGGCACTGGCGGTCGGCATCCTTCACTTGCTGTGCGGCGACAGCCCACGAGACCGTCCTGTCCCCTGGGCCGCCGCTGACCGAGGCCTCTTCCTGGAGGAGCCGCTCCCCGTACTCGGGGGGCTCCCCACCGTCGTTCCTCGCCCTCCAGGGCCTCTGACCGGAACCTCCCACTGGGTCCTCCCCCGCCCAGGGGAGACCGCGGCCGACGGGTGCAGTGCAGCTGATCTGAGGGACCTGGCAGTCACCGCCGGGCTCCCGCCGTCCCCCCTTCTTTCCACAGCCTCGCAGGTATCCGGGTGGCGCCTGCCCACATCGGTCCCCCTGCTGGCTGCCTGCGCCTGGCCCCCCCACTGTCCTTGGGGGGTACTGCCGGCCTCATTCCTCTGCCGGGCACGCTCCCGTGTGGTCGCTGCCGCTGGAACATGCCCCACCGCCGGGGGCCCGCTCTGGGACCGGAAGTAAGCCCCAGGCCGGGCCCGCCTCCATCCAGGCCGCCGCTGGCCGCACTTTGTCGCCGGGCTCGCTCCCGGCCGGGAGACGCCGCAGGGGTTCGGACTCCAGCCCGAGGCCGGAGACCAGAAGAAGGCTCAGGGCTGGCCACGCCCCCTTCTCGGCCGCTGCGGCCTCACCGGAGATTCCTCCCGGCGGCCGGGGCAGATGCAGGGAGCTGCCGCTGCCCGCCCCGCCGCGGAGGGTCCCGAAGGGGGCTCTCACTGTGCCTCCTTGCCCCCCCTGCGCCTGGGGAATACCGGATAGGGGGCCTGGAACGCCGCCCGCGTCTAGGGGGGGAGCAAGGGGCAGGTGCCGATGGGGAAGCCCAGGCAGCCCTGACGTGGGACTGCACCGCCTGGGCCCCGTGCACCGCCATCGCCGCTCTGAGGAGCCTATCGAGCTCCTGGAGGTCCGCCATGCTGGTTCCTTGGTCCTGTGTCTGAATCCTTCGCCATCCGGAATCACAAGGGAAGGTAAGACCCCTCCCCTATAGCTTATATACTCCCCCCCTCCCCTATAGGGACCCTTTTCCACCAATCCCCTATGGTGTCCCATAATCCCCTTATTTCACTTTAACCCCCTCACTCCCTCCCTTCCCTTTGGTCATGTCGCCCCTCCCCCCTATGGGGTCCATGGCTTTCTGAACATGCAGACAGAATGGATTCCGGGAGTAAAATATTTCTGCAGCACACCAAGTAGTCCTGAAATGATAACTACTGCTGATTAAACAGTGATTTTATCAAAACTACACTAAGCAGCCCAGTAAGTGACAACACTGGAATCAGGATCTCTGCCCCTACATTATGGCGCTCTCAAATTAGGTGGCAAAAACCTGGTGACAGACTCATAATTCTCACTAAAGAGTAACCACCCTAACTAAGCCCAAGGCTGTGCCCAAGAATAAATAATTGCCCATCACTGAGCTCACTGCACAAAAAATGACCTCACACCGTGTCACTTATAGTATATGTCGCGGGCGGAGGAGGGGACGCTGCGCTCTCCCACTGCTCGGGTCCGGCTGCCGCTGCTGTTGCGGCCTCTGCTGCTCGGTGGCTCGAGCGATGGGCCGGATACCGGGGACTCGAGCGGCGCTCCTCGCCCGTGAGTGAAAAGGGGATTGGTTTTTGGGGATTTATTGTCCGTGACGCCACCCACGGTTGTGGTGATTGTGTGGACACCACCGCTGCATGGGGATCCCGGGAGCGGTGACAGGGAGTAGCAGAGTTGTTAGTTCTCCCCTCCGTAGGTAGGGGTGGGTTGTCCCGGGGCCCAGTGATGGGGTGGAGGATGAGGGATGGCAGGCCAGGTGCGGGGCCTGGTGAGGTACAGGGTCGCGGGGGCAGCGCTGTGCCTCACGGCACGGTGGTACTCACTCAGCCTGAGACGGTGACACAGTTCTCGGTAAAACACACGGCTGGAAAGACGGTTCCCACGGACGGCTGCTGTTGCTTTTCCCCGGTAGTTAACGGTGACTGTCTCTTTCCCTGCACCTAGTACTTCTGTTGGTTGCGATGGGTTCCCACCGGTAACCCGCTCCCCGACTTGGATATGGGCCGGATGAGCCACTATTTGCCCGCAAGCGCTGGCCCTGAGAAACTGGTGCCTTGGCGGTGGCGGTGTCTCTCTCATACGGTTGGACTGTTGCCTTCAATCGGGACTTAGTTGTTTGGAGACCCAGAGGTCCCCTTCACTGACGGATTTGGCAAATTCACAGCGACTCCAAGCCTTGCCGGGATCCGAAAGGCCCCTGCCAATGGTGCTGGCTTCTCCTTGTGTACCGGTCCGGTACCGCCGGGCCACCACCCGTCCACGGTCCCTACGGCACACTGATCAGCCTCCACTGCAGACGGTCACCGCCGTCTGCTAACCTTGCTGTCTCAGTCCGGGGCACACACCCGGACCAACTTCAGGCTGCTCTGTTACTACTTTCCTAGCTTCACTCCTCTCACTTGCTCCTCTACCACTCAACTCCAAAACTCTTCTGCCTGGTTTTCCCGCCTCCAGAACTGTGAACTCCTCGGTGGACGGAGCCAACCGCCTGGCCCATCCCCTGGTGTGGACATCAGCCCCTGGAGGAAGGCAACAAGGATTTATGGTCTAGCTTAGGTGTACCTAACCGGGGTGTAGGGTGTGGTGATGTCATTACCTGTGACCCCTGGCTTGCCCAGGGCGTCACATATACAGCCTCCACATTCTCTCCTATAACATTTCCACTACACTGCCCCCTCAAATGTCCTCACCACTGAATTATACCCTCCAGACCTTCTTCACTTATGAACTATGACGACATCCACTGTCCCCACCTCTCCATGCAGCCCCCACTTAACTGTCCCCCTCATGATGTCCCCACTCTATAATGAAACTTCTGGTTTGCATTCTGCATACTAAGCCCTCCCAGGCTCCTAACTGAGCGCTCCCCATGCTGCCCCTTCTCCATATCAAGCCCCCTCCATACCAAGCCCACCATGGCTCCCCTTCCATACCGAGCACCCCCCATGCTTCCCCATTCTCCATACCATGCCTCCACCCATGCTACCCCATTCTCCATACCATGCCTCTCATTCTCAATACTGCAACTCCCATTTGCTATACTGTCCACCACCCTCATTTTCCCTCACCTCCCCCCCCATTTTCCCATTCTGCTCCATCCCCCATGCTGCGCCCCCACATCATGCTCCATCCTCCATGTTGTGCCCCCACATCATGCTTCGTGCCCCCCCAACCTCCATGTTGTGCCCCCACATCATGCTTCGTGCCCCCCCATCCTCCATGTTGTGCCGCCACATCATGCTTCATCCCCCCCATGTTGTGCCCCCACATCATGCTTCATTCCCCCCCATCTTCCATGTTGTGCCCCCACATCATGCTTCACCCCCCCCATGTTGTGCCCCCACATCATGCTTCATCCCCCCCATCCTCCATGTTGTGCCCCCACATCATGCTTCATCCCCCCCATCCTCCATGTTGTGCCCCCACATCATGCTTCATCCCCCCATCCTCCATGTTGTGCCCCCACATCCTGGTTCATCCCCCCACCATCCTCCATGTTGCGCCCCCACATCATGCTTCATCCCCCCACCATCCTCCATGTTGCACCCCCACATCATGCTTCATCCCCCATCCTCCATGTTGCGCCCCCACATCATGTTCCATCCCCCCATCCTCCATGTTGCGCCCCCACATCGTGTTCCATCCCCCCATCCTCCATGTTGCGCCCCCACATCATGTTCCATCCCCTCATCCTTTATGTTGCGCGCCCCCCCGGGTTGCTTGTTCGGCGCTGTCTTCGGCTGTAAAGCGCTTACCTGCTCCAGGCTGCATCTCCCGTTCTCCACGGTGGCGGTGGCGGCAGGATCTGACATCTTGTTCGGCGGCGGTTCCATCTCCCGTCCTCCTCTGCACGGCGCTGCCTCACGCTGCTGTGACCTCTGCACAGTGAGCTCACGGCAGCACGTCGGGGCGGGGAGCTGATTCCAGCTCCTCTGACCCTGGAAGTGCCGGCACGCTCACAGTTTCATTTATAGTCGCGTGTTATAGACGCGACTATAAATGACTGCGGCACCCCCTCCCTCCTCCAAAAAGGCGCCGGATTTAATAAAGAGTTTGGAGGAGGGAGGAAGATTTAAAAAAAAAAAAAATATTAAAGTTTTCGTCTGGGCGCCGCCCCCCTGGAAGGCGCCGCCCCAGGCACATGCCCTCAAGTGCCTAATGGCAAATACGGCCCTGATCCTAAAAGTTAAATGTGGATTTTTAACAATCCTTTACATATAACTTAGGATATATATGTCAGATCAGAATCCCAATTTGCAGACACGGTGTTTCGGGGTGCTTGCCCCTCGTCAGTGCAAAGTATGGGGTGTCTAATCTGGCTCATAAGAAGCTTTTGTGGGGACCACGGGGGAACACTATTCTCCTTATGGAGACTTTGCAAGCCATGGGGGCTTGGGGGAATATAGAAGAATGTAATCAGCATATACATTATAAAGATGCGTATTGTTACAAAGTCTATGTTATGTAATCCAATTATAATGATGGGAATATCTCTTTAAATATTCACCAAAACAGACACATCCTTAGGGATGACCAGGAGAGTTGGTGCAACTCAATTTACAGGACACAATCCAGCATCCAGATCTCTAATATGGGAGCCCTTGGACTTGCCCCTTAAAGGGCTAGTCCCCTTCTCCAAGATCCTATCCCAATATGTAGTAGGTGTAATAATAATAATATTAGCAAGTAGCTCCAATTAGAAATGTAGTATAGCTCTGATTTCCTATGTCGCTTACCTTATGTTCAGGGCATTGCAGGACCTTAGATATCCATGGTTATGACCACAAGCAACTAACTGTGACTATATTCATGGTCATAATCATGGATCCCTAAGGTTCCACAATACCCTGCACATGAGGTAAGCTACATAGTGAATCACAACTATACTACATTTCTAATTGGAGGTATTTGCTAATATTATTATTATTACACCTACTACATATTAGGATAGAAACTTAGGGGGGTTTACACGTTGCGACATCGCTTCCAAAATATCGTCGGGGGTCAAGTCGTTAGTGACGCACATCCGGCGCCGGTAGCGACATCGCAACGTGTAAATCCTAGGTGCGACGATAAACAATCGCAAAAGCGTTGAAAATCGGTGATCTGTGTCACGTCGTTCATTTTCATAATGTCGGTTCGACCACAGGTATGATGTTGTTTGTCGCTCCTGCAGCTCCATACATCGCTGTGTGTGAACCCGCAGGAGCGACAAACATCACCTGCGTCCCGACGGCAATGCGGAAGGGAGAAGGTGGGCAGCATGTTATGTCCCGCTCATCTCCGCCCTCCGCTTCTATTGGCCGACCGATTAGTGACGTCGCAGTGACGTCACTGTGACGCTGAACGCACCTCCCCCTTGAAGGAGGGATAGTTCGGCAGTCACAGCGACGTTGCCGAGCAGGCATGTGCTTGTGAAGCTGCTGTAGCGATAATGTTCGCTACGGCAGCAATCACCACATATCGCATGTGCGACGGGGGCGGGTACTATCGCGCTGGAAATCGCTAGCAATTGCTATTGACGTCACAACGTGTAAAGCCCGCCTTAGATTGGAATACCCCATTAACTCCTGCCATCTTCAGATCTTCTTTTGATTAGCCGGTCTGGTGCAAAGTCAAATCAGGTTCATTTCAGTGATGATGATGATGTCACGCCAGGCTGGCTAATCAAAAAAAGAACTGAAGACATCAGGAGCTAAAGGGTTCCAGGCTCCCATCCAGCGGCTACAGATTATGGACGTGGAATGATATGCACCCAATTCTGTGAATCAATTAGCACCAACTCCGTGCATGAGTCCATACATTTTACACATTATATATATATATATATATATATATATATATATATATATCTAATTGCCTTATTCTGTCTGTCTGTCTGTCTGTCTGTCTTGCTCCAAAATTGTGTCCTTACGGAGACAAACAGCGGATTGGCCGCTGGGCTCGCCATGGCCCCGCCCCCTTGCACGGATTGGCCTCTCGCCCCAGCCCCCTGCACGCATTGGCAACTCGGCCCCGCTCCCCCTCACACATTGCACGCTCGCTCTGGCCCCGCCCCCCGCACGCATTCCCCGAACCGACTCCCAGGTGAGTGCTGTACCCCCGGGAGCCCACATCAGCATACGCCGGCTGGGGTTGTCGGCGTACGCGGTGTGGGCTCCCGTGCGAGCGGGGTATGCTGGTAACCATGGAACACATCGAGTAATATTGTAGCATGGTTACCTGCATACACCGGCTCCCAGGTGAGCGCATCAAGGTCCTGCAGCGGCGGAACACACACACACGCACACACATAAGAACAGACACACACAAACACATCAGAACACACTCACTCTCACACACACACCTCACACACACATCAGATCGCATCCACATACTCACAACATCCCGTGATATCGCTTGCTTCTCGGCGGCGATACTGTGCAGTGGCCTTCCAGGACCTGCCGGAGGATCATATGGCCGGAAGCATGTGGTATCTCCGGATGTTGTGATTGTGTGAGCGGTATGTGCGATATCGTCAGTGTGTGTGTGTGAGTGTATGCGATCGGATGTGTGTGAGTGTGTTCTGATGTGTGAGTGTGTGTGTGTGAGTGTATGCGATCGGATCTGTGAGTGTCGGCAGAGGAGCACGGCGGGCAGCACAGCTGCTGGGACCGCCCACCGGTGGGCATAGGGAGAAGTGGGGTGTGTGTGTGAGTGTATGCGATCAGATGTGTGTGACTCGCCCACCCCAGGGCTATGGGACACCCGGTGCCGGGCCGGACTAGTCCGGTGGTAGTCAGTGGTGGCTGGGCCCGGCTCCGTGGCCCTGGTGGGTGTCAGTAGAATATGTGGCTGATGACTTTAATGTTTGTGTTCGTGACGCCACCTGTGGTATGCGGCTATTAAGCCGCCGCTGCTGTGTGAGGCCACCGGGATGAGGTTATGGCAGCAATGTTGGTACTGCTCCCCACAGGTGGAGCAATGCCCGGGGCACAGTTGGTGCTTGTGGAAGTCTATGGTGCTGCGTGACTAACACGGTGCAGGGCCGACAAGCAATGAAAGAAACAGGCACAAACAGTAGTCTCTTTACCTTCTCCTCTTTTACTCGGCAGAAACTTAGTCCAGGGAGACCGTCACAGATGGTAAAGATGATCCGGCCGGCCTGGAAGTGCCTGGGGTGATCTTTGGCCAGTTGAGTATGAGGCCTACTCCTTAATCTTTCTCTGCTGTTTTAGGACACCGCACTTTGGGTTCGCAATTGCCCTCTTGCTGCTGGGACTTGTTGTTCGTCCCCTCTTCTGTGTGGTAGACTGCGCAGGCCCTCTCTGGTGCTTCTCTGCTGGAGCCCACACCAGGCCCTTAGGATGCAGTTGTACCTTCAGATTGCTTCTGGGCCAGGGGGGCTTGCAGCTCTCCTGCCCTCCGGATTCAGCTACCAGGGATGGATTTTATGCCCTGGCAACTACAGACTCCGATGTCCGAGTCTCTGCTGTGCCTCTCTGCTCCCCTTGCTTCACTGGGCCAAGCTATCCCAGCTCTAGGCCCCAGTTTACAAGGCAGCACTACTCTGCGTCTGCACTCTTTCACTCCTGTCTCCAGACTAACTAACACTTCCTCCTTCCAGCCAGACTTAAGGAATGCTCCCTGAAGTTCCAGGTTCAGAGCTCCCCCTGCTGGCCGGAGGGAGAACTGTGTTGAGTGTTAACTTACTGGCCAATAGATCTCCCAATTACCTCCAGGCTCAGCATTAACCCTTTTGGGAGGGCAATGCTGTTGTGGCGACCAGGTCCTGGGGCGCCACATGTGCGTGTATACTGTCTGATGTGTGATTGTGGAGCACGATGGGGGGTGCACAGCATGGGGGATGGAGCACGATGGGGAGGGGCGCAGCATGGGGGATGGAGCACGATGGGGAGTGCGCAGCATGGGGGATGGAGCACGATGGGGAGTGCGCAGCATGGGGGATGGAGCACGATGGGGAGTGCGCAGCATGGGGGATGGAGCACGATGGGGAGTGCGCAGCATGGGGGATGGAGCACGATGGGGGGTGCGCAGCATGGGGGATGGAGCACGATGGGGAGTGCGCAGCATGGGGGATGGAGCACGTTTGGGAGTGCACAGCATGGGGGATGGAGCACGATGGGGGGTGCACACCTCCCCCCAAAACACACACACACACCGCCACACACGCACTGCACAACACACCACACACACACACTGGGAACCACAAACACTGCTCTACACAGACACCCACAAACACAGACAACGCCGCACACACACAACACCCAACACACAAACACCGCGGCACACACAAATATACGCACATACCGCACAACACACACATTGCACAAAACATACCTCCCCCCAAAACACACACACACCCCACACCCACACAAACCGCGCAACACACACACAACGCTACAGACACACAGTGCTCCACAAATAACGCAACACACACAACACACAAACAACACCGCTCTCACCCCCCGCCACACCCAGACAACACCCAGAACATTTACAGCGCCTACACAAACACTTGGTAACTACACACAACAACATCTATATATATATATATATAACAAAAATAATACATTAACTACACAATACGTAAATTCTAGAATACCCGGTGCATAGAATCGGGCCACCTTCTAGTATATATATATATATATATATATATATACACACACACACACACACACACACACACAGACTGTATGTGTATATATATATATATATATATATATATACTAGAAGGTGGCCCGATTCTATGCACCGGGTATTCTAGAATTTACGTATTGCGTAGTTCATGTATGATTTTTGTTATATATATATATATATATAGATGTTGTTGTGTGTAGTTACCAAGTGTTTGTGTAGGGCGCTGTACATGATCTGAGTGTCGCGGGGGGTGAGAGCGGTGTTGTATGTGTGTTGCGTTGTTTGTGGAGCGCTGTGTGTCTGTAGCGTTGTGTGTGTGTGTGTTGTGCGGTTTGTGTGTGTGTGGTGTGTTTTGGGGGGAGGTATGTTTTGAGCAATGTGTGTGTTGTGCGGTATGTGCGTATATTTGTGTGTGCAGCGTTGTCTGTGTGTGTGAGTGTCTGTGTAGGGCGTTGTTTGTGATTCCTAGTGTGTGTGTGTTGTGCAGTGCGCGTGTGTGTGTGTGTGTTGGGGGGAGGTGTGCACCTCTCATCGTGCTCCATCCCCCATGCTGCGCACCCCCCATCGTGCTGCATTCCCCATGCTGCGCACTCCCAAACGTGCTCCATCCGCCATGCTGCGCACTCCCAAACGTGGTCCATCCGCCATGCTGCGCACTCCCCATCGTGCTGCATCCCCCATGCTGCGCACTCCCAAACGTGCTCCATCCGCCATGCTGCGCACTCCCCATCGTGCTCTATCCGCCATGCTGCACACTCCCAAACGTGCTCCATCCGCCATGCTGCGCACTCCCAAACGTACTCCATCCGCCATGCTGCGCACCCCCTATCATGCTCCATCCGCCATGCTGCGCACTCCCAAACGTGCTCCACCCGCCATGCTGCGCACTCCCAAACGTGCTCCATCCGCCATGCTGCGCACTCCCAAACGTGCTCCATCCGCCATGCTGCGCACTCCCCATCGTGCTGCATCCCCCATGCTGCGCACTCCCAAACGTGCTCCATCCGCCATGCTGCGCACTCCCCATCGTGCTCTATCCGCCATGCTGCACACTCCCAAACGTGCTCCATCCGCCATGCTGCGCACTCCCAAACGTACTCCATCCGCCATGCTGCGCACCCCCTATCATGCTCCATCCGCCATGCTGCGCACTCCCAAACGTGCTCCACCCGCCATGCTGCGCACTCCCAAACGTGCTCCATCCGCCATGCTGCGCACTCCCAAACGTGCTCCATCCGCCATGCTGCGCACTCCCAAACGTGCTCCATCCGCCATGCTGCGCACTCCCAAACGTGCTCCATCCGCCATGCTGCGCACTCCCAAACGTGCTCCATCCGCCATGCTGCGCACTCCCAAACGTGCTCCATCCGCCATACTGCGCACTCCCCATCGTGCACCATCCGGCATGCTGCGCACTCCCAAACGTGCTCCATCCGCCATGCTGCGCACTCCCAAACGTGCTCCATCCGCCATACTGCGCACTCCCAAACGTGCTCCATCCGCCATGCTGCGCACTCCCAAACGTGGTCCATCCGCCATGCTGCGCACTCCCAAACGTGCTCCATCCGCCATGCTGCGCACTCCCAAACATGCTCCATCCGCCATACTGCGCACTCCCAAACGTGCTCCATCCGCCATACTGCGCACTCCCCATCATGCACCATCCGGCATGCTGCGCACTCCCAAACGTGCTCCATCCGTCATGCTGCGCACTCCCAAACGTGCTCCATCCGTCATGCTGCGCACTCCCAAACGTGCTCCATCCGTCATGCTGCGCACTCCCAAACGTGCTCCATCCGCCATGCTGCGCACCCCCCATCATGCTCCATCCGCTTGGGAGTGCGCAGCATGCCGGATGGTGCACGATGGGGAGTGCGCAGTATGGCGGATGGATCACGTTTGGGAGTGCGCAGTATGGCGGATGGAGCACGTTTGGGAGTGCGCAGCATGGCGGATGGAGCACGTTTGGGAGTGCGCAGCATGGCGGATGGAGCACGTTTGGGAGTGCGCAGCATGGCGGATGGACCACGTTTGGGAGTGCGCAGCATGGCGGATGGAGCACGTTTGGGAGTGCGCAGCATGGCGGATGGAGCACGTTTGGGAGTGCGCAGCATGGCGGATGGAGCATGATGGGGGTGCGCAGCATGGCGGATGGAGCACGTTTGGGAGTGCGCAGCATGGCGGATGGAGCACTTTTGGGAGTGTGCAGCATGGCGGATAGAGCACGATGGGGAGTGCGCACCATGGCGGATGGAGCACGTTTGGGAGTGCGCAGCATGGGGGATGCAGCACGATGGGGAGTGCGCAGTATGGCGGATGGAGCACGTTTGCTCAGCCTCTCTCCTTCCAGCCTCCCTCAGCATCAGCCTCCCCCTCCCAGCCTTCCCCAAGATCAGCCTCTCTGCTCCCAGCCTCCTCCAGCACGCCGTGCTCCTCTGCCGACACTCACCCACACCCGATCGCATCCACTCACACACCCACCCGATCGCATCCACTCACACACACCCGATCGCATCCACTCACACACACAACCGATCGCATCCACTCACACACACCCGATCGCATCCACTCACCCACACAACCGATCGCATACACTCACACACACCCGATCGCATACACTCACACACACCCGATCGCATACACTCACACACACCCGATCGCATACACTCACACACACCCGATCGCATACACTCACACACACCCGATCGCATACACTCACACCCACCCGATCGCATACACTCACACACACCCGATCGCATACACTCACACAAACAGACACTGACGAAATCGCACATACGCGCTGATACTCACAACATCCGGGGATATCACATGCTTCTGGCCATGTGATCCTCCGTCAGGTCCTGGAAGCTCACAACAGCACAGTATCGCTGCCGAGAAGCAAGCGATATCCCAGGATGTTGTGAGTATGTGGATGCGATGTGATGTGTGAGGTGTGTGTGAGTGTGATCTGATTTGTGTGTGTGTGTGTGTGTGTGTGTGCTGTTATGTTATGTATGTTCCGCAGCTGCAGGACCTTGATGTGTGGATGCGATGTGATGTGTGTGTGAGGTGTGTGTGAGAGTGAGTGTGAGCCGGTGTACACTGGTAACTATGATACACATCGGGTAACTAAGGGACCTTAGTTACCCGATGTGTATAATGGTTACCAGCTTTCACGGCCTCCGTGAAGATCCCAGCATCGCAAGGTTATGTGTGGCGCTGCCGGGATCCTGACGGAGCCGGTGTAGAAGCAAGTGATATCCCAGCATGTTGTGAGTGTGTGGATGTGATGTGTGAGGTGTGTGTGAGAGTGTGATCTGATGTGATGTGTGTGTACTCACCTGGGAATCGGAGCCCCGTGTCAGTTGGGCCAGAGCGAGCGTGCATTGCGTGAGGGGGGCGGGGCCTGCAGAGAGCCGGGGCGAGAGGCCAATCCGTGTGGGGGGGCGGGGCCATGGCGAACCCAGCGGCCAATCAGCTTTGTGTCACCGTAAGGACATGTCACGGTGACACAATTTTGGAGCATGACAGACAGACAGACAGAATAAGGCAATTATATATATAGATATATATATATACAGACCAAACGTTTGGACACACCTTCTCATCTCTAGAACAACTGTTAAGAGGAGACTTTGTGCAGCAGGCCTTCATGGTAAAATAGCTGCTAGGAAACCACTGCTAAGGACAGGCAACAAGCAGAAGAGACTTGTTTGGGCTAAAGAACACAAGGAATGGACATTAGACCAGTGGAAATCTGTGCTTTGGTTTGGGGGTGCTTTGCTGGTGACACTGTTGGGGATTTATTCAAAATTGAAGGCATACAGAACCAGCATGGCTACCACAGTATCTTGCAGCGGCGTGCTATTCCATCCGTTTTGCGTTTAGTTGGACCATCATTTATTTTTCAACAGGACAATGACCCCAAAAAACACCTCCAGGCTGTGTAAGGGCTATTTGACTAAGAAGGAGAGTGATGGGGTGCTACGCCAGATGACCTGGTCTTCACAGTCACCAGACCTGAACCCAATTGAGATGGTTTGGGGTGAGCTGGACCACAGAGTGAAGGCAAAAGGGCCAACAAGTGCTAAGCATCTCTGGGAACTCCTTCAAGACTGTTGGAAAACCATTTCCGGTGA
Organism: Anomaloglossus baeobatrachus; assembly: GCF_048569485.1. NCBI lineage: Eukaryota > Metazoa > Chordata > Amphibia > Anura > Aromobatidae > Anomaloglossus > Anomaloglossus baeobatrachus. Next base: position 882,035,531 of record NC_134353.1, on the reverse strand, counting down.
CTACCTCTTGAAGCTCATCAAGAGAATGCCAAGAGTGTGCAAAGTAGTAATCAAAGCAAAAGGTGGCTACTTTGAAGAACCTAGAATATAAGACATATTTTCAGTTGTTTCACACTTTTTTAAGTATTTCATTCCACATGTTTTAATTCATAGTTTTGATGCCTTCAATGTGAATCTACAATTTTCAGAGTCCTGAAAATAAAGAAAACTCTTTGAATGAGAAGGTGTGTCCAAACTTTTGGTCTGTACTGTATATGTTGCGGGCGGAGGAGGGGACGCTTCGCTCTCCCACTGCTCGGGTCCGGCTGCTGCTGCTGCTGCTCGGTGGCTCGAGCGATGGGCCGGATCCCGGGGACTCGAGCGGCGCTCCTCGCCCGTGAGTGAAAGGGGGTGGTTTGGTTTAGGGATATTGTCCGTGACACCACCCACGGTTGTGGTGATTTTGGTGACACCACCGCTGCTCTGGACGGGGATCCCGGGAGCGGTGACAGGGAGCAGCTTGGTTGTTAGTTCTCCCCTCCGTGGGTAGGGGGTTGGTTGTCCCGGGGCCCGGTGATGGGGTAGGGATGGATTGCAGGCAGGTTACAGGGCCTGGTGAGGTGCAGGGTCGCGGGGGCAGCGCTGTGCCGCATGGCACGGTGGTACTCACTCAGCCAATGATGAAGACACAGTTCTCGGTAAAACACACGGCTGGATGGACGGGTCCCACAGACGGCTGCGGTGTTGTTGCTCCCGGCAGGTTGGTGGTGACTGCCTTTCCCTGCACCTAAGTTGTTTGTACGGTTCCAATGGGTTCCCACCGGAAACCCGCTCCCCGGCTTGGATATGGGCCGGAGGAGCCCCTTTTGCCCGCAGGCGCTGGCCCTGAGAAACGGTTGCCTTGGCGGTGGCGGTGTCTCCCTCACTTGGTTGGACTGTTGCCTTCTGTCGGGACTTGACTGTTTGGAAACCCAGGAGGTCCCCTTCACTAACGGATTCGGCAAATTCACGGTGACTCCTAGCCTTGCTGGGGTCCGAAAAGCCCCTGCCAGATGGTGCTGGCTTCTCTTTGTGTACCGGTCCGGTACCGCCGGGCCACCGCCCGTCCACGGTCCTTACGGTAACTCGGATAGGCCACTCCTGCAGACGGTCACCACCGTCTGCCAACCTTGTTGTTCCGCCCGGGCCACACACCCGGACGCTGTCAGTCAGTTACTCCACTACCACACTTTCCTCCTTCCACTTTCACTGTCAAAACTAGACTGTCTGTTTTCCCGCCTCCAGGACTGTGAACTCCTCGGTGGGCGGGACCAACCGCCTGGCCCACCCCCTGGTGTGAACATCAGCCCCTGGAGGAAGGCAACAAGGGTTTTGTGTCTGACTTCGGTGTGCCTGCTGGGAGTGTGGGGTGTGTTGGTGTTGTTCTCTGTGGCCCCTGGCTTGTCCAGGGCGCCACATATATATATTTATACATATATATATATACAGTCAGGGCCAGAAATATTTGGACAGTGACACAAGTTTTGTTATTTTAGCTGTTTACAAAAACATGTTCAGAAATACAATTATATATATAATATGGGCTGACAGTGCACACTCCCAGCTGCAATATGAGAGTTTTCACATCAAAATCGGAGAAAGGGTTTAGGAATCATAGCTCTGTAAAGCATAGCCTCCTCTTTTTCAAGGGACCAAAAGTAATTGGACAAGGGACTCTAAGGGCTGCAATTAACTCTGAAGGCGTCTCCCTCGTTAACCTGTAATCAATGAAGTAGTTAAAAGGTCTGGGGTTGATTACAGGTGTGTGGTTTTGCATTTGGAAGCTGTTGCTGTGACCAGACAACATGCGGTCTAAGGAACTCTCAATTGAGGTGAAGCAGAACATCCTGAGGCTGAAAAAAAAGAAAAAATCCATCAGAGAGATAGCAGGCATGCTTGGAGTAGCAAAATCAACAGTCGGGTACATTCTGAGAAAAAAGGAATTGACTGGTGAGCTTGGGAACTCAAAAAGGCCTGGGCGTCCACGGATGAGAACAGTGGTGGATGATCGCCGCATACATTCTTTGGTGAAGAAGAACCCGTTCACAACATCAACTGAAGTCCAGAACACTCTCAGTGAAGTAGGTGTATCTGTCTCTAAGTCAACAGTAAAGAGAAGACTCCATGAAAGTAAATACAAAGGGTTCACATCTAGATGCAAACCATTCATCAATTCCAAAAATAGACAGGCCAGAGTTAAATTTGCTGAAAAACACCTCATGAAGCCAGCTCAGTTCTGGAAAAGTATTCTATGGACAGATGAGACAAAGATCAACCTGTACCAGAATGATGGGAAGAAAAAAGTTTGGAGAAGAAAGGGAACGGCACATGATCCAATGCACACCACATCCTCTGTAAAACATGGTGGAGGCAACGTGATGGCATGGGCATGCATGGCTTTCAATGGCACTGGGTCACTTGTGTTTATTGATGACATAACAGCAGACAAGAGTAGCCGGATGAATTCTGAAGTGTACCGGGATATACTTTCAGCCCAGATTCAGCCAAATGCCGCAAAGTTGATCGGACGGCGCTTCATAGTACAGATGGACAATGACCCCAAGCATACAGCCAAAGCTACCCAGGAGTTCATGAGTGCAAAAAAGTGGAACATTCTGCAATGGCCAAGTCAATCACCAGATCTTAACCCAATTGAGCATGCATTTCACTTGCTCAAATCCAGACTTAAGACGGAAAGACCCACAAACAAGCAAGACCTGAAGGCTGCGGCTGTAAAGGCCTGGCAAAGCATTAAGAAGGAGGAAACCCAGCGTTTGGTGATGTCCATGGGTTCCAGACTTAAGGCAGTGATTGCCTCCAAAGGATTCGCAACAAAACATTGAAAATAAAAATATTTTGTTTGGGTTTGGTTTATTTGTCCAATTACTTTTGACCTCCTAAAATGTGGAGTGTTTGTAAAGAAATGTGTACAATTCCTACAATTTCTATCAGATATTTTTGTTCAAACCTTCAAATTAAACGTTACAATCTGCACTTGAATTCTGTTGTAGAGGTTTCATTTCAAATCCAATGTGGTGGCATGCAGAGCCCAACTCGCGAAAATTGTGTCACTGTCCAAATATTTCTGGACCTAACTGTATATCTATATATATATATCTATATATATATATATCTATATATGTATATCTATATATATCTATATATCTATATATCTATATCTATATATATATCTATATATATATATATATATATATATATATATCTATATATCTATATATCTATATATCTATATATATATAAAATGTATGGACTCATACACGGAGTTGGTAGAAATTGATCCACAGAATGACTGTAGCCGCTGGATGGGAGCAGGAGAGCGTGTGGTGGTGGTTGGGAAACACATTCCTCCAGGCATTCTGGCCTTTGCACTGGTGAGCATCAGGGAAGAGGTGAAGCCCTGGCCTGGACCCTTCTCCGCAGCTTGGGCATAACCTAGAATAGCACAGTGGCAAGATTACAGCAGAGTAAATAGACAGTCCTAACTCCTTAGTAGGGTGGGTGTTTAGGCTGGAAAGTTGAAGAAGGTTTTGTGGGAATGCTAGTATACAGCATACACCTCTCACATTTTTGTAAATATTTTATATCTTTTCATGGGACAACACTGAAGATATGACGCTGATACAATGTACAGTGTCAGTGTACAGCTTGTATGACAGTGTAAATTTGGTGCCCTCTGAATAACTCAGTACAGTCATTAATGTCTAAACTGCTGGCAATAAACGTGAGTACACCCCTAAGTGAAAATGGCCAAATTGTGCACAAACAGTTAATATTTTGTGTGTCCGCCATAATTTTTCAGCACTGCTTTAACTCTCTTGGGCATGGAAGTCACTAGAGCTTCACAGGAGCCGCTGGATCCTCTTCCATCCTCCATGACGACATCATGGAGCTGGTGGATGTTAGAGACCTTGTGCTTCTCCAGCTTCCATTTTAGAATGCCCCACAGATGCTCCATAGGGTTCAGGTCTGGAGACGTTTGGCCATTCCAGCACCTTTACCCTCACTTTCTTTAGCAAGGCAGCGGCTTCTCCTGGAGATGTGTTTGGGGTCGTTATCATGTTAGAATACAAAGTGAGGGGATCATGCTCTTCTTCAGTATGTCACTGTAAGTGTGCAGTAAGTGCACACACGGGATCTGAAGGAGCTGACAGTGACGTCGCTCATGTAAATCAACGGTATCACACCTACAGGGACGTGACACCACGTAAAGCATGCAAACGCCCATGGAGCGATGCGGCACCCAGGGGACTAGAGCCTCTATTCATTTACATAGGGAACATGCAAGCAATAAAATGTTTTATTTTTCCATTCATAATACACATTATTACAACACAGGGATGGGTAGGAAGGGGTTACTAGGCCACACATCACCCTGCTTGTAAGTCAGAACACATATTGTACGTGACAGGTTCCCTTTAAGCCCCATGATCAAGCCGTTAAATCAGTTTGTGCAACGGTTGGCTTCCCTGCTGCTCGATAGCTGATGGACTGATGGCTGACAGCCGGTTAGGAAGCTCTGGCTCACTCGATTTTGCCCTGAAAAAATGGATTGGTGTCCTTCAAATGTACAACTAGTTCCACAAAATCGAGCCCTCACGTGGATTTGTCAGCAAGAAAATAGCAAAGTTATAGCTCTTGGAAGAAGGGGATAAACAAGTAAACTCACAAAAAATTGCTCAGACATTAAGGGGTTTAATAAAAACCTCCACAAATCAATTATTTTCAGCAATGACTAATGGTAAGTTTTATATCATTTCTTGCCAGTCCAGCTAGCCATTAGTCATACACTATAGGATTGTCAGTCATGGGTAGCAGCCATTTTCCTATATTAAAGCCCTGTCGCCATGTTGAGGTTTATGACCTCACAGCAGCGTTGTCCACGAGTCGTGGAATACTCAGCGAGCACGGTCAGTGTGCGGCAAGCAGCGGTAGAGAGAAGAGCCAAGCACTAACCAGAGCGAGATTTATCAGAGTTTTTTACTTTTTATATTTTATTTTTCTTAATTTCTTTTTTGTGAGGAGAGTTTTCTACCATCCACACACACACTTCTGTGTGTGGAGGGGGAGGCAGCCCGATGGCTGCCCCAGTAGCTGGAGGAAAGATCCAACCGAGAAGACATCTCCCACATGCCAGGAGACCCCCTTACAGCCAGAAGCCTGAACACCATCATAGGCAAACTGGCATTACTGGGTATCTGATGGCAGCACTTAATCATATCAGGCCTTTTATTGATTGCCTGTTCGACCCACCAGAACAGAAAACAGGCCGATATGCGAGACTGAAAAGTCCCCCACCGTGTCCTCCACCACCTGAAACAGGCCGATATGCGAGACTGAAAAGTCCCCCACCGTGTCCTCCACCACCTGAAACAGGCCGATATGCGAGACTGAAAAGTCCCCCACCGTGTCCTCCACCACCTGAAACAGGCCGATATGCGAGACTGAAAAGTCCCCCACCGTGTCCTCCACCACCTGAAACAGGACGATATGCGAGACTGAAAAGTCCCCCACCGTGTCCACCACCACCCGAAAGTCCACAACCTGCAGCAAACATCAGCGCAGAGCAGGGGCATGTAAAGAAACGCCAGAAAACCACCAACACATCAGGTGAGGTGCAGACAACAGCTCCATTACCCCGCAGCATATTCTCCTGTGTGATGCCAGCTTACTATCAAATACTTAAAGTCTGCAGGATGCCTTACTCCTATCCACGACCTATTAAGGTGACTGCTAAACCATACTACAATCCACTACCTCACATGCCACTCAGCTATCCTGCTAGACAGAACTTTCAAGCCATGCTTAGATTACAGGGAGATGGACATCGAACCTGCTTGAGTGGAGATAAGGGCAACGTTTCAAGTATCGGAGACATCATTTGCCCTGGAAGAAAATTCCACAACCCACCATCATTTAGTCGGAGGCCACTTTAGTGGTGAGTGACTTGCAGCGTGCCCATACCTTCTGCACAGCTGCTTCTCTGGACTGATTTTCCGGTTTTGACCTTGGCTTTCTCAATGGATTATGTTTTCGTACTGCCGCCTGCACCGACCTCTGCTTGTTTCCGACTACTCATCCGCCTGCTGATTTTGTACCTTGTTTTCGCTGCCTGCACTGACAAGACCCCAGTTAAAACATCCCTAAAAAAAATCCCCTTTTCTAATGATCCTGCGTTGTCAGACCACCGTTCCCTTTGCTAGGAGGATGTGAAGAGGAGTAGCACCAGTTCTGCACAAATAGCGTGGAAAGCAGAAATGATAAAGGACCACTATGGGACAGAAAAGAGTCCCAGCCTCAATGACACACCAAAAAGAGATTTAAGCATAAACCTATGGAGGAACAACCCATGCGGTGCCCAAAACTGGAGACTGGATCATCCAGGATTTCTGCAGAAGGTATTTCCCCCTGAATCTTCCTTATGACTATTCCCTCTCAAATGCATTAGATTAGTGTTTGTGTCTGACAACTTAGGCAGCCACCGATCACTAGTACAGGGGTCTTGAGTCAGCCACATCACTGCTTCGGGGGGGGGGGGGGTTAAATAGAGCATTGGCAGATGCACTCGCATCAGAAGTGATACGCAAGTGTGACTCTACCCTTAGGCTATGTGCGCACGCTGCAATTTTTTTGACGCTGCGTTTTTGGCAGTTAAAAACGCACAAAAATGCACCCGCGGCAAAAAAAACGGACCAGTAAAAATGCATGCGTTTTTACCGCGTTTTGGTGCGTTTTTGGCTGCGTTTTGCTGCATTTTTCTGCATTTTTCCAATGCATTGCAAGGGGGAAAAATGCAGAAAAACGCAGGAAAGAATTGACATATCCATTTTTTTTTAAGCTCAAAGACGCAGCTTAGAAAAAAAGTTGTGTGCGGACAGTAAAAATGAAAACTCAGAGACTTTGCTGGGGAAGAAAAGTCATGCAGTTTTGAGCCCAAAAATGCACCCAAAAAACGCGCAAAAACGCCGCGAAAAACGCACTGTGCGCACATAGCCTTAGGGAAAGCAATGTGTCCCCCCTAGTCCTGTACATTTCCATATAGAACTGTGTATTGTTACCTGCTGCGTGCTTCGGTGTTACTGGCCCATGGGCTTGTCTCTTTGGGGAAGGCTTCTTTTGGTGTAGCACAGTATGGCTAAACTCCTCTTCTATTAACTAGAAACCAACAAACCAATGGTTGAAACATTAGGAAAGGCGAAAATCACAAACTACTGAGAGGCAAAACCTAAAGGGCAGGTACAGGATTAAAAAAAACCTGACTGCTGTCCTAGAAACAGCGCCACACCTGTCTACAGGTTGAGTCTGGTATTACAGGTTAGCCTTACTGAAAGTGATGGCCTCAGCTGAAATACCACAAACAGACTATAGACAGGTGTGGCGCTGTTTTATGGTAGAAAGCAGCATTGTTTGGGTTTTTTTATTCTTGTACAGCAATTTTTAGAAAATATTTTATTTCTGAATTACATTTTTATAGCAGAAAAAGTTTTGTTACATTAAGTTAAATTAAAAAAAATTCTTCTTTGAGCAAGTAAAGTTTTTTTATTGCGTAAATAAGGTAAATGTCTTTTCTTTAATTATTACCTACCTTTGGACTCAAAAAATTGTGTATACGTCTTTCTAGAAAAGGCTTCTTTAATATGGAGGTGACAGACGGCCGGTCCCGTGGGGATATTTTAAAGAGCTGAGAGATTAATGTCCTCAGATCATACGAATACTTTGAAGAAAGCGGCTCGTACCGACCCCGGCAGATTTTCAACACCAGATGCTTTAAGCTGCCAGCTTCAAACTATAAAATATAAAATCGTGTCATTTATATCCCCTTTCATATAATGCCACACCTCTGTAACGCGGAGGCCTCCTCGTGCTCTCCTAAATTACAAGGTATAGACAACTTTTTTTTACTTAAAGTATGTATTTTGGTTTAAAAAAAAACACTTTTGCAATTGTGTTTCATTAAAAATGTTGTATACTTTGACTCGTATAGCCTTTGTGTCGCTATGTCTACTTCTGGCAGAGCAGAAAGAGCTAACTGAGAATCTGTCAGTGAGCCTGTTCAGACAGTAGAGTTTGTAACTCTTATACTTGCCTTTTTTGGACTCCTCTCAGCTAATATATAACCACAGAGTGTATCAAATGTATCAAAACTGAGCTGAACATACACAGTTGAGAGGAGCTCAGAAGTAAATGACATTGCATTTTCACCTATGTTCACTACTTCCGTCGGGGCATCCGTCCGAACCCTTCCCCCCCCCCTTCACCGCAAAACGTGTTTCGGACGCATGTGCCAACGGGACCATTGACTATAATGGAGCAGACGGAGTTGGTGTGCACCCTGTCTTGCACCATTTTCGGGTGTATACATTTTCTGCAGGCGGACACCCAGACGTAGTCTACTAGCACAGGAGGAGGGTGAAAGGAGGGACAGGAGGAGCAGAATAGGATGCCCATCGGACTGGACCGGACAATTTATATACAGGGTGGGAGATTTTATAAAGATAGGTGTAGGACCTGGCGTTGCCCGGGATAGTAACTGCCTCTCTGTCTCTCTCCCAGTCTGCCTGTCTGTCTGTCTGTGTCTGTCTCTCTCTTTCTGTCTGTCACTGTGTTTGTCTCTCTGTCTCTTTCTCTGTCTGTCTCTGTGTGTGTGTGTCTCTCTGCCTCTATCCATGTCTGTCTCTCTCTTTATCCATGTCTGTCTCTCTCTATCTCTATGTCTGTCTGTCTCTCTCTAGCTCTGTGTCTGTCTCTTTCCCCATCTGTCTCTTTCTCCGTCTGTCTTTGTCTCTATCTCTATCCCTGTCTCTTTCCTTGTCTCTGTCTCTTTCCCTGTCTTTCTTTCCCTGTCTCTTTGTCTTTCTCTTTCCCTGTCTGTCTCCTTCCCTGTCTGTCTCTTTCCTTGTCTGCCTCTTTTTGGAAAGTAACTGTAAAGCGCGGGGTTAAATTTTCCTGTCAAAACATAGTCTATGACATTCCCTGAGTCACATGATGTGTGTGTGCAAAATTTCGGGATTGTAAATACGACGGTGCGGATTCCTTTAGTGGACATACATACACACATACATACACTCAGCTTTATATATTAGATTTGTAGGGTCTACAGGAGAGGGGTCATGGGGTAACGTGCAACTTCAAGGAATGCGGCATAGGTGCTGCTTAAGGTGCTGGTTTTAGTTTAGAAGGCCAAAATCTGGTGACAGGTTCCCTTTAATGATTGTGGAATAACACCAGAGAATGCAGAAAAAAAGAGAAGAAATATGACATGCTCAGACTGCACATGGATTAACATACGAACAGCAGTCGTCCTACTCTCATGGATGAAAATCGGTCCAGTTTTGCATACGTCAGTGTAACTCCAGCCTAAGGCAACCGGCAGCATTGTGATGCTATTAACCTGCAGATTAACCCTATATCTGCAGGGTAATATGGTTTATGGACATGACAAGTTCCATTTTCCACTTTTTGTAGATATTTTAATCTGACACATTGTGGCCATTGAATCTAAGGAGGCTGATAGCGTAGGATATAGGTGTTTATATTATTGGATTATTTTTTTTTTGTTCAGTAAAGTTTTTTGTATTCTTTTATTTATTCATGCTTTGCCTGTGCCCAATACAATATTTGCACTGTAAAATAATTACTCACTGGATGTTTGAGGGTAAAAAGTTCATACAGCACACATCCGAGAGACCAGATATCCCTGAAACGAAAAAAGGGCAACGTTATATTCAGTTATTGTTATAAAAAAAAAAACATAAAAAATATATATATATATATATTTTTTTATATATATATATATATATATATATATATATATATATATATATATTTGTATTTGATTTTTCCCCATGATGTATGAGTATGCGGAGCATTGTTTACTTAAAAAATCATGTCTACAGTCTTCTATATAGTAATCCTCACGTTTTATTGTTGTAGGGTCGGTTTTCGCAGATTTCTGGAGAGAGGTAGTATGGCGTTCCCACACACGTCCGTGCCAGCTCCATGGTGCTATGATGCAAACAACAGGAAGAAAAGAGTCAGAACCACAAAAAAAATATCCTCAAAATGGAAAAATAAAAATGTTTTAATGTTATTTTTGTAGTTATTTTTATTTATTAATCACCACAAATTCTAAATTTCTATGTGATTTTTTTTTTATTTCATTAATTGTATCCATATAGAAATGTTTCATTGGTTACAATATTTTTTTAAAGACAAATTTCACAGCGCCAAATTCTGTGTAACATACTGTATATGCATCATGTTATGGCGCGGAAAGAACTGAACAGATTAATATGTAGGTTTGTAGGAAAAGATTCATTATACTGTGTTTCCCCAAAAATAAGACACTGTCTAATATATTTTTTTTGCTCCGAAAAAATGTGCTAGGGCTTATTTTCGGGGTAGGGCTTATTTCTGGGGAAACATAGGTTGAGGGTAAATTTACTCCCTAAAAAAGGCAGACCCCCCTACCCCCAAGGAGAGCCATACTTACCAGACCCCGGACATCTGCATCGCTCCCAGGTCCTCCTTCGTTCCACAGTGGGAACTCCCAGCAGGCTCTTGTGTGCTCCACAGACATCCTCTCCTGCTTCAGGCCAGTACTCACTCATACACACACATATATCAGTTCACAGGAACATCATACATACACACAGACATACAGAAATATCCGGTGGTACCGTCCTGCTCTGGGGACCTGGGTGGCTGTGGAACGGTGAGGACCTGCGGTGGAAAGCGTGCAGGACCTGCAGTGGAGCATCTCGACGCATTCCACTGCAGGTCCTCGATGTATTCCACTGCCTTCCAGGTCCTCAGAGCAGTACGGTAACACTGGGTGTGTGAGGACGTTCCACTGCAGGTCCTCTATGCATTCCACTGCAGGTCCTCGATGCATTCCACTGCCTCCCAGATCACCAGAGCAGTATGTAGTGCCCCTGAGGCTTCGGTCGCCACCGTTTACTGCATGTCATTTTGGGCACAGTATCCATCCCGGGTATGGGTAGGTTAATGTCTGGTATGTCTCACTTACACCACACAGAGAATGAATCAGCAGTTTCCTTGCATAACACATACAGCAGGTGCTCTCCACTAATTAGGCTGAAGGTGATCACCATAGCAATGGGACTTCCCCAGCTTGGCGATTCATCCGGAGGGAGGGGGGAGCACTGGTAAAGTACAGGAGCAGGGAGAGAATGATCTCAGAACGTCTGGGACACAGAAGAACACGGTCGCCCGGAGGGCATGCTCCAGAGCTCCTCCGGGTAGAATCGGCCAGACCGTGGGCAGGCTGGAGACCTCTGGAGGAAAGGAGCTCAGTACCGGTAAATCTCGTGGGACACAGGAGTTTAACGGTAGCTGAGGAGATACCGAGTCAGCTCTCCCAGGGTCGGTGCTGCTACAGGGTGCAGAGGCCTAGAGCTAGCTATACTTCACGTTGGCAACCAAATCTGCGGGACGGGAGGATTCCATGTCTTCCCGACCACTACCCACATAGCTCAAAGCACAGTGATACATAGGGTCCGGGGTCTAGATCCAGTCAGACTCCACGGTGAGGATCCGCTTCACCTGCGACAGAGCTGGGACACTTAAACAACCAAGGGGGTCCCCAAGGTGCTTCATGCCACGGGGACCAACACAGCGCACACAGAGGAAGGGCCCACAGACTGCCATGCCGAACATACCTTTAACCTGCCCGGGATCGACCGTAGCCCTTCACGGTAAAGAACAGTACCTGGGGTATGGTAGTGAACCAGTAAGTAAAGACCTGGAACCCGCACCTATTGTCTCTGACTCTGAGTGTTGTTGCCTTGCACTCCGGCGCTCTAAGGGACTGCTACCCCCCCATCCTCCTGGGACCCGGTCTGCCTGTGTGGAGTGACACAATCTTGGCTGCACCCAACATCTGCTCTTGTGAGAGACCCTGCAGCGCCAGCTGCCTACCTGGCCACATACCACAGGTGGCATCATGACTGACATTCCTATTCACCCCATCCACCACCATCTCCTGTAATTCTCGGGGTCACGAAACCGGGTCAGGCCTGCTCGTGACGACGCAAAGGATCTGCACCCCCGGCCCAGTGACGTGTCAGGTGAAAACCCCTTAACCCCGGGGTGTTACAAGTACGGTATCACTGGGTGTGTCTGTGCGTTCCACTGCAGGTCCTCAATGCATTCCACCGCAGGTCCACACGTTCCAAAGCCTCTCATTCGGGGATGTCTGCTTTCTTTAATGAAGTGTCCTGCAGTATTTGTTGTCTTTTTTAGCTCTATGGACACTTTATTATTGACCACAACTAGGGCTTATTTCCGGGGTAGGGCTTATTTTTCAGCTTAATCCAAAAAGGACAAAAATTCTTGCTAGGGCTTATTTCTGGGGTTGGGCTTATTTTTAGCCTTAATCCAAAAAGGACAAAAATTCCTGCTAGGGTTTATTTTCAGGGAAACACGGTAACTTGTTTTTAATTGATGGAAATTACTACTTATTCTGGGTTTAGGCTTCAAGTAGGAGGTTCTAATAATTGACAGTTATCTCTATAGGCCCAATCCTATTAAAGTATAGGGCTGCAAAAATCAATTGATAGACAAGATGCAAAGCCAAAGCTGATGTTTTTTTGCTAATTTTGCTGTCTATATCTAATGTAGGTTACAAGAAGTAGGTGACAAATTGATGGTCAATGGTCAGCCATGTTTATTTCTATCTGTAACCATGAAGACAAATAGGTGAACATGAGAGCTGTATATGCAAAACTGTAGAATATTTTTTATCAAGTCTTTTTCAAAGATTTAAAATATATTAGATCAAAACACAATTGGCTACAAAAGGAGGACATATTGTGTAAGGATGACTGATGCCTTTCAACTTAATTCAGCCCATACCCCCCATACATATGTGACGCCCTGGACTAGCCAGGTAATCACAGGTAGGCCCTTACACAAACACCTCCCCCCCTTAATAAGGTGACAGCAGCCAACCTACAAAACCCTTGTCACCTCCCGTAGGGTTTGATATTCACACCAGGGGCGGAGCCAGGTGGTTGGCCACGCCCACCGATGAGGTCACAGGCCCTGAGGCAGGAAAACAGTTTAGTTTGTGTTGTGACAGTGAAGTGGAGTGGAGTTCAAGTGCAGACCTGTGTCCAGGTCTGCCACAGTCTAACACCAGGTGGCTGGGTCGGAGCCCAGTCACCTCTGGCAAGGAGGCAGGTGGTGGTGGCCACCTGCAGGAGCTGGGATTACAGCCAGTGGAACCGTAAGGGATCGGGACCGGGTAGTGGCCCGCCGGTACCGAACCGGGGAACCGATTGGAAACCGGAGCACCAGGAGGGGTACTCAGACCCAGTACGAAGCCCAGAAACAACTGGACCGAGTCGAATCAACTGATTGAGGACTGGACTTTAGGCCCTTTCCCACCTAAGACCCGACTGAAGACAACAGCCCAACGATAGGGGTAGAAAGCCACCGCCCAGGCATTGAGACCCCACGGGCCAGCGTCTGCGAGCACACAGGCTCTACCGGCGCACACAAGGCTGGGGAGCGGACTACCGTTGCTCAGGCAAAGGAGTCAACATTTAATACCAAAGTGAGGTGCAGTAGAAGGGGAAAAGCACAGCTAGCTGCGGGCACCGTCCACCATCTTGTTTGGTTTACCAGAGACTCCAGCGTGTTTGTAATAGTGAGTACAACAGTGCCTTCGGGCCAGCATCATCAGGAACGCCAGCATCATCCCTTCCCACGCCTCAGCACCTCCCTTGGGCCCCCGGGACCATCATCCCCCTACCCACGGAGGGGGTCAACACCAAGCTGCGCAACACCGTCCCCGGGAGCCTAGTCAACGGCAGCGGTGGTGTCCATCCGTTCACCACAACCCATGGGTGGCGTCACAAACTTAATCCCCAAACAACCGCGGCCCCGGCCGTGGACCTCTCCACCGAACACCACCCCTCACATAGCGCCAGCAACTCCCTTTTAGAGCGACGTGACCCCCGGGTCCGTGAGGAGTTCGAGCCACCCACCGACGAACACGGATCCGAGCGGCTCGGCAGCTGGCCGCGCCCCGGGCGGTACACATACATACACATGCAGGCTTGGTTGGGCCGATTTTGCGCTAAAGTGTATTGGTGCTCTTACTTGTTCAGCATCCTTGCTATACCAAAGTCTCCCAGTTTGGCCAATGTTCCATTATTAGTTAGAAAGATGTTCTGTAAATTAAAAGTAAAATGATAAATGACTAGATAGCTTCATCCACATTATTATCAGTGGCAGCTACTGAATAATTACATAAGACTTGTACCTGTGCCTTTATATCACGGTGGAGTACTTTGCGGTCATGGATGTGTTTCAGACCAAGAGAAATCTGCACAAACCAGTTAAGGATCTGTAATGACAAAGCGATTAAGTCTAATAACGTATATATTTATTGTCACATGGAGATTTCCATAAACTTTGACGACTGTCATGGCGGCATCAGGTTATCTTCAGATTACAGAATCTGACACTCCGTCTGAAAAATTGTCTGGTGTCTGGAATTAATGCAGGCAAACTCTGGTATCGACCTGCTGTTTACTGGTTTATAGGTAGGCTAGCGGGGGTTAAGCTCTGCTAGTCTGCTTGTTAGTCTCTTATGATGACATGTTGTAGGAAACCAATCACCTTTGCTCTCCTCCTATTTATGCTGACTGACTCCTTCCACCTATGCCAGTGTAGCGCCAGAGTCCCTGCACTGCTCGCTCTCCACTCTACAGGGACACTAACTCACTCACCTCCGCAGCTGGCCCACATCACTCTGCCTGGCTTCCTCGTGGTCCTGCACGTGGGTGTTCTCTGCTTCCCACCCCCGGGACCTGTGCTTGCTGAACAAGTCCTATTGAAGTGCTCTTAGGGAGTGCGCATACACTGCTGCTCTTCTCTTAAAGGGACAGTGCACCATTTCCTGAAAGTGCGTCTCAACCTATCGCTGAAAGGCACTGGGTACTTAAGGTACCCTCCCACTATGGGAGGTGCCTGAGCAACATTGTTAGTTAAAGTTCAGTTCCCTAGCTGGCTATTTGTTTAACATCCCCCTTTTCCCTGTCCGTTCCTAGCTGTTGTACATCAGCTTCAGCCATCCCAGTGTTTCCTGTTTATACTAGTGACTGTGCCTGTCCATCCTGGCTGTGCTATCAGCCTCAGATGTCCCTGTGGTCCCTGTGTATACTAGAAACTCTGCCTATCTGCACCTTTGTCTGTCCTTGCCCTGAGGGTCAGCTGCCACAATCCCTGACACTGCCCTGGCAGTGGCACCTGGCGTATGCCTCGTGGTGGGCACTTAGTCAAGCTTCTCTGACTAAAGGGTAAGCCCCTGTGGTCTAGTGGGTCCACTTCGGTTCACCACCTATTTACGGGTGTGTCACGGGTAACAGACAGTCATGCGGTTTCTGGCACTAGAAGGTCACAGCATTTGGCTGCACAAAATGCTCCCTGATATTCTGTTGTTCCTGCTGTTAGTATTCATTGTACTAGGTAGCTATCCTGCTGTATTTTCAGCTACTCTCCTTTAGGATCCAGGGGAGCTCTCCTTCCGTCCAGCTGATGATTATCAGTATTCCCCTTGTGCTTAAATACTCCCATCTTCCCTGGGCTTGTGCTGTTGATATTGTTCAGTTCATTCAAGCTCTGGTTGCAAGCAGGTGGCTTGTACTTCACTGTGGTATCGTTGCTGTAACTTTGCTGAACTTCTACTGTCATCTGTGGATAAGTAGTTCATGCTTGTTCCCCTTGTCTCTTCTTTAGTGTTTAGTGGGGTTGATGAAAATCTCATCCCATTTGTTCCCTATTTAGGGCCCAGCCTTAAGGATACTTAGGGTCAGGTATCCAGATGGTGCCGAGGTGAGGGACCCCAGGGACCAGCAGTAGGTTTGGTCAGATCACCATCTTCCCTTTCCCTAGACAGAGGGTTTCCCTTCCCTTTCACTTGGTACTTCCTCGTACCTAGAGTGACACCACCTTACCATCTCCTGCGGCGAGCATTACAGCCAGGTATAGTTTATCTGGTGAGGTGTGGTTTTCCAGAAAGTTGTTCTTATTGCTTTATGCGGTTGTGGAGCTTACCCCTGTTGTCTTTTCTAGATACTTTCCTGCTCTTGTTTTCCTCCTGAATCTCCTTTTGTTTAATCCTGTGTGTGTGCAGTGTGTCAGAGTTTTGGTTTTCTCTTATCTGACTTTACATGTGGTTAACTTCACACTCCTGCCCCATCCTTCCCTGCTGGAGAGGGGGTGGGGGGTATCAGATTAGGTCTGGTCAGGAGCAGGGCTAGGAATGGGACTCAGGCATTTCTACCATTAGGAGTATCCCTGAGGTTAGGGATAACATTGGGCCCCTATTCCTCGTTATCCAACAGTCACATTGTGACACTTATGTGTTCCTCCGATTACACGTTGTTCCTGATAAATTACCGCTGCAGTCAATCATGAGCCTTAGCTGTCAGGTCACCAAAGAATTCAATATCATTGCTTGCCTCCCGGAGACCATTTGAGCAGCCCGTGTTGGAGCCACATCATTTTATGGGGTGTTTTACCTATCTCTTGCTTCTGTACTTTTTCTTTTAAGTTAAGCGGGCTTTACACGCTACGATATATCTAACAAGATGTCGGCGGGGTCACGTCGTAAGTGACACACATCCGGCATCGTTAGTGATATCGTAGCGTGCGACTGTGAACGAGCAGAAATACTCACCTTCTCGTTCATCGTTGACACATCGCTCTTTTTTTAAAAATCGAATGTCCGGTTGTTCAATGTTCCCGAGGCAGCACACATCGCTACGTGTGACACCCCGGGAACGATAAACACAGCTTACCTGTGTCCCACCGGCAATGCTGAAGGAAGGAGGTGCGTGGGATGTTTACGTCCCGCTCATCTCCGCCCCTCCGATTCTATTGGCCGGCCGCTGTGTGACGTCGCTGTGACGCCAAACGTCCCTTCCCCTTCAGGAAGTGGATGTTCGCCGCCCACAGCGAGGTCGTTTGGAAGGTATGTACGTGTGACGGGTGGTTACAGCATTGTGCGACACGGGCAACAAATTGCCCGTAATGCACAAACGATGGGGGTGGGTGCGATCGCAAATGCAATCGCACGATTAATTGTAACGTGTAAAGCGGGCTTTAGACAACTCCTTAAATTTCAAGGCAATAATTCTGAAATAGGAAAATACTGGAGTCAAAGCTTTTATTTGCATTGGTCCACAATGAAGGCGTATCCTCCTTGTAGTCTTTATCTCACAAAACCGTGACTAACCCGAAAATATTTCTGGTGAAGCATCAAAGTGATATAATATTTTCTGGTTACATTGAGTTTACTGTAAAACTAAGAAGGAGCCACTAATAGAGGAGAGGTTAAGAGATTGAGCAATTCTATTGAACGGATTGTCCACTACTTTGACATTGATTGCCTATTCTTAGGCGGGCTTTACACGCTGCGACATCGCTAGCAATTGCTAGCGATGTCGAGCACGATAGCACCCGCCCCCGTCGCACATGCGATATGTGGTGATTTCTGCCGTAGCGAAAATTATCGCTCCGGCAGCGTCACACACACATACCTGGTCGGCGACGGCGCTGTGACCACCGAACAATATCTCCATCAAGGGGGAGGTGCGTTCGACGTCACAGCGACGTCACTGCGGCGTCACTAAGCGGCCGGCCAATAGAAGCGGAGGGGCGGAGATGAGCGGGACATAACATCGCGCCAACCTCCTTCCTTTCGCATTGTCAGTGGACGCAGGTAAGGAGATGTTTGTCGTTCCTGTGGTGTCACACACAGCGATGTGTGGTGCTGCAGGAACGACAAACAACATTGTATCGACAGCAGTAACGATATTATGAAAAGGAGTGACGTTTCTCTGATCAACGATTTTTGACGTTTTTGCGATCGGTGATCATCTCTCCTAGGGTTTACACGCTGCGATGTCAGTAACGGTGCCGGATGTGCGTCACTAATGACGTGACCCCGACGATATATCGTTACCGATGTCGCAACGTGTAAAGCCCTTTGGAAGCAGGGGGATTTCCTTGATTCCACTCCCTGCTACATCTGGGAGTTGAGGTGATATGTGCATGACATACAAGCCATTGTTCAGGAAACAATATGAGCAGCAGGGGATTAGAAAAACTATAATATCTCTGTTGATCTACTGGTGTTGTGAATGCCTTGATGCCGTTGATGTGATTAATTAGATGAATTCATAAAAAATAACAATTGGAGATTTAATTCACGGTATTTTTGCATCACCACCATTGTTTGATCCAGGAAACGCTTGGAACTTCATATATAATATCCCTTGTGCTTACTTGTATGCACTGATGGTTTGAGCAGCTTTTATAATGGACCCCATGGACTAGCCTTGTTTTTTGACTGGGATTAACCTACTATAATACTGAGCACAATATTTTAATAATAATATTTTTCTCTGAAAAAGGAATATAAAAAAACATTCTGTATATATTATTGATGAATAAAATAAAAATATGCATAATTTGATACTGACTCAAGTCTGTTGTATTTTGAAGATGTTGTTAGAGTCCTAAGGTATCCAAAAAGATGGGTTTATTGAACTTCTGTATTGTATTAACGTGTAAAGCCCGCCTGAGGATAGGTCATCAATATCTCATCAACCGGGGTCCGACACTCCACAACCCCAACAATTTGCTGTTCTTAGTCCCGGCGGCGGCAGCAGGCAGCTGGAAATCCTCAGTTCCGGAGCTGCTCCATCTTCTGATAGAGGCCGCGGCCGGGTACTGCACATCTGCCTCCCATTCTAATCAATAGGAGGCAGATGTGCAGTACCTGACCAACAACCTCCTCTTTCGTCCATCTTCATCCTGCTTCTGAAGCCTGTGTGCTTGACGCGTCCCACGTCATACACAGTCACCGGTCCCGCGCAGGTGTCGCGGGCGGGGAGGGGACGCTGCGCTCACCACGCTTGGGTCCGGCGCTGCTGCTTCGCTTGCTGCTTGGTGGCTCGAGCGGTGGGCCGGATCCGGGGACTCGAGCGGCACTCCTCGCCCGTGAGTGAAAAGGGGAATGGTTTTGGGGATTTGTTATCCGTGACGCCACCCATGGTTGTGGTGAGGTTGTGACACCACTGCTGCTCTGGACAGGGATCCCGGGAGCGATGACAGGGAGCAGCTTGGATGTTGTTTTTCCCCTCCGTGGGTCGGGGGGTTGGTTGTCCCGGGGCCCGGTGAGGGAGGAATGGCAGGTGGGTTACGGGGCCTGGTGAGGTGCAGGGTCGCAGGGGCAGCGCGGTGCCGCACGGCACGGTGGAACTCACTCAGCCAATGATGAATGCAAAGTCCCCGGTAAAACAAACGGCAGGATGGACGGGTCCCACAGACGGCTGCGGTGGTTCTTCGCCCGGTAGGTTGGCGGTGACTGCCTTTCCCTGCACCTGTGTTATGTTCTCGGTTCTGGTGGCTTCCCACCGGTAATCCGCTCCCCAGCTTGGATGGATGCTGAGGGAGCCCCTTTTGCCCGCAGGCTCTGGCCCTGGGAACTGTAGCCTTGGCGGTGACTGTATTTCCCTTCACGGTTTGAGCGGTTGCCTTCAATCGGGTCTTGACTGCTGAGAAACCCCGGAGGTTCCCTTCGCTAATGGATTTGACCGGTTTTACGGCGACTCCTAGCCTGGTCGGGGTCCGTAGGCCCTGACGAATGGTGCTGGGTTCTCTTCGCTCCCCGATCCGGTACCGGCGGGCCACCGCCCGTCCCCGGTCCTTACGGTTCACGTCAATCAGCCCCTCCTGCAGACGGTCACCACCGTCTGCTAACCTTGCTGTATGTGCCCGAGCCACACACCCGGACACGGTCAGTCTGCTCCGCTACCACTTCACTCCTCAACTCTCAAACTGAACTCTGCACTACTCTCTCCTCTTCCTTCCTTTTCCCGCCTCCAGGACTGTGAACTCCTCGGTGGGTGGGGCCAACCGCCTGGCTCCACCCCCTGGTGTGGACATCAGCCCCTGGAGGGAGGCAACAAGGATTTTTGTCTGACCTTGATCTGCCTAGCCGGGGTGTGGGGTGTGTTGTTGCAGTACCTGTGACGTCCTGGCTTGTCCAGGGCGCCACACAGGCGCACTACAATACTTTGATCTGCCCTGCTCAGGGCAGATCAAAGTGCACCTATGAAGGACTTCAATGCTGACGAGTGTGGATGATGTAGGATGTGTCATGCACCCCGGCTTCAGAACAAGGACGACAAATATGGCCGAAAGAGGAGGCACCGGCAGTGGAGAATGGAGATGCCCATATAACCCAACTCCACCGCAGTGACCGTTTAGGTAAGTATTATAAAGTGATTTTTACGTTCTACACGGCGGCCTGGGCATAAACAGCATGTTAGAACACTGTATATAAGAGCCCAGTGGTGGTGGCCCCAAATCTGGTGACAGGCTCCTGTTAATGAATTTGGTGCCTCTCCTAAATTGCGTGCTCCTCTGCACTGCTGCACTAAAAATACTACTGCAGTCAGGAAGAATTTTTCTGGTGTACGACAGCCATCATATTTCATGAATTTGATGGTAGGGGGTGGCCGTGCTCCTGTACCACCCCAGCTCTGCCCACTTTAGTAGAGCTGATTCAAAGTAGTGTGAAAATTACAAAAGTTGCAAAAGTTTTAAAAAACTCCACATTCGTAGAATTTTTGCAAATTTTTCAAAGCTTTTCCACTAACTTTTGGGGCATAAAAGCTTTGATGAATTCATGGCTTCGGTGTTTGAGTTTGCCTCATTCTCAGGGACGGACTTGCGATTGGTGCAACCCGTGGAGCCGCAGGGGCCCAGGTAATAAGGGGGCGCAGTTCAACCTACAAAATAGCAAACAGCTTCTGTCACAGACACGGTATTGGACTGCAAAGGGCCCATATATTGTTTTTGCACAGAGGCCCTCATTTGACTGTCCGCCCCGGCTAGCCCTTATTCCCCTCCGATCTGTCACGGGAGAGTGTAAAAGCCCCATTATACATTATATGGTCATCTGTCATACCCCAATCAGCAGATTGGGACAGCTTTCTCTAATGTGTATGGGGGTCTTTAGAGAAACATAGAGGAATTGCTCTAAAATGACTTTTCCAAAGTTAAAGGCCCTTATAGGCTTTGTGCACACAGTGTGTTTTTTATTGCGTTTTTTGATGCATTTTGTCACAAAACTGCAAACAAATCCTTATGCCATCAAAGTCAATGAGAATCCTGAAGTTTAGTGCACACGTTAAGTATGTTCTTCTTGCAGATTTAGTGCAGAAAATAGTCTGCAGCATGGCAATTCTTTCTTTTGAATTCAATTGAAAAATGCATGCAAAAACGCAAAACGTGCATTTTTGCAGCTGTGTTTTTCCTGCCAAGAGATACAGAAATTTCTGCAACCAAATCCGCAACGTGCGCACAAACTTATGTTCTCTCCAACTTAGCTTTGAAATCTGGATGAAATGTGACTAATTTACTGTATTAGTTTGGAAAGCAGCTTGTATATCAGTAAGCGAGCTACACTGATTTCTTAATGTAATGAGGCGCTTACATGCTGAACCTTGGAAATCAATTCACTACATGCAAGTTCATGACCTGGAATTGTTGACTCCGGTCTCCACATCTCCTCCCGCCATTCCCATTCTTATCTAAAATGACTACACAGACACCGAATATCTTTGGATAATTTTGGCCATAGCAGCCATTTATTAACAAAATGACATAACCAATAAAATTGCAATATGGTAAGGTCCTTGAAGCTACAAACCCTGGTGATTCCTATAAACCGAACCATAAAACCAACTTGCTCCCAGCCGTTACCCACACTGGCTCAGGCGCACCACACTGTAAGGGTTAATCCTTTGTTAACCCCAACATACCCACAGGGGCCCCGACATCCCCGTCGGGATTCCCCTCAAAATCACCAGGTGCCCAGCCATTCTGCCAATGAGGGGATCCATACCCGTATGGATTCCCCGAACAATTTTAAACCAACTTCAAGGACCCACCAATAAAACGCCAACCAGCCACTACGACCCGAGAAACCCACTCAAACCCCCCCCTCCCATACAATGCACAACCCAGTCATACCACGAATATTAGGGAGGGCCGGGTGGGACTCTTCCTTCAGCCAGGGGAGCGGGAAAGTACCGCTCCTCCCCTTTGGCTATCCAATCCCTTCAAAACGGGCTCACTCCCCCTCCCCACCCATGACACCCTGACCTCCCCACCAATCAGGGGTCATGCCGGCCTCCGCAAATGCCCCGGGGGGGGGCAATGCTCCGTCCTCTCTTGACCCTGGAATTGTTGACTCCGGTCTCCTTCACATCTCCTCCCTCCATTCCCATTCTTATCTAAAATGACTACACAGACACCGAATATCTTTGGATAATTTTGGCCATAGCAGCCATTTATTAACAAAATTACATAACCAATAAAATTGCAATATGGTAAGGTCCTTGAAGCTACAAACCCTGGGGATTCCTATAAACCGAACCATAAAACCAACTTGCTCCCAGCAGTTACCCACACTGGCTCAGGCGCACCACACTGTAAGGGTTAATCCTTTGTTAACCCCAACACACCCACAGGGGCCCCGACATCCCCGTCGGGATTCCCCTCAAAATCACCAGGTGACCAGCCATTCTGCCAATGAGGGGATCCATACCCGTATGGATTCCCCGAACAATTTTAAACCAACTTCAAGGACCCACCAATAAAACGCCACAACGAAGGCACCTTGATGACCTTCAAGTGCCTGAGACCCCCCTCAACCGCAGGGCCCTTTCAATACCTCCCTGCAGGCCGAGGGCCCACAAATCGATCCCCACCGCATTCAAGTGCACCCCGTCAGCCAACCAGAATTCCTCTTCCGTCCTTTCCAACTCAACATGCCGGATAAAAACACCCCCATTCCGACTAACAAACTTCAAAATCGCCCTATTAACCTTTGCCCGCGCCTTGTTCAGCCTATCAACAGACCGCGCTTTCCGCCAACTCCTTCTCGCCACCATCTCTGACCAAACCAACGTAATCCCTGGGAAGGACACCCATAGCCGTAACAAGTCGTGCTTGATGTCTTTTATCAAGATTCTAAAAGGCCGTTCCCCTAGATCATTCCCCCCAACGTGCAAGACCAAAACTTCAGGAGGCCTGTCTAATCGGGCATGTCTATGCACCTCTTGTAACACCCTGCTCCACCCTAACCGCGAGCCATCGTACGAGAGCCACGTCCCTGGCGAAGCCTAACTGTCTCCCGTTCCTTCTCGCATCCGCTCGCCGGGCTCCCCAATACACGTAAGAATGGCCAAGGATCCAGACCAGCAAGGGGGAGGGAAGGGGTGTTTCTGCAATACAAAATGCACAAAGAAACAACACCATTTTAGTGCCTTATACCCTCAAATCGAAACACAAAACACGCAGGCCGCCCCCCCCCCTTTTACTGTAAGGCTCCCTACTTAGTTCCCGACCACCGCCTGGGGGCGGACGTACAACTTAAAACGCCCCGACTTCCACCTACCAATCTGCTTAACCGTGTCTTCAGACAAACCGCACATAGAGGCCTCTGTTGCCGCCCCTATGCGAAAGGAATGTGATCCGAAAGACTTAGGATCTAACCCCAACGACTTCAAACATGCCCTGAAAACACTCACAAATTGGTATCGCGATAAAAAAGACCCATCGTCATGACATAACAGGGGGCCGTCCACCTTTTGACGGATCTGTTCGAAATTCTCGAAACACTTCAACGGGCACATATCTGATCCCCCAACCACTCCCAAACAGACTCGCCTGCCGGCCCCTCGTTGATCAGTTTTAGATTTTCTTATCAAAAATTCGATTCCCCTCTCCACAGCCATAATGTCACCACGACTCAAACCCCCGGGGGACACCTTACTGGGAGATACCAATTCCCCAACCCGCAGGGCTCCAAAAAACGCCAAGGAAAATGCTAACCTAAACAAACGTTCCTCAAACAGAGATGTACAAACCTCCCCCAACACCCCACCCAGCCGCTCCAATAAGCCGAATGACACCGGTCGTCTACCATCCCGTAGCTTTCGTCCTCTGCGAAAACCCTTCAATGCCTGGACAACCAAAAAACTCTTAGTTAAATCCCGTAAACCTCGCAACCGGAAACCAAATGCTAACCCTGCCATAAAACGATTTACCTTCGCAACAGATCACCCTGAAACCGCCACCTCCCCCAACTTTTCCAACAATATTCCCAACTGATCCTCCTCAGAAAAATCCCCACCCTGCAACCACTGCTCCCAAAGCACCCATGCTGCCTGATACGCTGTCCATGTGTTACCCGACAAGGAAGCCCGAATTAGCGGTCCCGCTGCCCGAAGACCACGTTCCAAAGCTGTGCCGGGCACTCCAAGCCGCTGGACTCTGCCTCTGGTGCGCAAACCCGGAACCGATCCCACTGGAAACGAGAGAGGGAATCAGCTATTAGGTTCTGAACGCCTGGCACATGAGCCGCCGTAACACACGCGTTGATTTGCAAACAAACCAACATCAACTCCCGTAACACCCGAACAACCGGAGGAGAGGACGCCGAAAACTGATTAATCGCCAGCACCATCCCCATATTGTCACAGTTAAAACGGATCTTCTTGTTTGCCAACTGGTCTCTCCAAAGATGCATTGCCACCATTATTGGAAAAATTTCCAATAGCGCCACATTTTTTGTCAAGCCTTCAGCCATCCAGTTTTCCGGCCACCGACCCACACACCACTGACCCTGGAAGAAAGCTCCAAAACCCGAGCTGCCCGCCGCATCCGTGAACAACTCCAAGTCAAAATTGTCCACTACGTCCTCCATTAGCAGGGAACGACCGTTGTAGTACTCCAAAAACTGTCCCCAAACTGCTAAGTCCGCTTTGTGTTCTGCCGATAACCGAACGTAATGGTGCGGAGCAAGCACCCCTGCCGTGGCCCTGGCAAGTTGTCGCGAAAAAATCCGGCCCATTGGCATCACCCGACAAGCAAAGTTAAGTTTTCCCAGTAGGGACTGAACCTCCCTTAATTGCAACTTCTTTTCCCGCCGTGCCCTTGCCACCTCGTCCTTCAGTGCAGCAACCTTGTCCTCGGGAAGCCGGACTTCCCAGGCCACTGAATCGATCACAATACCCAAAAAACTTAAGCTAGTAGTTGGCCCCACAGTTTTTTCAGGTGCCAAGGGCACCCCAAAGCGGTCCGCAACCCACTCCACAGTTGCCAAAATCCCGGCACACTGCGCCGAATCGGCAGGACCTACACACAAGAAGTCATCGAGGTAATGTACCAATGCCGACAAGCCCGAAACGTCCCGAACAACCCACTCCAAAAAGGAACTAAACGTTTCGAAAAATGCGCATGAGAATGAGCACCCCATGGGCAGACAGCGATCTACAAAATAAGCCCCTTCCCAAAAACAACCCAACAACCGGACGCAATCTGAGTGCACTGGCAAGAGCCGAAAAGCTGATTTAATATCTGTCTTAGCCATAAGTGCCCCCTTTCCACATTTTTTTACCCACCTTATGGCCTCATCAAATGACGTATATACCACCGAACACAGTTCAGCCGGTATCCCGTCATTTACAGACCTACCTCTTGGGTAAGACAGATGGTGAATCAGCCGGAATTTCCCTGGCTCCTTTTTTGGCACCACCCCCAACGGCGAGACCACCAGATCGGGAAAAGGAGGGGCCTGGAATGGCCCCGCCATCCTCCCCAAAGCCACTTCCTTGCCTAATTTCTCCGCCACGACCGCCGAATGCTGGTAAGCTGACAAAAAGTTCCTCATTGCCCCTGGGACAACAAAATCGGGTGCCGGAATTCTGAAACCCTCCCCAAATCCCAACCGCAAAACTTCAGCTTTATCCTCATTAGGGTACCTATTTAGGTACGGAAGCATCGCGGCTAAGCTCACCGGCGTCAGACCCTTGGGTATGAGTGGTGCCGGGCTTGGAATTGCCTTTCTTAAAGCACTTTGCCGCTCCATGTGAGGTCCCATTACAATGGGTACAGAGGTGCTTGAAACGGCAGGTAGCCCCGAACTTGCATTGCCCCTCATTGAATTGCCAACACACGCCGGGCTTTTGTGATCCCCCCTGACCCTGTTGACTACTGGCACCCTGTGTTCCAGACTGGCCGGCCGACCCGGCCCCACCCTGAAAGGGCTGGCCATACCTAGACGGCGCCATAACCCGCAACTACAACCCGATATCTTTTTGGTCCCATCTAATAGAAGGCCGAACGGCCTTCCGCTGACGAAACTGTTCGTCATACCTAAGCCAACTCTGTCCCCCATACACCCTGTAAGCCTCACCAATAGAGTCCATATAGCAAAACAAATGTGAACAGTTCTCCGGCGCCTTCTCGCAAATCACGCTCGCCAAAATTGCAAAGGCTTGTAACCAATTATTAAACCTCTGAGGGATCAAGCGCCATCGCCGCTTCTCCTCATCTTCTTTCTTGCTATCCTCCTTTTTTCCTTTGTCCAAATTAAATTTGGCCAACGGAAGGAGGGAGAAGATCTCGACATAACATCTTTCCAGATCTTCTCCCTCACCTCTTTCTTAAGATGGGAACCCAAGGGGCCCTCAAAACAGACGTAAACCTCGCCACGCGCCCTATCATCTAAATGAATCCTGTCCTCCTTATTCTTTTCCGTCTGAACCGACACCGACACCGGGGAAGAAATACCTGCAACCGGCGTTTCACTAATGCCCAGGGCAGGTGGATTAATCCAAGCCCCCACTGGCCCTGAGTGTTCCCGTGCCCCCCCAATCCGCTCCAGCAACGTACGCACACAACCTATAAGCTCTCCCAGCTCCCCCCTTCCCGACACATACCCTCCACCCCCCATGGGTACCCCCTGACTAAACCCTGGGTGACCTACATCCCCCCTTGCATTCTGGTCCTGACAGTACTGAGCAGACAAACAAGACATAGAGGCATACTCACCGGGCTGCACGAGGGTAGAGGCCCCGCCAGCCGGACCACCGGACTCCAGACGTCCCTCCAGCTGCTCTGTAGACTCCCGGCTCCCCTCATCCGCTTCGCCACCGTTGGCCCCTGCTTCTGCAGGGCCGGAAGATCCC
This sequence comes from Anomaloglossus baeobatrachus, assembly GCF_048569485.1. Lineage (NCBI taxonomy): Eukaryota > Metazoa > Chordata > Amphibia > Anura > Aromobatidae > Anomaloglossus > Anomaloglossus baeobatrachus. Next base: position 882,008,409 of record NC_134353.1, on the reverse strand, counting down.
TCCAGTCGCTGATCCTGTAGCTGATGTCCGCCCCGCCAGCCGGCTGCAACAGGGGGCTGTCTGCGTTCCTCCAAATCCTGCCGTCGCAGCTCCCCCATGCCACTCCACGGGGCCCCCCCTCCGTTCTGGGCCTCTGCTGATGAGGGCCCTGCACGCCAGGCCCGGTGCACTACCGATCCCAGCCGTCTTGCTCCGCCCCCTCCGCTGGGGTCCGCCCCCTCATCCGTCCTTCGCTGCAGACAGGGCTCAGGGTGCTCGGCAGGCACATCACCAGAGTGCCCCGCCGCAGCTCCCACATCCATCGCTGACACAGTGGGAGCAGGCCCCGCCCCCAACTCCAGCAGAGGCCTGCTCACCGCCGCTGGACCCAGCCGCACATGAGAATTCCTCCCAGACCGGGGCCTGCTGGACTTTTTTGCACGTGGCGCTCGGCCTGGAGGGTCCCCGGAGGGGCTTCTGGGGCGTCGCTGGGCCCGGGGAGTCAGATCAGGGGATAACCGCTCCGGCGGTTTGGACTTACGGAGGCGCCGCTCACGTGGGGGGGAAGTCCCCTCCGCCTCCAGACTCCCTCCGATGATTCCCTGCACTGTCGCCTGCAGCCAGCCTGGAGGACGGTCGCCTGCCGCCGCTCTCAGCCGCTCCAGGATTTCCTCAACAGTCTCCATAGCCGCAGGTAAGATGGATGCGACTCTTCCTTCAGCCAGGGGAGCGGGAAAGTACCGCTCCTCCCCTTTGGCTATCCAATCCCTTCAAAACGGCCTTCAAAACGGGCTCACTCCCCCTCCCCACCCATGACACCCTGACCTCCCCACCAATCAGGGGTCATGCCGGCCTCCGCAAATGCCCGGGGGGGGGGGACACATGTGACTTCCTCCAATCATTTCCTGCAGCCAGAAGTATTCTGTAACGCTGGATGTAATGTGTAAGCAGGGGAGGACGGCGTGCAGCACCCACTGGAGATCACAGTAAGGACCTGACATCCGGGTCTGATAAGTATGAGTCTCCTGGGAACTGGGGTGTCTGCTTTTTTGGGGGGGGGGGGGTAAACTTACCCCCAACCATGTTTTTCCAAAAATAAAACCTCCTCCAAAAATAAGCCCTAGTGCTTTTTTGGGGGGGGGGGGGCAAAAAAAGTATAAGACAGTGTCTTATGTTTGGAAAAACACGTATATATATATATAATATATAAGGCTGAGTGTATGTATGTGTGTGTATGTATGTATGTGTATGTCTGCTAAAGGAATCCACACCGTCATATTTACAATTACAATATTTTGCACAGACATCTCACTTGACTCAGGGAACGTCATACACTTTGTTTTGAGGGTGAAATTTAACACCGCTCTTTACAATTACTCTCCAAAAAACCTGCTTACATTAAAGTCAATGGAGCTGGGAGCTACAGGTCATTAATTAATTAATAATTAATTTTTTCCTTTTTTTTCCATCCAGCATCACTGAATTGCAGAAATATTTAAATTTGTTGGAGTGCAGTATGTGAAATCTCTGCTTACTGCCAACCTGTGATTGGCAGCGTCTGGGAGGTCCAACGTGTACGCCCTCCCGATAAGACTTTGAAGAAACACCCAGTTGTTCTGCAAGCAGAGATTTCACATACTGCGCTATAAAAGTGACAAATGTGATTATCTCTGCAATTTAGTGATGCAGTGCAAACTCGAAAAAAAACAGCAGAATCAGGGTAACTTGGGGATTTTTACAAGCTATTTAATTTTTTTTTGTAACAAATGACAGATCCTTATTAAAATTATTTTTAGAGAGAGGGCGGAGGAGGGGATTAGGCTATAGAGTAGCCATATAAACTACCGTATTTTCCGGCGTATAAGATGACTTTTTAACCCCTGAAAATCTTTTCAAAAGTCGGGGGTCGTCTTATACGCTGGGTGTCGTCTTATACGGCGGTGCACGGTGCTGCATGAGCCTATTCTTTACTAATTCCCTCCTACTGGTCCCCTTCTTACACACAATAAACATTATTCTCACCTATCCTCAGTTCCCGCAGTGCCTTCAGCTTCTTCTGGCAGACTGCAGGCACATAGACCACTCCGCGATAGCATCCTGTACATGGGGCCGCCACCGTCATGGCCTTACTGCAGTTGAAAGCTTTGCGGTGCCGTAAAGCATTCAACTGCAGTAAAGCGAAGACAGCAGTGGCGGCCTTGTGTACAGGACGCGATCATGGAGGGGTTTATGTACCTGCGGTCTGCAAAAAGCACTCCTCCATGATTGCATCCCATACATTGCGCCGCCGCTGTCAGCGATTTACTGCAGTTCAATGCTTTACGGTAGCTAGTAAAGCCATGACGGCAACCAGCAGCCCCGTGCATTGGATGCTATCACGGAGGGGTCTATGTGCCTTGCGGTCTACAAGAAGCAGCTGAGGTCACCATTGGACTGTAGGAGAGGTGAGAATAATGTTTATAGTGTGTAAACAACGGCATATAAGGTGAAAAGAAGGGGAACAGTAGGACCATTACTAAACAATGGGCTCATTACTACAAGGGGGGGACAAGGATGGGCACATTACTAAACAATGGGCACATTACTGTAGGGGACATTACTAAACAATGGGCACATTACTGCAGGGGACATTACTAAACAATGTAGAAGAAAGAACCGGATGCACAGCTCAATGCAGTAAAAAGCTGGGTGCTGCAGCCTGCATGAAACAGGGATTGAGAAAACAGAGGCAAGCTCATGCAAAACCGGCGCACAACCCAATCATATAAATTAGTCGGTGACTGGTGTAATGGGGTCAACAAGTCCGACTGTATCCCTTCTGTAGAAATGGCTTTGAATACTGTTCCAGCAATTGCCCACAAGGGGGCAGCGGCGTACTGTACAACGACAAACACAGAGCTGGGAAATTCCCCACAGGAGCTGGTGTGTGAAAAACCAGAAGAGAAGACGCGGGAAAGTGTTGTTCAGCTCCGGAGCTCAGTGAGGAGAGTCCTGCGTGTGGACTCCCTGAAGAGAGGGCTCGTTTTGCCGCAAAAGTCAGGAAGAAATCACCCGGTGAAAGCAGTTTCTGTCACTCCCAGTCTGCAGAGCTTTGTTTTCCTCAGGGAGTTAACCGGACTACCGAGCACCGCCATCTGAGTGTAATTGCAGGGACTGTGACCTGCCTTCTTCTGCCCGGCGTGCTCCGGGACCAAAAGACTACTTATAATCCGTCACCAGCTGGGGAAAATAAAAGAAAAGAAAAGACCGAGGAGCTTCATCTCTCCAGCGCTGCACCGGGACCCATCACCGCGAGACCCCAGGCCTGCGACGTGGGAGCGACATCTTCTTTCGGGATAGACTGGTACGTGTTTGTAGGGAAAGTTAGGGAAAGTTGCCGCCATTTTTTGTTGTTGTTTTTTTCTTGCTGCATACCCGGAAGGAGTGAAAGTCCAGGGGCTTCCTATACCCATGTGTGCAGATAGCTCAGTTGATTGTATTATAAACATGTTTCCTAGTAAAGAAATGTTACTACCGGTAAAATCTGAGTATGGGGATTTTGTTGGAATAGAGCATACACACACACCCGCGGCCCTCCCATCGGTCGCTTCATGTGGCGTAGTCGGCAGGATGTGTGACCAACAAAATCATCCCCCGGTAGTAACTTATAACCAGACAGCTCCCCCGCCGTCTATTGTCAATCAGGTGAGGAAGTTTGACGGACGGAACTATCCTGTAACGGAATGGACTGAACAACTTAAGATAGTGGGGGAAATGTATAACACTGACCCTAAGACCTTAGCAGAAATGGCCATGCTAACACTAGAAGGGGAAGCGTGGACGACAGTCAGGCTGGAGACGGTTAGGGGCCAGCGTACGTTGGATGACTTAGTGCGGGTGCTGGAGAACACCTATGGACCGACCACATATGCGGGAACATTGCGCTATATGTTTTTCCGGCGGACGCAACTCGAGTCGGAGGACATCCCTCAATATGCCAATGCCCTTCAAGTGCTACTAGAACAAGCCTGTAGAAAAGAAGAACAGATAGCTAGTACGGGTACCCGTGACCTGGTGTTGAGAGATCAGTTTGTGACCGGATTGAGAGACCCGTACCTTAACCGCTCATTGCAAGATCTACTCCGGATAAATCCGGCCTTTACGTTCGCTGAGGTCAAACAAGAAGCTATAGAACGTTCAAGGGGGCCTGTCGTGGAGACACAGACATATACCGCGGCTTGCAGGTCCATATCTGATATCGGGACGCCGAACAGCAACACGGAGGAACTGAAACAGATGGTGGCAGAGTTGCAGAAACAGGTGTTACAGCTCACCTTAGATCAACAGGCGGGCCGGCAAGCGAGACAACAACCCAGCCGGCCGATGGGAAGATGCTGGACATGCGGCGATCCCCGCCATAGAGCCAACCGTTGCCCTCAGAACTTTCAAGCTCCTCCACAGTCCGATCTACCAGAACCAGCAAGTCAGGTCCCACAACAGAGGCCGCCTTTAAACTAGACGCCCCTGTCAAAGAGGCTCACTCGACAGGGGATGCCAAAGAGAGGGGTGTAGGAAAACAGAGCCAGCCACGGAACAAACTTGCATCAAATAGCCCCACCCTAGAAGTATTACTGGAAGGGATCGCCGTACAAGGGTTAATGGATACTGGGTCTCAGGTATCCACTATCTCCGAGCAGTTCTACGAAGAATGTCTAAAACCGCGAGTTGCCTATGACCCTGATACCGCCATCAAGATCAAAGCAGCCAATAATCTACCCATTCCGGTGTCGGGAGTTGCCTGGATGAACACCGAAATCTGTGGCCAAGATCTCGGGAAGAGAGGGATAATTGTGGTCAGGGAAGGCTTTGAACCAGAAACGCCCATGATTATTGGGATGAACATCTTGAAGGACCTGAATCTGGTGCTGTTTACCAAGAAGGGGCCCAAGTACTGGCAAGGAGTGACCGCACATAAGGCCACCCGCCGTGCCTTTCAACAAGTGGTCCGGACCTGCAACCTCCAGCGAATGACCGAAGAACAGCTGCCGCTGGCCACGGTCACCGTACCCCGCCATACTAGGATCACCTTACCAGCTGGAAAAGAGACAGTTATCTCACTACCCCTTGGCACCATGAGACAGTTTGAAGGCGTGGAGGTGCTGATTGAGCCGCGCTCCCCGAGGGAGGGGAAGCTGAACCCACTAGTCGCTCGAACTCTAGCAGTAGTGAGAAAGGGAAGAATTCCTGTCAGGCTGGGCAACACGGCTAATGTGAGCGTTGACCTAGAAGCCGGGACACAGCTCGGCCGAGTCTACGCTCTAACCGAAGAGGTGAACCCTATGAGCCCCCTCCAGTTTGTACCGTCTACAGAGGGAGATTGGACAGTGACGGTCTCTACCATGGCCGCTGTCGCGGGTGACACCAACGTGGGGCGAGAACTCCGAGAGAAGTGTCAGTTGGACGTATCCCAATACTCCAAACGGGAGGTGTCTCAGGTGGAAGAGCTACTCCAAGAGCATCAGGCGTCCTTTGCCCGGCACGACACCGATTTTGGGTGCACCACCAGTATCAAACACGAGATCCCCACCGGTGACACTGCTCCTATCCGTGAAAGGTACCGCCAAATTCCTCCCCAGCAATACCAAGAAGTGAAAAATCTCCTGAATTCCATGCTACACGCGGGAGTGGTACGGGAAAGCCAGAGCCCCTGGGCGGCGCCGGTAGTGTTAGTCAAGAAGAAGGACGGATCCCTGAGATTCTGTGTGGACTACCGCCGTTTGAATGCTTGCACCATCCGGGACTCGTACCCTCTGCCAAGGATCGAAGAATCCCTGACAGCCCTGAAGAAAGCCAAATACTTCTCCTCGTTGGATCTGGCCAGCGGATATTGGCAGGTACCTATGCATGAGAAAGATAGAGAGAAGACTGCTTTCATCTTACCCATGGGCCTGTACGAGTTTGACCGGATGCCCTTTGGTCTGAACAACGCGCCGGGGACTTTCCAGCGGCTGATGGAGCGCTGCTTGGGAGACTTCAACTTCGACTTCACCCTCATCTATCTGGACGACATTGTAGTCTATTCGGCCACATTTGAAGAACACCTGCAGCAGCTGGGCCGTGTGTTCAGTAGGTTGAGGGAACATGGCCTGAAGTTGAAACCCAACAAGTGCCGTCTTCTGCAGCCCGAGATCAATTACCTGGGTCACCGGATCTCAGCCGAAGGCGTCCAGCCATCTTCAGAGAAGATAGCCGCCGTACGGGATTGGCCGCAGCCCACAAACGTCAAGGAGGTCAGGGCTTTCCTGGGGTTGGCTGGCTACTACCGCCGGTTCGTCAAAAACTTCGCCCGGCTTGCTGCACCCTTGCAGGATCTGCTTCGAGGGACCACCAACAGCCCCAGAGGACGACTCATCCGCTGGGGACCCAGCCAGGAAGACTCCTTCCAAGCCCTAAAGGGTGCCTTAACGTCTCCCCCCATCCTGGCATATGCGGACTACAACCTGCCCTTCCAACTACACACCGATGCCAGTTTACAGGGTCTAGGGGCAGTACTTTCACAGGTCCAAGACGGCAAGGAACGGGTCATAGCCTATGCCAGTCGGTCCCTACATGAGGGCGAGAAGAACCCCACCAATTATAGCTCGTTCCGGCTGGAGCTGTTGGCCCTAACGTGGGCTATGGCGGAGAAATTTGCAGGGTATCTCACGGGGACCGAAGTACTAGTCCTGACCGATAACAACCCGTTGGCCCATCTAGAAAATGCGAAGCTCGGAGTCATGGAGCAGCGTTGGATGGCTCGGCTCTCCAAGTTCAATTACAAGATCAAGTATCGGGCTGGCGCTGAGAACCAAAATGCGGACAGCCTGTCTAGAGTGTCATACCCCTTACTCAACCGAGACCGGGATGAAGAATTAGAAGGGGACGAGACACCTGACTTTGCAAAGCTCGCCCAACAGATGGTGGATCACCGCCAGCTCGTTGTGGGCGAAGCTGGAACTCCGGTGGGAGTCGCCTTGCCACCCCAGGAGTGGTGCAGGATTCAGGACCAGAACCCCGATTGGGCTCTACTCAAACAATGGGTGAAACGGCAGCAGAAGCCTCCCGCCGATATACGGGCGCGACTGTCTACCGGGACCTTGACCCTGCTCAGCCAGTGGGACCGGCTGATTCTGAGAGAAGGAGTGCTATACCGGAAGGTTCTCTTGTCACACATGCTGGAAGAATGCGCACAAGTTGTAGTGCCTGAACAATTGGCCCGTGAGATGGTGGTCCAGGCCCACAAAAGGAATGGACACTTCGGAATGGACAAGACTTTTCGGTGGGTTCAACAGTCCATCTATTGTCCGGGGCTCCGCAAGCTGGTTGAAGACGTCTGCCAGACCTGTCGCACCTGTGAACTACACAAGTCCTCTGAGCAGCGTGCACCTGTTCAGACAATTAAAACATCCAGACCCCTTGAGCTGTTGATGGTGGATTATCTGCTGGTTGGGACGGCGAGCAGTGGCTATCAGTATTGTTTAGTCATGGTGGATCACTTCACAAAATTCGCTGTCGCTGTCGCTACCAAAGACCAGACGGCTGAATCGGCTGCTCGGGCCATCTGTCGACAGTTCATCCATGTCTACGGGTGCCCGGAGAGGTTGCACTCCGACCAGGGGGCTTGTTTCGAGGGCCGAGTCATCGAAGAGCTGCACCAGATGTATGGGATCCAGAAGTCGAGGACCACTCCTTATCACCCACAAGGGAACGGTGCATGTGAACGCTTCAACCGGACCCTACTCCAGCTGATCCGCACCTTGGCCGATGATAAGAAAGACCAATGGCCTCAATTCCTTCCTGATTTAGTATGGGCCTATAACAACCAGGTCCACTCTGTGACTGGCTACACTCCACACACCCTTCTCTTTGGTCGCCCCGGAAAAGGGGTCCATGACCTGAACCTATTTCGCCCTGGAGTTGACGTCTGCCATAACTACCCCTCCTGGCTAAATGCTCACCGACAGAAGATGGAGACGGTACACCGACTGGTGAGCAAACAAATCCGGGGCCAGATACATGCTGATCCACTCCCCGTGCAAGAGCAACCCTTGAAGTTGGGACAGCCAGTCCTGCTCCGTATCAAGAAGCCCCAAGGGAAACTTCGAGCCAAGTGGGAGACTGAGGTTTACCGGGTAATCGAACGCCCCTACCCCAACAGGCATGTATACCGAGTGCGGGGTGAAGACAATCACAGCATCCGCACTGTGCACCGAAATATGTTGCGGCCCTGCCGATCCCAGCCTGACTCCCCTACCACAGTACCCGGAGGGGATGACACTACCAACACGACTGACGACACGGACGTTTCCCGGCACAGTGATCACCTTGACTCTGAGATCAGTGACCTCCCTACACAACCCAGTTCTTTCCCCGGGGTGCTGACTAGAGTGGGGCGTAGAGACAGTGACAGGGAGGGGAACAACCGACCCTTGAGGCGCACTGACCGCACCACTGCTGGGATCCCGCCCGGGCGGTCTTACAGGGACCAGTACGTATGGCCCACTTCTCAACCAACCCCTGTAACGTCTGCAGTCATCGCTGCCTGGGAACCGACGGTAGTTGACAGGGACTGCCAACCTTTAAGTGGGGGGGTATGTAATGGGGTCAACAAGTCCGACTGTATCCCTTCTGTAGAAATGGCTTTGAATACTGTTCCAGCAATTGCCCACAAGGGGGCAGCGGCGTACTGTACAACGACAAACACAGAGCTGGGAAATTCCCCACAGGAGCTGGTGTGTGAAAAACCAGAAGAGAAGACGCGGGAAAGTGTTGTTCAGCTCCGGAGCTCAGTGAGGAGAGTCCTGCGTGTGGTCTCCCTGAAGAGAGGGCTCGTTTTGCCGCAAAAGTCAGGAAGAAATCACCCGGTGAAAGCAGTTTCTGTCACTCCCAGTCTGCAGAGCTTTGTTTTCCTCAGGGAGTTAACCGGACTACCGAGCACCGCCATCTGAGTGTAATTGCAGGGACTGTGACCTGCCTTCTTCTGCCCGGCGTGCTCCGGGACCAAAAGACTACTTATAATCCGTCACCAGCTGGGGAAGATAAAAGAAAAGAAAAGACCGAGGAGCTTCATCTCTCCAGCGCTGCACCGGGACCCATCACCGCGAGACCCCAGGCCTGCGACGTGGGAGCGACATCTTCTTTCGGGATAGACTGGTACGTGTTTGTAGGGAAAGTTAGGGAAAGTTGCCGCCATTTTTTGTTGTTGTTTTTTTCTTGCTGCATACCCGGAAGGAGTGAAAGTCCAGGGGCTTCCTATACCCATGTGTGCAGATAGCTCAGTTGATTGTATTATAAACATGTTTCCTAGTAAAGAAATGTTACTACCGGTAAAATCTGAGTATGGGGATTTTGTTGGAATAGAGCATACACACACACCCGCGGCCCTCCCATCGGTCGCTTCAACTGGTTCATATAATTATAAATTTATTAAGTCCAAAAAACACACACTACAAAGACATAATAAAATCAATTAAAATTGTGCAGAATAGCACAGGTGAGGACACGTTCCCTCTGGAATGATTGAAAATTTGCCAACATGAATACATGGAAGGGTCAGCATATAATCAAAGATAAATTGTATATATATAGATATCTGACTTGTGTGTATCTCTCAATAATGATTACACAGCACATGCTTTCATTATGTGACAGGTGAATGATGACAATACGTAACCCCAATGTTTAAATATATACAGATCAAGAATTCATCATGTATACACAGTGCATCTCATAGTAGTAAGATCTAAATGATCATAAGAATAGGGCTATGGATGAAAGGCCCCAAGGGGGTAACAATAATATCCCAAATATCCTGTTGGGTACACCTTATCAGAGTCAAACAATGAGACCCGATGGTGACAAGGCAAGGATTGTACAGTGAATGATCATCACCTAGTTATTCATCAGAAATACACTACCCATGTGTAGAGCATAAGCATGAAAGTCATGGCAGGAGTAACAATAGTGCCGCAAATATCCAATTAGGTGTACCCCATGAAGGTCAGATAATGAGACCTGTTGGTGACACAGCAGGGATCATACAATAAGTGATCATCACCTAGTTATTCATCAAAGATACACTACCCATGTATAGAACATGAACATGAAGGTCATGGCAACACCAGGGGGAGCGTGACCGGCCCCACGCGTATCGCTGCGGACAGCTTCATCAGGGGAGGGTGTGAGTTGGACCATGTGAGAGGATATATATAAGAGAACCTTAATCATCTAATTAAAAACAAGTGGTGAAAAGTGAACACATCATTCGTAGTTGCTAAGGAGGCTACACATGAACATACCATTGGTGGTGAGATTAAACATGCACAGCGTGGATATACCATCGGTGGTTACCATGGACGCTGTGTGCACGGAGCTGGGCGCTGCCATAACCGGATATGACGTCATATCCGGAATCCCAGTGTCCGGAGGTTATACTCGTGTGGCCGCTCAAAGGGCAGAGAATAATAGCCCGGTGGGCACAATGAAAGTCACAGGGATTCAGAGCGTCCTGAATCCATGTGGCAAAAGGCATTTTCAACAGTATGCAGAGACATCATAATCGCCGCGACCGGAAATGACGTCATATGCAAACGAGGTGGTGTCAGAGTCCTGCGCATGCCCACTAGAGGCCCACAGGAAAATGTACACAGCATAGACCGTGCACCCATCAAGTGGGCTCCAAGCGGACAACGATTAGTCCACTATATAGGTGCACATGCCCAAGGGCAATGGAGCCCACCCGAGTGCATCACGATTGGCATACATTCCACCCATATCCATAGTATCAATACACATTCTCCTGATTTAACCATAATTTCATACCACAAAATGTGGATTTATCATATCATCTGTGTATGAATCCCCATGTGATATATCACTCAGAGCGGGGTTTCTCCCCTCTGTTATTTTTGCATATCCTTCCCTTTAATACCGCAATTGCGGATTTACATATAGTCCCTATCCAAAATGTCAATACACTTATTGAAAGGACTCAATTGTGCCAGATGGACACATTTAGCATTAGACCAAGTACCATCATTTTGGTCATGTCTGACAGTCGGTTCCCATATGATCCTTCATAGATGATATGATAAATCCACATTTTGTGGTATGAAATTATGGTTAAATCAGGAGAATGTGTATTGATACTATGGATATGGGTGGGATGTATGCCAATCGTGATGCACTCGGGTGGGCTCCATTGCCCTTGGGCATGTGCACCTATATAGTGGACTAATCGTTGTCCGCTTGGAGCCCACTTGATGGGTGCACGGTCTATGCTGTGTACATTTTCCTGTGGGCCTCTAGTGGGCATGCGCAGGACTCTGACACCACCTCGTTTGCATATGACGTCATTTCCGGTCGCGGCGATTATGATGTCTCTGCATACTGTTGAAAATGCCTTTTGCCACATGGATTCAGGACGCTCTGAATCCCTGTGACTTTCATTGTGCCCACCGGGCTATTATTCTCTGCCCTTTGAGCGGCCACACGAGTATAACCTCCGGACACTGGGATTCCGGATATGACGTCATATCCGGTTATGGCAGCGCCCAGCTCCGTGCACACAGCGTCCATGGTAACCACCGATGGTATATCCACGCTGTGCATGTTTAATCTCACCACCAATGGTATGTTCATGTGTAGCCTCCTTAGCAACTACGAATGATGTGTTCACTTTTCACCACTTGTTTTTAATTAGATGATTAAGGTTCTCTTATATATATCCTCTCACATGGTCCAACTCACACCCTCCCCTGATGAAGCTGTCCGCAGCGATACGCGTGGGGCCGGTCACGCTCCCCCTGGTGTTGCCATGACCTTCATGTTCATGTTCTATACATGGGTAGTGTATCTTTGATGAATAACTAGGTGATGATCACTTATTGTATGATCCCTGCTGTGTCACCAACAGGTCTCATTATCTGACCTTCATGGGGTACACCTAATTGGATATTTGCGGCACTATTGTTACTCCTGCCATGACTTTCATGCTTATGCTCTACACATGGGTAGTGTATTTCTGATGAATAACTAGGTGATGATCATTCACTGTACAATCCTTGCCTTGTCACCATCGGGTCTCATTGTTTGACTCTGATAAGGTGTACCCAACAGGATATTTGGGATATTATTGTTACCCCCTTGGGGCCTTTCATCCATAGCCCTATTCTTATGATCATTTAGATCTTACTACTATGAGATGCACTGTGTATACATGATGAATTCTTGATCTGTATATATTTAAACATTGGGGTTACGTATTGTCATCATTCACCTGTCACATAATGAAAGCATGTGCTGTGTAATCATTATTGAGAGATACACACAAGTCAGATATCTATATATATACAATTTATCTTTGATTATATGCTGACCCTTCCATGTATTCATGTTGGCAAATTTTCAATCATTCCAGAGGGAACGTGTCCTCACCTGTGCTATTCTGCACAATTTTAATTGATTTTATTATGTCTTTGTAGTGTGTGTTTTTTGGACTTAATAAATTTATAATTATATGAACCAGTCACCGACTAATTTATATGATTGGGTTGTGCGCCGGTTTTGCATGAGCTTGCCTCTGTTTTCTCAATTACTAAACAATGGGCACATTACTGCAGGGGACATTACTAAACAATGGGCACATTACTCGGGTCGGCTTATACTCGATTATATACGGTATATCCCAAACTCTATATTTTAACTGGAAAGGTTGGGGGTCATCTTATGCGCCCAGTCGTCTTATAAGCCAGAAAATACGGTAGTTTTGGGGCTCTCTGTATTGGTTCTCAGCACATTCCTGCTCAGTCATTCACCTTTACCTCTTTGTCTCATAAATTATTAACAAACCTTCTATTGATGTGAAAAATCTAACAATATTTGGGTGATTCATCTTCGCCAGAAGAGTAACCTCTTTGTGGGAAGCCTCTTTCTCCTTCCTGGCCATCTATGGAAGACAAGGAAAAAAATGTAGTCATTTTTACATAATCAGACTTGAAATTGCAAATATTCAATAGTACAGTGTCCATTTTAGGACATGATGAGATATCAAACAGAATCAGATGTCAGAGTCAGTTCTCAGACAGGGAATTTAGCCTCAAGCTGACATTATTCTGATGTTTGACTTTGATATCTGATCAGGTCCTAACATGTGTAAAATCAAACTGTTCAGCTCTGAATAAAGAGGTGGGCAAATGGATGCAAGCTCATTTCAGTGCATTCGATTTTAATGGGGAGAGGGGAATAAGCTGACATATCTGGTAGAAATTCCCCTCCCCCTAAAAAAAACTCCAATTAATAGACCATGCACAAATCCAACAGGACTGATGCTATTGTTCCCAAAAAAAAAACAAAACGGTGATTGATAGAAAGTTGGCAACACCATACACATTAGATTTCAGCCGATGCCACCGGAAGTGTCAAGTTCTGCCATCATTCTTCTAATATATAATGACCCTTTTAGATTCAGCAGCAAAACATAGCAAATGTAGCAGAAAGAATCATGTGAGAAAGTGTCATTTTACTGAACCATGGACCAGCCAGTAGGCACAACCTGTAACCTCACAATGGGATGTTTATGTATGTATGTTTATGTGTCACGAGTGGGTCATGGCTTGATGTGATCTCGGGGCAATCTAGGATCAGAAGGTCACAGCGCATTGTCTATCGCAGATCTACTTTAGTTCCCATTTGACATTTACTGTGAGTTGGGGCATATTTAATTTCATCCAGTACTGAATGGGTTAAGGCTCCTTTCTATCCTGCAGTGATATAACAGGTAATTGTAATCTCAGCTGCAGCCATTCCCTTCTGCTATAAGTATCCGTTCCTCATTCCTTTCTATGTCAGTTATAGCTCATTCTTATGCTGTCCACTTGGAAGGAACCAGTCTCTGGAGGAAGCTGTGGTGTTGTTTCAGTTGCAGCTGGAAAGTTCCAGCCGGAGTTACATTTGTTGTGTCTTTCTCCCGTTTGTCTTTCCAACCTCATGTTGTCTTAAGTCAGTAGTAAAACTAGTGTCTCACTGGCTTGCATAAGTTAGGGTAAAGTTAAGGGCCAGTGAGGGCCTAGGCACATAATCAGTGTATCGGGGGGCGGGGAAACCTGTCTGGGAACATTAGGGAGTGCAGGAATCAGCCTCAGGTGAGTGTTAGGAGGTGATCCCGCTCCTCTCTCCCTAGCGCCAAGGCCCACCGTTGTATCGTGCTCCCAGTGTACCCTGTCTTTTGCGGCGCTCGCTGGGAGTTCCGTTATACCTGGTGGAGCTCGGATAGTCACTGTGTGACACATAGACAGTGATAGCCAATTGCAAAATAACATTCACTTCTATTGTACTGTAACTGGTGCAAATTTTTGGTGCAACATTTTGCTACAAATATGTGATGTGTGAATCTAGTCTAAAGGGGGCTTTACACGCTGCGACATCGCTAATGCGGAGTCGTTGGGGTCACGGAATTTGTGACGCACATCCGGCCGCATTAGCGATGTTGCTGCGTGTGACACCGATGAGCGATTTTGCATCGTTGCAAAAACGTGCAAAATCGCTCATCAGTGACATGGGGGTCCATTCTCAATTATCGTTACTGCAGCAGTAACGATGTAGCTCGTCGCTCCTGCGGCAGCACACATCGCTATGTGTGACGCCGCAGGAACGAGGAACCTCTCCTTACCTGCCTCCCGGCCGCAATGCGGAAGGAAGGAGGTGGGCGGGATGTTCCGGCCTCTCATCTCCGCCCCTCCGCTTCTATTGGGCGGCCGCTCAGTGACGTCGCTGTGACGCTGCACGGACCGCCCCCTTATAAAGGAGGCGATTCGCCGGTCACAGCGACGTCGCCGGGCAGGTAAGTATGTGTGACGGGTCTGCGCGATGTTGTGCGGCATGGGCAGCGATTTGCCCGTGTCGCACAACAGATGGGGGCGGGTACCCACGCTAGCGATATCGGGACCGATATCGCAGCGTGTAAAGTAGCCTTTACTCTCTGAGGATGATGAAGATATGTTCCGCACCTGAGAATTAGGACATTTCTATTACACAATTTATTGCTCAGATCCTCCTAGTAATAATATACATTTTTTTATACCATTCATCTTGGAGAGATTCACTTCTTTGATTACACATTGAATTTTATCCTTTTTCGCTTTTGCTAGAAAAGCTTTTCCAAATGCTCCTTCTCCGACCATCCGAATTATTTCATAGTTATTCATGTTTCACCATCAGACTGGACCTTAGTTACAAGAAAATAAATGTAAGGATTTAAAATAATATAGTCATCATGAAAGCATTGATAGGTTACACGGCACAGCGCCTTACTGCAGAGGTCAATGTAGAGGCTCTTTACTGTATAATGGCTATTGTGAGAACTGACTAAATATTTCAAAGGATTGTCTCTTTGACTCTTAATGTTTAATTACTAAAAGAGGATTCAGTGATCAGGAAGCCTATTCTAAAAGCACAGACACATTTCAAGTCAAGAATAGCTCTGCCCTGAAGAAGTACAAATGTCCAACAAAATTAATGGACGTCCATCATTTCAATGGAATTCTGTTTCCTGTTTGTGAAACTTCCATAGGAGTGAATGGAGAGAGCTGTGCACTGTAACCTCTGCATTCACAGTGGTCATGAGGTGAAGGTTGCAGATCTTTGTTCTAGACTATTACGCGGAGTTTTGCACAGATGTCGCCAACTGTAATGACGGCATTGGACTCTGCAGATTCTGACACTCTGCCCAATGGTTTCTATGGTGTCAACACAGGCAGACTAAGGCGTCAACCTGCTGTTTGCTGATTCATAGGGAGGCTAGCAAGAGTTAATCTCTGCTAGTCTGCCTGCTCCTTTAATCACATGTTTTGGGGAGACCTATTACACCTGCTCTCCTCCTATTTATGCTGGTGGAATCTTTCCACCCATGCCAGCTATAGCTTATTCTATGTTAGTGTGTGAGGAGTGGTGTCCCAGACACTTTGGTAAAAGTTGTGCATTAGTTGTGCTTATTGCTTGGTATGCTTGTGGAGTTTACCCCTGACATTTTGTACTTCCTGAATCTCTTATTGTCTTTACCTTTTGTGTGGGTGTGCTGTGTGACAGAGTTTTGTTATTTTCTCATCTGTCTTTATCTCTGGTTTCAACACATATCTGTCCCGTCCCTCAGTTGGGGGAGGGACAATCAAATGAGGACTGGTCAAGAGCAAGTCCAGGAGGAGACTCGGGTCTCTCCACCATCAGGAGTATCCCTGAGATTAGGGATAGCGTAGGATCCCCCAGTTTGAGGGGCAGTTTAGGAGCCCTGGTTCCCCACTATCCTAAAGTGAATGTGACATAGACGTACAGTAGGTGAAGGTCCCAGAAGTGGGGCCCGAACCTATCAGACATTTGTCATATCCCATGCATACACCATAAAGTCTAAAATGGTAATATATAGCATTGTCATTAAGTATTTTAATATCATACATTAAAAATTATGGAAATCTGATTTAGATATAGAAAACATGTACTTTAGTATGATAGTTTAGTAAATAATACAGAGAAATAGTACATATAGGTTCATTTGCACAATGGAGGAATAGTATCAAAACTACTGCAAAATAAAAATGCTCCAGACTTCATTTCCCCCGGGTTCTATTGGAAAAAAAAAATAGTGACCTGATTAGGAGCAAGAAGAAACTGCTCAACATTTCCCTATTGATAATTTTTA
This sequence comes from Anomaloglossus baeobatrachus, assembly GCF_048569485.1. Lineage (NCBI taxonomy): Eukaryota > Metazoa > Chordata > Amphibia > Anura > Aromobatidae > Anomaloglossus > Anomaloglossus baeobatrachus. The sequence continues at coordinate 881,991,722 of NC_134353.1, read as the reverse complement.
AACATTTGCTTAGCAATAGCAAATCCACAACACATATGCAATGTAGAAACTCAACCAAACAGAGTATATGTCTGTTTATGAAACTGGGCCAAGTGCATACCTCCCAACTTTTAAAGAAGGAAAAGAGGGGCAAATTGTTAGGCCACGCCCCCTAACCCATTTCACAGTCACGCCCATATCCACTCCCCATCCACACCCATTCAGCATAGACACGCAGACAGCCGGCGGGCCTCCAGCATGGACACGCAGGGAGCCGGCGGGCCTCCAGCATGGACACGCAGGCAGCCGGCGGGCCTCCAGCATGGACACGCAGGGAGCCGGCGGGCCTCCAGCATGGACACGCAGGCAGCCGGCGGGCCTCCAGCATGGACACGCAGGGAGCCGGCGGGCCTCCAGCATGGACACGCAGGGAGTCGGCGGGCCTCCAGCATGGACACGCAGGCAGCCGGCGGGCCTCCAGCATGGACACGCAGGGAGCCGGCGGGCCTCCAGCATGGACACGCAGGCAGCCGGCGGGCCTCCAGCATGGACACGCAAGGAGCCGGCGGGCCTCCAGCATGGACACGCAGGCAGTCGGCGGGCCTCCAGCATAGACACGCAGGCAGCCGGCGGGCCTCCAGCATGGACACGCAGGGAGCCGGCGGGCCTCCAGCATGGACACGCAGGCAGCCGGCGGGCCTCCAGCATGGACACGCAGGGAGCCGGCGGGCCTCCAGCATGGACACGCAGGCAGCCGGCAGGCCTCCAGCATGGACACGCAGGCAGCCGGCGGGCCTCCAGCATGGACACGCAGGGAGCCGGCGGGCCTCCAGCATGGACACGCAGGGAGCCGGCGGGCCTCCAGCATGGACACGCAGGCAGCCGGCGGGCCTCCAGCATGGACACGCAGGGAGCCGGCGGGCCTCCAGCATGGACACGCAGGCAGCCGGCGGGCCTCCAGCATGGACACGCAGGGAGCCGGCGGGCCTCCAGCATGGACACGCAGGCAGCCGGCGGGCCTCCAGCATGGACACGCAGGGAGCCGGCGGGCCTCCAGCATGGACACGCAGGCAGCCGGCGGGCCTCCAGCATGGACACGCAGGGAGCCGGCGGGCCTCCAGCATGGACACGCAGGCAGCCGGCGGGCCTCCAGCATGGACACGCAGGCAGCCGGCGGGCCTCCAGCATGGACACGCAGGGAGCCGGCGGGCCTCCAGCATGGACACGCAGGGAGCCGACGGGCCTCCAGTATGGACATGCAGGGAGCCGGCGGGCCTCCAGCATGGACACGCAGGCAGCCGGCGGGCCTCCAGCATGGACACGCAGGGAGCCGGCGGGCCTCCAGCATGGACACGCAGGGAGCCGGCGGGCCTCCAGCATGGACACGCAGGCAGCCGGCGGGCCTCCAGCACGGAGACACAGGCAGCCGGCGGGCTTCCAGCACGGAGACGCAGGCAGCCGGCGGGCCTCCAGCACAGAGATGCAGGCAGCCACAGTGAGGCGGCCGGTCGCCCACACAGTGAGGCGGCCGGTCGCCTTCACAGACAGGCGGTGGGCCGCCCGCACAGACAGGCGGCAGGGGGGCGCCCGCACAGACAGGCGGCAGGGGGGCGCCCGCACAGACAGGCGGCAGGGGGGCGCCCGCACAGACAGGCGGCAGGGGGGCGCCCGCACAGACAGGCGGCGGGGGGCGCCCGCACAGAAAGGCGGCAGGGGGGCGCCCGCACAGACAGGCGGCAGGGGGGCGCCCGCACAGACAGGCGGCGGGGGGCGCCCGCACAGACAGGCGGCGGGGGCGCCCGCACAGACAGGCGGCAGGGGGGCGCCCGCACAGACAGGCGGCAGGGGGGCGCCCGCACAGACAGGCGGCCGGCCGACCGCACAGATAGGCGGCCGGCCGACCACACAGACAGGCGGCCGGCCGTCCGCACAGACAGGCGGCCGACCGCACAGACAGGCGGCCGGCCGCACGCACAGAGAGGCGGCCGGCCGACCGCACAGACAGGCGGCCGGCCGACCGCACAGACAGGCGGCCGGCCGACCGCACAGAGAGGCTCCGGCCGGGAGGTGAGGGGAGGGGAGGGGAATCAGCGCTGGGGAGATTCTACATACCTTAGGCTTAGCAGCAGCACAGAGCAGTTTCGGGCAGCGCGCTCCTCTCTGTGTTATGCCACGTCACGTGTTAGGATGGTAGGAGGGAAAAGCAGGGAGGCGGGGAGAGAGTGGGTGGGCGGAGCCCGGGAGACGGCCATCCCGCCCGTGGCAACGGGACAAACAATGTAAAGCGTGATAGTCCCGCTGTATCCGGGACGGTTGGGAGGTATCCACTGACAGTAAAGGGCACCTGTGCAGATTGTGACTGTCTGGGCTTCCCCTTCTCCATTATGCCCCACCTACACTGCTACTGCTACATTAACCCAAAAGTCCTTTTCAAATTCAAATTCTATTCTATTTTCTAATAATGCTGCTCTTAGCTGCAATTAGTGTAGAGAGAGCTGGTGGTGAAAGGATAGTTTATTAGAGCATTGCTGCTGCTCAGTTAACCCAAAAGTCCTTTTCAGGCCTAATTCTATTCTCTATCCTCTAATACTGCTTTTAGTTAACACTGGAGTGGTCTATACACCTATGTAGATATTGCATTAAAAAACAGACATTTGAAGCTAGAATAGTAATTTACCACATTAACAATGTATAGAGTGTATTTCTGTTTAATTTAATGTTAGCATCATTGAAAAAAAATGTGCTTTTCTTTCAAAAATAAGGAAATAACTAAGTGACCCTAAACTTTTGAACTGTAGTACAGTATATATATATATATATATATATATATATATATATATATACTTGCAAAGTCTCCATGAGGAGAATAGTGTTCCCCCGTGGTCCCACAAAGCTTCTCATAGCCAGATCAGACACCCCATACTTTGCACTGACGAGGGGCAAGCACCCCGAAACATCGTGTCTGTAAATTGGGATTCTGATCTGGCATATATATCCTAAGTTATATGTAAAGGATTGTTAGAAATCCACATTTAACTTTTAGGAACGCTACTTCCAATAGGTGGCGCTGCGCCAGAGTTTGTCTCCTGTCCTGGAGAGAAAATTTGAATATTTTGCAGAGGGGCATGGCAGCTATAAGTCCCCTTACTAGCATCCAGTCAGTCTGGCTTGCAAAGTCTCCATAAGGAGACTAGTGTTCCCCCGTGGTCCCACAAAGCTTCTCATAGCCAGATCAGACACCCCATACTTTGCACTGACGAGGGGCAAGCACCCCGAAACATCGTGTCTGCAAATTGGGATTCTGATCTGGCATATATATCCTAAGTTATATGTAAAGGATTGTTAGAAATCCACATTTAACTTTTAGGATCGCTACCTCCAATAGGTGGCGCTGCGCTAGAGTTTGTCTCCTGTCCTGGAGAGAAAATTTGTATATATATATATATATATATATATATATATAAAAATATACATGTCCCGTAACATCACCTGTGATCAGACCATGTGATCTGACCTGTGATACTGTATATATATATATATATATATGTATATATATATACTGCACTGTGTGTGTGATGCCCTGGACTAGTCAGGTAGGCCCAGGTAGGCCCATGCACACACACCCCCTCCCTGAAAAGGTGACAGCAGCCAAACTTAAAAACCTTGTCACCACCCTCCAGGTTTGATGTCCACGCCAGGGGGGTGGAGCCAGGCGGTAGTCTCTGCCCACCGAGGAGTTCACAGGCCTGGAGGCGGGAAAGACACAGAAGTTCTAGTTCTAGTGCACAAGTAGATGAGTCTTGACAGTGAAGGAGAGAGGTTGAGTTCAAGGGAAGACCTGTGACCAGGCCTGCCAATAGTCTACTTAGGTGGCTGGGTCGGAGCCCAGTCACCTCTGGCAAGGAGGCAGACGGTGGTGGCCGCCTGCAGGAGCTGGGATTACAGCCAGTGGAACCGTAGAGACCAGGGTCGGGCGGTGGCCCGCCGGTACCAAACCAGGGAACCGATTGGAAACCGGAGCACCAGGAGGGGTACTCAGACCCAGTACGAAGCCCCGAACCGACAGGGCCGAGTCAAATCAACTGATTGAGGACTGGACTTAAGGACCTTTCCCACACAAGACCTGTTAGAAGACAACAGCCCAACCATTCAGGGTAAAGCCACCGCCAAGGCATAGAGACCCAAAGGGCCAGCGTCTGTGGGCAAACAGGGCTCTTCCGACAACCAGCAAGCCGGTGAGCGGACTACCGTTGCTTAGGCATAGGAGTCAAACATTCATACAAAAAGGTGCAGGAGAAAGGCGGAAACCACCGACCTGACAAGGGAGAAGCTGCAGCCGGCTGCGGGCCGGGTTCATCATCCCGTTTGGTTTACCAGAGACTTCCGTGTATTGTGTCATAGTGAGTACACCAGTGCCTTCAGGGCGCGCACCACACCGCACCGCACCAGCATACGCCCGCACACGCTCCCCCGCCTCAGCACCTACCCCCGGGCCCTCGGGACCAACACTCCCCTACCCACGGATTGGTCAACACCAAGCTGCGCAACACCGTCCCCGGAAGGCCTAGTTAACGGCAGCGGTGGTGTCCATCTATTCAACACAACCCATGGGTGGCGTCACGAACTTACAACTCCCTTACCAAACTACCACGGCCCCAGCCATGGAACATCCCTCCACTAAAGTCCCTGCGTGTAGCGCCAACCCACTTGCAGAGCGACGTGGCCCCCGGGTCCGTGAGGAGCTCGAGCCACCACCCACCGAATGAGCACGGATCCGAGCGGCTTGGCGGTCACAGCCGAGCCCACTGGGCGGTACACATCGACTTTTCTGGCATCTGCGAACAGGATAGAACTGTCCACTTACCTGTGGAAATGCGCCTTGAACTTGTTGTTAGCGGTGTCCCGCTGAAAAATTGCAGAATCCGCCATCTTGGGAGCGAAAAGTTCCCGCCCGAGCCGTCTTCACCGAGCAGAAAGGGCGCGAAGAGTTAAGCCCCACCCCCCGAGAGCAGAGCGGTGCAAAAAGCAAGTAGAGTACCCGGAAAAGACCAAGGGGGGGGGCGGGTGAAAATCCAGCCTCATGTGACTGAGGAGATAAAAGGCAGGGACTCCAGAACTCTGCCATCCGTCTGGTTCCTGGACAAACAAGTTGCAACATGTCCGCCCTGTCTGAAACGCCCGAATTCCCAGAGCCCGTGCCCGGAACAGCAGCGTGGGTGGAAGCCCGGATGGCCATGATGTGCTGCCGACTCCAGGCCCAGGTATGCTACCTTATGGAGCAATGGGTGGCCGAGATGGAGGGGATAGCCGCCGCCGTGCGGGCATGTGAAGTGGCGGCAGTGTTGGAGGAAAGGGTACGCGACCCACGCCCCTAATGTCCGAGAGGGACCGGCCGCTGCGCCTGAGGGACACGGTCTGCTCCGGGCCTCCATACTGCCTCCCCCACTGCCCATAGCTGTCGCCGCTACCTCTCCGCCCGGATCCCCACTCCCATCACCGGTGGTGGAGCCCGTCCCATACGCCCAGGAGGAGCCGCCTGTGGCCGCAGGATGCGGACAGCAACCCGATCGGCCCGCACTGCCTCCGCTCCCGTGGAAGGTTAAATCCTGGAAGGTGCCTGCGCCTGATGTGGTCCCGGCCCCGGCAGTCCGCCCGGCCGAGGAGGAGAGCGCTACCCGGAAGAAGGCCCAGAAGGTGAGGCAGGCTATTCCCGGGTCTCGGACCTCGGCAGAGGTCCTGCGGGGAGGCCGCTGCAAGGCAGCAGCGCTGGCCGCGACACAGCGGGGTTCCCCCCCGGAGGGTGACGGTCGTGGCCACCACCGGGGAACTCCAGCTGGGCCAGACCCCCACCCATAGAGACCTCGGGCACGCAGACGCCCCGTATTGGGAGCGGCGGCCAAACCAACTGGGCTGGGAGATCGAGGCCTGTGAGAGGAGGAAAGTCGAAATCCTTGCCCGTACAATCCGGGAAAAGGACAATTTGAGGAGTGCCACCTACCGGGTGCAAGGCCAAAAGTACCAGAGCCAGGTCTGGAGATTTGACCGTGACCGCGGATGGGGGTTCATCTATGAGCCCGGCCTGGAGACTGAAGTGTTCTTCTCCCGCAGAGATGTGAACTCGCACCTACCCTATGGTCACTCGGATCATGACCTGCTACCCGGCGACTTGGTCCAGTATACCCGGCATTGTGGGGAGAGGGGCTGGTTTGCCCTGGATGTCCGCCTGAGAGAGGGCCGCAGCGCCCCGGAGCAGCCCCGGTCCTCTCCCCCACCATACAGCCCTGAGGTTGCCGTTGAGGAGGAGTATGTGGAAGAAGAACAAGGTTAAAGGCAGCGGATCCCGGTTGCCAAAGTTGAACAGTCCCTGTTGGGACCATACTGCCCGTCCCCAATGGGACTTTGTTTTTGCCCCGTTTACATAAGGACAAGGCCAAGAACTGGCAGGCCACCCAAAAACTATTGGGTTTGTAAATACCACCTTTCCGTTAACCAGCCTTCCGGTTTCACAGCCTCCGGAGAGGCAGACTGGAGGATGGGCCTGCAGGAATTAGATGGCCGAGGCCCGCCACCACTACAACCGGTGGCCATCCTCTGAGTCAGGGGTCCCCTTGGACGTGGGGCCTCTGAAAAGACAGGCAGTTGTGAAACCTGCACCCGTCCCGTTGGATAACACCTGGGCCCGTTCCTGGACTGGGGAAAAGGGGTGCTGCCCACTTCTTAGGGGCAGCATCAAGGTTCAGGTTGTTTGGGTGGGTGACTAAAGGACCCGGTCCCGTTTCCCATATTAATAAAAAAAAATGTTTTTATGTTCGTAACGTTCAAGTATGTGCCTCCCGTAAGGGAAGATCTGAAAAGTTAAAAATTTGAAGTTGTACAACAGTTATTATACTTCTACTATGTTCCAGTTTTTATCTTTCAGAAAGCAAAAATAAACCGGTGATGGACGGGCAGCCCGCGGACAGTCTGCATTAAACCAAGGGGGAATGTGACGCCCTGGACTAGTCAGGTCGTCCCAGGTAGTCCCATAGACACACACCCCCTCCCTGAAAAGGTGACAGCAGCTAAACTTAAAAACCTTGTCACCACCCTCCAGGTTTGATGTCCACACCAGGGGGGCGGAGCCAGGTGGTTGGCTCCGCCCACCAAGGAGTTCACAGGCCTGGAGGCGGGAAAGACAGAAGTTCTAGTTCTAGTGCACAAGTAGATGAGTCTTGACAGTGAAGGAGAGAGGTTGAGTTCAAGGGCAGACCTGTGACCAGGCCTGCCAATAGTCTACTTAGGTGGCTGGGTCGGAGCCCAGTCACCTCTGGAAAGGAGGCAGACGGTGGTGGCCACCTGCAGGAGCTGGGATTACAGCCGGTGGAACCGTAGGGACAGGGGTCGGGCGGTGACCCACCGGTACCGAACCGGGGACCCGATTGGAAACCAAAGCACCAGGAGGGGTACTCAGTACGAAGCCCCGAACCGACAGGGCCGAGTCAAATCAACTGATTGAGGACTGGTCTTAAGGACCTATCCCACACAAGACCCGTTAGAAGACAACAGCCCAACCATTCAGGGTAAAGCCACCGTCAAGGCATAGAGACCCAAAGGGCCAGCATCTGCGGTCAAACAGGGCTCTTCCGACAACCAGCAAGCCAGGGAGTGGACTACCATTGCTTAGGCATAGGAGTCAAACATTCATACAAAAAGGTGCAGGAGAAAGGCGGAAACCGCCAACCTGACAAGGGAGAAGCTGCAGCCGGCTGCGGGCCCCGTTCATCATCCCGTTTGGTTTACCAGAGACTCCCGTGTATTGTGTCATAGTGAGTACACCAGTGCCTTCGGGGCGCGCACCGCGCCGCACCGCATCAGCATACGCCCGCACACGCTCCCCCGCCTCAGCACCTACCCCCGGGCCCCCGGGACTAACACTCCCTTACCCATGGAGGGGTCAACACCAAGCTGCGCAACACCGTCCCCTGGAGGCCTAGTTAACGGCAGCGGTGGTGTCCATCTATTCACCACAACCCGTGGGTGGCGTCACGAACTTACAACCCCCCTACCAAACCACCGCGGCCCCGGCCGTGGAACATCCCTCCACTGAAGTCCCTGCGTGTAGCGCCAACCCCCTTGCAGAGCGACGTGGCCCCCAGGTCCGTGAGGAGCTCGAGCCACCACCCACCGTACGAGCACAGATCCGAGCGGCTCGGTGGTCGCAGCCGAGCCCACGGGGCGGTACACATGCATCCTAACTGCATTGGTCAGATCACAGATGATGTTACGGGACGAGTGCTGGTGTATGGTGGGGACAGCACACAGGGAGATATACTGGCGGATGGGGACCAAGTACTGCAGGACTGCCAGCGCCATGAGGTTGCGGAACCCCTCAGTGACCACAAGCCTAAATGGCAACATTTCCAGGGTAAGCAGTCAGGATACGCTGATTATGGCGGAAATAAGCACTCACTCATCGTACCTTCACAGGTAATTCAGGCAAATCTGGGTAAGTTTTCAGAAAGCGCTGAATCACTAAGTTGAGTATGTGGGCCAGGCAAAGTGTGTGCGAGCTTGCCAAGTTTCAAAGCTGGAACCAGGTTACAATTTTATCACTCATGACTATGCCTGGTTGTAGGTTCAGTGAAAAGAGCCACAGATCTGTCTGGCCTGTTATGCCTGCTATATTCAACAACTCTGCGGCAGTGTATTGTTTGTCACTTAAAAATATTAGTTTCAGCATAGGCTGTTGCCACTTCACCAAGGCAATACTGCAGTGCTCACAGCTTATCAATGATTTGGATGCTGTGCTCAGAGAAGACAATTCAAAGATGGAGGAAGACGAGGTGCAGCAATTGGTGTAGGATGTGGAGGAAACTGATTGAACTATGGCACACAGTCCTCTGCATCGGTAGCACGTGTGCCATCCCAGAGTTCGACTCAGTTCTAACTTCCACAAGGTTCACCCAGTGTACAGTCAGGGAAATGTAACGTCCTCGGCCACAAGCACTAGTCAACCTATCGGTCGTTAAGTAGAACTTCCCAGTAACTGCTTTGGTGATAGCACGCAACTTACCTGAGTGATGTCACCGCTGATCACGCGGCTCATTCATTCTCTGCCAGAGGCTTACAGCGGGCAGTCATGTTCTATGGTGCTCACTGTGAGCTTCAGATGTAGCAGAGCTGGGATCGTTGTGGGACCTCGAGTCATGTGGATTACATCAGACCTGCAGGGCTGTGTGTTTGGTTTAATAAAGAGGTATAAGAGGGTGTTATGGATGGTGTTTCTGTCGGCGTGGCTGTTGCTGGTTGTGAAGAGCTTAAAATTCTTCCTGAAGATGCTTCTGGGGTCACTCTAGTGGCTAGTGCTGGAAGTGTGTCAGGTTCTATGCATGTCACTAACAGGTGCAGGACCTGGCTCTAATCCCAGTGGGCCAATCATGTTCAGCCATTGTGTATAAAGGAATGGATTCTGCCTCAGACTGACGCCAGTGATATCATTTTCCTGTTTCAATCTAGCTCCAGTGAACATGTCTTGAATACCAGCTCCTCCTGTCATGTCGGCCGTGTGCCTGTGACCCACCAGACATTTCTCAAGTGTGCTCCAGCTTGTTTTTTTCCCTTGGAGATCTCCAGTGCTGTCTGCTGCAGCATGTCTGTTATTGGATGCAATTTTTGCCTTTTTTCCTAGTCATCATGATCTGTTTTTTTGGAGCCTGGGATAAGTACTTTGTCTTCTTTCCTGTGACTGAATGGTTTTCATGCATTTTCCTCTTATGTGCAATGTTTATTTGATTCTGTTTCAATTCATTTTTAAAGGGAACCAATCATCAGGATTTTCGTGTATAAGCTGCAGCCAGTGCAGTACTGGCACTATCATGCACAGTGTGTACATACCATTGGGGTGCAGCTCGGGTGTTTAGGCAGTGAAATTCATCTTTATAAAGTTTGAAATTTCGTGCACTTTTTGATTGACGTGTGCACCTCTCTGTTAATGTCCGGGCGGGTTATGCAGGAGTTCCCCGCCCCCCACCAGCCTGTTCCTCCCTCTCTCCTGATGTCCGGGCGGGTTATGCACGTGTTCCCCGCCCCCCCGCGCCGCCTGTTCCTCCCTCCCTCCCTCCCTCTGGCTGTATGTAAATATCTAATCTTCAGAAACATGGCGCCGGAGTGGGCCTCTGCGCACAGCGCTTATCTCCGGCGCCATGTTTCTGAAGCCCGCATCACACAGCTTGGTGTTAGAGGGCGGCGCATGCGCCCTCGCTCCTTCAGATCCTGTTGTGACCGCAGGAGCGAGCGCGATCACAACAGGACTGCAGAACAGCTGATTGGAGGACGCGATTACCTGCTGCTCCTGTATCGTGCCGCCCCAGGACACCGGGCCAACACACCAGCCGGTGTGACATCGCTGTGGCGCCGCCCTCTCAGACACCAAGTTGTGTAATGCGGGGGCTTCAGAAACATGGCGCCGGAGATAAGCGCTATGCGCAGAGGCCCACTCCGGCGCCATGTTTCTGAAGATTAGATATTTACATACAGCCAGAGGGAGGGAGGGAGGAACAGGCGGCGCGGGGGGGCGGGGAACACGTGCATAACCAGCCCGGAGAGAGGGAGGAACAGGCTGGTGGGGGGGCGGGGAACTCCTGCATAACCCGCCCAGACATTATCTGCAGAGGTGCACACGTCAATCAAAAAGTGCACGAAATTTCAAACTTTATAAAGTTGTATTTCACTGACTAAACACCCGAGCTGCCCCCTGATGGTATGTACACACTGTGCCTGATAGTGCCAGCACTGCACTGGCTGCAGCTTATACACGAAAATCCTGATGATTGGTTCCCTTTAAATGCTATGGGAACTGTTCAGTCTCAGTGAAAAAACACATACTGGAGTTTTTTCTCTCTGAACACTTCTGCATTTTTTCGCTCAAATATGCATTTATGTTCCATTGTGTTTTCACTCATGATCATTATCAAAAGGACATTGCTGAGAATCCAGTAAAGGCATTTTTCCACCATTTTTGCATATTCACTTTTTGTTATATTTAGTATTCCACTTCTATATACTGCTCATTATTAGTCAAGTTGGACATTGAATATTCTTCTGCCTATGGCAGCTGCTACTAAGCCATTTTTGTGACAACCTCTTTGGATGCTAATCCTGTGTGGTGCCCTGCACAAGAGTTCCCTGATGTAGTGGGTGGATGATCGTGCGGTCCTAATCGAATTTTAATCATTAGGAGTTGGCCGCAGGAGCGGCGCTGACCCAGGCTGCCGCCATACTGGGTGCGGCCCGCCAAGTCCAGGCCGCAGAAGCGTCCCACTCGGCCCGCCATGACCAGGCCACAGCCACGCCAGGCTCAGCCCGCCAACACCAGGCCGCAGCAGTGATGCCCTGCCCGGCCCGCCAAGACCAAGCCGCAGCAGCGATGCCCTGCCCGGCCCGCCAAGACCAGGCCGCAGCCACATCAGGCTTGGCCCGCCAAAACCAGGCCGCAAGGCCATCTACCCCGGCCTGCAAGGCCAGAGCAGACACCGCTCCCCAGTCCAAGGAACTGGGTCCCACGTCCCCGCCAAAAAGACCCTGAATACTTAAAGTTTAAGGTGGATCTGGAGGTGCGGTTCCCAAAGGAAATGGTGGACCGCTATCTGCTCCCCAGGCGCTCACCCAGAGTGTCCTCAGTGATGTCTGCGGCAAAGAACCAACCGCCCAGGCCTGCTGATGAAAACCTAACCCCAGTGCTGCCGTCCGAGGAGTGCTCAGAAGAACTAAGGGGGAGGAGAGGCCTGAAGGCTTAAGCGGCAATCCCAGAACAGCAGGAAGAGGACGCAGCACACTGTGGAGCTGAAGGGGGCTTGGAGCCTGAAATGTTGCCTTACTCCCGCTGGGAAGAGAGACCGCCAACCCCTGATGAAGACGAGGAGCTGACCCTCTTTATGCCAAGCATGTATGTTACTTGGGAGCCTGCAAGCAGTGAAGAGGCAGCAAAGAAGAGTCCCACAAGCATAGCACAGCGTCGCGCCAGAGCAAAACAGGCCGAAATGCCACAGTGTCCAGAACGGTATGAAGATACAGCTAGAGACCTTGAAGATAAGCAACACCTAAGGAAGACTCGCTACCAGGAAAGGGGATCCCTTTGCCGTGGGGTGGTAGAAGACTTCAGCTTAAAATCAGGGTATGGCTTTATCGTTGCACCTGGCATGAAGGAGGGCATATTTGTGAGCAGAAGGGATGTAAGAGCACATTTACCAACAGGACACCCAGGAAGAAATCTGTACATGGGAGACTCAGTGGAGTTCACAAAACATCGAGGAGAGCGTGGTTGGTATGCGCTAGACATTATGCCATGCCCTAGAAGTCCTGATTGTGGCCCAGCTGCTTCTGCCCAAACCCCAAAGTCTACAGTAACAGCAGTAACAGAAGAAGATAAAAAACTAGAAAGAGACACCAATAAAGGCAAAGAACCAAAAGAAGATACAACCACAGATGATGACTACAGGTGCCGCAGCCCTACAGGCCCAAGCCCTGGTGAGGAAGAAGAAGAAGAGGAGAAGTCCATGTAAAGTGAAGTAAGAAACACAGCAAAGTTACCAGTTTACAGTTTGCAACGTTGAAAAGTTTCAAGTATGTACCCACATGAACTTATGTGAGAAACCCTTTGCACTTTGAAAATACGGACCATAGGCTATGAACTGGCTATAGCCACAAACTCCCGCAGTGTGTATAGTTACCTTGAATGGTACCACCACCAGAGCCAGCCTGTTTAGGGGCCTGGCTCGCCTGTGACCAGGGAGCACGCCTGTTTATGGGGCCTGGCTCTCCACCACAAAGAGGGTACCTGCTCAGCACCAACTGTGGAGGCCGCCTCTACATCCTGCCAGAAGAGGCTGAAGGCGCGGCTCCACCAGGCCAGGTATACCCTGAAACAACCAGACCAAGAAAGCCGCCTCCACATCCTGCCAGAAGTGGCTGAAGGCGCGGCTCAACGGGAGAGGAAGATTGGAGGAGAGTTCTGGGGAAACAGATGGCCCAGACCTGGTTGCTAAAAGGACCGGTGACCTGCCTCCTGAGAGGGTTTTGGGTGGGTTAACGGACTTGTGGGTGGAGGGTTGTGATGTATGGTACCTGGTGGTTTTATAATGTTTTAAATGTTTACCTGTTTTATGCATTTTAAAATGTTGTCTTGCAGCCCGAGGATGTGCTGGTGATAACTAAGGAGGAATGTGGCGCCCCTGACCTGGTTAGGCACCACTGAGTACTGCACCCATGTTGGGGGCAGTGCAATACAGGTAATCCAGAAGGCTGACCGAGGTGTGACTACACAGGCGCATAGTAATCAGGTCTCACACATCTACCTTTGATAGGGACCCCTGGGGAATCCAGGAGGGGGCGTAGCCTACATGTCCACTCAAGGGGTGTGGTAGAGAGCCTGGTTGCTAGGTTGCGTAGGCAGACAGAGTAGGAAGGAGGGAGCTGAGTCTGAAGTGGAGCTCAGGGAGAGCAGACGCAAAGAGGAGACCTGCGGCTGCCACTAGTCAGACAACGTACGCGCAGTGACTACCGACGGGGGAGATCGGTCACCTGGTAGTGCCACCCGAAATCCACCCTAGGCTAGAGAGAGCAAAGGGGTGGCAGAGTAAGGGGCCTGCCAGGCAGGTACCAGGCCCGCAAGGGTAACAGGTCCCAGTGCAGAGAATTATTCAATTTTCTCCTGCCAAACCTGCCGGTGGGGGCACTTCAGACCCACACCATACCACCACAGAGTCTGCAGCCACGTAGCGAAGAGAGGGCCCATAGTTCCCAGGAGGCAAGCAGCCGGAGTGACCTGGTCCAGGCTACAAGCAAACGGGCCAAAAGAAGGGGAGAGAGGCATCAGCAACTTCCCTGGGCGACCCCAGCAGGGCTTCAAGTAGGGGTCACCCCAAAACACAGGGCTAGGAAGGCGAGTTGGTAGTTACCCTCATCAGCCAGCCGAAAGGATACCTGGTTCCAGCCTGGTTCATCCCAACTACGCCCGGGTTACTCACCCTACCATCAACTGTGAGTAAAAACCCTGAAAAACTGCCTGGACTGTGTTTGAGTCATTCTATGCTTTGTGGTTCCACCCACTCAAAACATGCCTTGGGGCCAGCCCTACTCTTGGGGGGGCACACCATCTAACGGCACCTACCAACAACCCCAGGCGTCCCGTAACCTGCAGTGGCGGTCCCCTGACCGCAATACCGAGAGTGGCATCACGAAAATCCTAAAGAGACGGTTCCCTACCTGTGACCAGACCATCCCACGTGGAGTCCCTGAAGGTAAGGCACCGACACAACACCTGTGGGGCTTCACATGCACATCACCAGTGATCACATCACATATTCCCTTCCTCTGCCCAAAGCCGGGGGCATGGGCACCGTCAACCACTAAACAGGGGAGCCGCAACAGGGCATCTGCATTCCAATGTAACTTCCCAGGCCTGTGCTCTACATGGAAGGCAAAGTCTTGAAGGGCTAGAAACCACCTGGTCACCCTGGAATTCTTTCCCTGTCTACTTCTCAACCATGTCAGCGGCACATGATCAAACACTACATAAGAACGAGAGAAATCCACCGGGAAGACCGATAATATCCGGCATTGGGAGCCTGACTGACAATGTTTTCAAGTATATTGATAGTCAGTTACGAGGTTTGGTTGAGAGTTTGCCTTCATATTTGAAGGATACATCTGAATTTTTGAGAAAGATTGACGGATTATATATTGATGATGACATGCTTCTCGTCACTTGTGACGTAGAAGCACTATATACCAGCATTCGCCACTTTGACGGTATCAAGGCAACCAAATTTTTCTTACGTACTGGCAATATGGAGGATGTTCAGGTGGATTTTTTGATTGGATTGTTGGATTTTGTACTACATCATAATTTCTTTACGTTTAACAGCTCCTTCTTCTTACAGCTCCAGGGAACTGCGATGGGCGTGGCCTGCGCGCCGGCGTATGCAAATTTATTCCTGGGGTTGTGGGAGAGGGAGCTGTTCTCGGATGAGTCTATGGTATCAATGGAGCGGGATATATTTTGGACCCGCTTCATTGATGACATTTTTTTCATTTGGAAGGGCTCGTCTGAGGCACTGGAAACATTTTTTGTACAATTAACAACAACCAATTAAATATCCGCTTGACCTTCCATTATGACCCGGTTACAGTTGATTTCCTGGATGTTACTGTCAAACGTGATCCCTCTAATCTTCTCCAAACGGATGTTTTCCGGAAACAAACGGCTGTTAACTCTCTTCTTCACGCTCGTTCATCACATCCCGGTCATATCATTAAAGGGATACCCACCGGACAATTTCTCCGGATTCGGTGTATATGTTCCGGTGAGGATGACTTTGAATTTCGGGCTTGTGAGTTGAGACAGCGATTTAAAAATCGGGGTTATAAGAAGGAATTTGTTGATAGGGCCTATGATAGGGCTAAGAACTCCAATCGCCATGAGTTGTTGTATAAACCTAGGACACAGAATACGTCTGGTCCAATTCGACTTATTATGGACTACCATTCCCATTGTTTTAGGATGCATAAAAGCATCGAAAAATTCTGGCCAATTCTCATGACCGATCCCATCATCAAGCAGTATGTCTTACCTCGTACAAGTATTACGGCTAGAAGAAGTCGGAGTATTGGTGATGTTTTGATTTCCAGTCATTATGTCCCAACCCCTTCAAGGCCCTTTTCACAATCACTAGGACCTAGATGGGGATGCAAACCCTGTGGCAAGTGTGTGGCTTGTCCCAACGTTGAGACGGCCTTTGAATTCACTAACTCTTCCAGGACTAAGACTTTTAAGATCACCCATAGCATTACGTGTACGACAAAAGCGGTAACTTACTATGCCACGTGCCCATGTCCCCTCATATATGTGGGCCTGACCACAAGGGAACTTAAGGTGAGGGTGTGTGAGCACGTTCGCGACATTAATGCAGCCAAAACCGCCACGGATGCCAGTGGTCTAAAAACCATACCCCGACACTTTTTGGAATACCATCAAGGAGATTCTTCTTTGTTTAAGGTGAGGGGTATTGATCACATCATCTCTGGCATCCGTGGGGGTAATGTTATGAGGAGACTTGCACAACAAGAATGCCGCTGGATCTGGCTATTGGATACCATACACCCTAATGGGCTGAATGAAACCATTAGTTGTGGGCCATATTTACATTCTAACCAATAAGATGTCCTGATTTATTATTATTAGGTATTTCTCTGACCACTACCTCTTTTAAAATTTGGTTCTTGTATTTTTATGTGATTTTATGCATTTGTATTTGATTATATTCTCATACTTGGGGTTCTTGGTATGGTTTGCTTATTTTAATTGTTCTATTTGTATTTTCTATAGTTTTTGATTTCTACTTACTGATGGGTCTTCCTTTGAGGTCGTTGAATATGTCTGGAGTTGGATTCAAGTGGATGTCCACTGTATAACAAAAGAAATATATTAAAAATGTGTATATATGTAATATTATGCTCTTTATATTTATATTTACTGCGCATGGTTGTTTTTGTTTTTATTTTTATTATTTTTTATTATTATTTTTTATTATTTATTTTTCGTTTTTCACATTATTGTATTCACATATACACTCATATACATAATTGTTGTATATTACACATATTTATATGTTTTCCATGATTTTATATATATGATCATATCACATGCACGTATATTGGTGTTTAGTGTTGTTTTGCATAGTGTTTTCACTTTCTGTGTCATATTCATATTTATAGAATTATTCATGTTTTTATGTATATATTGATGTTCACATATATTGACATTTTTGTATATATATATATTTTTTTTTCATTACACACATATTTATTACAGATGCACTATGCACTTTCTGTGCTCTTTTATTAGTTTTCTGCTTACATTTTCACAATCTACTTTTATCCTGTATATATATTATTCATATTCATGTAGGCACGTCTGCACTTTATTTAGTATCCATGTGCAGTTTTGTCCTTTATTCCTATTTACTATTAATAGAATCATCCATGTAGTTTTTGCACTTACTCAATCCCTCTTACGATTCCGGGATGTGCGCATGCGGGGATGGTGCTGGGGAGCGTCACGGCCTGGGGCGTCTCTATTCCGGATGGATTGGATCACGTGATCGCTCTGCGGCCATGTGATTTATCACGTGGCGGCGGCTGCTCGCGTCATCCTTCCCATCTGCGGATGACGTCTCCGGCCGGGTGACGCTTGTCCTGGCGGTGCCCTGCGCATGCGCCCGATAATGAATCCCAGAGAAACATATCTGCGACCCGATTGGTCCGCCATTATTTAAAAGACCCATGCCAGCTGTCCCCTTACACGCCCCCTGACGAAGGTACTTCCGAAACACGTGTAGGGTCGGTTGGTTGTCCACACACTACTTTGCAGATGGCTACAGGTATATCCATTTATTTAATTGTTTTCAGGACTCTGAAATTTTGATCTGAACATTATGTTCTAATGGAGTTCTACCCTTTGTGACCTATTGGGTGATTGATATGGGTGGATGCTCACTGACACTCATCACCATGACTCTTCTTATTATGCACTTTATTATGGACCTCTAATAGCAATATAGTGCTCGTTATAATTCTGGTCCACTATATGTGCCCTTATATAGTCTACTGTCTATGGTGAGTTGCTCTTTGTTTGCATTTACCCGTATCTTTCCCTTATTTTGCCATCTAGTGGCCATCTATATATTGCACCTTTGCATTTACATTGAATGTATACCATTGACATTTAGTACTGTGTGTCAGCTTTCCTTTTCTTATCATCATTTTTAAACCTTTCACTTATGTTTTTATGCATATTGTTAATAAAGAAATATTAATTTTATTATTTATGGTTGTTGGCTATTTTTTGAATTGGCTTCTATATATTTATAATAGCCTTCCTATTTATTTTGTGGAGTTTATATATTCATTGGTGATAGTATTGTTTACACACCATTGTGCTCCCATTGGTATTAATTGGTGTAGCATGATCAAACACTAGCCTGAATTTACGACCTAGCAGGTAGTATTTTAGAGAGTCCACTGCCCACCTAATGTCCAGGCATTCCTTTTCCACGATGGCATAGTTTTTCTCACAAGAGGAGAGTTTCCTACTCAGGTAAAGCACTGGATGTTCCTCGCCATTTATTTCCTGCAACAGCACAGCTCCCAACCCGACCTCCGAAGCATCAGTCTGAAGCACAAACTCCTTTGGAAAGTCAGGTGCCACCAGGACTGGCTGCCGACACAGAGCAGACTTCAAGTCCTGGAACGCCACCTCCGCCTCAGAGGTCCACTTGGCCACCAATGGCTTCACAGCCCTGAGGAGATCAGTCAGCGGAGCGGCCCTCATAGCAAACTTCGGTACAAACCGGCGGTAGTATCCGACGATTCCCAGAAATGCCCTAACCTGTTTTTTAGAGAGTGGTTGTGGCCAATTCTGGATCGCCGCCATTTTATTCACTTTTGGTTTGATTAGGCCCCTACCGACAACATAGCCCAGGTACCTGGCCTCCTCCTTCCCTATGGCACACTTCTTCGGGTTTATGGTAAACCCGCCTTCCTCAATGCATCCAGCACCGCCTGGACCCTCTGTAGATGACTCCCCCAATCCGGGGTGAAGATCACAATATCATCCAGATAAGCTAAGGCGTACTTCTGATGAGAAGCTAGGATCCGATCCATGGCCCTCTGGAAGGTGGCTGGGGCTCCCTGCAACCCAAACGGCATCCTGGCATACTGGAAACAGCCATCAGGTGTAGAGAAAGTCGTCTTCTCCTTGGTCGCTTGAGACATGGGTTTTTGCCAGTACCCTTTTGTCAGGGCAAGGGGGGTAATATACCTGGCGGGCGCAAGCCTTTCAATGAGCTCATCGACTCGAGGCATCGGATAAGCGTCAAATTTTGAGACTTCATTTAACTTGCGGCAGTCATTGCAAAATCGCCATTCTCCATCCGGCTTTGGCACAAGGACGATAGGACTAGACCAGCCACTTCTTGATTCCTCAATCACGCCAAGGCTCAGCATCCTCTTCACCTCTTTTGAGATCACTTATCGGTGGGCTTTGGGCATCCGATACGGCTTCAGATGTACTCTCATGTGTGGTTCCGTTAGAACTTCATGTTCCACAACCTGTGTACACCCCGGCAATTCTGAAAAGAGATCTCGATTTTGATAAAGCAACTCCTGATACTGCTGCTTTTGGGCCCTTGACAGCGTCTCTGCCACTGTGACGTCCTCGATATCAGCGTCCACCTTGGCAGAAAAGTTAGACATGGAGCTTCCATCGCTTCCCTATCTTGCCATGGCTTAATAAGATTAATATGGTACACCTGGTAGGGCTTCCGTCTACCCGGTGGGTGGATCTTATAATTCACCTCTCTCAGTTTCTCGACCACTTCATAGGGTCCCTGCCACTTGGCAAAAATTACTTTCCACAGTAGGGATCAACACCAACACCCGGTCACCAGGGCTGAACTGTCTCACCATGGCAGAGCAATTATATACTCTTGCCTGTGACTCTTGAGCCCGGAGAAGACTCTCTTTCACGATGGGTATTACCTCAGCCATCCTCTCTTGCATCTGGGCCACATGCTCAATGACACTCCTATGGGGGGTTACCTCTGCTTCCCAGGTTTCTTTGGCTATGTCAAGCAACCCCCGGGGATTTCGACCATATAAAAGTTCAAAGGGAGAGAACCCGATAGAGGCTTGTGGAACTTCCCTGATAGAAAAGAGCAAGTATGAAAGCAGGCAATCCCAATCTCGGCCATCCTTCTCCACGACCTTCTTAAGCATGGACTTTAAGGTCTTATTAAATCTCTTCACAAGGCCGTCTGTCTGCGGGTGATAGACTGAAGTCTTCAGTTGTGTAATCCGCAGCACCTTACACAGTTCCCTCATAACTTTCGACATAAAGGGGGTCCCTTGGTCTGTCAGGATCTCCTTTGGCAGTCCGGTCCGAGAGAAGATATGGACCAACTCCCTAGCTATATTCTTAGAGGAACAATTTCTTAATGGTACCGCCTCAGGGTATCGAGTCGCATAGTCCAGAACCACTAAGATATACTGGTGCCCTCTAGCGGATTTTACCAGGGGGCCCACAAGATCCATGGCAATACGGTCAAACAGGATCTCTATTATAGGTAATGGCACAAAGGGACTGCGAAAATGTGAAACTGGTGCAGTTAGCTGGCAGGTGGGACAATATCTAAAATAATTAAGAATCTCTCGATGACACCCCGGCCAGTAGAACCTTTGAAGAATCCGCTCCTGTGTTTTATCTACCCCCAGGTGACCACCCAGGACATGAGAATTGGCCATGTCTAACACCCGGCGTCTATAAGGCCCTGGTACCAATAGTTGCTCAATTATCTCACCTCTCAACTGGGTAACCCGATATAACAATTCCCCATTTACTGCAAAGTGGGGGAATCTGGTGTCAGCCCCCGACTCTTGAGCAACCCCGTTTATGACAGTCACATTTTCAAATGCCCCCTTTAGTGTCAGGTCCCTCATTTGAGCAGTCCTAAAGTTCCCTTCGGAAACTGCCAACTCCGGCATGTTAACCTCCTGGGGTTCGGCCTCATCCTCATCGCCCACCAACACACATAGGGGGAATTCATCCGCTTCCAACTGAAATGAAGTCTTATCATTGAGGGCTAACTGTCCTTTATCTGAGACACAGGGTTCCACCCCTTTATTCCACAACTCCCAGAACAAAGCAAAATCTTGCCCTATTATTACTGGGTGCAACAGATCTTTTACCACTCCAACCTCATGAGACTCCGACCCACAAGTTGTTTTTATAGTCACAGCGGCCACAGGGTAGTCCTTGGCATCCCCATGAATACAGCAGACGCCCACCCTCTTCCCAGGAATCAGCTGGTGTGGAAGTGTGTCCCTCACAAGGGTCACCAAACTCCCGGAGTCTAAAAGTCCCACTATTCTGGTACCATTTATTTCTACAAGACATGCCTGTGGCCCCTCACTGGGTTGACTGTCCACACTGCAGGCTGGGTATGCATAATAGGAAGAGCGCCGACCCATGCTGCAGTCCATCGGTTCGGTGGTCAAGGGACAACGGGCAGCAATGTGACCCGGTCCCTAGCACCTCCAACAGGTAATATTACTGACTGGGTTTTTTTTTGCACGCCTCCACTTGCCACTTGGAACCATGGATTCCCCCCTCCTGTGGCTCTTGTACCCTTCTTTTGGGTGTCGCTCCCTGAAGAAACCCCCCAATAGGGAAATGGTAAGTCCCATGGCTTCCCCCGGGAACTCTCTACCACCTGGTACCTCTCCACCAGTCCAACCAGGTCGTCAGCATTCAAGGGGTTTCCCTGAGCAACCCAAGTCTGCACTGGCTTCGGAAGGGAGTGAATAAACATGTCCATTACGACCCGCTCCACCATCTGCGCTGGGGTGGAGGACTCTGGCTGCAACCATTTTTTGTACCAGATGCAATAAATCAAACATTTGTGAGCGAGGGTGTTTGTCGCCATGATATGCCCACTGGTGGACCCGTTGTGCCCTAACAGTCATAGTCACACCCAGGCGTGCCACAATTTCAGCCTTTAGTTTGTCATTCTCCTTAGTGTCCTGTAAAGCAAGATCATAATAGGCCTTTTGTGGCTCTCCACTTTAATATGGCGCCAATACCTCCGCCCACTGGTCCGGCGTGAGTTTTTCTCGTTAAGCAACTCTCTCAAACACAGTCAAGAAGACCTCAACATCATCCCCCGGAGTCATCTTGTGCATAGGTTGCCTTACAGCCATCCGGACATTAGCGTCATCACCTGGTCTGGTCGCTCTGCCACAGATCACCTCTGCCAGGACGTCCAGCTGCCACTGCTGTCGCTCCCGCTGTTGCTGCAGCTGCTGCTGAGCCAATTGCTGCTGCTGTAATAATAATCTTTATTTCTATAGCGCCAACATATTCCGCAGCGCTTTACAATTCAGGAGGAACATATACATATCATATACATAAACATATACAAACAAGAAACAATTATAGAGGATACAATATTTAAAAGGAAAAATGGCAACCCTGCTCGTGAGAGCTTACAATCTACAATGAGATGGGGGGAGGGGCAAGGTACAAGTGTTTATTTAAAATGACAATCCAGCCAGCTCATGGGGGATAGATGATGGCTTCCTGGACCAGTTGGCCAGAGCCTTGAGACGCATTTGGGTGCCATGGAGTTTGACGTGGGGTTATGTTCTGAGAAGTTGTAGAGGGATTAGGTGAAATTAGTTTGGCTAGGGAGTGTGATAGGCCGCCCTAAAAAGATGCGTTTTTAGGGAGCGTCTGAAGCTGAGTAAGTTGTGATTTGTCCTAACTTCTTGGGGTAGAGCGTTCCAGAGGTTTGGTGCAGCTCGGAAGAAGTCTTGGATTCGGGAGTGGGAGGTTCGAATTAGTGTGGATGTTAGTCGAAAGTCATTTGCAGAGCGTAGAGAACGGGTGGGATGATAGACAGAGAGGAGGGTGGAGATGTAGGAGGGTGCTGCACTGTGGAGAGCTTTGTGGGTGAGAACAAGCAGTTTGAATTGGATCCTGTGATATATGGGCAGCCAGTGCAATGACTGGCACAGAGCAGAGGCATCCGAGTAGCGGTTTGCCAGATAGGTGACCCTGGCTGCTGCATTAAGGATGGACTGTAGAGGGGAGAGTCTAGTTAGGGGGAGACCAATTAATAGAGAGTTACAGTAGTCAAGGCGAGAGTGGATCAGGGCCACGGTGAGGGTTTTTGTCGTTTCCATTGTGAGAAAGGGACGGATTCTAGCGATGTTCTTGAGGTGCAAGCGGCAGGTGCGGGCAAGAGATTGTATGTGGGAGGTGAAGGAGAGATCAGTGTCAAGTATAACCCCCAGGCAGCGGGCTTGCGGCCTAGGACTTATCGTTGTGCCACACACAAAGAGGGAGATGTCAGGTTTAGGAAGGTTGGGAGATGGAGGGAAAAGCAGAAGTTCAGTTTTGGAAAGGTTAAGTTTCAGATAGAGAGCAGACATGGTGTTGTAAACTGCAGTCAGGCAGTCACTTGTGTTCTGTAGTACAGCGGGGGTGAGCTGAGGGATGAGGTGTATAGCTGTGTGTCATCAGCATAAAGATGGTACTGAAAGCCAAATCTGCTGATGGTCTGTCCAATTGGGGCAGTGTAGAGGGAGAACAGAAGAGGGCCAAGAACTGAACCTTGAGGGACCCCAACAGTGAGAGGGAGAGGAGAAGATGTGGAGCCAGCAATGATATTAAAAGCTTGTTTGTCTCCTGCTGGGCTAGCTGCTGTTGCTGTTGGGCCTGCACCAGGTGCTTAATTAGGTCCCCCATTGTGTCTGACCGTGTTCCCTGGCTCATGGCTGCCTTCACCTAGGACATCCAGCTCCTCTGTAGCAGATATAAACGGCCCTGGGATTCCTGCCCGCAGTCTGCCCCACTTGTGGTAGAGCCACTCTCTCAGCAGTAGAAGATGGATGCAGGAACACCTCACGTGTCGATTTTCACCTGGTTTATTATCATCAGCCACAATCCATTTACAAAAGATAGAACTACTTCCCGCAGCACAGGAAAATACAGAGCAGACCACAAGTGTGTCCAGAGGCCTGGATTTTTCCTCTGGGACCACACCCCGAGGTGGAGATATGGTGAACAGCCATCCCACCCATCTCTTTAGCTGTCCACAACAAACCCGGCCCAGGTAATACAAATTAACCCTCTCAGCACCTAATATGCCAGAGTACTACATCCGGGTTCATATCACTGATTGCAGTAGTCGCAGCGACACATATCTCCCCTCATGCACATCACCAGTGATCACATCACAATATATATATATATATTTATAGCTATCTACATATATATATATATATCTATATATATATATCTATACGCACCAGACCGTAAGACGCACCCTGGTTTTAGAGGAGGAAAATAGGGAAAATGAAATTTTAAGCAAAAAGTGTGGTCATGACACACTGTTATGGGGTGAGGATCTGCTGCTGAGGTACCCCATCCTGGTAATGATCCTCCTGCCTTGTATATTATCCCCATCCTTGTATATATGTCCCTCATCCTGGTATAGCCCCCATCCTGATAAATACCCCTATCCTGCTATATACCCCCATCCTGATAAATATCCCCTATCCTGCTATGTGCTCCCTTCCTGGTATATGGCCCGCATCCTGTGGCACACAAAAAAAATAAACATTTACACTCACCTTTCCTCACTTCAGCAGTATTGCTCGTCTTCCTGTCTGTGCCGGCAGCAGCTCCGCTAACCTGTGTGGAGCTGGTCAAAGTTCCCTGCAGCATCGGGATATCCTCCTGTCTGCCGGCCTGCTGATGTGTGTGTGGAGAGCGGTGCGCACAGGGATGACATCATCGCTGTGCTCACCGCTTGCTACACAGATCAGCGGGTCGGCAGAGAGGCGATCATCCCAATGCTGCAGGGAACGGTGAGTATACCGTACGTTTTCACTACCACTCGTGCTGATGATGATGCGCGAGTGGCTGTGAATATAGCCACACATGATCACTCCAGGCTGTAGTTGCCAGGGGTGATCACGCGGGCCGGCTGCTAATTATGTTCGGAAGGATGCATGCATATGAAATGAGCGGGCCCACGTGGTCACGGCAGGTGCTGCTACAGCCTGTGCATGCCGCTGATGACCTGCTCCACCACAGCACCCTCATTTCCCGCAGCCATGCATGTTATGACTCAGTGAGCGAGGAGGATCAGAAAAGGGACAAAAAAAATGAGGAAACCCAAACAGTATATAACCTGAGTCTTAACTACTTTTGTATAAAATTCTTTACTTTTATTATCGATATCAAATTACATACATATGTGGCGCCCTGGACAAGCCAGGACGTCACAGGTACTGCAACAACACACCCCACACCCCGGTTAGGCACATCAGTCACACACAAATCCTTGTTGCCTCCCTCCAGGGGCTGATGTCCACACCCGGTGGGGTGGAGCCAGGCAGTTGGCCCCACCCACTGAGGAGTACACAGTCCTGGAGGCGGGAAAAGGAAGGCAGAACAGAGTTGAGTTTTAGGGAAGTGGTAGGAGAGAAGCGGTCTGACCGTGTCCGGGTACGTGGCCCGGGCACATACAGCAAGGTTGGCAGATGGTGGTGACCGTCTGCAGGAGAGGCCGATCGACGCGGAACCGTAGGACCGGGGTCGGGCGGTGGCCCGCCGGTACCGAACCGGGGAGCGAAGAGAAGCCAGCACCATCCGGCAGGGCCTGCGGACCTCGACCAGGCTTGGAGTCACCGTTAAACTGGTCAAATCCGTTAGCAACGGGAACTTCCGGGGTTTCCCAGCAGCAAAGACCCGATTGAAGGCAACTGCTCAACCGTAAAGGGAATACAGTCACCGCCAAGGCTACAATTCTCAGGGCCAGAGCCTGCGGGCAAAAGGGGCTCCCTCGGTATCTATCCACGCTGGGGAGCGGGTTACCGGTGGGAAGCCATCGGAGCCGAAAACACACTACAGGTGCAGGGAAAGGCAGTCACCGCCAACCTACCGGGAGTGACCACCGCAGCCGGCTGCGGGACCCGTCTATCCAGCCGTTTGTTTTACCAGAGGCTCCGTATACGTTATTGGCTGAGTGAGTACCACCGTGCCGCCTGACACCGCGCTGCCCCCGCAACCCTGCACCTCACCAAACCCTGCCATCCACTTCCCAGTCACCCTCACTCACCGGGCCCCAGGAACCACCAAAACTCCCTACCCATGGAGGGGAGAGAAACATCTTGGCTGCTCCCTGTCATCGCTCCCGGGATCCCCGTCCAGAGCAGCAGTGGTGTCCCAACCTCACCACAAACAGTGTGTGGCGTCACGGACCGACTTCCCAAACCCCAAAAACCACCCCCTTTCACTCACGGGCGAGGAGCGCCGCTCGAGTCCCCGGATCCGGCCCACCGCTCGAGCCACCGAGCAGCAGCAGCAGCGCAGCGGCGGCCTCCGCGACACATGCATAAACAATTTGCTTAAAATTAAAGGGATAGGAAAGAAAAAAGGAGGGGGAAGGGGTACTTTCCCTGTCCTTTTCCTTCCTATACCATGGGGGTCGGCATCTAAGTCGCAGTCCCCGTTCCACGATGACTCAACCCCTTTGCTGTACCCTCCCTAGTTCTAATAAAGTGCACTAACTCCAAGGGGTGTAATATCCCAAAGCGGTAAGGCGACTGAGAGAAAAGGGGTGCACAGTTCAAGGTGACTAATTTGTCTGTATCATCACCTAGAATGATCAGGGATTGGGGCTTATGGGTCGTCATATACATCAGTCAGTCTGTGTGCTTAGTAGCAGGTAGTAGATAAATTAAAAAGCAAAAAAAAATTGCTGTCCAAGAATTTACCAACGTGTTTCGCCCTTTCTGGTACTAATAATCTCAGGGCTCATCAGGGGCATCTCAACTAGATTCTTGAAGGGTTCTTTTAGTTCATTCCAATCTATATGAGGATAATAGAAAATCCTTGTTACCTTAGAGTCCAACAGTCGCTCTCATAAGGAAGTATAAAATTAGTATCAATCATTTTACTGACCACGATTGGTTAAATCCGTTATTCATAATTGAATGGTATAGTGGATCCTTAACACTAGAACTACTGGACTCGTGACACCTATATAGAAATACATAGTGCGAAGTAGTCAAAATGACTACCTCAGTAGTTCTAGTGTTAATATCCTATGACTGAGATGGTCACTCAATTGACATCCCCAGGTATAGTGTCACCTAAATGTATAGCTAGGGCCAGGAAGACATAAGTCACTTGCCATTCCAGTATATGAATCAATGTTACATTTTCAAAAGCTTTTTTTTACCCCCCCACAAATCACAATACCTCAATCCATGGCGGCACTCAAGACATTAACCATCATTGATGTCCGGAAGGTTGCCTTATTGGGTCTAAAAGGAATTGTCCATAATTAAAAGCAGCATGGTGTTTACCACTATTAGTATAGGTACCGTACAGGTAACCAAAACGTTGTTAACTCTGTATGCTGACCCACAACTTCATTACCTTCATATATGTAGATGTGTCAAAAGAACGATACTTCAATTCACACACAGTGATGACAATGGTATAATTAGGTAACTATATCGTCATGGGGGCAAGTCTTTAGCCGTCCGGGGTCTATTTTTAACCAAAAAGGACCATCATCGATATTGCCTATGACTCGCCCACCCCAGGGCTATGGGACACCCGGTGCCGGGCCGGACTAGTCCGGTGGTAGTCAGTGGTGGCTGGGCCCGGCTCCGTGGCCCTGGTGGGTGTCAGTTGACTATGTGGCTTGGGACTTGGGGTTTATGTTCGTGACGCCACCTGTGGTACGCGGCTATGAAGCCGCCGCTGCTGATTAAGGCCTCCGGGGTGATCATGTGGCAGCAATGATGGTACTGCTCCTCACAGGTGGAGCAATGCCCGGGGCACTGTTGGTGCTCATGAGAGTCTATGGTGTAGTGGAAGTCTGAGCAGCAGAAATAACAGAGACCACTCCAAGGATGCAGTTCAAGTTCTTTACTCACAATTCTTGTCTGGGCCCAAGGGCCCTTGGGCTGCTGGGACCACGGTCAGGGACCTCGGCCGTTTCTGGGTGATTCTTGGAGCAAAACCCGGTGCCCTTCTCTTAAGTGTCTCTTCCATCTGCTGTCTTCCTAAGCCTTGCCTTCTATAGGGTAAACCTGGCTTGGCCTCCACTACAGCCTCCAGGCTGGGGGGTCACCTGTCGGCTGATTACCCCTTTTCCAGAGGGCTGCTGTGGGCTGTGGCCCGGGGAGTCTACAACTTTCCCTGGGCCTCGGTTTTTACTGTCTGGAGATGATTTTGCACTCCTCCGGTTTCTAGGAACCGTCCCCTGCTGCAGCTTGATCCCTCCACCGATGTTCTTGTGGAACAGGCCACCCAGCTCTACAGCTACCCGTGGCCCTGGGACCCCTTCTGTTCTCTGCTTGGTGTCACCTGGACCCTCTGAGTCCCAGGATCTTCACCAGGAAGCGTCTCTTTCTTTCCTTTCAGCTCCTGACTGACTTGGAGCTTTCTTTCCTTTCTCTTCTCCTCCTTGCCTGCCTCCAGCAGGCCTCCTTCTCCTTCCCCTCCCTCTCTCGACTCTACTCACTCTACTAGACCTTCCTCTCTGTGTCTGCACTCTTGTGGCTTCTCCCACCTCCTCAGTTGCTCTGTTCTACCCTATAGGAGCAGGGATGGGTCTTACCACCCCTCCCAGCATGCAGCATGGGAGGGTTTTCTGCCACTATCCCTGGTCCCAGTGTGTTCCTAGCAATGGGTGTAATGTGGATTTACCAGGGGACCGGTGTTCACTCCTTTCCTCACCCAGAATGTGCATCACACCACTGGATGGGGTGCAATGACCTGTGGCGACGGAAGCCTCAGGGGCGCCACACCTACAGTAAAATATGTTCAATCATATAATAAGACTACAGGGGTACCTTGCTGGCACATGAAGGGTTGTCAGTTATCACTCCGGGTTATATGGTGCTCCCCTTTAGTGGTGCTATTTAGACAGACTCCAATACCGTTCAGGATGTCCCACAGGGAATCCTGTATATTACAAGATTCAAAATATCCAAACCTGTTGTAACAATAGTTAATCATCCCAACACTACCATCATAATAACAACAACAACATACCTGGTTGCTGTCCCTCACAGTGGAGCAATAAATAGGACATATATTGTTGTCCACAGAAGAGCCAGGTATCTAACAGAATAACAATATGTCTATAAGCAACAAAACTGTCTATAATCTTATCAGATGGGGACAAAACGACATTCTTATCCTACCTGGTAGCTCAATCCATGTGGCTAAAACCTGCTTTACACCTTACGATCCAGCATACGATATCATATGCGATCGTAACCGCCCTCATCGTATGTGCGGCACGTTCAATTTGTTGAATGTGCCGCACATATGAGTAACCCCCGTCACACGTACTTACGCGTCCATACGACCTCGATGTGGGCGGCAAAGTCCACTTCCTGGAGTGGGAGGAATGTTCGGCGTCACAGCGACGTCACGCGGCAGCCGGCCAATAGAAGCGGAGGGGCGTGAGCTGAGCAGGACGTAAACATCCCGCCCACCTCCTTCTTTCCGCATTACTGGCCGGGAGCCGCAGGACGCAGGTAAGATCTGTTCATCATTCCCGTGGTGTCACACGGAGCGATGTGTGCTACCCCGGGTACGATGAACAGTTTGACGTTCAATTCATGAGGAATGAACTACGTGCGTGCAATGAACGTTTTACCGTTCAATCGCAATCGCACGTAGCTGTTACAGACTGCAATGTAACTTACGATGCCGGATGTGCGTCACTTACGACGTGACCCCGCCGACACATTGTAAGATGCATTGCAGCGTGTAAAGCGGGCTTTAGGGGTGTGGATCCCAAGGTCTGACGTCCAGCAGTCGCTGGCATAATGATTTTATGAGCGCTATTTAAAGTTTGAATAGAAAATGAGGAAATATCCAGCTCACCAATCTGATTTGCTGGTATATCCAGAGTCCTGCGCACGGAAATGGTCTGGCCACCAATCACAATATAGAAGAAGGAAGGATTTCCAGCGCTGTTGATTTATATTAAAAGTCCATTTTTATTGAAAATATTATTAAAATCCAGCAAGTATGGCAAGTGATGACGGATGACCAACAGAACAACGCGTTTGGACGCTCAGGTCTTAATCATGTTCAGAATATGATTAAGACCTGAGTGTCTTAACGTGTTGTTCTGTTGGTCATCCGACATCACTTGCCATACTTGCTGGATTTTAATAATATTTTCAATAAAAATGGACTTTTAATACAAATCTCCAGCGCTGGAAATCCTTCCTTCTTCTATTTAAAGTTTGTTTGGCGCCATCGTGAGAACGCGGAGGACCCGGAAATGACATCACCTGGTGCATACTCCCAATGTACTCCTCTGGCTGTAGGCCGGAAGTATCGCCGCATCATAACCCGGTCACATAATCGGGTGATGTGCATCTCTTAATTCCGTCCCCTAGGTCAATCATTATAGTTCCTATTCTTTTCTTTGCACAGCGCTAAGTGTCAGCGCATGCGCAGTAATATATTTTGATTTCTATACTCAGAATGTGATTCCAAGCTGTATTTTCTCTAGATAACGAGCTTATTAGGTGGTACAAATGATATTGTTATCTGTCGCTGAGGAAACCCTCCAGGGGATTTGGCCATACATTATCATTTGTACATGTTAAAGCCTATTAACGTCAGTGAGGGTACATTAATCTCTAAGTTAGGGAGGGGAAGGGTGTTGATAAGCGAGGTGCTCTGAGCAAGAGGGGGCCAATTCTTAATACATATGTATGCTTTTGTAAGTTAGATCTTATTCACAAAGTATACAATTGTCAAAATAAGGACCCCATACTTCATAGCTTACAGTCAATCTATCAAATTTAGTGGTAACAAGGAAATATTGCACACAATGATATATGTATGTTATCATAATATCTGTACGTGTGGCTAGGTCACAGCTTAGATATAGGTGTGACCCCTGACCCTATGATATTAGTGGGGGTCAATGGAGATACTACAATAGGTCCACTACAGATCTGATAGATGAAATATGGAAGGCTTGGTCTACATTGTTTAAATAAAGCAGGTATAGTTAATTTGTTCATTAAGGCCATCTGGATGCACGGATCCCATCCAAAAAATCCATCTTGCTTCTCTCTGCAATAGGAGGCTATCCCAGTCACCTTTTCTTTCAGGTTCTGGTACTGTCTCAATAGATTTGAAGCTAATTCCTTCGAGTTTACCCCCATGCTGGAGGTTCATATGTCTTGCAATTGGTGTATCTCGCTGGTTGCAGATATCACCTAGATGATCACCTATGTGTACCCTAAATTGTCTCTTAGTTTTCCCTATGTAGTTCTTTGGGCATCCACAACAGAACAGATAAATTACCCCCTGAGTACGACAGTTGGCAAAATTCCTGTTTTTATATGTTCTCCCCGTCTTCACACTTTAGAATTCATTAGATGGAGAGATAAATTTACAAAATTTACCAGCTCTACATCTGAATGTGCCAGTGTCACGTGTCAGTAACCATGTGCTTCCAGATCTTTCTGGGGCCACATAATGGCTTTTAACTACCAGATCTTTGAGGATACGACCTCTTCGATAGGTCACTGAGGGGTAGGGAAGAATAGTATCCTTGATATAAACATCTTGTTTTAAAATTCCCCAGTATTTTCTTAAGATTCTCATCACTTGATTGCTTTGGTCATCAAAAGTTCCTACTAACCTTCTTTGCCCTACGTCACCTTCCTCTGATTTGGAACTAAGAAGTTCATGCCTGTCTATTCATGCTGCATATTTGAAGGCTTTGTAAACCACCTTTCGGGGATATCCCCTATCATGAAATCTTTTGGTCAATTGAGAAGCTTGTCTTTTCAATTCTTGATTGTCTGAGCTGTATCCGCAGAAATTGACCCTTGGGTATTCCTTTTTTCAGGTTTTCCGGATTGTGACTATTCCATTTAAGGAAGTTGTTGGTTGCACTAGGTTTTCTATATAGAGTTGTTTCTAAGGCCCCACTTGGTTCTTTTTTTATGTAAATGTCCAAAAACACAATTTTGTCAATTGGAATTTCATATGTGAATTTTAATCCTAGTTTATTATTATTGAGTTCACCTACGAACTCCTTGAATGAGTGGGTGCTTCCAGACCAGATAGCCAAGATATCATCTATATATCTGCCCCAGAAAATAATCTGGGAATAACGGTTATAGCCATCGTCCTTGAAGACGATGGTGTTCTCCCACCAGTCCAGGAGCAAATTAGCATAAGTGGGGGCACATGGGCTCCCCATCGCTATGCCCCTAAGCTGGTGGTAGAACTTGGAATTAAACAAAAAAGCGTTCTTGTGAGAATGAATTGCATAAGTTCTCCAATGAATCTATTGTGTGCTTCCAACTGGTTCTCTCTCATACTCAAAAAGTGATTCACAGCTTCCAGTCCCTTATCATGAGGGATGCTGGTATATAAGGACTCAACATCTATCGAGGTGAGAATCATATCTTCCTCCAAGATGATATCTTCTATTTTGGCTAGCAGGTCTAATGTGTCCCAAATGTAGGAGGGAATGGAAGTGACAAAGGATCTCAACATTTGGTCAACGTAGGTACTGCAATTTTGAGTTAGTGAATCAATCCCTGATGCTATTGGTCTTTCCTTAATGGGGTTAGTCCCTTTGTGGATTTTGGGAATCGCATAAAATGTAGCCAATTTGGGATAGCGTGGGAGCAAAAATTTGTATTCACTAGTGGAGATTAAATTTTGTTGTTTGGGCATATCCAATAATTTTTTAAGTTGGGACTGATATTGTGGAGTAGGGTCCTCCCTGAGTCGTTCATACGATTTTTGGTCCTTAAGCAATTGGGCACACATTTGGACATAGGTTTCTTGATCTAGGATCACTATGTTCCCCCCCTTGTGGAAGGGTTTTATTATGATGTTATTGTTTGATTCTAGCGTGGAGATAGTGTCCCTTTCTTCCTTCGTAACGTTAGATCTTGTTGCATTCCTTTTGGGTTGTATCATTTTAATTTCATCTGTAACTATCCTACAGAATAGATTTAGATTGGTGTAATCCCCAATGATGGTGTCTTTTTACTTTTCTTTGTTAGAGTGGAGAAAGGGCCTTCTCCTTCCAGGCGTGTGCCCTCAATTTCCAACTCAATGAGGATATCAATATCCTCCAGCATATCTGCTGATACTCCCAGTTCATGGCATCTTTTTCTCACTTCTATTGCAAAATGCTTTCTCCACTTTAATTTTCTAATAAAGAAGTGAACATCTTTTACCCAACTGAAAGCATCAAAACGCGTGGTCGGTACAAAGGTCAAACCAGCTGTAAGTATTTTTTCCTCACTTGATGTTAGCGTGTATCTTGACAGGTTAATGATTTGCATTTCAAAGTCCCTATTCATTGCATTTATTTTGGTCTCAGGTCTCCTCCACTCCTTAAATTGTAGTGGTTGATCTTGCCCTGTTCTAAAAAGGAGGAAGAACCAGAGGAGGTAGAGAAAGGAGAAGGTGCTCCTGGCATGTGTGATTTTGGGGTACTTCTGTCGTTTGGGTACCCTGTGCCATGGTATCCATAACTCCTTCCCTTTTTCTAGCTGCCCTGACCTCTCCATCTTCTTCTCTGTTGGTCTTTATAACCAGTAAAGTTATTGGCCCTGGAATCTGTATCCGACGTCTCTCCATCAGTGGAAGAAATATTCCCTGCCGGTTGTACTTTATTTAGAAAGTCGTAGGCCTGTTTATTCCGAAAGTCTGCCAGATCTCTGACAAACCTTTTATGTTTCCTTTCTTTCAGTGCTGTTCGGTATCTCTCTACTGATGATTTTAGGGATAATTCTCTAGTTTTAAAATCGCTCTCTGTTTTAGATTTTAATATCTCATTAATTAGTTCTTGGAGTTTTACAGACGTCCTCTCCAGGGTCAATTTTTCCTCGTTTCTCAGAAGGGTCATAAACCGGAGGGATGAAGCTATAGATTCCTCCTCCCACTTTTTAAGGAGTCCGGGAGACCTACACCTATTGGCTGGGACTAATTGGATTCTCAGTCCTCTAGGGACCACTTTTTATTGAAAATAGTTATCTACGGATTGCACCTCTCACCATGATTTTGTAAGGGGTGGGCAGACCCCTTACAAGGAGGTGCAGTTTCCCCCTGAAGATACCTCACTCTGGGGTAGTTACTGTTGATGTTATTAATAAACATGTTTTTACTGTGCAGTGGGTTTTCCCCTAGAGCCCGGGTGGGACGGCTGTCCCTATAGAAACAGGGCAGGAGAGAGGAGGAGCCGGCAGCTTAGAGAGAGAAGTGTGTGTGTGTTGAAGTCAGTTGATTCTGGGATGGGGGAGAAGGAACAGCCAGGGGCAGAGTGTGGAGCTGAGTGGGCAGAAAGAAAGAAGGGAAGAAGAGAAGAAGTGTCCTCAAGGGTGAAGCAGAATTGGTGTGGGTCCAGTCTGTGTTAGCCGGAGTGGGAGCCTAGGTGAAGTGGAGTAGCCGGGCACATCCCCACTAGAGGAGACAACAAGGAAAGATTTCCCCGGACAGGAATTGTGACCGTGCGCTACAAAATCCATGCATTGAGCTGTCTGTGAAACTCTGTGCAATAAAGATGTGGTCTGGTTTATCTGATCCCTGCCTGAAGAGTCTTCCTGCGGCTGAAAGTATGCTCTGTTACACCACACTCTGCCCCACAGAACAATCCCCTGTCCCAGTAGTGTCGGCGGAGCCGGGGGTTGGCCTGAGAGAAAAGGGGGCCACGACTACAAGCCCCGAGGCACCCCTGGCACCCCGTTACATGTGGCGTAGTCGGCAGGATCCGGATTATATGCAAGGGGTCCCGATCCAAGAAGATGGAGACCAAGTGGTGCCTAAGGCGTTGGACCAGGCACAAGACGGCGGTAAGATGGCCACCGTCTTCACGAGTACAGCGAGCGTGCGAAGAATTGGCGCCAAACGAAAGACCCTGAGTTGGCCAGCGAAGAAAAAGAAGTACAGAGTACGCCGTCCAAAGAGGGGAGGTGCTGGCCCTAAGATGTTACTGAAAACATGTGGAGAGGGTGGCAGTACAGAGAAAAAGAAGAGTCGCCTATGCTGGGTCGATTTAATGTGTGAGACTGGGGGTGGAGCGTATACAAGAGCGGGAAAAGAAGGCCCGCCTCCACCTTCCCCAGCATCTCCACCGTTGCCGGCGCCATTACAGGAAGGTCTGCAAGAGATCGGATGGGAAGAGTGTCAGTACCGGAGACGTACACAGCAGAGACCGGTGCTGGCTGAGATTTCCCGGCCGAGAAACACGCTGGCGGTGTCGCCAGAAGTCATGACAGGACTGAGTGCTGACCCAGACAAGGGGACACCGGCGGTGTTAGCGATCCACCAGAGTATGGTCACACACCCGGTGATCGTTGTGGGTAGTCCCCGTCCGTCCCGTTCAGCGACCCCGTCACCCCCGTCGGGGGTTGAAGAGGCAAAACCGGAGACAGAGGCGCCAGAACCACCAGTCAACTACGAACCGTTCCGGAGGCTGCGCCGCTTGCCAGGTCAGTCCCTTTCCGATTATGTGAGGGCTCAGCGGGCCGAATGGCAGCGCGCTTACCATCCCGAGTGACCCGTAACGACCGGAGGTGATGGACATGTTCGTGTGGAAGACCGGTGTTGTTAAAGAGCCAGAAAAGTTCCACAGTTTGCAACCATGTTTAAGTTACCGAGCCCGGAAGGAGCCTGATGCTGGACTGAGCCAGGGGCTCCCTCCGTGATGTTAAGGAAGACTTTATTGTTTGTCCTCCTATCTACTAAGACCGGGAGTGCTGTAAAAGCCTCCGGGCAGAAGACCAGCAAAGACCGGGAGTGCCTGCTGAAGGCCTCCGGGCACACTGCCTACAAAGACCGGGAGCTCCCAGGAGGGACTCCGGGCGCAGAACTTGGGCGCTCAGTGGTTGACTTTGTTTATGAAGGTTTTAAAGTTTTATCCAAAGTTTGCCTTGCTGCTAAATTGTGTTTTACAGGTTCGAGCCTTGCCGGGAGGCTTAGGCTTAAAGAGGGGAGGAATGTAAGTGGTGGGCAGACCCCTTACAAGGAGGTGCAGTTTCCCCCTGAAGATACCTCACTCTGGGGTAGTTACTGTTGATGTTATTAATAAACATGTTTTTACTGTGCAGTGGGTTTTCCCCTAGAGCCCGGGTGGGACGGCTGTCCCCATAGAAACAGGGCAGGAGAGAGGAGGAGCCGGCAGCTTAGAGAGAGAAGTGTGTGTGTGTTGAAGTCAGTTGATTCTGGGATGGGGGAGAAGGAACAGCCAGGGGCAGAGTGTGGAGCTGAGTGGGCAGAAAGAAAGAAGGGAAGAAGAGAAGAAGTGTCCTCAAGGGTGAAGCAGAATTGGTGTGGGTCCAGTCTGTGTTAGCCGGAGTGGGAGCCTAGGTGAAGTGGAGTAGCCGGGCACATCCCCACTAGAGGAGACAACAAGGAAAGATTTCCCCGGACAGGAATTGTGACCGTGCGCTACAAAATCCGTGCATTGAGCTGTCTGTGAAACTCTGTGCAATAAAGATGTGGTCTGGTTTATCTGATCCCTGCCTGAAGAGTCTTCCTGCGGCTGAAAGTATGCTCTGTTACACCACACTCTGCCCCACAGAACAATCCCCTGTCCCAGTAGTGACGGCAGAGCCGGGGGTTGGCCTGAGAGAAAAGGGGGCCACGACTACAAGCCCCGAGGCACCCCTGGCACCCCGTTGATCACTGATAGGTCCTGACAAAAAAACAGCCGTTCCAAATTACCATAAATTATATACCAATCTAGGATACTTTAAAGTAGATATTATCATGAAGCCTGAGTCTTAACTACTGTGTATAAAATTCTTTACTTTTATTATCAATATTCTCTGTATCAGTCTCTCTATCTCTCTCTCGTTCCATGTCTCTGTTAGACATCAGGGTGTTTCTGGTTCTGAAGCTGAGTCCAGGGAAGCTTTGGTTCCAAAGGTCTCCTATTCAGTTTTGCCCACTAGAACTGCTGCTTAGCTTCACTTTTAATCCAAGCACCCAGCCTGGACAAGTGATATCCAGGATCTTAGTGGAGACTTTGTTCCTGACAGCATAGTGAATGCTGTGAAGCATGATCAGTAGTGATGAGCGAGCATGCTTGTCACTACTCGGTACTCGCACGAGTATCACTGTACTCGGGCTGCTCGGCGGGGACCGAGTAATCTCGCGATACTCGTGCTTTACTCGTGGTCTTCATTTCTGCATGTTGGCGCTCTTTTGAGAGCCAGCCCTCATGCAGGGATTGGCTGGCAGACCACTGCAATGCCACAGCCCTGTTAGTTGTGGAATTGCAGTGATTGGCCGGCCTGCACAGCGTCACCGAGCCTTTATATAGGCCGGCGCGCTGTGCTCTGCTCACAGCTATTCTGACAGTGAGTGTAGGGAGAGTGTCGCTGATTCAGGGAAAGCTTTGCGGCCCTTTATAGTTAGTTCCGGAGCAGGGCTGCAAACAGTGTGACCAGAAGTCCTTCTCAGGACTATTCTAGTTGTATACAGGCAGGCAGGGTATAGCCAGGTCGGAGTACAGTAGCAGAGTCCTTCTCAGGACTATTGTTGCTATATACAGGCAGGGTATAGCCAGGTCGGAATACAGGCTAGTGACCAGAAGAGTCCTTGTCAGGACTATTGTAGCAGTATACAGGCAGGCAGGCAGGGTATATATAGCCATTCCTAGTGGTGACCGTATACCAGCCTTCATCATATCTGGGGCTGGTGTACACAGTGTAAAACAGTCCAGATAGTGTCAGACTTCTCAGTAATTGTCGCTCCTAAAAACCAGTTAGGTTCTTATTGCGTCCGTGCTTGCATTTAAAAACAGCACGTGTGTGGCAGTCGGTGGCAGGGTACAGGTGCGCGTTTTGCACAAACTATTATATAACGCACAAGTCTAGTGTATAATACACGTCAGTCAGCAGTGTCTGATAGTGTCAGACTTCTCAGTAATTGTCGCTCCTAAAAACCAGTTAGGTTCTTATTGCGTCCGTGCTTGCATTTAAAAACAGCACGTGTGTGGCAGTCGGTGGCAGGGTACAGGTGCGCGTTTTGCACAAACTATTATATAACGCACAAGTCTAGTGTATAATACACGTCAGTCAGCAGTGTCTGATAGTGTCAGACTTCTCAGTAATTGTCGCTCCTAAAAACCAGTTAGGTTCTTATTGCGTCCGTGCTTGCATTTAAAAACAGCACGTGTGTGGCAGTCGGTGGCAGGGTACAGGTGCGCGTTTTGCACAAACTATTATATAACGCACAAGTCTAGTGTATAATACACGTCAGTCAGCAGTGTCTGATAGTGTCAGACTTCTCAGTAATTGTCGCTCCTAAAAACCAGTTAGGTTCTTATTGCGTCCGTGCTTGCATTTAAAAACAGCACGTGTGTGGCAGTCGGTGGCAGGGTACAGGTGCGCGTTTTGCACAAACTATTATATAACGCACAAGTCTAGTGTATAATACACGTCAGTCAGCAGTGTCTGATAGTGTCAGACTTCTCAGTAATTGTCGCTCCTAAAAACCAGTTAGGTTCTTATTGCGTCCGTGCTTGCATTTAAAAACAGCACGTGTGTGGCAGTCGGTGGCAGGGTACAGGTGCGCGTTTTGCACA
Organism: Anomaloglossus baeobatrachus; assembly: GCF_048569485.1. Classification (NCBI taxonomy): domain Eukaryota; kingdom Metazoa; phylum Chordata; class Amphibia; order Anura; family Aromobatidae; genus Anomaloglossus; species Anomaloglossus baeobatrachus. The sequence goes on along the minus strand of NC_134353.1, from coordinate 881,953,521 downwards.
AACTATTATATAACGCACAAGTCTAGTGTATAATACACGTCAGTCAGCAGTGTCTGATAGTGTCAGACTTCTCAGTAATTGTCGCTCCTAAAAACCAGTTAGGTTCTTATTGCGTCCGTGCTTGCATTTAAAAACAGCACGTGTGTGGCAGTCGGTGGCAGGGTACAGGTGCGCGTTTTGCACAAACTATTATATAACGCACAAGTCTAGTGTATAATACACGTCAGTCAGCAGTGTCTGATAGTGTCAGACTTCTCAGTAATTGTCGCTCCTAAAAACCAGTTAGGTTCTTATTGCGTCCGTGCTTGCATTTAAAAACAGCACGTGTGTGGCAGTCGGTGGCAGGGTACAGGTGCGCGTTTTGCACAAACTATTATATAACGCACAAGTCTAGTGTATAATACACGTCAGTCAGCAGTGTCTGATAGTGTCAGACTTCTCAGTAATTGTCGCTCCTAAAAACCAGTTAGGTTCTTATTGCGTCCGTGCTTGCATTTAAAAACAGCACGTGTGTGGCAGTCGGTGTCAGGGTACAGGTGCGCGTTTTGCACAAACTATTATATAACGCACAAGTCTAGTGTATAATACACGTCAGTCAGCAGTGTCTGATAGTGTCAGACTTCTCAGTAATTGTCGCTCCTAAAAACCAGTTAGGTTCTTATTGCGTCCGTGCTTGCATTTAAAAACAGCACGTGTGTGGCAGTCGGTGGCAGGGTACAGGTGCGCGTTTTGCACAAACTATTATATAACGCACAAGTCTAGTGTATAATACACGTCAGTCAGCAGTGTCTGATAGTGTCAGACTTCTCAGTAATTGTCGCTCCTAAAAACCAGTTAGGTTCTTATTGCGTCCGTGCTTGCATTTAAAAACAGCACGTGTGTGGCAGTCGGTGGCAGGGTACAGGTGCGCGTTTTGCACAAACTATTATATAACGCACAAGTCTAGTGTATAATACACGTCAGTCAGCAGTGTCTGATAGTGTCAGACTTCTCAGTAATTGTCGCTCCTAAAAACCAGTTAGGTTCTTATTGCGTCCGTGCTTGCATTTAAAAACAGCACGTGTGTGGCAGTCGGTGGCAGGGTACAGGTGCGCGTTTTGCACAAACTATTATATAACGCACAAGTCTAGTGTATAATACACGTCAGTCAGCAGTGTCTGATAGTGTCAGACTTCTCAGTAATTGTCGCTCCTAAAAACCAGTTAGGTTCTTATTGCGTCCGTGCTTGCATTTAAAAACAGCACGTGTGTGGCAGTCGGTGGCAGGGTACAGGTGCGCGTTTTGCACAAACTATTATATAACGCACAAGTCTAGTGTATAATACACGTCAGTCAGCAGTGTCTGATAGTGTCAGACTTCTCAGTAATTGTCGCTCCTAAAAACCAGTTAGGTTCTTATTGCGTCCGTGCTTGCATTTAAAAACAGCACGTGTGTGGCAGTCGGTGTCAGGGTACAGGTGCGCGTTTTGCACAAACTATTATATAACGCACAAGTCTAGTGTATAATACACGTCAGTCAGCAGTGTCTGATAGTGTCAGACTTCTCAGTAATTGTCGCTCCTAAAAACCAGTTAGGTTCTTATTGCGTCCGTGCTTGCATTTAAAAACAGCACGTGTGTGGCAGTCGGTGGCAGGGTACAGGTGCGCGTTTTGCACAAACTATTATATAACGCACAAGTCTAGTGTATAATACACGTCAGTCAGCAGTGTCTGATAGTGTCAGACTTCTCAGTAATTGTCGCTCCTAAAAACCAGTTAGGTTCTTATTGCGTCCGTGCTTGCATTTAAAAACAGCACGTGTGTGGCAGTCGGTGGCAGGGTACAGGTGCGCGTTTTGCACAAACTATTATATAACGCACAAGTCTAGTGTATAATACACGTCAGTCAGCAGTGTCTGATAGTGTCAGACTTCTCAGTAATTGTCGCTCCTAAAAACCAGTTAGGTTCTTATTGCGTCCGTGCTTGCATTTAAAAACAGCACGTGTGTGGCAGTCGGTGTCAGGGTACAGGTGCGCGTTTTGCACAAACTATTATATAACGCACAAGTCTAGTGTATAATACACGTCAGTCAGCAGTGTCTGATAGTGTCAGACTTCTCAGTAATTGTCGCTCCTAAAAACCAGTTAGGTTCTTATTGCGTCCGTGCTTGCATTTAAAAACAGCACGTGTGTGGCAGTCGGTGGCAGGGTACAGGTGCGCGTTTTGCACAAACTATTATATAACGCACAAGTCTAGTGTATAATACACGTCAGTCAGCAGTGTCTGATAGTGTCAGACTTCTCAGTAATTGTCGCTCCTAAAAACCAGTTAGGTTCTTATTGCGTCCGTGCTTGCATTTAAAAACAGCACGTGTGTGGCAGTCGGTGGCAGCGTCAGGCTCCACGTTGTCCCTGGATAGAGACGTGCATGAGGGCCTCAAAACATTGTTCCCATTGCAAAGGAGTGGGTCTCCTGTCGTTGTAATGTCCATTCTGCAAAGAATGGGCGAAAAAATTTACCACTGGGGGTATACCTGAAACAAAGGCCTAAGTATTGCAATTTGTAACGGTCATCATCATGGTGGCGCATGAGGAGAAGGAGGAGCAGTCCAGCGATTAGCCAAACTCCAGAAGTGTGTACCCATGGGTGAGTGGAGGTACATGGCAAACTTTAAATTCCGCTCTCATTTGCTGGTGGTGTGGTGAAGTCTGGCCCAATCCAACCCTTGTTCATCTTGATCAGAGTCAGCTTGTCAGCATTTTCAGTTGACAGGCGGGTGCGTTTATCTGTAATGATTCCACCTGCGGCACTAAAAACACGCTCTGACAAAACGCTAGCAGCAGGGCAGGCCAGGCCTTCCAAGGCGTAGAGAGCCAATTCATGCCACGTGTCCAGCTTGGATACCCAATAATTGTAAGGCACAGAGGAATGTCGGAGTACAGTTGTTCGATCTGCAAGGTACTCCTTCAGCATCTGGGCAAACTTAGGATTTCTTGTGGCACTACCCCGCACCTCAGGGGCTGTGGTACGTGAGGGGCTGAGAAAACTGTCACACATCTTAAAGACTGTTCCCCTACCTCTGGCGGATTGGACTTGTGCCTCTCTCGGCTGTACGCCTCGGTTGTCCACTGATTCATGACCTATGCCGCTAGCGTTTTGTGAGGGGAATGCTTTGCCTACTTCCGTGACTATGGCCTTCTGGAACTGCTGCATTTTGCCTGACCTCTCCGCCTCGGGAATAAGAGACATAAAGTTCTCCTTTTAGCGTGGGTCTAACAGTGTTACCAACCAGTAATGATTGTCGGCCAAGATGTTCTTAACGCGAGGGTCACGAGACAGGCAGCTTACCATAAAGTCAGCCATGTGTGCCAGACTCTTAACAGCCATCACTTCAGTATCCTGACCGACACGATGACTGAACATGCTGTCCTCCTCCTCCTCATCATCTACCCTGTCCTCTGGCCAGCCACGCTGAACCGAGGATATGACTGCATGTCATATCCTCAATTTGGCCAGAGAGTTGCTCCATGTCTTCATCCTCCTCCTCGTCATAGTCCTCCACTGCACGTTGTGATGAGACGAGGCTGGGCTGTGTGTTATCATCACCCACACCCACTACTGTTTCTTGCTGAAACTCATCGCGCTCCGCCTGCAATGCATCATGTTTGTTTTCTGAGCAGAGACCATTTTAGAAGGCAGAGAAGCGGTATGGTGACGCTAATAATGTCGTCATCGCCGCTCACCATCTTGTTGTAGTCCTCAAAGTTTTGGCGGATGGTGCATAGGTCGGACATCCATCTCCACTCCTCAGGTGTTATGTGTGGAGTTTGACCCATTTCCCGACGGCTTAGGTGATGCAGGTACTCAACAACTGCCCTCTTCTGCTCACATATCCTGACCAACATGTGCAGAGTTGAATTCCAACGCGTGGGGACATCACACACCAGTCTGTGTGCCGGAAGATGCAAACGGCGTCTTAAGGCGGCAAGGCCGGCTGAAGCAGTAGGTGACTTTCGAAAATGTGCAGACAGGCGGCGAACTTTTACCAGCAGATCAGACAGCTCTGACTATGACTTTAGAAACCGCTGAACCTCGAGGTTGAGCACATGGGCCAAGCATGGAACATGTGTCAGCTGGCCTCGCCTCAAAGCCGCCACCAGGTTCCGGCCATTGTCACACACCACCTTTCCTGGCTTTAGGTTCAGAGTTGTGAGCCAGTGATCTGCCTGCTGTTTCAGAGCTGTCCACACCTCTTCTGCATTGTGGGGTTTGTCACCTATGCAGATTAGCTTCAGCACTGCCTGTTGCCGCTTCGCCGAGGCAGTGCTGCAGTGCTTCTGTGTCGCCCTGGACAAGCCAGGGGCCACAGAGCACAACACTTAAACACCCCACACTCCCTGCAGGCATATCATAGTCAAAACACAAAATCCTTGTTGCCTTCCCCAGGGGCTGTTGTCCACACCAGGGTGTGGAGCCAGGCGGTTGGTCTCCACCCACCGAGGAGGAGGGAAAACACAGGCAGTGAGAGTTAAGCTAAGGAAGTGGAAGGAGGAAAGTAGTAGAGAGGAGAAAAGTGACAGCAAAGAGCCTGAAGTTGGTCCGGGTGTGTGGCCTGGACAGGACAGCAAGGTTGGCAGGATGTGGTGACCGTCTGCAGTGGAGGCCGATTGGAGTCTGCCGTAAGGACCGTGGACGGGTGGTGACCCGGCCGTACCGGACCGGTATACAAAGCGAAGCCAGCACCATTGGCAGAGGACTTTCGGATCCCGGCAAGGCTTGGTGTCGCCGTGAATTTGCCAAATCCGTTATTGAAGGGGACCTCAGGGTTTCCAAACAGCCAAGTCCAGATAGAAGGCAACCGTACAACCGTGAAGGGGAGACACAGCCACCGGCAAGGGCAACCGTCTCCCAGGGCCAGCGCCTGTGGGCAAAAGGGGCTCCTCCGGCCCATATCCAGGTCAGGGAGCGGGTTACCGTTGGGAAACCATCACTACCAACACTTAACTTCGGTGCAGGGAGAGACAGTCATCACTAACCTGCAGGGAGGAACAACCGCAGCCGTCCGAGTGACCTGTCCATCCAGCCACTTGTTTTACCCTGAACTGTGTCATCATCATTGGGCTGAGTGAGTACCTCCGTGCCGTGCGGCACAGTGCTGCCCCTGCGACCATGCACTTCATCAGGCCCCGCAACCCGCCTGTCATCCATCTCTACCCCATCACCAGGCCCCGGGACAACCAACCCCCCTACCCACGTAGGGGAGAAATAACAACAAAGCTGCTCCCTGTCACAGGCTCCCGGGATCCCCGTCCAGAGCAGCGGTGGTGTCCACACAATCACCACAACCGTGGGTGGCGTCACGGACAATATCCCCAAAACCCAAACCACCCCTTTTCACTCACGGGCGAGTAGCGCCGCTCGAGTCCCCGGGATCCGGCCATCGCTCGAGCCAACGAGCAGCAGCAGCCGTAGAGCTGCGTCAGCCGGACCCGAGCAGTGGGAGAGCGCACCGTCCCCTCCTCCGCCAGCGACACTTACAGCTTGGGACTGGTGTGGAGGGTAAAGTGGATCAGGATGCGCAGGAGGAGGAGGAGGCTGAGGAGCATGACATTCCGGAGCTGTAGAGTGTGTGTGAAACCCTGACTGAGGTAGGGCCTGCAAAACTTGGTGTGTGAAGGACGTATTCCGTCCCTCGCTCAGACTGGGTCCCAGCTTGCACAATATTAACCCAGTGTGACGTCAACGAGATGTAGCGGCCTTGCCCACATGCACTTGTCCACGTGTCTGTGGTTAGGTGGACTTTGGCTGAAACAGCGTTGTTCCGGGCACGTGTGATGTTTTGTGACACGTGGTTAGTTATGCAATGCGGGGACGGCACACAGGGAGAAATAGTGGCGGCTGTGGACCGAGTAACGTGGGACAGCTGCCACCATCAGTTCGCGGAATGCTTCTGTCTCAACCAGCCTAAAAGGCAACATTTCCAGCGCAAGCAGTCGCGAAATGTTAGCATTTAGAACTGTGGCATGTGGGGTGTTGGCAGTGTATTTGCGCCTGCGCTCAAAGGTTTGCTGAATGGATAACTGAACGTTGCGCTGGGACAAGGACGTGCTTGATGATGGTGTTCTTTCTGCGTAGGCAACTGCAGGTGCAGGAGTGGAGGAGGCTTGTTCGCAGGCAGCATGGACAGGGGATTGGCTCGCATGCACAACCAGCGAAGACGTAGCAGTGACATCAGCAAGCACTGCTCCTCGACTCTGTTGTACTTCCCACAAAGTCGGGTGCTTGGCTGACATGTGCCTGATCATGCTGGTGGTGGTCAGGCTGCTAGTTTTGGTACCCCTGCTGATGCTGGCATGGCAGGTGTTGCAAATGGCCTTTTTAGAATCATCTGGAGCCAACTTAAAAAACTGCCAGTGTCAGAGTTCCTGGTTTTCCAGTTTTCTTTTGAAAGAGCTTGCCCTTTGTTAACATGGAGTTTTCTGTTATGTTGCCCTACTTCCTGTCCATCTGTTTAAAAGCCGCCCCTAAAGCTTAGTCCAGTGCCTGAGTATACTGCTTCCTGTGTGCTCCTGCCCTGCTGCTTTTGGTTCCTGATTGTTATTCGGATCCTCTTGGAAAACAACCGACACCGACTCTGGACTTCATCTGGTATCATCTAGCTGTACCTGGACTCCGTTTGCCGTCTTTGGTCGGAACTTCTGCCCGGTTCCTTCCGTTTAATACCACTCTGGACTCACATCACGTACAGACATTTTTCGACTTACCTATTGCCCTTTTGTGTCCCGGCTGCTGCGCATTTAGGGCTTCTGGGGTGATTGCCAGACAGTCCCTGTATAGGGGTTTGCTGTTGGTGGTCTCCCTGGGGGAGTCCGGTGCGCGGTACCGGGAATTCCCTTTCGCTCAGTCCCTGGAAGGTATTTCCTGTATTTATGTTCTACTGTGTTTTTGTTCCGTTTATGTACATATTTGCTGGTTGCATATTATAAATGTCTTGCACCAAGAACTCGTCTCTGGTTGTCATTGCCCTAACGCAATCGAAATCCTCAATACATACAATAGTATTACAGCCAGACTCGGGAAGACCTAACATTTGTACAGGCACCTTGTGTCGTGTTGTTCCGGGGAACAGTTGACTGACGTCTGCCTGGGGCCACCACTCTGCTTCTTACTGCCTGTTGTGATGCTACGCCTCCCTCCCCCTGTGCACTGCTGTCCTCGCTCTGCATATCCTCCTGCCAGGTTGGGTCAGTTACTGGATCATCCACCACGTCGTCTTCCTCTTCCGCACCCTGCTCCTCCTCCTGACTTCCTGACAATTGTGTCTCATCATCGGCCACCCCTTGTTGAGACACGTTGCCAACTTCGTGAGAACGTGGCTGCTCAAATATTTGTGCATCTGTACATACAATCTCGTCATGGCCCACTTCAACAGGAGCTGGCGAGAGGCCAGAATTTGTGAATGGAAACGTGAACGAACAGCTATTCCGAGTGTCCAAGTGTGGGATCAGTAATGTCCGTGGACGTGTACTCGGCCTGGTGGTAGGAAGGAGGATCAGGTTCTGAAATGTGCGGTGCAGTATCACGGCTACTGACACTTGACCGTGTGGAAGACAGAGTGTTTGTGGTGGTGCCAATCTGACTGGAAGCATTATCCGCTATCCAACTAACAACCTGTTGACACTGGTCTTGGTTCAAGAGGGGTGTACTGCTGCGGTCCCCAAGAATTTGGGACAGGACGTGCGAGCGACTAGATGTGGCCCTTTGTTGTGGCGAAATTAGAGCTTGCACACAACCTCGGTGTCTGCCTGCACCACCATCACGTCCACTTCCTTGTTCGTTGACAACGCCCTTGCGCATTTTGCAATGCTGTGCTGATGTGTATTCACTAGACTTGTGTGTTATATCCAAGTTTGTGCAAAACTCACACAAATGCAGCGGAAAGCTGCCACCAACAGGCACACACGTGCGGTTTTTAAATGCAAGCACGGAGGCACTAAGAACCTAACAGGTCTCTATCCAGGGACAACGTAGAGCCTCCCAATGTTTGGCTTCCCTGCCTAAGGGCTATACTATAATACACCCACTTCCTTCCAATGGGCACTTCAGGTTTACAGGCCTTCATGCACGTCTCTATCCAGGGACAACGTGGAGCCTCCCAATGTTTGGCTTCCCTGCCTAAGGGCTATACTATAATACACCCACTTCCTTCCAATGGGCACTTCAGGTTTACAGGCCTTCATGCACGTCTCTATCCAGGGACAACGTGGAGCCTCCCAATGTTTGGCTTCCCTGCCTAAGGGCTATACTATAATACACCCACTTCCTTCCAATGGGCACTTCAGGTTTACAGGCCTTCATGCACGTCTCTATCCAGGGACAACGTGGAGCCTCCCAATGTTTGGCTTCCCTGCCTAAGGGCTATACTATAATACACCCACTTCCTTCCAATGGGCACTTCAGGTTTACAGGCCTTCATGCACGTCTCTATCCAGGGACAACGTGGAGCCTCCCAATGTTTGGCTTCCCTGCCTAAGGGCTATACTATAATACACCCACTTCCTTCCAATGGGCACTTCAGGTTTACAGGCCCTCATGCACGTCTGTATGCAGGGGCATTGGTGAACCTCACAATTTAGGACTGCCCTGGCAAAGGAAAATACTACAAAGACTCACTTCCTCAAAATGGGCACATTAGACTCAAGAGGCCTTCATGTACGTCTCTTCTCAGGGACATCGGAGTGCCACACAATGTTTTCACGTAAAATCTTTCATGTATTGATCTCAAAAAGTAACATACACCAGCTCTATCTCACTATTGGGTATGTGCCCTTAACATTTCCGCCATGAAAAATCATTTTGGGGTCATTTTGGAAGGTTTTCTGGTGAGTCCGTAAAAATGGCGTAAAACGCGGACAAAATTGTTCACAGCTGTGACTTTTGAGTGATAAATGCTTCAAGGGGTCTTCCCCATGCTGTTGCCATGTCATTTGAGCACTCTTCTGAGACTTTTGTGACATTTTTAGGGTTTCTCCATGCTGCCGGGAGGTCATTTCACAAAAATACTCGGGTCTCCCATAGGATAACATTGGGCTCGTTGCTCGGGCCGAGTACACGAGTATCTTGGGAGGCTCGGCCCGAGCTTCGAGCACCCGAGCTTTTTAGTACTCGCTCATCACTAATGATCAGTTGTGGAAAACAAGGTCTCCAAAGTTTGTCTGAAATTCGCGGCACTGAGCATGCCCGTGATGTGGCGGGTCGTGATTGGTGGTCTAGCATCAGCAGACCTGATGATGTGGCACCATCTGATTGGCCGGCGGGTGACATTATCGGTGATGAGGCCGGAAGTGTGGCTTAGCCTTTAAATAGTGCAGCTTAGTGATGGGCAGTCCGGCTCTTTTTGGTGAGCCGGTTCCCATGGCTCCGTTCACCAAAAAGAGCCGGATCTTTCAGCTCGTTCTCGACTCCTTATTAAATATGTGTTCACACCAGGTGAACACATATTTAAGATTATAGTAACGCCGCTAAAGCCCCGCCCACTTACAAACGTCCAATTAGATTGCTGAGTGGGCGGAGTTTAGCCGTGGGTGGGCGGGGTTTGACGGCAAATAGAGCCGATTAGATATTTCAGCGGCTCACACTGGTGATCCAGCTCCTGTCGTTCACAGCAGGGAGCCGGATCTTTGTGTCGGATCGTTCGCGACCGACACATCACTAGTGCAGCTGCAAGCATGGCAGCGTGCTCAGATCATTCTTTGTTTGCTGGTGAATATGTGTGGACGCCCACCATCTTGACTCCACGTGCACATCTGCTATTAGCTCCCGCTATACCGTGACCTGTAGTCCTGCGAGAGGGTTACTCCACAAATAGTGCAGGTCGCTTAGGTAGATGCTGTGCTCACCGCTGCCTGATTCCTGTGAGAGGGTTACTCCACAACTAGTTCAGGCAGCTTAGGCAGGTGCTCTGCAAGACTGCAGTCTGGCTTCGGTGAGAGGGTTACTCCGCAACTAGAGCAGACTGATAGGCAGGTACCACACGCACTGTTACCTGGATAGTTAGAGGGTTACTCCACTTTCCAGTGGTTCACCTATGTGGGAACACATATAGCACGGTGTGCATTCACCTACATTCCCCTACTGCGTAGCCTCTGTGAGTACCAACAGAAGTTACAGCGACTCTGTTAATTTGTGGCGCCCTGGAGAAGCCAGGACGTCACAGGTACTGCAACAACACACCCCACACCCCGGCTAGGCACATCAAAGTCAGACAAAAATCCTTGTTGCCTCCCTCCAGGGGCTGATGTCCACACCAGGGGGTGGAGGCAGGCAGTTGGCCCCACCCACCGAGGAGTTCACAGTCCTGGAGGCAGGAAAAGGAAGGCAGAGTAGTGCAGAGTAGTGCAGAGGAGTACAGAGTAGTTGGAGAGTTGAGGAGTGAAGTGGTAGTGGAGCAAACTGACCGTGTCCGGGTGCATGGCCCGGGCACATACAGCAAGGTTGGCAGACGGTGGTGACCATCTGCAGGAGGGGCTGATTGACGTGAACCGTAAGGACCGGGGACGGGCGGTGGCCCGCCGGTACCGGATCGGGGAGCGAAGAGAAGCCAGCACCATTCGGCAGGGCCTACGGACCCCGACCAGGCTTGGAGTCGCCGTAAAACCGGTCATATCCGTTAGCGAAGGGAACCTCCGGGGTTTCTCAGCAGTCAAGACCCGATTGAAGGCAACCGCTCAAACCGTGAAGGGAAATACAGTCACCGCCAAGGCTACAGTTCCCAGGGCCAGAGCCTGCGGGCAAAAGGGGTTCCCTCATCATCCACCCAAGCTGGGGAGCAGGTTACCGGTGGGAAGCCATCAGAACCGAGAACATAACACAGATGCAGGGAAAGGCAGTCACCACCAACCTACCGGGAGAAGAACCACCGCAGTCATCTGTGGGACCCGTCCATCCAGCCGTTTGTTTTACCGGGGACTTTGCATTCACCATTGGCTGAGTGAGTACCACAGTGCCGTGCGGCACCGCGCTGCCATCACGACCCTGCACCTCACCAGGCCCCGTAACCCACCTGCCATTCCTCCCTCACCGGGCCCCAGGACAACCAACCCCCCTACCCACGGAGGGGAAAAACAACATCTAAGCTGCTCCCTGTCATCGCTCCCGGGATCCCCGTGCAGAGCAGCGGTGGTGTCACAACCTCACCACAACCGTGGGTGGTGTCACGGACACTAAATCCCCAAAACCATTCCCCTTTTCACTCACGGGCGAGGAGCGCCACTCGAGTCCCCGGATCCGGCCCACCGCTCGAGCCACCGAGCAGCAAGCGAAGCAGCAGCAGTGCCGGACCCAAGCGTGGTGAGCGCAGCGTCCCCTCCCCGCCCGCGACAACTGTCTGGTAGAGGTGCGCCTTGTGACCGCCGGAGGTGTCCGGCCGAAAATTTTGAGAAGCCGCCATTTTGGGCGCGAAAAGTCCCCGCTCGAGCGTCTCCTCGAGCAGTGGAGGCGTGAAGGCCGAAACCCCGCCCCTGTAGAGGAAGAACCGGAAAAAGACTAAGGGGGATGGATGGCGTCTGGCCGCATGTAGCCCGCGGCTATAAAAGCAGGGACGCCAGGACCCTGCGGCCATCTTTTGGTTCCTGGAAGAGGCCGCCGCAGCGATGCACCTACCGTCCCGCAGCACCGTAGCCCCCGCGCCCTGGACCGCGGAGTGGGTGGAGGTCCGGGCCGCTCAGCTACAACAATGGCTGCAGATCAGAGTGCAGCTCCTCTTGGAGGAGTGGGAGGCCATACGGAGACGCGAGGTGGAGGGAGTTCTGGAAGAGCGGGTAAGTGACCCACGCCCCTGTACCCCTAGCGGGTCGGCCATCGCGGCCGAGGGGCCCGGTCTACACCCGCTTGCCCTGCTACCTCCCCCGCTACCCGTGTTGGCTGCTGCTGCCCCGTCAGTAGGCCCGCTACCACCACAATCGGTAGCGGTACCCTGCCAATCCGCCCCGGCGGACCGACCTCAAGCAGAAGCCTGTGACCGCCCTGAACCGCTTCCACGGAAGAAGCCGAAGGCTGAGCCCATCAGCGAAGATACACCGGAGGCACCTGTGACCGTGCCTGGCCCCGTACCGCCTCCGTCAGCCCGTCTCGTGCAGGAGGAGGCGGAGGCTCAGCGGGAGAGGACCCCTTTACCCGTTCCCCATGCCTCGGCTGAGGCCGCGCTGGGTCGCCGCTGTAAGGCAGCACCCCAGGCCATGACACCGCGGGACCTGCCGCCCAGAACGCTAGTAGTGGGCAGTGTGAAGGAGGTCTTGCGGGGCCCGATCCGCGGGCAGGGGCCCACCGTAGCTCCTTACTGGGACAGGGAACAGACCCCGCTGGGCCATGAAATCGCGGAGAGGGAGAGGAGGAAGGCGGAGCTGGTAGCCCGCACGATTAGAGAAAAGGAGAGCCTCCGCCAGGCCACCTTCCGCGTACGGGGCCCGATCTATGAGGGGCAAGAGAGGAGATTTGACGTCAGTCGGGGGTACGGATTCATATATGAGCCAGGCCTGGATGCCGAAGTCTTTATAGCCCGACGGGACGTCAATGCCCACCTGCCGGAGGACCACCCGGGCCGCAACCTGATGCCGGGGGATTTGGTCCAGTACACTAGGAATTGCGGGGAGAGGGGTTGGTTTGCTCTGGACGCTAAGCTGAGGGGCAGTCAAGAGGCCCGAGTACCAGCCCAGCCCCCTCCTCCGGCCGACACCGTGGATTTGAAGTGAGTCAGCGGTCCACCGTTGCCGGCTGTTGTCCCCGTTGGGACCACCAGTACCGTTAAAAGTTTGAATGATAAGATTGAATCAACTGAAGACGTTTATCTGATTGGAACCGTGATTGAACCGGCCGTTGCCGGCAACTAGTCCCCGTAGGGACTGTCTGCAACCGTTGCGTAAGGAGCTGCTTACGGACAAGCCCAAGAACTTGCAGTGCAAGCACAAACTTGTGGGGTGTAAATAGTTGGCTTAAACCATTACCGCCTCCGGAGAGGCAGATTTGGAGGATGGGCCTGGAGGAAAGGGATGGCCCAGGCCCGCCACTACCGTAATCGGTGGCGATCCTCTGGGGGTTCAGGGGTCCCCATGGACGCGGGTCCCCTGAAAGAGACTGTACCCGCTCGGGCAACTTGGTTCTGGACTGGGGTCAAGGGGTGCTGCCCACTTCTTAGGGGCAGCATCAGAGCCAGGTTGTTTGGGTGGGAGAAGAGCGGAAGCCGTTACCGTTTAATAAACATATACCATTAGCAGCGTTTAAGAATGTGCCTCCCGTTATGGGAAGTTTGACTAAAAATGCTTGTGTTTTAAATGTTTTTACTCTTTTGCAGTTAACAAAAATAAAACCGGTGATGGACGAGCAGCCCGCGGACAGTCTGCATTTTACTAAGGGGGAATGTGGCGCCCTGGACAAGCCAGGACGTCACAGGTACTGCAACAACACACCCCACACCCTGGCTAGGCACATCAAAGTCAGACAAAAATCCTTGTTGCCTCCCTCCAGGGGCTGATGTCCACACCAGGGGGTGGAGGCAGGCGGTTGGCCCCACCCACCGAGGAGTTCACAGTCCTGGAGACGGGAAAAGGAAGGCAGAGTAGTGCAGAGGAGTGCAGAGTAGTTGGAGAGTTGAGGAGTGAAGTGGTAGTGGAGCAGACTGACCGTGTCCGGCACATACAGCAAGGTTGGCAGACGGTGGTGACCGTCTGCAGGAGGGGCTGATTGACGTGAACCGTAAGGACCGGGGATGGGCGGTGGCCCGCCGGTACCGGATCGGGGAGCGAAGAGAAGCCAGCACCATTCGGCAGGGCCTACGGACCCCGACCAGGCTTGGAGTCGCCGTAAAACCGGTCATATCCGTTAGCGAAGGGAACCTCCGGGGTTTCTCAACAGTCAAGACCCGATTGAAGGCAACCGCTCAAACCGTGAAGGGAAATACAGTCACCGCCAAGGCTACAGTTCCCAGGGCTAGAGCCTGCGGGCAAAAGGGGCTCCCTCAGCATCCAGCCAAGCTGGGGAGCGGGTTACCGGTGGGAAGCCATCAGAACCGAGAACATAACACAGGTGCAGGGAAAGGCAGTCACCGCCAACCTACCGGGAGAAGAACCACCACAGTCGTCTGTGGGACCCGTCCATCCAGCCATTTGTTTTACCGGGGACTTTGCATTCACTATTGGCTGAGTGAGTACCACCGCTCGAGCCACCGAGCAGCAAGCGAAGCAGCAGCAGTGCTGGACCCGCCGCCCGCGACATTTGCGTATCCCCTGTGCCGCTGTGCAGGTTATTGCCAGTTTTCCCTCTTCCCTATGTGGTGTAACACAGGGAGTGCTAGGGCATATAAGTTATAATTTTTATCGCTAGATCTACCTTGCCCATTGGGTTATTTAGCAGCGGCTGTCTTGCTGCACCGTGGACCCCGGGCTACGTTTGCAAATCCAGTTATTAATTTTATGTACAAAGCCGTCAGCCCTCATAACAGTCTCTTTGCCCGTCTGTCTCTTTGCCCATTTGTCTCTTTTCAGGTCTGTCTCTTTCCAGGTCGGTCTCTTTGCCCGTCTATCTCTTTGCCCGTCTGTCTCTTTCCAGGTCTGTCTCTTTCCCCGTCTGTCTCTTTCCCAGTCTGTGTCTTTCCAAGTCTGTCTCTTTCCAGGTCTGTCGCTTTGCCCAGCTGTCTCTTTGCCGGGCTGTCTCTTTGCTCAGCTGTCTCTTTGCCCGGCTGTCTCTTTCCAGGGCTGTCTCTTTCCAGGTCTGTCTCTTTGCCTGGATATCTCTTTGCCCGGCTGTCTCTTTGCCCGGCTGTCTCTTTTCAGGTCTGTCTCTTTGCCCATCTGTCTCTTTGCCCTTCTGTCTCTTTGCCGGTCTGTCTCTTTGCCCGTCTGTCTCTTTGCCCGGCTGTCTCTTTCCAGGGCTGTCTCTTTCCAGGTCTGTCTCTTTGCCCGGATATCTCTTTGCCCGGCTGTCTCTTTGCCCGGCTGTCTCTTTCCAGGGCTGCCTCTTTCAGGGCTGTTTCTTTCCAGGGCTGTTTCTTTCCAGGGCTGTCTCTATCCAGGTCTGTCTATTTCCAGGTCTGTCTCTTTACCTGTCTGTCTCTTTGCCCATCTGTCTCTTTTCAGGTCTGTCTCTTTGCCCATCTGTCTCTTTTCAGGTCTGTCTCTTTGCCCTTCTGTCTCTTTGCCCTTCTGTCTCTTTGCTGGTCTGTCTCTTTGCTTGTCTGTCTTTTTCCAGGTCTGTCTCTTTCCCCATCTGTCTCTTTCCAGGTCTGTCTCTTTCCCCATCTGTCTCTTTCCTAGTCTGTCTCTTTCCAGGACTGTTGCTTTGCCCTGCTGTCTCTTTGCCCATCTGTCTCTTTGCCCGGCTGTCTCTTTCCAGGTCTGTCTCATTCCCCGTCTGTCTCTTTCCCAGTCTGTGTCTTTCCCAGTCTGTCTCTTTCCAGGTCTGTCTCATTCCCCGTCTGTCTCTTTCCCAGTCTGTGTCTTTCCCAGTCTGTCTCTTTCCAGGTCTGTCGCTTTGCCCAGCTGTCTCTTTGCAAGGCTGTCTCTTTGCTCAGCTGTCTCTTTACCCGGCTGTCTCTTTCCAGGGCTGTCTCTTTCCAGGTCTGTCTCTTTGCCTGGATATCTCTTTGCCCGGCTGTCTCTTTGCCTGGCTGTCTCTTTTCAGGTCTGTCTCTTTGCCCATCTGTCTCTTTGCCCTTCTGTCTCTTTGCCGGTCTGTCTCTTTGCCCGTCTGTCTCTTTGCCCGGCTGTCTCTTTCCAGGGCTGTCTCTTTCCAGGTCTGTCTCTTTGCCCGGATATCTCTTTGCCCGGCTGTCTCTTTGCCCGGCTGTCTCTTTCCAGGGCTGCCTCTTTCAGGGCTGTTTCTTTCCAGGGCTGTTTCTTTCCAGGGCTGTCTCTTTCCAGGTCTGTCTCTTTGCCTGTCTGTCTCTTTGCCCATCTGTCTCTTTTCAGGTCTGTCTCTTTGCCCATCTGTCTCTTTGCCCTTCTGTCTCTTTGCCCTTCTGTCTCTTTGCTGGTCTGTCTCTTTGCTCGTCTGTCTCTTTCCAGGTCTGTCTCTTTCCCCATCTGTCTCTTTCCAGGTCTGTCTCTTTCCCCATCTGTCTCTTTCCCAGTCTGTCTCTTTCCAGGTCTGTCGCTTTGCCCTGCTGTCTCTTTGCCCATCTGTCTCTTTGCCCGGCTGTCTCTTTCCAGGTCTGTCTCTTTGCCCGGATGTCTCTTTGCCCGGCTGTCTCTTTGCCTGGCTGTCTCTTTCCAGGTCTGTCTCTTTGCCCGTCTGTCTCTTTTCAGGTCTGTCTCTTTTCAGGTCTGTCTCTTTCCAGGTCTGTCTCTTTGCCCGTCTGTCTCTTTGGCCGTCTGTCTCTTTGCCCGTCTGTCTCTTTGCCCATCTGTCTCTTTCCAGGTCTGTCTCTTTCCCCGTCTGTCTTTTTCCAGGTCTGTCTCTTTCCCCATCTGTCTCTTTCCCAGTCTGTCTCTCTCCAGGTCTGTCTCTTGGCCTGGCTGTCTCTTTGCCCGGCTGTCTCTTTGCCCGGCTGTCTCTTTCCAGGGCTGTCTCTTTCCCTGGCTGTCTCTTTGCCCGGCTGTCTCTTTCCAGGACTGTCTCTTTCCCTAACTGTCTCTTTGCCCGGCTGTCTCTTTTCCCGGCTGTCTCTTTTCCTGTATGTCTCTTTGCCCATCTGTCTCTTTGCCCGTCTGTCTCTTTCCAGAGCTGTCTCTTTCCCCGGCTGTCTCTTTGCCCGTCTGTCTCTTTCCCCGTATGTCTCTTTGCCTGTCTGTCTCTTTCCAGGGCTGCCTCTTTGCCCATCTGTCTCTTTCCAGGGCTGTCTCTTTCCCCGGCTGTCTCTTTCCCCGACTGTCTCTTTCCCCGGCTGTCTCTTTGCCCGGCTGTCTCTTTCCAGGGCTGTCTCTTTGCCCGGCTGTCTTCTTGCCCGGCTGTGTCTTTCCAGGGCTGTCTCTTTTCAGGTCTGTTTCTTTTCAGGTCTGTTTCTTTTCAGGTCTGTCTCTTTTCAGATCTGTCTCTTTCCAGGTCTGTCTCTTTCCAGGTCTGTCTCTTTCCAGGTCTGTCTCTTTCCAGGTCTGTCTCTTTGCCCGTCTGTCTCTTTCCAGGTCTGTGTACCGCCCCCGCGTCAGCAGCCTGCCGCCACTGCATCCAGGTCCGCG
Organism: Anomaloglossus baeobatrachus; assembly: GCF_048569485.1. Lineage (NCBI taxonomy): Eukaryota > Metazoa > Chordata > Amphibia > Anura > Aromobatidae > Anomaloglossus > Anomaloglossus baeobatrachus. The sequence continues at coordinate 881,936,378 of NC_134353.1, read as the reverse complement.
GTGGCTCGAGGGGTCTCCGGACCCGGGGTCGGGGTCGCGTGGCTACTCAGAATAAAGGGGGGAATTATTTACAAAGGATTTTATGGACAGTTCGTGACGCCACCCGTGGTGCGTGGTAAGATGTAGTACCACCGCTGCAATGGGGAGTACCCGGTGGCGATGGTGTGGGCAGCCAGATGTTTAACCCCTCCACGGGTAGGAAGAAATGCCCCGGGACTCGGTGTTGGTGTCAGGGAGGTGCCATTGGGACGATCAGGGATCGTTTTAGTACTCAGTCCAATAATGCTGACACCGACAACCGTGGTAAAACAAAGTTCGTAGCACCGCTGCAGCAGGGAGGGAGCACGCCTGGATCCCGTGCTCGATGGTGTTGCTTGTTAGCCTGTGGCCTTTTCCGTGGCACCTCTCTTCTAAATGGTCCCTCTAGCTTAGAACTATTGGGTCCTGCTCACTAGTATGGTTAACTGAGTGAGCTTGCTCTCAGGGTTCACGCTTGGGATTTTCTGGACTATGTAGTGGGAAAGTCCTATCCCCCTCGTTGTGCTAGTACCCCGATTTTGGAGCGGGTGGAGAACGGATCTTGAAGGCTCCGTCCTCGTCGGGTAAATTGTCAAGACGCTTGAAGCTCCTTCTCAACCTAGGGTCCACGTACCCCGTTGTGCCCTGGCCCCTGCCCGGTGATGGCACAAGGCCGCCGGCTGTCCTCCTCTACAGTCTGTGCCCCTTATCACGATCCCCCTGCGACCGGGGTCCAGCTCCTACCAGGCTCAGCGCAATGTCTGCCACCTAGTAAACCAAGGAGCTCAGCTCCTGACCTTTCCTCTTGAGAGTCACCGCTTAACTGACTTGTGACCTCTCCTCTTGAGAGTCACTCCTCAACTGAACTACTCCTAACACTCGTGACCTCCCCTTACCAACCCCCCAAGTGGGCGACCCTATTCCCTTCAGGTCAGCCACTGGTGTGTCTAGTGGATGTGGTGCAGAGTGTTCCTAGGATTTTTTATTAGCCTTTTCTTAGCAACACCATAGGTCAGGGACCCGTAACCAAGGATGAGGTGGATACTGTGCAGAAGGGCAGATTGCACAATACCCTGTGACAACCTGATAGGCCAGGGCATCACATTTGTCTCTTTCCAGGGCTGTCTTTTTCCAGGGCTGTCTTTTTCCAGGTCTGTCTCTTTCCAGGTCTGTCTCTTTCCATGTCAGTCTCTTTCCCTGTCTGTCTCTTTGCCCGTCTGTCTCTTTGCCCGTCTGTCTCTTTGCCTGTCTGTCTTTTTCTGTCTCTCTCTATCCATCTCCCCACTGACATCTTAAAACCTCACACATAAGCTTCTTATACTAAGTTTATTTTGTTCCTATAGCAAGCACTGACAGTTGCTATTAATAACCTATAGCTCCGACCTCCATTCAGTTTAATGGAGACATGTTTTTTGGAGAGTTAAGGGGGCTTTTGCAGAGTTAAGGGGGATTTTCACGTAGCGACATCGCTAGCAATGTCGCTCATGAAAGCAACCGCCCCCGTCGTTTGTGCGTCACGGGCAAATCGCTGCCCGTGGCGCACAATATCGCTGACACCCGTCACACGTACTTACCTTCCTAGCGACGTCGTTTTGGGCGGCTTGTAACCTCTTTGTTAAGGGGAAGGTTCGTGCGCCGTCACAGCGACGTCACACAGCGGCCGACAAATAGAAGAGGAGGGGCGGAGAGGAGCCGCATTAACGACACGCCCACCTCGTTGCCGGAGGACGCAGGTAAGCTGTTGTTCGTCGCTCCCGGGGTGTCACACGTAGCGATGTGTGCTGCCTCAGGAATGACGAACATCTGATATCCACAACGACCAACGAGATTTTGAAAATGAACGACGTGTCAACGATCAACGATTAGGTGAGTATTTTTGATCGTTAACTGACGTTCGTAGCTATTACACGCAATGACGTCGCTAACGACGGCAGATGTGCGTCACGAAATCTGTGACCCTGACGACATATCGTTAGAGATATTGTTGCGTGTAACGGGGCCTTAACTGTAAAGAGCGGTGTTACATTTTCCTGTCAAAACATAGTCTATGACGTTCCCTGGGTCACATGGGGCGTCTGTGCAAAATTTCGTGATTGTAAATGCGACGGTGCGGATTCTTTTAGCGGACATACATACACACACACATACACACACACATATACTCAACTTTATATATTATATTATATTGCAGTAATAAGGGACACTTTATTAGTATCTGTTCTTCAGTGCCCATGAAAAATCGTCAGTTGGAAAACTTTTAGGCCCAGGGGGTTGGGGGATTCCAATCTAGGTCAACTTATTTCATCCACCATGGTGTCTCAGTGTTTAATACCTGCCAATGATAAAATAAGGGACCAGAATGTCCTTATTAGGTCTTTCCAGATCGTAGTTCTGGGACAAACATAATCAACGAACAGTTTGCTCACTTCTCTGGGATAAATGTGAACTAGTTATCTACAACTCCTGTTAAAAATTCTGTCCTCCCCTGGCTCTGAGGATGTTCATTCAGTTGTTTACTTTTGTTTAAAAAAAGCAGATCAAAGACATGGCACAAAACTAAAGTAATTTCAAATGACAACTTTCTGGCTTTAAGAAATACTAAAAAAAATAATGAAAACATCATGTGCTAGCCAGTAACGGTTACTTTTCAAGACCAAACAGAGGCAAAAATTATGGAATCACTCAATTATGAGGAAAAAATTATGGAATCACCCTGTAAATTTTCATTCCCAAAACTAACACCTGCATCAAATAAGATCTGCTCATTAGTCTGCATCAAAAAAGGAGTGATTACACCTTGGAGAGCTATTAATGTCACTATAGCACATTTTTAGGCTTATTCAATGTCTATGTTGGAGAAGGTAACACAAGATATACTTATTAATGCTCTCCTATATTCAGTTTAATCAATCAAGTATATATATTTCGAGAAAAATTTCCAGTGTCATATAATATATTTTTGATATGATATTTGTTCTTTAATTTTTTCATTGTGGATTCCTACATGTATGTTTTTATTTTTGTTACGTGACTGATGGTAGTGTTGTCTAGGAATTTCACACCTGCACGTCTTTTAGTTTGAATTGATCACTAATCCCTCCCCTTAACGTGTTATGTGTAACCTTTAAATACTGAATCAGTCTGGTTAAAACACATGCCATGAATAAGACTCCCTGGTCGAAACGCATCGGATAATTCCACCCTTTTGCACTTGTGCCTCTGTGCCAACTGCACAGTCTGTATGTTTTTATATTTATCCAACTAAATGCCAGTTTTATTTTTTCCAATTCTCCATGATGCTGGATATTTGATTCTTGCTACATTACACCTTGGAGAGCTGTTGCACCAAGTGGACTGATATGAATCATGGCTCCAACACGAGAGATGTCAATTGAAACAAAGGAGAGGATTATCAAACTCTTAAAAAGGGTAAATCATCACGCAATGTTGCAAAAGATGTTGGTTGTTCACAGTCAGCTGTGTCTAAAATATGGATCAAATACAACAACATGGGAAGGTTGTTAAAGGCAAACATACTGGTAGACCAAGGAAGACATCAATGCGTCAAGACAGGAAACTTAAGGCAATATGTCTCTGTGAAGCCCCGCCGGTGCTGTGTCGGTGCATACCTTCAGGGACTCCACGTAGCTGGATCTGGTCACAGGTAGGGAATCTTCGGTTTTGATCGTGACGCCACTCTCAGATTTGCGGTCAGAGGGGACCGCCACTGCAGATTAGGAGGCACCTGGGGCCGATGGTGGGTGCAGTCGGGTGTAGTGGCCTCCTGAGAGTGAGGCAAGCCCCAGGGCCCTTTGTAAAGCTGTAGTACCACAAGTCGCAGAATGACCACACGCAGGCAGAGTGTCTTTCAGGGTTTTTACTCACTTCAGGTGGCAGGGTGAGTAACCCGGGCGTAGCTGGGATGAACCAGGTGGGAACCAGGTATCCTTCCGGCTGACTGTATGAGGGTGACTACAAACTCGCCTTCCTTAGCCCTTGGTGGTTTGGGGTGACCCCGACTTTGAGTCCCTCTGGGGGTCACCCAGGGAAGATGCTCCAAGCCTCTCTCCCCTTCTTGTGTTGCCGTGTGCTTGTTCCCCGGGCCAGGCCACTCCAGCCTCTTGCCTCCTGTGACCTATGGGCCCTACTTGCGGTTACGTGGCTGCGGCTTTTGGTTGTTGTGGTGTGGGCTGTAAGAGCCCCACACCGGCAGGTTTAGCAGGGAAAGGTGAATCTATCCTCGCTTCGGGATCTGCCGCCCGGTTGGGCCTGGTGCTCTCTAGAAGTCTCCGTACTTCCCACTCCGTGCACTCTCTAGCTGAAGCTGGCTTTCAGGCAGCACTTCTAGTTGACCGTTCTCCCCCGTCTGTAGCCACTGCGCGGGCGCTGTTAGACAGCAACAGCCCCACAGGTCTGCTCCTCACTGAGCCCTATGGAGTTCTCTGCTCTAACCGACTCACTGGTGGGTTTTTCCATCTCTGCTCTTTCTGCTGACATCTCCTCAGTCCGAGCTCCCAGCTCTAACTAACTCCTCCTATCTCTCTTTCCTTCCCCACTTGTGTCTGCCTACGCCACCTAGCAACCAGACTCTCCACCACACCCCTTGAGAGGAGATGGAGGCTTTTTAACCCCCTGCCACTATTCCAGTGGAGGTATAGGCTTTGCCCCCTCCTGGGATCCCCAGGGGTCCTCTCATGGGTACATGTGTGAGACCTGATCACTATGCGCCTGTGTTCCACACCCCTGTCAGCCTTCTGGATTACCTGTATTGTACTGTTCCCAGCATGGGTGCAGTACTCAGTGGTGCCTGACCAGGTCAGGGGCGCCACATTCCCCCTTAGTTATCACCAGCACGTCCTCGGGCTGCAAGACAACATTTTAAAATGCATAAAACATTAAAACATGTAAAACATTTAAAAGCACCAGGTATTAGACATCACCACCCTCCACCCACAAGTCCGTTAACCCACCCAAAACCCTCTCAGGAGGCAGGTCACCGGTCCTTTTGGTAACCAGGTCTGGGCCATCCGTTTCCCCAGACCTTTCCTCCAATCTTCCTCTCCCGTTGGCCGCGACTTCAGCCACTTCTGGCAGGATGTAGAGGCGGCTTTCCTGGGCTGGTGGTTTCAGGGTATACCTGGCCTGGTGGATCCGCGCCGTCAGCCTCTTCTGGCAGGATGCAGAGGCGGCCTCCACAGTTGGTGCTGACCAGGTACCCTCTTTGTGGTGGTGAGCCAAGGCCCCATAAACAGGCGTGCTCTCTGGTCGCAGGTGAGCCAAGGCCCTTTTCTACGGACGGGCCCCCCTGGTTGCAGACGAGCCAAGCCCCTAAACAGGCTGGCCCTGGTGGTGGTGCCACTGGTGTAACTATTTACACTGCGAGAGTTTGTGGCTATAGCAAGTTCATAGCCTTAAGGTTTATGGTTTTCTCACAATAGTTTTTGTGGGCGCATTTCTTAAACGTTGCAAACAAAACTTTTCAAAACTGGTCAAACTTTCTTTACTTCTTTCTTTACTTTACTCCTCTTTTTCACTAGGGCGAGGGCACGTAGGGCACTGGCACCTGTGACTTTCCTGCTCTTTGTCTCTGTCTTCATCTGTAGGATCTTTATCTTTCCGTTCTTGGTCTTCATCTGTTTCTACATCTGGTTCTTTATCTCTATCTTGTCTTTCTTGTCTTTCTTGTCTTTCTTGTCTTTCTTGTCTTTCTTGTCTTTCTTGTCTTTCTTGTTGCATGGGATGGCTGTAGGGTTTGTTGGGACATAGCGTTACGTCAAGTGCGTACAATCCCCTTTCACCTTGGTGCATGGTAAACTGTACCGAATCTCCCATTTTCAGATTTCTGCAAGGGTGTCCTCTTGGCAGATGAGCGTTCACATCTCTGCGGTTTACAAATATCCCTTCCTTTATTCCTGGTGCTACAATGAATCCATAGCCGCTTTTCAGATTAAAGTCTTCCACTACGCCATAACACAGGGGTCCTCTAGCCTGGGCTTTGGACTCTCTCAACAAACACTTCTCCTTTAGGTCTCTGGCGGTGACTGCTCTCTGTTCAGGAGACTGTGGTGCTGGAGCAAACTGTGTTCTTCTGCGCCGTGTCTTGCGGGCTGGATCCATGCCTGTGGGCTCCCAGGTGAAGCTCTTAGGCAGCTCTTCTTCTGCAGAGGGGGTCAGGTCCTCCTCGTCCCAGCGGGAGTATGGCAGCATTTCCGGCTCTGAATACACAACTGCTACTGGTGGCACTGGAGTCGGAGTCAACCCTTCTGCTTCCTGGCCTCCTCTCCCCCTTAGTTCTTCCTGGCACTCCATCTGTGGCAGTGCCGGGCATGGCTGCTCTTCGGCCGGCCCAGGTGAGGGACTCCTTGGTGTAGCTGCTGCAGGAGTTAGCAGGAGACTCTTTGGGGTATGCGGAGGGGGTATGTACTGGCTCACCAACCATTGTGGAAATTTGGCCTCCAGGTCAGCCCTCATCTGCCAATATGCAGGGTCTTCACCCACCGTGGGCTGCCTATCAGGAACCTCTGTGGACCGGGGAGCGGTGTCTGCTCTGGCCTTACAGGCCGGGGTAAATGCTGAGGTAGTCTTTCCTTGGCGGGCCGCGCCTGGCATGGCGGCGGCCTGGTCTTGGCGGGCCGCGCCTATCATGGCGGCGGCCTGGTCTTGGCGGGCCGCGCCTATCATGGCGGCGGCCTGGTCTGTGCGGGCCGGGCAGGGCATCGCTGCGGCGGCCTGGTCTTGGCGGGCCGAGCAGGGCATCGCTGCGGCGGCCTGGTCTTGGCGGGCCGCGCCTATCATGGCGGCGGCCTGGTCTGTGCGGGCCGGGCAGGGCATCGCTGCGGCGGCCTGGTCTTGGCGGGCCGAGCAGGGCATCGCTGCGGCGGCCTGGTCTTGGCGGGCCGCGCCTATCATGGCGGCGGCCTGGTCTGTGCGGGCCGGGCAGGGCATCGCTGCGGCGGCCTGGTCTTGGCGGGCCGAGCAGGGCATCGCTGCGGCGGCCGGGGCTTGGCGGGCCGCGCCTATCATGGCGGCGGCCTGGTCTGTGCGGGCCGGGCAGGGCATCGCTGCGGCGGCCTGGTCTTGGCGGGCCGAGCAGGGCATCGCTGCGGCGGCCTGGTCTTGGCGGGCCGAGCAGGGCATCGCTGCGGCGGCCGGGGCTTGGCGGGCCGCACCTGGCGTGGCTGCGGCCTGCTTCAGCGTCGCCGCACCGGACGCCTCTTCAGGGACCGCGGACGTGGCAGCAGGGGTCGGGGCACTTGCGCGGGCCGGGGCATCATTCGACTCACCCGTTGTTGGTAGCACTGGGGTCTGCGTCGTCGCCGTCCCGCCTGGCACCCGGCATGCAGCTCTCCCTTCATAGGCCCGAACCGCCGCGGTCAGCTCCTGCAGTTCCATCCGTTCCTCCCGAATCTGCTCCACGACCCGGGTCTCCAGCCGGTTGCAAAACTGGGCCAGCTCTCGGTACCACCAGGCAGCGGAGCCTGGTTCTGGGTTCCTGCGGTCAGACGCCATTTCTTCTGCGCCGTCTTCTGCACGGTCTCCCAGCAGTGGACTCTTCGCTGCCTCCTGTAACAAGCTGTCCAGTTTCTGCTCTGCCTCTTTCAGTAGCTCCTCTCCCGGCAGCAGGCTTGTGGCTTCCTTTCCTTCCCGCCGTCTCTCGACGCTTCCACTCTCATAGCTGGCAAGGTCAGAACTCTGCAGGGGATCTCTGGGTAGCCACACCTCTTCGTGGGCGGTAACTTCTTCCAGCGCGGGCTGCTGTTGTTTTTCAGCGCGCTTTTCATGGTGGCAATATGGCGGCGCTTCCAATTTTTCAAGCGGACCGCCCAGGCACATGGTCACCTGTCTGGACAGGTCTAGTCCTTATCCTGTTCGTGACGCCAGATGTGAAGCCCCGCCGGTGCTGTGTCGGTGCATACCTTCAGGGACTCCACGTAGCTGGATCTGGTCACAGGTAGGGAATCTTCGGTTTTGATCGTGACGCCACTCTCAGATTTGCGGTCAGAGGGGACCGCCACTGCAGATTAGGAGGCACCTGGGGCCGATGGTGGGTGCAGTCGGGTGTAGTGGCCTCCTGAGAGTGAGGCAAGCCCCAGGGCCCTTTGTAAAGCTGTAGTACCACAAGTCGCAGAATGACCACACGCAGGCAGAGTGTCTTTCAGGGTTTTTACTCACTTCAGGTGGCAGGGTGAGTAACCCGGGCGTAGCTGGGATGAACCAGGTGGGAACCAGGTATCCTTCCGGCTGACTGTATGAGGGTGACTACAAACTCGCCTTCCTTAGCCCTTGGTGGTTTGGGGTGACCCCGACTTTGAGTCCCTCTGGGGGTCACCCAGGGAAGATGCTCCAAGCCTCTCTCCCCTTCTTGTGTTGCCGTGTGCTTGTTCCCCGGGCCAGGCCACTCCAGCCTCTTGCCTCCTGTGACCTATGGGCCCTACTTGCGGTTACGTGGCTGCGGCTTTTGGTTGTTGTGGTGTGGGCTGTAAGAGCCCCACACCGGCAGGTTTAGCAGGGAAAGGTGAATCTATCCTCGCTTCGGGATCTGCCGCCCGGTTGGGCCTGGTGCTCTCTAGAAGTCTCCGTACTTCCCACTCCGTGCACTCTCTAGCTGAAGCTGGCTTTCAGGCAGCACTTCTAGTTGACCGTTCTCCCCCGTCTGTAGCCACTGCGCGGGCGCTGTTAGACAGCAACAGCCCCACAGGTCTGCTCCTCACTGAGCCCTATGGAGTTCTCTGCTCTAACCGACTCACTGGTGGGTTTTTCCATCTCTGCTCTTTCTGCTGACATCTCCTCAGTCCGAGCTCCCAGCTCTAACTAACTCCTCCTATCTCTCTTTCCTTCCCCACTTGTGTCTGCCTACGCCACCTAGCAACCAGACTCTCCACCACACCCCTTGAGAGGAGATGGAGGCTTTTTAACCCCCTGCCACTATTCCAGTGGAGGTATAGGCTTTGCCCCCTCCTGGGATCCCCAGGGGTCCTCTCATGGGTACATGTGTGAGACCTGATCACTATGCGCCTGTGTTCCACACCCCTGTCAGCCTTCTGGATTACCTGTATTGTACTGTTCCCAGCATGGGTGCAGTACTCAGTGGTGCCTGACCAGGTCAGGGGCGCCACATCTCCAAAACAGGAAATGCAAAACAAAACAAATGAGGAATGAATGGGAGGAAACTGGAGTCAATGTCTGCGACCAAAGTGTAAGAAACCGCCTAAAGGAAATTGGATTTACATACAGAAAAGCTAAACAATAAAAAGATGACTGCCTGAAGAGAACATGTAAATTTCCACAGTCATTGATGGTATGGGGCTGCATGTCAGAAAGGCACTGGGGAGATGTCTGTCATTACATCTTCAATAAATGCCCAAGTTTACATTGAAGTTTTGGACACTTTTCTTATCCCATCAATTGAAAGGATGTTTGGGGATGATGAAATCATTTATCAAGATGATAATGCATCCTGCCATAGAGCAAAAACTGTGAAAACATTCCTTAAAAAAGACACATATGGTCAACGACATGGCCTGCAAATAATCCGAATCTCAATCCAATTGAAAATCTTTGGTGGAAGTTGAAGAAAATGGTCCATGACAAGGCTCCAACCTGCAAAGCTAATCTGGCAACAGCAATCAAAGAAAGTTGGAGCCAGATTGATGAAGAGTACTGTTTGTCACTCATTAAGTCCATGCCTCAGAGACTGCAAGCTGTTATAAAAGCCAGAGGTGGTGCAACAAAATACTAGTGATGTATTGGAGTGTTCTTTTGTCTGTTTGTTTTTCATGATTCTATAATTTTTTCCTCATAATTGAGTGATTCCATAACTTTTTACCCCTGTTTGGTCTTGAAAAGTAACCGTTACTGGCTAGCACATTATGTTTTCATGATTTTTTTTTAATGTTTCTTAAAGCCAAAAAGTTGCCATTTGAAATGACTTTAGTTTTGTGCCATGTCTGTAATCTGCTTTTTTTTAAAACAAAAGTAAACAACTGAATGAACATCCTCAGAGCCAGGTGAGTCCATAATTTTTGCCAGGGGTTGTAGTCCGGTCCAGATTTTTGCCACTGACTAATCACCTCTCTCCAAAGTCTTTACTGAGTGAGTACAGGGCTGGAACTCTGTATAGGGGTACTCCATTTAGAGCGCTTTTCATGCTATGTGTTCAAAGACCTTCCTGCACCAATTAGGCTTCCCTTGGTTTACATTACATAACCCTATTGTTGACTGGAAAACCCAGGCCATAATTAAATAGCACCCTTACTGTAATGAATACTGTCTAGGAACCTGTATTTTAGCGATCAGTACTAGTATTCTGGATCTTATCTAATGGTTTGGTGATGTGTTCTCTGAAAAGGGTTGTCAGGAGCTGCCTCCGCACAGACCTTATGACTGGAGATGAGCGAAATTGTTCGAAAAAGGTTTACCAATCTCAAATTCGACACCATTCGGATTCAGAAGCCCAATCACTTTTCTAAAGAAAATCGACCCCTCCAGTGGGTGCCAGCTTATTCAGGTTGTACTTTGGGGCCCTTGTCCAATGTTCCATGGACTTTTTACACATGTCTCTCTGAGTCTGTTTGTTTTTTCTATTTGCCCACTATTCTCATTTTCATTCATATATATATGGTGATACTTTATCATTTTACGGTCAAATATTTATTTTGCATGTGCTTCTTTGCGTCTGCCATCTGACCATTATTTTTGTACACCTTTCTATGTTACTAGCATTTTTATGCAGTGTGTTTAAACATGGTAATACATTGTTTGTCTTATGATCAATAGTTTTTCTATATTATTTTTCCCTTCTGTCCATCCTCATTCAGACTCATAACATCATGCACTTTGCACTTTTTTTGTGATCAGACAGTACTATTTTGTGGACCCTGTCAGCTCCACACAGCTTTTTACGTTCAAATTGTGCATTACATCTGTTCAATTTACAGTATACTCTATGCACTTTGACTTTTTTACTGCCACCTTGTGGACATTTTTAATATTGTACATTCCATTTGTTCACATCTAGTCCTCTCTTTCGAGTCATGTAAAGGCCCATATTTTTTGCACGTATATAATACATTTGAAATTTTTGCTATGTTTTGTATATAATTGTGCATGCATTTTTTATATTTTCAACATGTTCAACCTTTTGGATCTGTCTTGAGCGACCTCTTCTTTTTATATTTCTTATTTTTATAATTTTTTGAATAATAGTTGTTCTTTTATGCTTTATTTCTTGGGTTCAATACTCTTTCTTCATATAGGTTATATGTGCAGAGTGGAATTCCACCGTTTCTGCACATAGCATATGAACCTGTTATCTGATAAAGCCAAAAGACATCTGTAGCAATGCAAGTCGATGAGCGACAGGGTGTGAACGGCGGAAGTGAGCACACAGCGACCGTGCCTTTTGCAGCAGCGCACCCAGGCTGAAATAGTGGCCTACAAATTGCTGTATAACCATATTGAGGAAGTGAGCCATGTAAGGCACATGTGTGAGGTTGCCCCGGCACAGGACCGCCACCAGGCTCGCATAGTTATCGCACATGGCCTTCCATGGCTTCCGGTTCAGTGGAGACAGCCATTCAAATTCGGCCTGGATAGCCTTGGGAATTTCAAGACTTGTGGAGCAGCCCCTTCCCCTCCAGATCCTGCAACCACCAGAGTCACCCAGTGCCAAGTCAGTGAAAGGTAAAAGCACTGGCCATGCTTCCTCATCCAGGTGTCAGTGATTAGAGAAGTAATGGTGACTGGCCAACTGGTACTGGAGGACTAAGAAGGCCATCAGCATTCAGAAACCCTCTGTATCCGCCAGGTGGAAAGGTAGCATTTCAATGGCCAAAAGATTGGATATGGTGACGTTGAAGCTCTTAGCTTTGGCATGTGTAGGAGAAAAGAATCTTTCACTTGACGAAAACTGCAGGACAAAGGGCTGGCTGCTGTACTGAGAGAGGGTGGAGTAGGGTGTACACGACAAACTGGTGGACTGTGAGGGAGGCACAGGCAGAGATGTTATGGTGGATTGAGAAAGATGTGGTTTAGTGATTTTGCAGGGAAATAAATTGGTGAATGATGGTGTCTTTTGTCTAAATATCTTTAATGATTTTCTCTTTTTATGTCTTTCAGGAACCTCATTTTCATCCTATATGTTGCCCCACTCCTCGCCTTGAAAATCAATCTCCTCTTCTCCCCCTGAGAGCACAGTGCAGTCTGTGTGCGTATCTGAATCGCATCATGCTCACCTCCACCCACGAGGGTAAACATGTGGTAACGATGGTCTGGATTATGCTCAGACTCTCCTTCATATGGCCTCAAATCCAACTGACAAAGATTTTTGCCATCGGTACAGATGCTTTCCTCTGATTGAGTCTGTGAATCTTTGGAGCTGACCTCTGGTGCCCATGGAATAGAATGGGTGCAGACTCATCCATCTGTGGTTCCCCACAATCAGATGGGCCGTTAGAGAGTTGTGACACATGGGAAACAGGTGTCATTGGGGTGCCACCTCTGAGGACTGTACTGTATATGATGTTGAGGTGGAGGAAGAGGAAGAGAGGCCACTTGATGCAGCACTTGCCATCCACTGCAGCACATGCTTTTTTTGGTCCTCATCTACATACTGCTGTGCGGCTGCTAAAGAAAAGGGAGTCAAGAAACCTTTCCAATAACAGAAGTTGTCAGTTGTCTTTGCATAGGACGAGCCGGTGTTCAGTAAAGCTTTCAATAACATTAGAACCTACTCCACGTACACCTTGAACACCACGCCTATTCCCCCTTCCACTATGACGTTGGTATTTCCCACTCATGTTTGATGTACCCTTCCCCTCTTTTAACCAGCTGTTTCAGAACTCTAGGCCTACACCTGTCACTAAATTAATAATCATTTATATGCTGAGATGGCAATTTGTGGCTGGACCAAAGAAGTAGCAATCACTATTTATACAATGAAATCACAATTTTTGTCTTGACCACAGAAGTATCAATCACTATTCATTGGATGAAATGGCAATTTTTGGCTGCACCACAGAAGACCATTTTAGTGGTGTCTGCCCCTAATTCTTTGAAATGTGGAGACACCAAGTTGGATCTCCAAGTTGTGTGTTATCTTTAGTGGCAGAGGTCTCAGAGCACCATGCCTACACCTGTCACTCATCCACCTCTTAATGTCAACTTGATTTGAAAGCTGTAAATGCTGACACAGACCCTGTCTCATGTACCAGGTCAGAGATTTTTTTGAATTGTAATTATGACTGTTTGGTTGATTATTGTACCAGCTGGTATAAAAATACAACCCAAAAATCTATTCAATTACACAAGCCCTCCCTAGACTAATGCGGGCGTCACACGAGACGATCTATCGTGCGATCGCACGAGCGATCACACCCGCTCCCGTCATTTGTGCGTCACGGGCAATTAGTTGCCCGTGGCGCACAAAGTCGTTAAACCCCCGTCAGATGCACTTACCTGCTGAGCGACATCGCTGTGGGCGGCGAACATCCACTTCCTGAAGGGGGAGGGACGTTCTGCGTCACAGCGACGTCACACAGCGGCCGGCCAATAGAAGTGGAGGGGCGGAGAGGAGCGGGACGTAAACATCCCGCCCACCTCCTTCCTTCCGCATAGCCGGCGGGACGCAGGTAAGCTGTGTTTGTCGTTCCCGGGGTGTCACACGGAGCGATGTGTGATGCCCCGGGTATGATGAACAACCGGCACAGAAAAGAAGAAACGACTTTTTGAAAATGAGCGACATGTCAACGAGCAACGATAAGGTGAGTATTTTTGCTCGTTCACCGTCGCTTGTAGCTGTCACATGCTACGATATATCAAACGATGCCGTGTGTGTGTCACTTACGACGTGACCCCGCCGACATATCGCATGATATATCGTCTCGTGTGACGCCCGCATTACATACTGCGCACAAGATGGCGTATTTTTTTTTTTGGCCTCCTCCACCTTCCCCATTTCTACATAGTCATCATGCAGCCCTCATTCCTAATTTTTAGAGGGTCATCAGGCAGCCCTCAGTTATACATTTGGGAGTGCCCTCTCTCATACATTTGGGATGGCTCTGCTTCATACTTTTGGGAGGATTTGTGTATAGCAAGGATTTAAAATATAACTTTTAATAAATATAATGATAAAATAAATCAAAGTGCAAAGTGAAGTATAATAAAAGGAAGGATCTCACCCAGTTCTTCTCCTGAGGGATCCACACCACTGTATAATCCAAGGCGGGCGGGCACCAGACCAGTGACGTAAAGCAGGGGATAAACAATACAGTTACATTACCCCTGTCGTGCCCCTGCAATAGCTTCCGCCCTTACAAGGGCAGCACCCAAGTCAGGATAACTACCCCAATAAATACACAATACCCCTCCCAACGCGTTTCCCTCTCCGTGTGACCGGAGAGTTCCTCAGGGGAGAAAAGAAAGGTAAAGCCTGCAGTGGCAGGTCAATACATTACACTACTTGCTTTCAGTCAGTGTGTTCACACACCGCTTTCAGTGTATGTGCTAATGGCCAGTGGGACGCTGTATACTGCCAGAACCCTACCTTATATATCACTCAGCACTCCTGTATCACCTGCGGTCAGTGGGAGCACATGTTTCAGCAGCCTTACTAATCGATCACCGACTACAAACAAAGAAGGATCTGCCCAGATCAGCACAGGAGTGCTGAGTGATATATAAGGTAGGGTTCTGGCAGTATACAGCGTCCCACTGGCCATTAGCACATACACTGAAAGCGGTGTGTGAACACACTGACTGAAAGCAAGTAGTGTAATGTATTGACCTGCCACTGCAGGCTTTACCTTTCTTTTCTCCCCTGAGGAACTCTCCGGTCACACGGAGAGGGAAACGCGTTGGGAGGGGTATTGTGTATTTATTGGGGTAGTTATCCTGACTTGGGTGCTGCCCTTGTAAGGGCGGAAGCTATTGCAGGGGCACGACAGGGGTAATGTAACTGTATTGTTTATCCCCTGCTTTACGTCACAGGTCTGGTGCCCGCCCGCCTTGGATTATACAGTGGTGTGGATCCCTCAGGAGAAGAACTGGGTGAGATCCTTCCTTTTATTATACTTCACTTTGCACTTTGATTTATTTTATCATTATATTTATTAAAAGTTATATTTTAAATCCTTGCTATACACATATCATATTCAGGATTTAGGCCACATCTCCCTGCCAGTTGGCAGGTCTGCTTTTCCCATACTTTTGGGAGGACCCTCTCTCATTCATTTGGGAGGGCCCTCACTCAAACATTCAGGAAGACTCTCTTTCATACTTTTGGGAGAACCCTCTCTCATTCATTTGGGAAGGCTCTCTTTCATACATTTGAGAGGGCCCTTGTAAATGTTGGAGGGCTCTCACTCCTATATTTGGGAAGGCTATCATACATTTGGGAGGGCCCTTCGTACTTTTCTTCCCTTGTGATATGTGTTTGCCAATTCCCTGTTCAGGATGCAGGTTGCGGATTCCTCCTGTCCTGCACCTATAATTGCACATTCACAAGCACCATCAGCAATGTTATCAAATTATTTGTCTTAGGGCATTGTTCAGCTGTCCCTACCCCAGGCTTTGGAACCAACCCATCAACAGGCCCAATCACTAAATGGGTCCATGTCCAGACTGATTGATGTGGAAATTTTTCATGTTTAAGCTTGTGGACACTGAGTCTTTCTGCAATCTCATGCCGGCGTCCATCCCTTGGTACTTGTTCACCAGTCAATACTATTTTCCTGCTGTGCCATCCCAGCCATACACCAGCACATGTTTCATAACATTATCCGAGCTCCAAGCAAATCAGTTACTGACACCTAACGACCAAAATGTGGACAAGTGCTTGTGGCCTGGGACGCTATGTTTCTTTTACCACTGCAACCTTATACACACAAGGGTGGACAAATCAGGGAAGATCTAATGAAAGGACCCTTAACAGGCTAAAACTTCCCTAAAACTGACCCTGACTGCAGAGCTTGGCACCCAATGATGTCCCCACTCAACATTGGCTGGCACATAAAATTGGGAGGGGCATCAGGTGGCCCTCAACCTGAATTTTTGGAGAGCCTCACTCATACATTTGAGATGGCCCATAGGCAGCGCTCTACAAGAAATTTGAGAGAGCCTTCACTCATATATTTGGGAGGGCCTGCAGATAGCCCTCTACTAGAAATTTGGGAGATTCCTCACTCATACATTTTGGAGAGCACTCACTTTACAATACAAGCTACAACATGCCCGTTGGTATTCCGGTCAGCCTCCACACATAACCAATGAGTAAGCATTGATGTCTTACTGTAAATCTGTGAGGTTCTACAAAAGTTTGGGGAATCAACCAAGAGGCTGTTAATGCCATAATCAGCATATCCATCCTGCTTCTGTGTCTATGTGCCGCCCCCGTGCCAGCAGCCGTGCTGCTCGGATCCGGATCTGCGGTATGGCTCGAGGGACTCTACCGGACTCAGGGGTCATGCGGACACTTCGAATAAAAGGGGGACGTATTTGTATGGGGGTTGTTGAAAACTGTCTGTGACGCCACCCACAGTGTGTGGTGAGATGTAGCACCACCGCTGCTGCTGTGGGGCTCCCGGGGGTGATGGGCTGGCAGCTGGATGTTAACCCCTCCGTGGGCAGGGATGGATGCCCTGGGGCCCAATGTCTCTGTGCAGGGGATGATAATGGCAGGGGCCGGCGCACCAGGTCAGGCCGGAAATGTTACTCACTGTTGAATCAATCACACGAGTCTTTTGGTAAACCAAGGTGATGGTGGCCGGCTGCCGCAGACGGGTGTATCTGGTCCCACACCCGGGCTGGTGATCAATGCCCCATTCCTCTGCACTTTGTGTTTTCTTATGTAGATTTGCCTATGTGTAACGCAGGAGTCCGCTCCCGGTCCTTTGGTTGGGAGCCGTGCCCGTCAGAGGCTGACCCGTGGGATCAACTGGGCCCTGGCAGTTGCCCGATCCCTCTCTGTGGGTGGTTGTCTACATTTCGGAACTTAGGTTGGGACAGGACCTGGAATCCTCCCCTCAATTGGTTAATTAGCTAGGCCGTCGGTGCTGGTCCTGGCTTTATGGTCCGAGTACCCCCTTGTGTGCACGGTTTCCAGGTTGGTTCTCCGGTGTCGGTACTGGCGGGCTACAACCCTGCCCTGGTCCACCTCGGATCTACCGAGCCTTCTTCCCGTCTCCTGCTGGCGGTGACCACCGTCTGCCACCTAGCCAATGTGTCAGGGTTCTGACCTTGACACCCGTCAGCTTCTCTTCCAAGACTTAACTCCACTCCACTCCAAACTTCACTCAAAACTTAACTAGCTGTTAACCAGACCTCTAGGTGGGCGTTTCCTTTCTGCCTGGTCTCGCCCACTGGTGTGTTTGTCCTTCCCTGGGGGGTGACTAGGCTTTTGTCGGCTGGTTTAACCCTGTGTGAGAGCGGTGTTATGTGGGGGCCTAATCTGTGTGACTACCTGGTTTTGCCAGGGCATCACATCTACTCAAACGCTCCCTACTCTCAATTAAAGAGGAAGCTTTGTGTGTGGACCACGTGAAGATGGAAGAGGAAAATACAGAGGGTGCTACAAGCTTGCTAATTCCTTGTCCAGGATTCAGGCGCAGATGCCCCCTGCTCTTCACTACTGTTGAACATTCGCTAGCACCATCAGTAATGCTGTCAAAATTTTTTTGTCCCAGCCTAGCGTACAGATTTCCCTACCCCAGGCCTTTACATGTAAACGAAAATACAAAGCCAGCCTAACAACCACAGTCCTAAAACCTAAATAGGGATATTTACAGATTGCTTACCCTGGAAATGTTGCCGTTTAGGCTTGTGGACAATGAGACTTGTTGCAATCTCATGGCAGCGGTCATCATACAGTACTCGCTCCCCAGCTGCCAGTATTTTTCGGCCTACACCACCACATGTCTCTTAACATCAGCCGTGTCCTGACCAAGAAAGTTAATGGGAATGTACACCTAACGACCGACATGTGGAAAAGTGCTTGTGGCCAGGGACACTATGTTTCTTTTATCACTGTATTCTTGTACACACAAAGATGGACAAATCAGGGGAGATCTAATCAAAGGACCTCAAAGACGTCTCTACACCTGACAATGATTTGTTCCTGCCTCACAGCAAAGGTTGTCAGTCACCCAAAATTGACACAATGGTATCCCCACTCAACATTAGCTCCTACATAAATTTGGGAGGCGCTTTTGTGACGCCCTGGGCAAGCCAGGGGTCACAGGTCACAACACCACCACACCCCACACTCCAGGTAGGCACATCACAGCTAAACTACAAATCCTTGTTGCCTTCCTCCAGAGGCTGATGATTCACACCAGGGGGTGGGCCAGGCGGTTGGCTCCGCCGACCAAGGAGATCACAGCTCTGGAGGCGGGAAGGACCAGGCGGAGAGAGTAGCCCGGGGAGGGCAAGAGTAAACAACGGAGCTTGAGTGAGGAGCTAAGTGAAGGAGTAACCAAGTAGTGAAAGTAGAAAAGTGGAAAAGGAGGAAAGCCAGTGAGGTGACAAGAAGGAAGGAAAGCCTGAAGGGTCCAGCTTTGTGTAGGGCCAGAACAGCAAGGTCAGCGACGGCGGTGACTGTCTGGAGGGGGACCGTTTGGAAGTTCCTGGAAGGACCCCGTTGGCTGTGTGCCCGGTGGTCTGGAGCAGTGTTCCGAAGGACAGTCAGCACCAGGGCAGGGGCCTCTCGGACCCCGGCAAGGCTAGGAGTCGCCAAATTTGCCGAATCCGTCAGTGAAGGGGACGTAGATCCCCCAGCAACCAAGTCCCGATTGAAGGCAACAGCTCAACCTGAAGCAGAGAGACACCGCCACCGCCAAGGCACCAGTTTCTCAGGGCCAGCGCCTGCGGGCAAAGTGTAGAGCTCCTCCGGCCCAGATTGTAGTCGGGGAGCGGGTAACCGGAGGGAATCCACCGCTACCACAAGTCAACCATAGGTGCAAGGAAGAGGGACATCACCGTCACCTACCGGGAGTGCAGGTGCAGCCGTCTGTGGGACCGTCCTACCAGCCGTTTGGTTTACCGTACAAACTGTGTCCGTGTCTCAGGCTGAGTGAGTACCACAGTGCCGCAAGGCACAGCGCTGCCCCCGCGTCCCTGCGCCCACCAGGCCCCGCACCTCACAAACCATCACCGGGCCCCGGGATCACCAACCCCTGCCCACGGAGGGGCAACACGACACCTGGCTGCTCCGCATCACCATCCCCGGGACCCCCGCATTGAGCAGCGGTGGTGAAATCACCACAACCGTGGGTGGCATCACGAACTATAACAATCCCCGCACCCAACTAACCCCTTTCACTCACGGGCGAGGAGTGTCGCTCGAGAAACCCCCGGGATCCGGCCTACGGCTCGAGCCACCACTGAGCAGCGGCCGCCGGACCCGAGCAGAAGGGGGCGAGCATAGTGTGCTGACACCCTCCTCCCCGCCCGCGACAACTTGGCGTCACGAACAGGATCTTACCGCTCTGCCTTCTAGTAGAGGTGCGCCTTGTTACCGCCGGAGGTATCCGGCAGAAAAATTGCAGAAGCCGCCATCTTTGGCGCGAAAAGTTCCCGCTCGAGTGTCTTCTCGAGCAGTAAAGGCGCGAAGGCCAAGACCCCGCCCCGAGAGAGGAGGGGCCGGAAAGAGCTAAAGGGGACGAAATGGCGGCTGGCCGCATGTGAGCGTGGCTGTGGAAGCAAGGACGCCAGGACCCTGCGGCCATTTATTGGTTCCTGGAAGAGGCCGCTGCTAAAGATGCTGAGTCCGACCAACAACACCGTGGTCCCCGCGCCCGGCATGGCGGCGTGGGTAGAAGTCCGGACCGCCCAACTAAGCAGCCGTCTGCAGGTCCGCATGCAGCTCCTCCTGGAGGAGTGGGAGGCCGACATGGTGGAAGTGGTGGCTGCTATGTGGAGATGCGAGGTGGAGGAAGATTTGGAGGAACGGGTAAGAGACCCACGTCCCTGTATTCCCGAGGGATCGGCCGCTGCGGCTGAGGGGCCCGGCCTACACCCGTTCACCCGGCTGCCTCTCCCGCTACCCGCGTTAGCTGCTGCTGCACCGCCACTAGGCCCGCTACCACCACCACCGGTAGCGGTACCCTGCCAATCCGCCCCGGCGGACCGACCTGCAGCAGAAGCTCATGACCACCCTGAACCGCTTCTATGGAAGAAGCCAAAGGCTGAGCCCGTCAGCAAAGATGCACCGGAGGCACGGCGGGGATGCAGCTGCCAGGAGGCAGAGGAGGCCATGTCACAGCGGGGTCCCTCATTACTGAAGGTGCCGGTCGTAGCCGACACGGAGGGACTCTGGCTGGGTCCGTCCCCCGCACACGCTGAACCGGAGCAAACAGAAAGTACTCCCGGCTGGGAGCGGCGGCAACAGCAGCTGCGCAGGGAGATCGATGCCCGAGAGGGGTGTAGAGCGGATGTGCATGCCCGCATGAATATGGAAGAAGATCGCTTGCAGCGAGCTACCATTGGGGTCCAGAGCAGTGCACCATGTGAAGGTGGCACTAGAGCCCCACGAGTGAGAATGGACTGTTGAGCCGCAAAAGGCAGCGGAGTGCTGCTGCACAGTCCCCGTTGGGACCACCAGTCAGCATGTGTACAAGTTTGTTTGAAAGTTTGAGGAAGTTTTGAAATATGATATGAAAAGATGATAACCGAAGTTTCACCTGATTCACCGTGTGATTTGCAACCGGCTGGAGCCGGCACCGTTGTCCCTGTGGGGACCGTTTAAAAATGCATGGAGGACTATCCATGGACAAGCCCGTGAACTTGCAGGGCAACCACAGACGTTAGTGGCTTGTAAATATGTTGGTTACCGTTACCGTTTTCCGTAATGCCGCCTCCGGAGAGGCAGGTTGGAGGGAGGGCCCTCAGCAGAGCAGGCTAGGGCCCAGCCACCAAAGGAACCGGTGGCTACCCTCTGGAGGGAAGCACAGATCCCGCTCGGGTACCGTGTGCTGGACAGTGGGTCAAGGGGTGCTGCCTGGGTTTTAGGGGCAGCATCAGGGCCAGGTTGCTTGGGTGGGAGAGAGCGGAAACCGTAACCGTAAACCGTTGCAACGTTTAAGAAATGTGCCTCCCGTCTTGGGAAGAGTTATTAAAAATGTATATATGTTGATTTTCCAAATGTTATCTTTTTCAGAAAAATAAAACCGGTGTAGGACGGCAGCCCGCGGACGGTCTGCATTTTGCTAAGGGGGAATGTGACGCCCTGGGCAAGCCAGGGGTCACAGGTCACAACACCACCACACCCCACACTCCAGGTAGGCACATCACAGCTAAACTACAAATCCTTGTTGCCTTCCTCCAGAGGCTGATGATTCACACCAGGGGGTGGGCCAGGCGGTTGGCTCCGCCCACCAAGGAGATCACAGCTCTGGAGGCGGGAAGGACCAGGCGGAGAGAGTAGCCCGGGGAGGGCAAGAGTAAACAACGGAGCTTGAGTGAGGAGCTAAGTGAAGGAGTAACCAAGTAGTGAAAGTAGAAAAGTGGAAAAGGAGGAAAGCCAGTGAGGTGACAAGAAGGAAGGAAAGCCTGAAGGGTCCAGCTTTGTGTAGGGCCAGAACAGCAAGGTCAGCGACGGCGGTGACTGTCTGGAGGGGGACCGTTTGGAAGTTCCTGGAAGGACCCCGTTGGCTGTGTGCCCGGTGGTCTGGAGCAGTGTTCCGAAGGACAGTCAGCACCAGGGCAGGGGCCTCTCGGACCCCGGCAAGGCTAGGAGTCGCCAAATTTGCCGAATCCGTCAGTGAAGGGGACGTAGATCCCCCAGCAACCAAGTCCCGATTGAAGGCAACAGCTCAACCTGAAGCAGAGAGACACCGCCACCGCCAAGGCACCAGTTTCTCAGGGCCAGCGCCTGCGGGCAAAGTGTAGAGCTCCTCCGGCCCAGATTGTAGTCGGGCAGCGGGTAACCGGAGGGAATCCACCGCTACCACAAGTCAACCATAGGTGCAAGGAAGAGGGACATCACCGTCACCTACCGGGAGTGCAGGTGCAGCCGTCTGTGGGACCGTCCTACCAGCCGTTTGGTTTACCGTACAAACTGTGTCCGTGTCTCAGGCTGAGTGAGTACCACAGTGCCGCAAGGCACAGCGCTGCCCCCGCGTCCCTGCGCCCACCAGGCCCCACACCTCACAAACCATCACCGGGCCCCGGGATCACCAACCCCTGCCCACGGAGGGGCAACACGACACCTGGCTGCTCCGCATCACCATCCCCGGGACCCCCGCATTGAGCAGCGGTGGTGAAATCACCACAACCGTGGGTGGCGTCACGAACTATAACAATCCCCGCACCCAACTAACCCCTTTCACTCACGGGCGAGGAGTGTCGCTCGAGAAACCCCCGGGATCCGGCCTACGGCTCGAGCCACCACTGAGCAGCGGCCGCCGGACCCGAGCAGAAGGGGGCGAGCGTAGTGTGCTGACACCCTCCTCCCCGCCCGCGACACTTTAGGCATCCCTCAACCAGAGTTTTTGGAGGGTCATCAGGCGGCCCTCACTCAAAATTTGGGAGGACCCCCAGGCGACCCTCTATCATTAATTTAGGAGGGCCCTAAATCATACCTTTGGGAGGGTCCTCAGGCAACTCTCACTTAATTTTGTAAGGGCATTTTTATTTTCTTCACAATTTGGGGAGGCAGATCATCAGTTCCCTGTGTTGCAAGTGATGTAAATGATGTGTCTCTCTGGCTTGTTGACCAATTTTGAAAAAAGTGTTGCAAGCAACAATACTGAAGTGGAGATAAGGAGTAGATGGAGAGTCATCTTCCTTTTGGAGACTGGGAAGTACACTACAGACCAAAAGTTTGGACATACCTTCTCATTAAAAGAGTTTTCTTTATTTTCATGACTCTGAAAATTGTAGATTCACATTGAAGGCATCAAAACTATGAATTAACACATGTGGAATGAAATACTTAACAAAAAATTGTGAAACAACTGAAAATATGTCTTATATTCAAGGTTCTTCAAAGTAGTCACCTTTTGCTTTGATTACTGCTTTGCACACTCTTGGCATTCTCTTGATGAGCTTCAAGAGGTTAGTCACCGGAAATGGTTTTCACTTCACAGGTGTGCCCTGTCAGGTTTAATAAGTGGGATTTCTTGCATTTTAAATGGGGTTGGGACCATCAGTTGTGTTGTGCAGAAGTCTGGTGGATACACAACTGATAGTCCTAATGAATAGACTGTTAGAATTTGTATTATGGCAAGAAAAAAGCAGCTAAGTAAAAAAAAAAAAAACAAGTGGCCATCATTACGTAAGAAATGATGGTCAGTCAGTCCGAAAACTTGGGAAAACTTTGAAAGTGTCCCCAAGTGCAGTGGTAAAAACCATCAAATGCTACAAAAAAACTGGCTCACATGAGAACTGCTCCAGGAAAGAAAGACCAAGAGTCACCTCTGCTGCAGAGGATAAGTTTATCCAAGTCACCAGCCTCAGAAATCGTAGGTTAACAGCAGCTCAGATTAAAGACCAGGTCAATGCCACACAGAGTTCTAACAGCAGACACATCGCTAGAACTGTTAAGAAGAGACTTTGTGCAGCAGGCCTTCATGGTAAAATAGCTGCTAGGAAACCACTGCTAAGGACAGGCAACAAGCAGAAGAGACTTGTTTGGGCTAAAGAACACAAGGAATGGACATTAGACCAGTGGAAATCTGTGCTTTGGTCTGATGAGTCCAAATTTGAGATCTTTGGATCTAACCACCCTTTGTGCGATGCAGAAAAGGTGAACGGATGGACTCTACATGCCTGGTTCCCACTGTGAAGTATGGAGGGGGAGGTGTGATGGTGTGGGGGTGCTTTGCTGGTGATACTGTTGGAGATTTATTCAAATTGAAGGCATACTGAACCAGCATGGCTGCCACAGCATCTTGCGGCGGCATGCTATTCCATCCGTTTTGCGTTTAGTTGGACTATCATTTATTTTTCAACAGGACAATGACCCAAAACACACCTCCAGGCTGTGTGAGGGCCATTTGACTAAGAAAGAGAGTCATGGAGTGCTACGCCAGATGACCTGGCCTCCACAATTACCAGACCTGAACCCAATCGAGATGGTTTGGGGTGAGCTGGACCGCAGAGTGAAGGCAAAAGGGCCAACAAGTGATAAGCATCTCTGGGAACTCCTTCAAGACTGTTGGAAGACCATTTCCGGTGACTACCTCTTGAAGCTCATAAAGAAAATGCCAAGAGTGTGCAAAGCAGTAATCAAAGCAAAAGGTGGCTACTTTGAAGAAACTAGAATATAAGACATACAGTATTTTCAGTTGTTTCACACTTTTTTGTTACGTATTTCATTCCACAAGTGTTAATTCATAGTTTTGATGCCTTCAATGTGAATCTACAATTTTCAGAGTCATGAAAATAAAGAAAACTCTTTGAATGCGATGTGTCCAAACTTTTGGTCTGTACTGTATGGCCTCTCAGGAGTCTGGCACACAAGGATCACTTCATGTTCTCTTTCCCTTGACCCTCTTGGTATACGCATTTTGGCCAACACTGTGGCAGTGTGGGCTAGTAAAAAGGTGCAATACCTGAAGGCTCTAGTCAAACAGTACATTAGTTCCCATTTAATAACGCTGGCAGCAGATGTCAGAGTTCCTTGGGCAACTAAGGCCCCTTTCACATTGCGTTTTACCTTCCGCTCACAGGTCCCGTTGGAGCATCCGTCCGAACCGCCCCTCCCCCACTCTGCCAAGCGCGTTCCAGACGCATGCGCCCGGCAGGGCCATTCACTGCTATGGAGCGCACTGCGTTAGCGTGTGCTCTGTTTTGTGCCATTTTGTGCACATATACGTTTCTGCAGACGGACACCCGAACGTAGGTGGACTACGTTCGGGTGTCCGTCTGCAGAGCAGTGCAGAGATAGATTTAGCTTTCTTCTGCTAAACCTGCCTGAGGGGGCACGTCAAACCCCCAAGACGACACCACAGAGTCCGGAGCCACGTAGCAAAGTGAGGGCCCATAGTTCACAGGAGGCAAGCAGCCGGAGTGACCTGGTCCAGGCTACAAGCAAACGGGCCTAAACGAGGGGAGCAGCAACTTCCCTGGGTGACCCCCGTAGGGACTGCAAGTCGGGGTTACCACAAACTAGAAAAGGGCTAAGGAAGGCGAGTCAGTAGCCACCCTCGCAAATCAGCCTGAAGGACACCTGGTTCCAGCCTGGTCCATCCCAGCTACGCCCGGGTTACTCACCCTGCCACCATCAGTGAGTAAAACCCCCGAAAGACATTCTGCTTGTGTTGAGTTATTCTGCTCCTTGTGGTTCCACACACCTACACAGGGCCCTGGGGCTTGCCTCACTTTCGGGAGGCCACTACATCTGACTGCACCCACCATCAGCCCCAGGCACCCTTTAACCTGCAGTGGCGGTAGTAGGTAATGCACCGACACAACGACACCTGTGGGGCTTCACATCTGGCGTCACGGACAGGATGAGGACTAGACCTGTTAAGACAGGTGACCATGTGCCTGGGCGGTCCGCTTAAAAAGTGTGAAGCGCCGCCATATTGCCACCATGAAAAGCGCGCTGAAAAACAACAGAAGCCCGCGCTGGAAGAAGTTACCGCCCACGAAGAGGTGTGGCTAGTTACAGAGAGAGAACCCCTGCAGTGTGCTGACCTTGCAAGAGAGAATGAGAGGCGGATCTGTCCTGAGACGGCGGGAAGAAGCAGCGCTGCAAGAAAAAGAAAAAGTCTGCTATTAAAAGAGAAGCTACAGGAAGTGACGAGCCTGCTACTAGAAGAAGCGACGAGTCTGCTGCTGGGAGATCGTGCAGAAGGAGACGCAGAGGGAATGGCGTCCACACGCAGTGATCCAGAGCTGTGCTTCGCTGACTGGTGGGGCTGGGAGATGGACCAGGGGTGTGAAAGGCTGGAGGCGAAGGTGATGCCGCAGATCCGAGAAGCACGCGCAGAGCTCAGAGAGATGGCCGGAATCGCTTGGGCCCATGAGAAGTGGACGGCGAGGCAAGCGACGCGCGGGGCAGTGACCGTCCGAACACAGGAGATGCTACTGAGGGGTGAGTCATCTAGTGCCCCTGCCGGCGCGAGTGCCCCGACCCCCGCTGCCATGCCCGCGGTTCCTGGAGAAACGCCCGGCGACGCTGAACCAGGCCGCAGCCACGCCAGGTGCGGCCCGTCAAACCCAGGCCACAGCCACGCTAGGCTCGGCCCGCCAGGATCCCGCCGCAGCAGCGACGCCAATCAATACCGCAGAAGCGACGTCCATCCCCACCGCAAAAGCGACGCCGATCCAGGCCGCAGCCATGCCAGGTGCGGCCCGCCAAGATCCCGCTGGAGGAGCGACGCCCATCTACACCGCAGCAGCGACGCCCAGCTCGGCCCGTCTTGGTCAGACCCCAACAGCGATGCCCCGCTCGGCCAAGCAGGATCCCGCCGCTGCGGCAACGCTAATCCATGTCGTGGGAGTGACGCTGACCCAGGCCGCCGCCATGCCAGGCGCGGCCCACCAAGACCAGGCCGCCGCTATGCAGGGCCCGGCCCACCAAGAAAAGAATGTAAAGTTATCTACCCCGGCCTGCAAGGCCAGAGCAGACACTGCTCCCCAGCCCAAGGAAGTGGACCTTCCGTCCCCACTGGGAGAAGACCCCGAATACTGGAGGCTGAAGGCTGAGCTAGAGGCCCATTTCCCAAAGGAGATGGTGGACCGGTATCTGCTCCCTCCACATGCCCCCAGGAAGGCTCCTGTAACCTCCACGGTAAAGAGTCCACCGCCCTGGCCTGTTGATGAAGATCCATCCCCAGCGCTGCCACAAGAGGAGTGGTCAGAAGAACTAAGGGGGAGGGGAGGCCAGGAAGCTGAAGAGCTGATGCCAGAGATGCTGCCGTATTCTCGCTGGGAGGAGAGCCCAACACCCTCTGCTGAAGAAGAGCTGACAGTACTGGCCCCAAGCATGTACGTAGTCTGGGAGCCTGCAGTCACCAAGAAGTCCACGTAAAGTAAAGAAGTAAGAAGTACAGCAGTTTGAAAAGTTTGCAACGTTAATGTTCAAGAAATGTGCCCACATGAACTTATGTGAGAAACCCTTTTGCACTTTATATATGGACCATAGGCTATGAACTGGCTATAGCCACAAACTCTCACAGTGTTTATAGTTACCCCAGAGGTACAACCACCACCAGAGCCAGCCTGTTTAGGGGCCTGGCTCGCCTGCAACCAGGGAGCACGCCTGTTTATGGGGCCTGGCTCGCCTGCAACCAGGGAGCGCGCCTGTTAATGGGGCCTGGCTCTCCACCACAAAGAGTGTACCTGGTCAGCACCAACTGTGGAGGCCGCCTCTACATCCTGCCAGAAGAGGCTGAAGGCACGGCTCCACCAGGCCAGGTATACCCTGAAACCACCAGACCACGAAAGCCGCCTCTACATAGTGCCAGAAGTGGCTGAAGGCGCGGCCAACGGGAGAGGAAGATTGGAGGAAAGGTCTGGGGAAGCGGATGGCCCAGACCTGGTTGCTAAAAGAAGCGGTGACCTACCTCCTGAGAGGGTTTTGGGTGGGTTAACGGACTTGTGGGTGGAGGGTGGTGATGTATGGTACCTGGTGGTTTTAAAATGCTTTAAATGTTTTACTGTTTTATGCATTTTAAAATGTTGTCTTGCAGCCCGAGGACGTGCTGGTGATAACTAAGGGGGAATGTGGCGCCCCTGACCTGATCAGTCACCACTGAGTACTGCACCCATGCTGGGGGCAGTACAATACAGGTAATCCAGAAGGCTGACCGAGGTGTGACTACACAGGCGCATAGTAATCAGGTCTCACACATGTACCTTTGTGAGGACTCCTGAGACATTCCAGGAAGGGGCGCGGCCTCCATGTCCACTCAAGGGGTGTGGCAGAGAGCCTGGTTGCTAAGTTGCGTAGGCAGGCACAGTGGGGAAAGAGGAAGAGAAGGAGGACAAGCAGTCTGTGAAGGAGTGTTAAGGGAGGAGAAAGTCTGGAGCAGAGTGTTGAGGAGTAAGGAGCATGGAAGAGGAGCTCAGACAGGAGCAGCAGTGCAGAACCCACAAGTGAGCCGGTTTAGTGTGCAGCTCAGGGAGAGCAGAATCAGACTCTGGAGCTGTGTCAGTCTAACAGCATACGCGCAGTGACTACTGACGGGGGAGTTCGGTCACCTGGTAGTGCCACCCGAAATCCACCCATGGCTAGAGAGAGCAACGGGGTGGCAAAGTAAGGGGACTGCCAGGGAGGTACCAGGCCCGAAGGGGTAACAGGTTGCAGTGCAGAGAGATTTAGCTTTCTTCTGCCAAACCTGCCTGAGGGGGCACTTCAAACCCCCAAGACGACACCACAGAGTCCGGAGCCACGTAGCAAAGTGAGGGCCCATAGTTCACAGAAGGCAAGCAGCCGGAGTGACCTGGTCCAGGCTACAAGCAAACGGGCCTAAACGAGGGGAGCAGCAACTTCCCTGGGTGACCCTCGTAGGGACTGCAAGTCGGGGTTACCACAAACAACAAAAGGGCTAAAGAAGGCGAGTCAGTAGCCACCCTCGCAAGTCAGCCTGAAGGACACCTGGTTCCAGCCTGGTTCATCCCAGTTACACCCGGGTTACTCACCCTGCCACCATCAGTGAGTAAAACCACTGTTGAGGATAAAGAATTGAGTATCCAAAAATACTTAATTCAGCCATTTCATAGACTCAGTTATATAGTTCAGTAGATGTGAACTAACACACATATTTGTGAATGCTTTTGTTTCTTACTAACATGTATATATGTATATTGCATATTCAGTGTATTTTCCTTAGACACAGTATATACCAGCACATGTAATTGTAAAGATGGCTGCTATTTCCTGTTCTACACCCAAGACAGATGGACAAAGGAAATTCCTGGAGTCTGGACTGACCAATCCAAGGAGGATGTGTAGATCTCTCTACGTCATGAAGCCCTGCCCTGCGATACTTGATTGGACTAAAACTTTTGTTTACACCCCCTTACTGCTTGGTCTAGAGTTTCTTTCAAACAATAAAAAACACACTTGGTTAAGAGCCAGTCATGGAGATAGATGTAACTGACTTGCTGTCTAGTTATTTAATCTCTAAGTGCACTCATGACATTTTTAATTAGAAACAGCAGCCGGATATCGAGAGATCCTTTGAGTCTCATCATCATCATCATTTGGACCTTGACACCCCCGAAAGACATTCTGCTTGTGTTGAGTTATTCTGCGCCTTGTGGTTCCACACACCTACACAGGGCCCTGGGGCTTGCCTCACTTTCGGGAGGCCACTACATCTGACTGCACCCACCATCAGCCCCAGGCACCCTTTAACCTGCAGTGGCGGTCCCCACTGACCGCAATTCCGAGAGTGGCGTCACGACAATCCCAAAAGAAGACATCTTACCTGTGACCAGAACCGTCCCCCCACGTGGAGTCCCTGAAGGTAATGCACCGACACAACGACACCTGTGGGGCTTCACAGTACCGTCACACATAACGAGATCGCTAGCGAGATCGCAGCTGAGTCACGGTTTCCGTGACGCAGTAGCGATCCCGTTAGCGATCTTGTTATGTGTGACAACTACCAGCGATCAGGCTCCTGCTGTGATATCTCTAGTCGTTGCAGAATGGTCCAGGCAATTTTCTTCAAAGGCGATGTCCTGCTGGGCGGGACACATCGCTGTGTTTGACACTGTGTGACAGGGTCACAGTGACTGCTGAGATCGTTATACAGGTCGCTACTGCGACCTGTATTGTTCCTGCAGTGCTGGTAAGATCTGACTGTGTGACATCTCACCTGCGACCTCCCAGCGACTTACCTGCGATCCCTTTCAGGTCGCATCGTTTTTGGGATCGCTGGTAAGTCGTTGTGTGTGACTGGGCCTTTACTCTCTCCAGAGGTGGAGGCTGATGATGATAAGACACAGTTGCCATCAGGTCAGCCTACAATCTCAACTGGGAAGGAAGATAAGATGGAAGACGAGGTGGTCGATGATGAGTCCACTGATCCAACCTGGAATGTTGACATGCATAGTCAGCACAGCAACACAGTGGAATATGGATATGCATCACTAACACAGGCACCAAGGAGTAGTGGTTTGCCCAGAGAGAGAACTTGGTCAACTGTTCCGAAGAGCATCCCCACTGTGGCCCAAGTCAAACCAATGCCGTTTCGCCTGTGCTATGTCCTTCACAATCTGCTGTCCAGGAAACAGGCGCTCATATATCCAGCCCATGAGCTGCGATTGTGTGACGCCCTGGCCTATCAGGTTGTCACAGGGTATTGTGAAATCTGTACACCATTAATTGAATAGGATCCATATTATCATAAATTCTATTATTTTTAAACCATGATCCCAGAATTGTCACTATAACCTACATTTGATCACTGGTTACTACTTAAACCACAAATGACTTTCCAAATGGACACACGTTTTTTTTGTTAGAAAAATTGTATACAATTGAGGTGAGGGCAGTGTGGTCGGAGCCATCATGGCGGCAGCGGGTCTGTATTAATAGACAACAACCTACATTTTTTGCACAGCCTAGGATACTTACCTTGGTTAGATCCTCATGATCCAGTGTCTATGGTATAGACTATATATTTGGTGCTGCTTATTTCAATCAATTGTATGATCATATAATCTTGGCTGTCTGGAATTTTGGCTGTAAATCTAGCTGGTCATGCAATTACGGTTTTTGGCCAAACTGACTATATTAGGCTACTTTCACACATCCGGTTTGAGCACTGCGGCTCAATCCGGCTGTGAAACCTATGCAACGGATGCGGCGAAGACACCGCATCCTTTGTATAAGTTTTTACATGAGGCCGGTCCGTTTTTTTCCGGTCGCGGCACGCTACTGAGCATGCGCAGTGGAAGAAACCGCATGCGACGGCCGGATGCGTTTTTTTCCGCATCGCGCCGCATCCGGCGTCCATAGGCATGCATTGAAAATGCGCCGCAGCGGCCGGATGCGGCGCGATGCGGGTTTTTTTGCCGGACAAAAAAACGTTGGAAGACACGTTGCCTCCAGCCGCCGCTTTGATAAATTTTGCTGCATCCGGAAAAAAACGGATGCAACGCAAAGCCATCAGGTACAATCCGGTAACAATGCAAATCTATGGGGATAAAACGGATGCGGTACCGGATCCGTTTTACCCGTTTTTTTCCGGATTGTACCTGATGGGAAAAAACTCATGTGTGAAAGTAGCCTTAGTGAGGTAAAATATTGCCCTTTTTATGCTCATCCATGACAGTTTGTGCCATTTAACTGTATTTGATTTGTTGACTGTGACGCCACCCACGGTTTGTGGTGAGGTTGGGGCACCACCGCTGCTGGTGACGGGGATCCCGGGAGCGATGGCAGGGAGCAGCTGGGATGTTGTTCTCCCCCTCCATGGGTAGGGGTTGGTGGTCCCGGGGCCCGGTGAGGTGTCGGGGAGGCAGGGTCGGGGAGGTGCAGGGTCGCTTGGACTGCGCAAGCGCGGTGTCGGATGGCACGGTAGTACTCACTCAGCCACAAATGTGCGCAAAGTCTCTGGAAAACCAAATGGCTGGATGGATGGGTCCCGCAGCCGGCTGCTGTAGTTTCTCCCGGACGGTTGGTGGTGGCTGCCTTTCCCTGCATCTGTGTGTATGTTCGGTCCCGATGGATTCCCACCGATAACCCGCCCCCCAGCGTATATATGTGCCGGAGGAGCCCTTTTCCCCGCAGTCTCTGGCCCTTGGAACTCTAGCTGTGGCGGTAGCTGTATTTCCTTTTGCTGGTTGGACGGTTGAATTCAATCGGGTCTTGGCTGTTAGGAAACCCCTCGGGTTCCGGTCACTGACGGATTTGACCTCTAATGGCGGCTCCAAGCCTGGTCGGGGTCCGCAGGCCCTGCCTGAGTGTGCTGGCTTCACTTCGCTCCCCGATTCGGTACCGGCGGGCCACCGCCCGACCCCGGTCCTACGGTTCCGCGTTGATCTGCCTCTCCTGCAGACGGCCACCACCGTCTGCCAACCTTGCTCTCAGTGCCCGGGCCACGCACCCGGACACGGTCAGTTTGCTCCTCCACTACTACTTCTTCACTCCTCTCCCTTTCACTTCCCTAACTGATCTGCTCTGACTTCCTTTTCCTGCCTCCAGGACTGTGAACTCCTCAGTGGGTGGGGCCAACCGCCTGGCTCCACCCCACCTGGTGTGGACATCAGCCCCTGGAGGGAGGCAACAAGGATTTTGTGTCTGGCTGATGTGCCTGTCTCGGGGTGGGAGTGTATGTTGCAGTACCTGTGACGACCTGGCTAGTCCAGGGCGCCACATTCCTCCTTGGTTAAATGCAGACCGTCCGCGGGCTGCCCGTCCATCACCGGTTTTATTTTCTCTTTTTTTTTCCCAACTGAAAAGATATAAAAACATCAACAGTTTATGCATGTTAAATCCCGTACGGGAGGCAGGTCACTTAAACGTTGCAAAACAAATATATTTACACTTTTATTAACATCAGAGGGACGGCTTCCGCTCTCCCACCCAAGCAACCTAGCCCTGATGCTGCCCCTAAGAAGTGGGCAGCACCCCTTGACCCCAGTCCAGATCCAGGCTGCCCGAGCGGGAACGGGTACGGTGTCTCGCACCCGACTGTCATTTCAGGGGACCCCACGTCCATGGGGGACCCCTGACCCCCCGGAGGTCAAGTGGCGGGCCTGGGCCATCTCTTTCCTCCAGGCCCATCCTCAAAATCAGCCTCTCCGGAGGCGGCAACGGAAAACAGACCCCAACCTATTTACAATCCCACAAGTTCGTGGGTGCCCTGCAAGTTCTCAGGCATGTCCATGAAGAGTTCCTCATGCAACGGTAGCAAAGGGTCCCTACGGGGACAACTTGCCGGCAACGGCCAGATCAATCTTGGTGTCAATCAGGTAAAACTTCGGTTGATTTTGATTCCTTCTTTGAACTGCTGAGGGTCCCAACGGGGACCATCAGCAACGTAGCCGGGAACCGCTACCGCATCCTTTTTCTCCAAGCAGCAGTCTTAGGGCACAGCTGCCGTGGCTGCCGCTCCTGGTCAGTCGGTGTGGGGGACGGGCCCAGCCGGAGTCCCTCCGTGCCGGCTACGACCGGCACCTCCAGTAGTGAGGGGCCCCGCTGTGACGTGGCCTGCTCTGCCGCTTGGCAGCTACATCCCCGCGATGCCTTGGCCCAGGCTGGGTGTCTGGGAGCGGTCAGCGTGACTTGCGGTGCTGGCGTCTGATCGTGGATCGCCTCCGTTGCGGCCGGGTGGACTGCCGGAGCCGTCGTCATCTCCGTCACGGCCAGGATGGAAGCCGAGACGGGTGCCAGGGTGGTGGTAAAGGTAAGGCCCGGGGGCCGCAGGTCTGGGCCCTCTCCCAGAGATGCTGTGGGCTCCGCTACTGGTGACAGTGGTAACGGGTCGGTCGGGGCGGTGGCCGCGGGCATGGGCAGTAAGGGAGGTGGCGTAGTGGATGGCAGCAGGCCAGGCCCCTCAGACGCAGCGGCCGTTCCCTCGGGGACATAGGGGCGTGGGTCGCTTACCGGCTCTTCGGAAACCACCTCCACTTCGCATGCCCACACGGTTGCAGCCAGGCCCTTCTTCTCCGACGTCCACCCCGCCATCATGGAGTGGACCGTGGCCTGGAGCTCCTGGCACGCCTTGCTGCTGGGTCCAGGAACGTGTTTCGGCAGAGTCCTGGCATCCCTGCACTTCTGCAGTGCTAATTACATGCGGCCGCTAAGCACTGCTGCTCCTGCGACGAGCGCTCCTCCGCCAGGCGCAGACATCTCGTTTCCGCCCCCCTTGGTCTTTTCTCAGCACCTCCTCTTCAGGGGCGGGGCTTCGGCTTTCGCACCTCCACTGCCCGAGAAGACGCTCGAGCGGGAAAATCTTCGCACCAAAGATGGCGGATTCTGTAATTTTTCGGCCGGACACCGCCGGCGGGACACAAGGCGCACTTCTACCAGCCGGCAGAATGGTAAGATCCTGTTTGTGACGCCAAAATGTGTCGCCCGGGGACAGAGTTACTCAGGGCCGGATTATAGGCAGGGCAGGCGGGGCTGCCGTCCAGGGGCCCCCACCACAAGAGCCTCCAAGGGGGCCCCCACCACCAGCTGTCTTCGGCTCCCTGTGTTGGTGGCCCCCATGATCATAGCTGGCTTTATCTATATGTGAGTAGTGCAGTTGCACAGTGTGCCGTCCGCCAGGCTCCAGAGGGGGGCGGTGCAGGGAGACAGATGTCATTTTGATTTTCAGTTTCCTCTCTGCCGCGGCTGCTATCTGCCCGAGAGGATTGTGGGGGCGGGAAATTCATCGTCTCTGATGTGTCACCGACCATTCTGCTGCTGTGGATGCAGCTAGAGCCTGCACCGTCCATGAGAGATGCAGGCTGTGATAGAAGGACGATGTCAGCTGTGAGAGTAAGGTCACTCAGCAGGGCAGGGGGAGGGGGGTGTAGAGGGGGCCACAGTGCTCTCCAAGTAACTCCAAAACAGAGCACTCAGTAAGGGGGAATAACTGCATATAGCTGCACATGAAAGGTGGAGACAGGGACATTTTATTGCAAGTGGTGTACATTTTGTTCCTGGAGTTTGGGGGGGGGGTCGTTTTACTGCAAGAGGTGAAGTGTGTATGAACGACCTACGTAGGAGCTACATATTGCAGTATAGTCACTGCCACCCATCATTGTTTAAACCTACCTACACCTCCTTAATTACACTATTCCCTTTTCATATAATCAGAATGTAAGCCCCTTCCCTAGATTATAATCATATAATAATGCCCCCTCCCCCACTAGATTGTAATCATATAATAATGCCCCCTCCCCCACTAGATTGTAATCATATAATAATGCTCCCTCCCCCACTAGATTGTAATCATATAATAATGCTCCCTCCCCCACTAGATTGTAATCATACAATAATGCCCCCTCCCCCACTAGATTGTAATCATACAATAATGCCCCCTCCCCCACTGGATTGTAATCACACAATAATGCCCCCTCCCCCACTAGATTGTAATCAAATAATAATGCCCCCTCCCCCACTGGAGTATAATCATAGGATAACACTCCCCTCACCTGGAGAGCAATCATAAAATAATGCCCCCCCCCCTTCCCCTGGAATATAATAGAGTAAAACACCTCACTAATGGAGTATAATCATAAAATAACGCCCCCTCCCTAGAGTGGAGTATAATCATAGAATAATGTCCCCCATCCCTTTGACTATAATCATTATCCCCTTTTTGAGTATATGTGGCACCCCAGGGTTGCCACAGTAACAACACAAAGGGTTAACTCCCCACACACAACACCAAGACCTCCTGGCCAGAAGGGGGAGACCAAGCTGCTTCCCTGTACATTCTGCTGGGGGGGAGGAAATGGTCAGAAGTAGTTTCAGTTTGGAAGTTCAGTGCAGAGCACTGAGGAGACAGGATCTCTGCAGGTTGGAAGCTGGCTTTAGCTCACCTCAGGATCCACTGACCAATTCCAGGCCTAGCTGAGGGTCTGAGGAAAGGAGAAAGAGTACACAGAGGAACATTCCTGGGAGACAGAGCATTGCTGAGTTCATCCCAGTGGAGCACACAGAACGGATGCTGGATCCGAGACTGCAGGTTACATACTGCATAGTTACCACCAGAGAAGTGAAGATTCCAGATCTTTCACCTGTACCACAGACACAAGCAACATAGGAGAGTTCAGGAACATACTAGGAAGGACTCGAGTTGCCTGTCAGGTCGGTACCTAGGAGCAGAGCACAGCAGAGCCGGCTGCATAGTTCACAGCAGCAGGCCACAGACACACAGTGCAGGCAAGAAAGCCAAAACGGCCCGGCTGGGTGGGAGAAACCCTGAACCCCTCACAGACTCCGTGGACAGTACTCTGCTGAATACCATCATCAGTAAAGGACAAAGAAACTGCAAAACCGTGAGTCTGCCTGTTTATTGTGCTCGTGTCCTGCACTCCCCCCATAGACTACTAACACACTGCCCCGGGGAAAAGGCTCTACCCGTGGGGAGCCGTCCCATCTCAAGCTGCCTTCCATCACCCCGGAGGTTCTGCAGCAGCGGTGGTCATCTCTGATCACATTCCACGGGTGGCGTCACGAACATAACCCCCCCCCTTTTATTGTGGAACCAGGGAGCACAGACCGGGTCACGACACCGTGATCCCCTTTCCAGAAGCGACCCCTTGGCCCGGTTCTGGGTATCTCCTTAACCCCTGGCGACACAACTTTGGCGTCACGAACAGGATGCGGACTGGACCCGGCTGCAACTCGGGTGACGTGCGCCTGTAAAGACTTATTGCATCGCATAAAAGACTTGCACTGTGAATTGTTGCAACAAAGAACGGACTTTAAACTTTGCAAAGACACCTGGAAAAATCCAAAAACATCATTGGTAAAATTTTCCAGGCGCCATCTTTAATCACGCCATTACCTGCTACGCGCGGGAAAACATCGCGCCTAAACTAAGACTCCGCCCACCGCTTGCAGAGGAAGTGCGCTCGGTGCTGCGACCCGAACGAAAACGCAGAAAAGTGTCCCAGGCTTACTGTCAAGAAGACTGGTGAAATTAACTAAGGGGGCGCAAAGATGTCGCAGCAGGGAGATGCTGTTGTACCCGGCGGTGCAGCGGCACCTATCATGCCGTTCCTGATGCCGTACACCCCGGGTGCAGTGTGGCTGCCGCAGTACTCAGGTGAGCCCAACACACTTAATGACTTTATCGGCAAGCTAAAAATCTACTACAGCATGTACCCCCTGACAGAAGCTCAGCGTGTTGGTATGCTTATGGGACAGTTAACTGGCAATGCCCAGCGGGAGGTTACATCCTGGCCGGACGATGCAAAAGACACTGTAGAGCATATAATAGCTGGACTAAAAGCAGCTTTTGAATCCACTGCTGGCAGCCGGGCTAAAATGAGGTTCTTTGGATGCAAGCAAAAACCTAGAGAGAGCGCAAGAGACTTTGCCTTAAACTTGCAGGAGGCGCTCGGAGCACTTAAATTAGCAGAACCTGCCTTAGCCCCTGGAGCAGATAAGCTGCTGATAGACCAATTCCTGGATGGACTCTCATCCCCTTCCCACCGGGGACAACTGAGCATGATGGTGATCCAGGATCCAGGACTAACATTTGCCCAGCTAAAGGATAGAGCCATCCGCCTCCAGCAGGTGGAGGAGCCGCAGGATATAGACTCTGTTCAACACCTTACAGTGGCACCCCAGCAGCCAGTAGTGCCGGTGACATCGGCCATGTCAGCCACTGCTGCTAACCACCTGGAGCCGATCACTAATGAGGCTCTACATCAAAGGCTTGATGCCCTGACAGACACTGTTGCTTCCATGGCTAGAATCGTCCAGGAGCTGCGTGGATCCAAGTCTGCACCCAAGATTGAGCTGGCGACCAGCAAGGAGGATGTCCCATGGATGAGGCCTAGGAGATACCAAGCGACGAGAGGACGACCCAGCGACCGCTACCAGCCGGATGGACAGCCCATTTGCCGCCGTTGCAATGAGCCAGGTCACTTTGCCCGTGAATGTGCTTTAAATGGGGATCCCCTGGGGAGGCGGGCCGCTCCTCAGGAATGAACTCTCAAGGTCCTTCACCCTGGCACGACAAGTATGTGGGGGGACGTCCAGTCATCCCCATCGTGCTGGATGGCATTCCGCTCAACGCCTTGCTGGACACTGGTTCCCAAATAACATCAATTCCGCATGTCCTTTATAAGAGGTACTGGGCTGATTCAGACGTTAGCAGTGGTCCATCTAATGTTGCATTGAATATATGGGCTAGCAATGGTGAATTAGTACCACAGGTTGGTTTCAGAGAAATGACCATTAAGATTGGGAGAGTAGAATTGCAGAACCAGGGTATTGTCATTGTTGATGTTGACCGGCGAGAACGTGAACCAACTTTGCTGCTAGGAATGAATGTAATTGAAAATTGTTTTGCAGAGGTAATTACTGTCTTGCAGCAGATCGCCGAGACTGCCAAACCTGGGCAACAGAGAGTCCTGCAGAAGGAAATTAAAGCCTTGATGCTGAAGCAGCAGGTAGAAATGTCAGGAGGTGAAATTGGCAGTGCAAGGGTAAGTGACCCAATACCTATTGTAATTCCTCCCAAAACAGAAATGCTGGTCTGGTGTAGAGCCGCAATAGGCATCAGAGGGCGAGACTATCAGGCCCTGGTAGAACCCGTGTACTCAGACAGTAGGCCCACTGTACTGACGGCCAGAGGAATAGTTGAGGTACACAGGGGAAGAGTGCCAATACGCCTTCTAAATTGTGGGGAAGATGAGGTCACCCTACCAAAGTATGCTACCATGGCTAAGCTATATACGGTTGATAACAACGCCATCACCACCGTTGAGCCCTTGAAGCCGTCAAGTCAGGCGGAAGACAATGGCTTAGAGGGAAAGCTGGAGGATTGGTGCCAAAAGCTACATGTAGGCACCGATTCTACACCCTCCCATCAAAAGCATGGAGTATACAGGGTAGTGAAAGAATATGAACAAATATTCAGCAAACACCCATTAGACTTTGGGCAGATCAAAGGGGTAGAGCACACTATACCCACAGGTAACCATCCACCCATAAAGGAGAGGTATAGACCAGTACCACCGGCTCACTACCAATGCGCCAAAGACATGCTCAAAGAAATGAAAGAAGCAGGGGTAATAAGAGACAGCTGTAGCCCCTGGGCAGCCCCACTAGTGCTAGTTAGAAAAAAAGATGGGACCATGAGGATGTGTGTAGACTACCGAAAGATCAACCGCATTACACACAAGGATGCATACCCATTACCTAGGATAGAAGAGTCATTGGCTGCATTAAAATCCGCTACTTACTTTTCCACCCTAGATCTGACTAGTGGGTATTGGCAAGTTCCTGTGGCAGAGGCTGACAAGGAGAAGACAGCATTCACCACGCCGATGGGCCTCTGTGAGTTCAATTGTATGCCGTTTGGACTCTGCAACGCACCTGGAACCTTCCAGCGACTGATGGAGTGCTGCCTAGGACATAAGAACTTTGAAACTGTCCTCCTGTACCTGGATGACGTCATAGTCTACTCCAAGACCTATGAACAGCATCTACAAGACCTGGCAGAAGTGTTTGAAGCCTTATCCGGATACGGCATGAAAATCAAGCCATCCTAGTGTCACCTTCTAAAGCCAAGGGTACAGTACCTGGGACATGTCGTGAGCTCAGAAGGGGTAGCACCAGATCCTGAAAAAGTTACCGTGATAAGAGATTGGCCGAGACCCATCAGCGTGAAAGAGGTGAGGCAATTCCTGGGACTGGTGGGCTACTATAGAAGATTTATAAAAGGGTTCACGAAGCTAGCAGCTCCCCTACAAGACATCCTGGTAGGACAATCAAAGAAGTCTGCAGCCCGAAATCCTCCTTTCCAGTGGAGTGATGAGAGAGAAGAGTCCTTTAAGAAGTTGAAGTGGGCACTGACAGGAGAAGAGATCCTGGCATATCCAGATTACCATCAACCCTTCATTTTGTACACGGATGCCAGCAACGTAGGACTGGGAGCAGTATTGTCTCAAAAGCAGGAAGGCAAAGAGAAAGTTATTGCCTTTGCAAGCAGGAAGCTCCGGCCTACAGAAAGAAACCCAGAGAATTACAGCTCCTTCAAGTTAGAACTACTGGCAGTAGTTTGGGCTGTAACAGAGCGTTTCAAACACTACCTGGCAGCTGCAGAATTTACCATCTTTACTGACAACAATCCGTTGACCCACCTGGACTCTGCAAAACTAGGTGCGCTGGAACAGCGATGGATAGCCCGACTGTCAAACTACAACTTTGTCATCAAGTACAGGGCAGGCCACAAGAATGGGAATGCAGATGCCTTATCCCGGATGCCACACTCGGGGAACGTGGAAGAGGAACCGGAGGGACTGGAAGAAATTGAGCTGCCGGCCTTTCACCGTCCTAAGATTGGGCAGTATCAACCGAGTGTCTACCAAAAACAACAGCAGGCAACTCTCAACCCATTAGCACACCACGGATGGGCTGACACACAAGACAGTGATCCAGCTGTGAAGCTAGTGAAAGAACTGCTTACACAACAAGGTGCATACCCTAATCAGAATGCCCCAGCTGAGACACAACATCTCTGGAAAGAGAGAGGT
The DNA here is from genome assembly GCF_048569485.1 of Anomaloglossus baeobatrachus. Lineage (NCBI taxonomy): Eukaryota > Metazoa > Chordata > Amphibia > Anura > Aromobatidae > Anomaloglossus > Anomaloglossus baeobatrachus. Next base: position 881,896,250 of record NC_134353.1, on the reverse strand, counting down.
AAATTGTTCCTGTACCAAGGGAAGCTCTGTAGAAGGCACACCAATCCAAAAACACATGAGTTGGTCTGGCAGATCATCGTGCCCAAGAGAGACATCAAGATGGTTCTGGAAGCTTACCACGACGGTGCTGGTCATTTTGGTTGGAAAAAGTTGGAAGTGCTCTTAAGAGAAAGATTCTACTGGGTTGGCATGAGAAAATCAATTGAAGATTGGTGTAGAAAATGCGGACCATGCAACCTCAGAAGAAAGGATCAACAGAACCAGAGAGCTCCACTCCAGTCCATAGTAACCAAGCAACCACTCGAGCTAGTCGCATTAGACCACGTCAAGTTGTCACCAAGCCGGTCTGGCTATGTCTATGCCTTAACCATCGTGGACCATTACTCACGCTTCTTAGTGGTGGTACCCGTGAAAGACCTTACAGCTAGAACAGCAGCTAAAGCATTCCAGACGTACTTTTGCAGACCCCATGGTTACCCAGAACAAGTCCTTGCAGATCAAGGTCCAGCTTTCGAATCACAGATCTTCCAAGAATTCTGCAACATGTATGGCTGTAAAAAGATCCGCACAACAGCATACCATCCCCAAACAAATGGCTTATGTGAGAAGATGAACCATATTGTGATTGACCTGTTGAAGACCTTACCAGAGTCAGAAAGAAATCAATGGCCAGAGAAATTGCCAGACTTGGTGGACTTGTACAATCATGTCCCGGTGAGTTCTACAAACTGCACCCCCGCTTACCTTATGCGTGCAAGGCCCGGTAAACTGCCAATTGATTTAGATATGGGAATTCTGAAGCCAGATGCGGAAGTTCAAGAATCCAATTGGGATACTGTCACGGCCGGGCGGTCGGGCAGACCCAGGAGGTGGATCCACTGGACCGAACTCTCTGAGATGGTGGTAGGGAGTCCGGCAGCTGAAGCACTGATGGGCAGTAGAACAGTCCGTGCAAGTGAAGGCAGCGGAGGAGTCCCAGGGACCACGGAGTCACAGAAGGTGGTCTTGGTGACGTAGCTCAGGTTCGGAGGCCGAGGTGATATCAGGCGGGGTCCGGAACCTCTGGAGCAAGATGACGGGTCACCGCAGGGATCCGGGATGGTACGGACTGTCAGATGGCAGACGGACAGCGTGCGGGGATCAGGACACGGCAGACTGGATGGCGAGGCAGGTACGGCTCTACAAAGACAGATAGGTGAGTACAGGCACATAAACACCAAGAGACCTGACTCCTAGCTCAGGGAACACGAAGATCAGGCCCCGCCCCCTTGGACAATGACCCCCTATATACCCTGTACCTGTGCAACCTCATTTCCTGTTAATGGACGCTGGCCCTTTAAGAAAGGGTCAGTGACCGCGCGCGCGCCCTAATGCGCATGCGCGCCGCCCGGGTGCCAGAAGCCAGGGAAGGAGGCTGCGAGGAGGACGCAGGGGAGCCGGCCAGGTCCAGGGAAGCTGTCGGGCGCCGGGATCGGGGGCCCGGAGCCCTGGGACGGACGGAATCCGGTGACTGGGGAGCGGAGAGCGTGGCAGGTGAGCCGGGGAACGGGGGTGAGGACCCGGGGAGCGTGACAGTACCCCCCCCCCCCACGCCCCCCTCCCCGCAACCGGGACATGAAGGCACGGATAAGAGGAGTGCCCACGTTCTCCCTGGGCTCCCAAGACCTATCCTCAGGACCATACCCTTCCCAGTCCACCAGGAAGAACTGTCGACCTCGTACGGTCTTCATGGCCACGATATCCCTTACCGCATAGATGTCATCATCGGCAATAGGAGGAGGGGCCGGACTGGCAGCAGCGGAGAAGGGACCAAGGACAACCGGCTTGAGCAGAGAGACGTGGAAGGAGTTGGGTATCCTCATCGTGGCCGGGAGCTGTAGCTTGTAGGATACCTCATTGATCTTGCTGAGGACCTTAAACGGCCCGATGTAGCGAGGACCCAGCTTGTAGGAAGGTATCTTCAATCGGATGTACTGGGAAGCAAGCCAGACCAGGTCACCAGGAGAGAAACACGGAGGATCCAGACGTCTCTTGTCAGCGTGTTTCTTCATCCGCTGGGAAGCGCGCCCAAGGGACGCTTTGACAGAGTCCCAAATGGTAGCAAAGTCACGAACTGCAGTATCAGCAGCCGGGACATCCGATGAAGGGGATATAGGCAATGGGACGGCGGGCTGGAGTCCGTAAACAACATGGAAGGGAGATTCGGAGGATGACTCACTGACATGGTGGTTATGGGAGAATTCAGCCCAAGGCAGAAGCGAGGACCAGTCGTCGTGATGGGCGTTGACATAGTGACGTAGGTATGAGGTCACGATTTGATTGACCCTCTCCACTTGGCCGTTAGACTGAGGATGGTAAGAAGAAGAAAAGTCCAGAGTCACTCCCAGATGTTTGCATAGAGCCCTCCAGAAGCGGGAGGTGAACTGAGTTCCTCTGTCGGACACTATGTGGGATGGAAAGCCATGCAAGCGGAAGATGTGATGTATATAGGCTTCCGCGAGTTCCTGAGCAGAGGGCAGTCCGGCCATAGGAACGAAGTGGGCCATTTTGGAGAATCGATCAACCACGACCCATATGACTGTGTGCCCGGAGGATAATGGCAAGTCCGTAATAAAGTCCATTGCTATGTGTTGCCACGGGACTGAGGGTATCGGTAAAGGCAGAAGACGGCCATGGGGCAAGTGTTTGGGCGTCTTGTTCCTGGCACAGGAGGAGCAGGCAGAGACAAAAGCAGCGACGTCCGTGCGAAGGGATGGCCACCAGTAATGGCGTACAATCGCACCCCATGTTCTCTTCTGACCAGCATGCCCGGCTGTTTTTGAGGCATGACCCCAGTGTAACACTTTTTGCCTGTCGGTATCGGAGACATAGGTCTTCCCGGGCGGTATCTGGGCTAGGGTAACAGGGGCCACCGGAATGATGTTGCTAGGACAGATGATGGGTTGGGTAGTCTCTTCCTCCTGCTCCATGGGCATGAAAGACCTGGACAAGGCATCAGCGCGTACATTCTTGTCCGCGGGTCGGAAGTGAAGCTGAAAGTCGAACCTGGCAAAGAATAAGGACCACCTGGCTTGCCGTGGGTTCAGTCGCTGAGCGGACCGCAGGTATTCTAGGTTCTTGTGGTCCGTGTAGATGATCACGGGATACACAGCACCTTCCAGGAGGTAGCGCCATTCCTCCAGTGCCAGTTTGACTGCCAAGAGCTCTCGGTCCCCGATGGTATAGTTGCGTTCAGGCGCTGAGAAGCCCTTGGAGAAGAATCCGCAAGTCACCATCTTCCCGGAGGAGGACTTCTGCATGAGCACTGCTCCGGCTCCTGAGGAGGAGGCATCCACCTCCAAGGTGAACTGGCGGTTCAACTCCGGACGGTGAAGTACAGGCGAGGAAGCAAAAGCCCGCTTCAAAGAGCCAAACGCGGCGTCGGCCGCAGGCGACCAGTCCTTTGGATTTGCCTCTTTCTTAGTCAAAGCGGAAAGTGGAGCAGTCAGAGCAGAGAAGTGAGGGACGAATTGGCGGTAGTAGTTGGCGAATCCCAGGAAGCGTTGGATTGCCTTCAGTCCAGAAGGGGGAGGCCAGTTGAGAATGGCGGAGACCTTCTTGGGATCCATCTGCAGTCCTGTCTCAGAGATGATGTACCCCAGAAAGGGGAGAGAAGACTGCTCAAAGACACACTTCTCATACTTTGCGTACAGACGGTTCTCTCTTAGTCGTCGTAGAACCAGCTGTACGTGCTCTCTGTGGGTTGGGAGGTCCGGAGAGAAGACAAGGATGTCATCTAGATATACTACCACACAGGTGTAGAGGAGGTCTCGGAACACGTCGTTCACCAGTTCTTGGAAGACGGCAGGGGCGTTACACAGGCCGAAGGGCATCACGCAGTACTCATAATGTCCATCGCGCGTATTAAACGCGGTCTTCCATTCGTCACCAGAGCGGATGCGCACCAGATTGTAAGCACCCCGAAGATCCAGCTTGGTGAACAGACGAGCTCCTCTAAGCCGGTCAAACAATTCGGGGATGAGCGGCAGAGGGTACTTGTTCTTAACAGTGATCTGATTCAGACCCCGGTAGTCGATGCAGGGACGTAAATCGCCCTCTTTTTTCTTGACAAAGAAGAAACCTGCTCCAGCAGGAGAGGAGGATCTCCGAATGAATCCCCTAGCCAGGCTCTCTGAGATGTAAGTCGACATAGCCCTTGTTTCGGCTGGAGATAAAGGATATATCCGTCCTCGTGGTGGCGTTGTTCCAGGGAGCAGGTCGATGGCACAATCGTAGGGGCGATGTGGCGGCAGTACCTCGGATTCTTTTTTATCAAAGACATCAGCAAAGGACCAATAAGCCGAGGGCAGCCCCGGTAGGTTCTCAGGAACCGGAGGTCGTCGGATGGGTTGTGTGGATTTTAGGCATCTCTCATGACACGAAGCACCCCAGCGGGTGATTTCGCCAGTGCCCCAGCTGACTGATGGTTCGTGAGTCCGTAACCATGGAAGGCCCAGCAGGATCTGATGGGACATGTGCGGAAGGACGTAGAAGGCGATGTTCTCGGTGTGAAGAGCACCGATGCGCAGTTCAACCGGCCTGGTGGTCCAGGAGATGGTGTCAGAAAGGGGTCTCCCATCCACAGAGGCAATCACCAGGGGCTTGTTGAGTGGGATAACAGGCACCTGGTATTTGTCCACGGTGGCTTGCTGGATGAAATTGCCTGCTGCCCCGGAATCAAGATAGGCCTCAGCCGTGAACCGCGTCTCTCCCGTTGTCACTTGCACGGTCCATGTGACCGGATCAGAGAGAGTCCCAGCACCTAGGGTGGCCTCTCCTACCAACCCTAGGCTTTGGAGTTTCCCGGCCTTTCCGGACAGGAACGGAGGAGGTGTGTGCCCTCACCGCAGTAAAAGCAGAGACCCTGGGCAAGCCGCTCTGCTCTACGTTGTGCAGACTGACGCACTCGGTCAATCTGCATGGGCTCGTGGACGGGACTCCCAGCTGTTGATGACTGAGGTACGGAGGGCTTCTGAGGAGGAGATGAATGCCGTAACGGGCGTCTCTCACGAGATAGCTCTTTGGAGCGCTCCTGAAAACGTATGTCCACACGAGTTGCTAGGGCAATCAGGGCATCTAGGGTGGAGGGCACGTCCCGACCCGCCAACTCATCCTTGATGCGACTCGAGAGTCCCTCCCAGAAGGCGGCTGTTAGGGCCTCATTATTCCACCCGAGTTCTGAAGCCAAAGTGCGAAAACGGATGGCGTATTGGCCCACCGTCAGTGTTCCTTGACGTAGGCGGAGGAGTGATGAAGCAGAGGCAGAAGCGCGTCCCGGCTCGTCAAAGGTGCTGCGGAATGCCTGCAGGAACTGTTGAAGATCCTTGGTCATGGGGTCCTCCTTCTCCCACAAGGGGTTCATCCACGCCAGCGCCTCGCCCTCTAGGTGGGACATTATAAAGGCGACCTTGGCTTGGTCGGAGGCGAACAGATGTGGCAGCTGCGTGAAATGAAGGGAACATTGATTTATGAAGCCCCTGCAGGTCTTGGGATCTCCATCATAACGAGGAGGTGACGCCAAACGGAGTCGGGAAGCATCTGACGAGGTTGCCACTGGTGCGGGGGCCATGGCTTGCCTGGTGGGGGACCTGGGTGCCGCAGGCGTCATTGATGCTTGTAATGTGTACAGGCGGGTGTCCACGGAGGTCATGAATTGCAGCATGCGGGTCTGGACTTCACGCTGGCGTTGGAGTTCCTCTTGCAGAGCCATTAGTGCTGCAGCGGGATCCATGGCCTGATCTTACTGTCACGGCCGGGCGGTCGGGCAGACCCAGGAGGTGGATCCACTGGACCGAACTCTCTGAGATGGTGGTAGGGAGTCCGGCAGCTGAAGCACTGATGGGCAGTAGAACAGTCCGTGCAAGTGAAGGCAGCGGAGGAGTCCCAGGGACCACGGAGTCACAGAAGGTGGTCTTGGTGACGTAGCTCAGGTTCGGAGGCCGAGGTGATATCAGGCGGGGTCCGGAACCTCTGGAGCAAGATGACGGGTCACCGCAGGGATCCGGGATGGTACGGACTGTCAGATGGCAGACGGACAGCGTGCGGGGATCAGGACACGGCAGACTGGATGGCGAGGCAGGTACGGCTCTACAAAGACAGATAGGTGAGTACAGGCACATAAACACCAAGAGACCTGACTCCTAGCTCAGGGAACACGAAGATCAGGCCCCGCCCCCTTGGACAATGACCCCCTATATACCCTGTACCTGTGCAACCTCATTTCCTGTTAATGGACGCTGGCCCTTTAAGAAAGGGTCAGTGACCGCGCGCGCGCCCTAATGCGCATGCGCGCCGCCCGGGTGCCAGAAGCCAGGGAAGGAGGCTGCGAGGAGGACGCAGGGGAGCCGGCCAGGTCCAGGGAAGCTGTCGGGCGCCGGGATCGGGGGCCCGGAGCCCTGGGACGGACGGAATCCGGTGACTGGGGAGCGGAGAGCGTGGCAGGTGAGCCGGGGAACGGGGGTGAGGACCCGGGGAGCGTGACAGATACCCTACGTCAGCAGCAGTATCGCCAAGTACAAGAGTGCGTAGAGAAAAGTCTCCAACAAGCTAGGGGAAGACAGGAGAGAACCTTCAACCAGCATGCTCTAGCAATCCCATTGCAACCTGGTGACCAAGTTCTCAAGAGGAAATGGCACACAAACAAATTGGATAATCAGTGGGAAACCACCCCATATACAGTCTTACCATCCAGTATGGATAATCCCAAAGTGTGTCTAATCAGTAAGGATGAAGGAAGGACATCAGCTGTCGTGTCAAGAGATCAACTCAAACCGTGTCCTGAAACCCTGAAGACACCAGAAGTCACCTTACCCGTACAGGTACAACCTGTCAAGAAGGTAGAAGATGTATTCCATACAGTCTTAGGAGATTTCCCAAAAACATGGCCAAATTACTATGGAGCAGTAGTAGTCCCAATGATCGCCTTCCCTCAAGTGGTGGAACCAACATCAGAATCCATACCACAAGAAGTCCCAAGACATGAAGAACTGGAAGTTGAAACCGTAGAGGAAGAACAGATTCCTGGTCCCAGTGGGCTTGCCAGTCCTACAGTCAGTACACCATCCTCACAAGTACCAGAAACACCAAATAGGTACACTTCCACCCACACCATTATGCTAAGTACACCCAGTACACCAGCAGTACGCAGGTCACAGCGTAGTACTCAGGGTCAGATACCAGCAAGATATAAAGACTAATGTGGAATTGCATATAAAATGTACATATGTTATAATGTTTATATGAAAAACCGTAACAGTTTAGTGTACAGAAAAGGTGAGAGAAGAGTGGTGTAAGGTGGCAGCACGGAGAGTTACAACTTGATCACATTGTTGGTGGCCCGAGGGCCGTGAGGCCTACTGCACTTACGACCAGAGTAGAGATACCTTTAAGAAGTGTTTGGTTATTGAAATAATTTATATAATTGCAACGTTAAGACCAAAAGCCCAGTACCTACAGAGACTATACTGTATGAACACTTACATATTCTTGAACATTTTGGACTGTTTTTGAACTTTAAGGTTTTTGTATTTTTTCCTTTTGAGACTCTGTATATATACAATTGTTGTGATAACTTGTTTGTTTGTTTCACAGTCCCGGAGTACTGTTCTTCACTAAGGGGGAATGTGGCACCCCAGGGTTGCCACAGTAACAACACAAAGGGTTAACTCCCCACACACAACACCAAGACCTCCTGGCCAGAAGGGGGAGACCAAGCTGCTTCCCTGTACATTCTGCTGGGGGGGAGGAAATGGTCAGAAGTAGTTTCAGTTTGGAAGTTCAGTGCAGAGCACTGAGGAGACAGGATCTCTGCAGGTTGGAAGCTGGCTTTAGCTCACCTCAGGATTCACTGACCAATTCCAGGCCTAGCTGAGGGTCTGAGGAAAGGAGAAAGAGTACACAGAGGAACATTCCTGGGAGACAGAGCATTGCTGAGTTCATCCCAGTGGAGCACACAGAACGGATGCTGGATCCGAGACTGCAGGTTACATACTGCATAGTTACCACCAGAGAAGTGAAGATTCCAGATCTTTCACCTGTACCACAGACACAAGCAACATAGGAGAGTTCAGGAACATACTAGGAAGGACTCGAGTTGCCTGTCAGGTCGGTACCTAGGAGCAGAGCACAGCAGAGCCGGCTGCATAGTTCACAGCAGCAGGCCACAGACACACAGTGCAGGCAAGGAAGCCAAAACGGCCCGGCTGGGTGGGAGAAACCCTGAACCCCTCACAGACTCCGTGGACAGTACTCTGCTGAATACCATCATCAGTAAAGGACAAAGAAACTGCAAAACCGTGAGTCTGCCTGTTTATTGTGCTCGTGTCCTGCACTCCCCCCATAGACTACTAACACACTGCCCCGGGGAAAAGGCTCTACCCGTGGGGAGCCGTCCCATCTCAAGCTGCCTTCCATCACCCCGGAGGTTCTGCAGCAGCGGTGGTCATCTCTGATCACATTCCACGGGTGGCGTCACGAACATAACCCCCCCCCTTTTATTGTGGAACCAGGGAGCACAGACCGGGTCACGACACCGTGATCCCCTTTCCAGAAGCGACCCCTTGGCCCGGTTCTGGGTATCTCCTTAACCCCTGGCGACACATATATTCATACACTACCTTATTGTGATATAACCGCCTCCTGGAGTATAATTACATGCACCCCTTGCAGTAAAATGATGCCCCCCGGAGTTTAATGTGTTCTTTCCATGTACATGTGCCAGATGTATTGCTGAGTGCCATTCACTGACAGCTATCAGTTTTGTTATTCATATTGACTTCATAAAATTTTGTCATAGTATTATAGTACTCAAAATTTAACTCCTTCACCCCGATTTTCCGTTTTTTTTTTGTTCTTTTCTCCCCTTCTTCTGAGAGCCGTGACTTTTTTTTATTTTTCCATCAATCTTGCCATATAAGGGCTTATTTTTTGTGTGACAAATTGTACTTTTGAGTGAAATCATCAGTTTTACCATATATTGTACTAGGAAACAGGGAAAAAAATCCAAGTGCGATAAAATTGCAAAAAAAGTGCAATTGCACGATTGTTTTTGGGTTATTTTATTCACCATGTTCACTATATTGTAAAACTACCATGTCAGTATGATGCCGAGTTCATAGATACCAAACAGGTATACTCTTACTTTTATCTAAGGGGTTAAAAAAATTCAGAAGTTTGTTAAAAAAAAAAATGTGCTTTTGGTGCCATTTTTTGAAACCCGTAGTGTTCTAATTTTTTGGGATGTGAGGCTCAGTGACTCCTAATATTTTTGCATCTTGAGCTGGTGTTTTCAATTATACAATTTTTATGAAGTTGCTACTTTTTGCTCGCCCGTTATTGGATCTTTTTAAAAATTTTGTGGCGACCCAAAAACATAATTTTGGCATTTGGATTTTTTTCTCGCTACACCATTTACCGATCTGATTAATTGATTTTATATTTTTATTGATCGGGCATTTCTGAACTCTGAGATATCAAATATGTGTATATTTTTTTAACTGTTTTATTTTCAGTGGGGCGAATGAGGCATGATTTGAACTTTTTATTTATTTTTTTACATTTTGTATTTATTTTACTTGTCCCCTTGAGAGCTATAAGGATCAGCAGTCTGATCGCTTGTGCATCCCTGTTGATCAGAGCTGTACAGCTCTGATTAGCAGAAATACAGCATTCCTGTGTGAGTCGGCGCTCTATCGACTGTGACAGAAAATATGTCATGATAGCAACAGGGGTCATTACATGGCCCACCGCTACCATAGCAACCATCGACTTCCCGTGATCGTGTCAAGGGGCCACCGATGGCGGCAGGGAACAGCGCGATCCTCGATCTTTCTGTGTGTAAGTGGACAGCTGTGAGTGATCCTGGACTGTGTCTGTATTGTAGTACTGTAAATCTGAATGTGGCAGAACAGGATAAGACACATGTTCATTGGATTTATATCTAAATGCTACAGTTCGCGCTTTACTGTTATGGCTAAAAATGTTAACGTTATGGGGCCCCCACCAGATTTTCTGCGCAGGGGCCCCCACCAACCTTAATCCGGCCCTGGAGGTACTCAGATCCGGGCCACGGGGTTACTTCTGTGGGTATCACGGTGGCGTGACCCGGTCTGTGATCCCAGGCTCCACAGTAAGAAGGGGATTAGGTAAGGGAGATTGTCCGTGACGCCACCTGTGGTGTGCGGTGAGGTAACGGAGCACCGCCACTGCCGGTTAATGGATCCCAGGGATGGTGGTGGGCAGCAAGGTGGTGATTTCCCTCCACGGGTAGGGTGTTGGTGTCCCGGGACCCCGGTGAGGTGGTGCAGGGAGGAGATGGAGACCGTCTGAGAGCTGTGCGCCCGGTTGGACCGGGGGATGTTGTTCCTCACAGTCCGCTTTGCAAGGAAATTCACACAGAGTCAGGAATTAACCAGAAATTGACGGTGTCTGCAGCCTTCGGTGCTGAGGGTGTTTGGGGTCCCACACACAGTACAGCAGGATCCTGGTCTTGTTTTGCAGCCAGACGCTTCTTTCTCCTTCCTCAGTCGGGAACGGGGAGCCCACTCCTGCAGTGATCCGGGTCACCCCTGGATGCCGGCGGGCCACTACCCTGCCCCGGCCACCTCGGGCTCCTTCCTCACACTTCCCTTCCTTATAGCAGCCAGGAGCTCTCCTCCCCTGGTCTGCTCTCTTCAAACTCCAAACTCACTCTCCTCCAGCCCCTCCCCTCCTGCTCTGTTTAGCTCTTACACTGGGGGGGGGGGGGTGTCTGTCCTGCTGCACTGGTGTGGGATCAGGTTACCAAGGAGGAGAATGACCTGCTCTTTGCTGGATTTCTGCAGGTCTGTGACACCCTGGTTTTGCCAGGGCGTCACATGACTGCCAGGACATACTTATTTCATTACAATACATGTAGTTTGTGGAGCACTAGCCATAGACCCATTGCATTTTATAGACATGATTATTCTGACTAAGCTGCTATGTTAATAATGCACTTTAAATCTGACATGGAATCATGTTTGTATTATAATTATATTCCCACATGCTAGTATTATTGTGTATAACCAAGCTTGTGACATATGACTATACCCGCTGCATAATATCCCATGCTGATGATATTATGAGACCACACTGCCCTGTTGGATTTTAAGCATGGTGGTTGCACATGTTTTTTATTAACACTGTCTGTCTGTGTGCCTTCACAAATATTATTATTAATAAAGTTTTGTATACAATTTTTCTAACAAAAAAAAATGTGTGTCCATTTGGAAAGTCATTTGTGGTTTAAGTAGTAACCAGTGATCAAATGTAGGTTATATTGTGAAATCTGCCCTTCTGCACAATATCCGCATCCTCCTTGGTTACGGATCCCTGTTCTTTGGTGTTGCTAAGATCAGAGCCAGTCCAAAATCCTAGGAACACATTGTACCACACCCACCAGACATGCCATTGGGGGGGCCTGAAGGGAATAGAGCCACCCACTTGGGGGGTTGGTAAGGGGAAGTGAGAAGTGTCAGAAAGAAGGAGAAAGAGAGAGAAAGGAGAGAAGATGTCAGGAGCTGGACTCGTTGTAGAATACTAGGTGGCAGACGTTGGTCTGGGCCTGGTAGGAGCTGAAACCCCGGTCGCAGGGGATCATGTCAAGGGGCACAGATCTGCTGAGAAGGGCAGCCGGCGGCCTTGAGCCATCACCTGGCAGGGGCCATGGCACGACGGGGTACGTGGACCATAGGCCGAGAAGTAGCTTCACACAGCCCGGTAATTTACCCGACGGGGGTGAAGTCTTCAGGATTCATCCCTCACCCGCTCCAAAATTGGGGTACTAGCGCACCGATGGGATAGGACTTTCCCAAACACAGTCCAGAAAATCCAGAACGTGAACCCTGAGAGCAAGCTCACTCCGTTAGCCATACAGGTGAGCGGGACCCGACTAGTTCCACACTACAGGATCCAACTATTGAAGAAGGTGCCACGGAAAAGGTCACAGGCTAACAAGCAACACCAAGGGCACGGTTCCAACAGCAGCGGTGGTACCCTGTCTTACCACGCACCGTGGGTGTCGCCACGAACTTCTAAATCCCAGTGTACATAGCCCCCATCCCCTTCATCGAGTGGCCGCGCGACCCCTGGGTCCGGAGACCCCTCGAGCCACCACGGATCGGATCTGAGCAGCAGCCCAGCTGCTGGCACTGAGGCGGCACAATTGCACAGACACAGCAAACATCAACCACATCCACTTCCTTGTCCCAGAAAAGCGTCCAGTTGTTCTTGCTTGATACCCAGCCTCCCGCCCACAGGCACAAAACCTAAACTCGCACATTGCCAAATTGCTAGCCATGGAGATGTTGCCATTTAGGCTTGTGGGAACACAGTGTTTCCGTGATCTCTTGGCTGTGGCTGCCCCACGATACAGTATTCCCAGCTACAACTATTTTGCCCGGTGTGACATACCCGCATTACATAAGTGTTGCAGGCGGGGGCCGCTGCTGCTTCTGGGGCTGCTCGGATCCGAGTTACTGCTGCGGCTCGAGTGGTGACCGGACCCGGGCTCGCACGTCCGTCCGTCCTCACAACCGTCGGAAAGGGGATATTTACAAGGGAGTTGTTGTGTCTGTGACGCCACCCGTGGGATGGTGGCACCACCGCTGCCTGGTGATGGGGCACCCGGGGCTAATGGAGCGGGGCACCAAGATAGGATCCCCTCCACGTGTAGGGGAGGTGTAGTCTCGGAACCCGAGGATGGAACACGGGAGTGATGGCTGCTGGAGGTGGCGCGCCGGACAGGACCGGGGGACAGTGATGTACTCACAGTTCAATAACTTCACACAAGTCCAGTAGTAAACCAAGTTGCCAGTGGCCGGCTGCCTTTAGAGGGTGCATTCGGATCCTGCACCCAGGTTGATGAGCAGATATCCCTTCCTCCTGCAGTTTGTGTTTCCTTCTCTTTTGGACGACTTTGCATGGAACAGAGAAGTCCACTCCCAGTTCTATTTGTGTTGGGAGCTGTGGCCCGCGAAAGCTGACCTGTGGGATTTCAGTGGGTTCTTGGCAGACACCGTATTCCCCGCGTTGGGCTTCCGTTTTGCTCTATCTGGGCAGTTAATGGGATAAAGTCTGGGACCTTGTCCCCGGCTGGTTAATTGGAGAGGGGCTTGTGTGGCGCTCTGGACAAGCCAGGACGTCACAGGTACTGCAACAACACACCCCACACCCCGGTTAGGAACATCTAAGTCAGACACAAATCCTTGTTGCCTCCCTCCAGGGGCTGATGTCCACACCGGGTGGGGTGGCGCAAGGCGGTTGGCCCCACCCACTGAGGAGTTCACAGTCCTGGAGGCGGGAAAAGGGTGCAGAGCAGTTTGGAGTTGAGTTACGGAGAGAGAAGAGAGAGGAGTGAAGTGGTAAAAGAGCAACTGACTGACTGTGTCCGGGTAAATGGCCCGGGCACATACTGCAAGGTTGGCAGACGGTGGTGACCGTCTACAGGAGAGGACGATTGACGCGGAACCATAGGACCGGGGTCGGGCGGTGGCCCGCTGGTACCGAATCGGGGAGCGAAGAAAATCCAGCACCATTCGGCAGGGCCTACGGACCCCGACCAGGCTTGGAGTCGCCGTTAAACCGGTCAAATCCGTCAGCGACGGGAACCTCCGGGGTTTCCCAGCAGTAAAGACCCGACTGAAGGCAACCGTCCAAACCGTGAGGGAGATAAAGCTACCGCTGAGCTAGAGCTCCCAGGGCCAGAGCCTGCGGGCAAAGAGAGGGCTCCCTTAGCCAACATACCGCTGGGGAGCGGGCTCTCAGTGGGAAGCCATTGGGGCCGAGAACATAACACCGGTGCAGGGAGAGACAGTTACCGCCAACCTACCGGGAGTGACCGCCGCAGCCGTCTGTGGGACTCGTCCATCCAGCCGTTTGTTTTACCGGAGACTCCGTGTGTGTTACCGGCTGAGTAAGTACCACTGTGCCGTCTGGCACTGCGCTGCCCGCGACCCTGCACCCGGCCAGGCCCTGCAACCCACATTCCAACCTCCATCACCAGGCCCCGGGACCACCAAACCCCCCCTACCCACGGAGGGGAGAAAACATCTCAGCTGCTCCCTGTCATCGCTCCCGGGATCCCCGTACAGAGCAGCGGTGGTGTCCCAATCTCACCACCAACCGTGGGTGGCGTCATGGACAATATCCCTAAAACAAACCACCCCTTTCACTCACGGGCGAGGAGCGCCACTCAAGTCTCCGGGATCCGGCCCACCGCTCGAGCCACCAAGCGAGCAGCAGCAGCCGGACCCGAGACGCGAGTGAGCGGTCGAGCAGCAACCCCCCGCCCGCGACACTTGCAACCTTCCTCACCCTAGGGTCCAGGTACCCCGCCTGTGCACTGCCTCCGGACTGGATTCCCTCTGTCGGTACCGGCAGGCTACAACCCTGCCCCGGTCCACTTTAGGTCTCCCGCAACCGGATCTCCGTCGCCTGTGGCTCTACTCACCATCTGCCACCTAGCCAGGTAGTCCAGGGGCTACGACCCCTGACTACGCTGCTGTCAGCTCTCCACACTTCCACTGTCAAAACTGAACTTCCACCAACTGACTTGTTCCCGCCCCCGACACCTGAGGATCCATAAGTGGGCATTCTCATCTGCCTGATCCCGCCCACTGGTGTGTCCTTATTATCATGAGGAGGTGGCTAGGGTTTAATGGCTGTATGTTATACCTAAGTGCGGGTTTGTGATGGTGACAAGGAGGATGTGAACTGTTTGTGACTACCTGGTTTTGCCAGGGCGTAACACTTGTAGCTCCTGGGGAGCGAGACCAAGGTTGGGTCGCAGACGGTGGTCCGGGGCCACAGAAGTCGGGTACCGGTAGCAGTGACATTGAAAAGGGTGCGATGGACATAGTCTAGGAAGACTGTCGGCATCAGAACCCCAAAAGAACTGACCGGTACCGAGCACGGCGGGGTACAGGACCCTAGGTCAGGAGTAGGTTCATCCGTCATGATAATTAACCTGGGAGGAAGAGTATCTTCACGAACTTCCCTAGGAGCTCAGAGATTGAAGGCATCAGCGCAATGCGGGGAATAGGGTATCACATATAAAGCAGCCCAACTGAAATCCTAAGTGCCAGCCATCAAGAGCACAGCTGCCCTACACGCAGGTAGCGGGGCCCCAACAGCTTCATGCCAAGGGGCCACAACAAACACTAAAATTGTGCAGGGAGGCAAAGGTCCGGACTATCAAGTGACACCGGTGGGAGCAGACACCTGGATGGGCTCACCTGTAGTGACTGTGATACACAGAGACTTTGGTTTCTTCAGTGTGTGTCTACTTCCCATCCAGCACCACGACTACCACAGTGAGTACTCTGTTCCTCTGCACCCTGTGCTCCCTAGCATCCACCAAAAACCCCAGAGGACAGGGCCTTCCCTACCTGCGGAGGGACTGACACCTTGCTGCCCCACACTCCCTTCGGCAGGAATATCGCAACCTGCAGGTGGCGTCACGAACATTTATCCCCTGTAAATACCCCCTTACATTTGAGTGGCCACAAGCCCCCAGGTCCGGAGACCCCTCGAGCAATAGAAACCCCGGATCCGAGTAGTTCGACTGCAGCAGGGATGGCACATGTTCGTTCCCTGAAGTTCGGTAGACTGAACCTTTATTGATTGCTGTGTTGTTGAGAACTAAAAGATTGTAATCCGTCCCTTGTGATAAGCAACCCCTGTACTTTCCAACCCCTCTTGTGTATTAATAAATCTTGTTGTGTCACCTCTGTGTCTTCCGTCTCTGTGCGCTGCATCTTGACCTTGTTCTTACATAACTGTTATCTTCTATGTTAATGATCATGAATATATTGGTTTCTGTATATCCCAAGTAAAACAGTTTCCTACAACGTGTGAGCTGAAGGCTGAAATCTGCAAAAATGGAGCCCTCTGATGGGTGCAAGAAATCCTTTGGAAATGGTGGAAGATGATTTTGTTTTTGTTGAAGGGACATAATGGAGTCTAGCTGTGCCGCCCCCACGTCAGCAGCCGACCTGCTCGGATCCGGATCCGCGGTGGCTCGAGGGGCGTCCCGACCCGGGGGTCGTGCGGCCACTCAAATGAAGGGCGTATTTACAGGGGATGGTGTATCTACAGTTCGTGACGCCACACATGGTGTGTGGTAAGGTTAGAGTACCACCGCTGCCGTTGGGAGTACCCGGGGTGATGACAGGGGCAGCCAGGTGTTGCGACCCCCCCCATGGGTAGGGAATGGCCCGGGACTCGGTGATGGTGTTGGGGAGTGCCGTTGAGAGGTGGAAGGGTCAGTTGTGTACTCACTCAGTCCATGAAGCTTACACTGACAACTTGGTAAACCAAAGATCTGGACATCACTGCCGCCAAGGGGAGCTAGTTTGGGTGCCATCCCCGATGGTGTTGCCTGATGATCTGTGACCTCTTCCCTGGCAGTTAGTCTGCTTCTTAGTTGGCCCCGGTAGCTTGAAACTAGTCGGGTCCCGCTCCCCAGTGTGGCTAACTGTGGGAGCTTGCTCTCAGGGTTCATACTTGGGATTTCCTGGACTGTTTTGTGGAAACTCCTATCACCCTCGTTGCGCTAGAACCCTGATTTTGGAGCGGGTGGAGAGCAGATCTTGAAGGCTCCGTTCTCGTCGGGTGAATTGTCAGGTTGCCTGAAGCTACTCCCTGACCTAGAGACCACCTACCCCGTCGTGCCCTGGTCCCAGCCCGGTGATGGTACAAGGCCACCGGCAGTCCTCCTCGACAATACCGTGCCTCTTGTCACGATCCCCTGCGACCGGGGGTCCAGCTCCTACTAGGCCCAGACCACCGTCTGCCACATAGTTACTTCCAAGGAGCCCGGCTCCTGACCTCCTCTCTCCTTCACTTCCAACACTACACTGGCCTACTCCTGACCTCCCCTTATCAACCCCCCAAGTGGACGACCCTATTCCACTCAGGCCGTCTACTGGTGTGTCTGGTGGGTGTGGTGCAGAGTGTTCAGACCAGAGTGTGGTGCACCAAACCTCTGTAACACTCTACCCCAAGAAGTTAGGACGAATCACAACTTACTCAGCTTCAGACGCACCCTAAAAACGCATCTTTTTAGGGCGGCCTATCACAATCCCTAACCAAACTAATTTCGCCTAATCCCTCCACAACTTCTCAGAAAATAACCCCACGTCAAACTCCATGGCACCCAAATGCATCTCAAGGCTCTGGCGAACTGGTCCAGGAAGCCATTATCTAGCCCCCATTTTCTTGAGATGGCTGGATTGTCATTGTAAATAAGCACTTGTACTTTGCCCCACCGCATCTCATTGTAGATTGTAAGCTCTCACGAGCAGGGTTGTTTTTTTCCCTTTAAATATTGAATTTTCTATAACTGTTACTTGTTTGTATATGATCCTCCTGAATTGTAAAGCGCTGCGGAATATGTTGGCGCTATAGAAATAAAGATTATTATTCCTAGGATTTTGATTAGCTGGTTTAGGCAACACCATAAGTTAGGGACCCGTAACCAAGGAGGAGGTGGATATTGTGTGCCGCCCCCGTGCCAGCAGCCGCCGCTGCTCGGGCCCGGTCCTTCCGGGGGGTGGCTCGAGGGTCTCCGGACCCGGGGGACTTGCGGACACGCCGAATAAAAGGGGATGACGTAGATGTACGGGCTAAGCCGTATTAAGTTTGTGACACTGTGTCGCCCGGGGACCAGGGGGTACTCAGATCCGGGCCACAGGGTCACTTCTGTGGGTATCACGGTGGCGTGACCCGGTCTGTGATCCCAGGCTCCACAGTATAAAGGGATTTGGTAAGGGAGATTTATATTGTTCGTGACGCCACCCATGGTTGTGGTGATTGGGACACCACCGCTGCTCTGGACGGGGATCCCGGGAGTGATGGTATGGAGCAGCTAGATGTTAGTTCTCCCCTCTGTGGGTAGGAGTTGGTTGTCCCGTGGCCCGGTGATGGGGTAAGCAGGGCGCAGTGCTGCGGTGCGGTGCCCGAGGGCACGGGTGTACTCACAAGTAAGTCACACGGAGTCACTGGTAAACTAGGAATTGCCAGTGTCCGCAGCCTTCGGTACGGGGGTACCTGTCCCGGCCCTCTCGGAGCACGCTTCACTATCAGCCTGGGAGCTACAACTCCAGGCTCCTCTTCTGTCTCCTCTCCACACACTCTGCTCCAGCCCCTCCCCTCTGCTCTGCTTTTCTCTTACCCTGGGGGATGTGGTTTGTCTTGCTGCACCGGTGTGAGATCAGATTACCAAGGAGGATTAACTCTTTCTGTGACAACCTGGCTGTGCCAGGGCGTCACAACACCACCCACGGTGTGTGGTGAAGTGGGACACCACCACTGCTGTTATGGGGCACCCGGGGGAGATGTAGTGGCAGCTGGATGTTAACCCCTCCATGGGTAGGGATGGTTGCCCCGGGACCCAGTGTCTTTGTGCAGGGTGTAGCGATGGCAAGTGCCGGTGCGCCCGGACGTGCAGGGGGATATTTGGGTACTAACAGTAAATTAATCACACGAGTCTTTTGGTAAACCAAGGTGCTGGTGGCTGGCCACCACGGCCGGTTGCATTTGGGTCCCCCACCCAGGCTGGTGGTCACTGTCCTTTCCTCTGCACTTGTTTGTGTATGGTGGACTGCCTGGTCTGGAACTCAGGAGTCTGCTCCCGGCTGGATGTGGCCTGAGGAGCTGTGCCCGCAGATGCTGGCCCGTGGGATCTATGGGCCCTGGCGGTGGCCTTCTATCAATGGTGGGCTGTTGTCTTCTATGAAGGACTTTAGGTGGGACAGGACCTATAATCCTGCCCTCAATCGGTTAATTAGCTAGGCCGCTGGTTTCGGTCCTGGCTTCAGGGTCCGAGTACCCTCTCTGTGCTACAGTTTCCGGGTCGGTTGCCCGTGTCGGTACCGGCGGGCTACAACCCTGTCCCGGTCCACCTCGGTTCTGCCGAGCCGTCTTCCCGTCTCCTGCTGACGGAGACCACTGTCTGCCTCCTAGCCAAGGCACTAGGGCTCGATCCCTGGCACCGTTCAACTTAAACTCTAAACTGATCTGTTTGTTTTCCTGCCCCGGGCTGTCTAGACCCCGGGGTGGGCGTGTCCAACTGCCTAGTCCCGCCCACTGGTGTGCTTATCTTTCCCTAAGGGGGTGACTAGGGTTTCAGGTTGGCGGTGTGTTACCTGTTATGCGGGGGCCTATCTGTGACTACCTGGTTTTGCCAGGGCATCACAATTGCACAGAAGGGCAGATTGCACAATACCCTGTGACGACCTGATAGGCCAGGGCGTCACATAGCCTTTTGGGAATGTCATGTGTACTTGGCAGTATATCAGAAAATCCATTGTACATTAATGATATTTTGACATATGGAGGCGAAAACTTGCGGGGCGTCACAAGTGAACTATAGAAGTCGAAAAATTTATAGTCAAGTGCGTAATACAAACCGTCTTGTGTTGCTGAAATCGCATTGCTATAGAGATTAGTTTCCTTTTCCTGCTAAATCAATGTATCTGCGGTAGATTGACAGATACTGTAACTGTTTGTAGCACTTATAGTATATAAGATGTACAGCCGGATACATTAACATAGACTGTCACAGTCATGAAACCTCTTCAGATTCTGCTTCTCTCCGCAGCTTGCCTGCTAATCTCTGAGGGTAAGAACCATATCATTTATAACGCTGCAATTTGTAGACATGCTTTTTCAGATAGGGCTAGCACACACGGCGAGTAAAACAAAGCAGGTGAAATGCGATAAAAAATGGCATTTCCCTCGGACCAATCATACTCTAGCAAGGAGCAAGGTGACCGTGTTGCTGTATTTTATTCTTGTTTTGTAATGTGTATTGCATGTGTACCTGTATATAGGGGCTATGAGAAGCCTCATACTGTATATATTGAAGTTACTTATGAGAGGTCCTATGCTGTATATAGTGAGCTATGTGGGGTCTCAAAATGCATATAGGGGCTATATGAAGGCTCATACTGTATATAGGAGTTATGAGGGGGCTTACACTGTGTAGGGTCTCATTCTGTGTATAGGGAGGCTATGTGGGGGCGTATACTCTATATAGGGAGGCTGTGAGCGCTCATACTGTGTATAGTGAGCTATGTGGGGGCTCAAACGGTATATAGAGGCTATATGAAGATTCATACTGTAGGGGCTATATGAAGGCTCATACTGTATATAGCAGTTATGAGATGGCTCACACTGTGAAGGGGCACTGTGTGAGGGCACATTCTGTATATAGGGAGGTTATGTGAGAGCTCATACTGTATAAAGAAGGACTTTGTGAGGGCTCATTCTGTATATATAATGTCATATGAGGGCTCATACTGTGTCTAGGGAGCTATGGTGGGCTCATATTGTATATAATACATATATAGTGTGAAGTGATTCAATTAATAGAAGTATAAAATAATTATAATCAATATGTTAATAATACACCCGCCTCAGGGCCAGGGGTACTCAGAACTGGGCCGGACTAGTCCGGGGACGTCAACGGTGGCGGAGTCCGGCTCTGTGACCCTGGCGGTGTCTTCATTTAAATGAAGAGGGATGATAATTATTTACAGTTGGATAAAATTTGTGACGACACCTGTGGTTTTAGCGGCTATGAGGTCGCAGCTGCTGGATGGCACACCCGGCGATGATGTTATGGCAGCTGAGGTATTTCTGCCGCGGGTAACCGCGGGGCAACCATTAGGAGAGTCAATGGTAGGGATCGAGTAAACTTCAGCGGCAGGAGTGGGATGTATGGTAGTTGTAGTCCTACTGGCGGTATTCTCCTGGGCTGACAGGGCGCGGGAAGAAATAGGCGACACACAGATACTACTCACAGATTGTTCTTTATGCCCATGGGATGCCAGTCTCCACCAAGATGGGCTCCAGGCGATCCCGAACTCCTCGGATCCCAGTGCTGGTTGTGACCTGGTGAGCTCTTCCTCCATGCACTCTTCTGTTATTGGTGGGTCCCCGTGGCCTGAAGTGTTTTTGGGTCTCCTCCTGGTTTTACAGTATTGGCCTGTATGGCAGGCAGCTTGAACCTCTCAATGGGTTGGACTTCTGTCCCAATTCCCGCGTTCCCTCTTCGCTGCTGTGCCCCGGACTCTAAAGTTGGTGAGGAACCTTGATAATTCCCTCACTTGGCAGATTTAACAGGTAAGCCTAAAGTGTCTTCCTGTACTAGGTCTCTGCACCCTGCCTGTGCTTGGTCCCATGAGTACTGACACCGTACTCTTCCGGCGACCGTACTCCTTTTGTCCCATCAAAGTCACTAGGGGAGCTCCTCTCTGGACCGAAGTCCCTCGCTGACTGACTTTTGAAACTGTCAATAATGGTTCTCTAGACCCCTCCCTCTCCCCTGTGACTCCTCCTCCCTGAATCTGAGTCCTGGACCCATCCCATAGATCCAACCGCTGTGGCGACCCCGTTTGTGACCCAACTCTGGTCTCAGTCCCCATTGGGGAGGGAAGTCTACTGTGTGTAGTTTGTGGTGTTGTGTGAAACCGGCACTGATCACCCAGGACTCACAGCATCTAAAATCAAGTGCCATACCCTGTGGCAACTGAAGCCTCAGGGGCGCCACATTAATATTAATATTGAGCAGAATTAATTTCATCCTCTTGGTTTGGCCTACCCAACAGTCCCCAACGATCTCTCATGTGGCCTCTCTCAGAAAATTAATTGCCCACTCCTGCTCTATTTTGTATAGTGACATGTCTTTGCCATTTTGCATCTGCCAATGAGCACCTGTATGTTGATCATGTGACGCCCTGGACCCCAGGGGTGACAGTACACTAACAACACACACACACCCCTCCCCCAGCTAGGTACATCAGTCAAACAAAATCCTTGTTGCCTCCTTCCAGGGTCTGATGTCCACACCAGGTGGGGTGGAGCCAGGCGGTTGGCCCCACCCACTGAGGAGTTCACAGGCCTGGAGGCGGGAAAAGCCAGTTAGTTGAGAGGTGGAAGTGAGAGGAGCAAAGACTGTGTGTATCTGGGTCGGAGCCCAGGCACAATCAGCAAGGTCGGCAGACAGTGGTGGCCGTCTGCAGGAGTTGGTGGAGGTCAGCGGAACCGTAGGACCGGGGTCGGGCGGTGGCCCGCCGGTACCGAACCAGGGAGCAGATTGAAGCCAAGCGCCAAGGCAGGGTACTCAGACCCCGACCAGGCTGGGAGCCGCCGAAAAGGTCAAATTTACTGATTGCGGTCTGGACCTCAGGGGTTCATTCCCAAACAAGTCCCGTCAGAAGTCTACAGCCCAACCCGTCCGGATAAGAGCCACCGCCAAGGGCCAGAGATCCAACAGGCTCTCCCGACACGTATACGCCGAGGAGCGGACTACCCGTGGGAAGCCATAGGAGTCAAACACTTACACACAGGTGCAGGGAAACGACAGCCACCATCAACCCGTCCGGGGAGAGTGAAAACACCGCAGCCGACTGTGGGCCCCGTCCATCCAGCTGTTTGGTTTACCAGAGACTTTGTCCTCCTGTGTCTGAGTGAGTACAACAGTGCCATCCGGAACCGCGCTGCATCGCGGCCTTGCACCCGCGCCCACGCTGCCTCCCCGCATCCGGCCCCTGCACCTGCACCTATTCCTTCACTGCCCAAACCGGGGCCCCGGGACCAACAGCCCCTACCCACGGAGGGGCCAACACCTCAGCTGCTCTCCGCCATCGCTCCCGGGAACCCCCGTCACCAGCAGCGGTGGTGCCCACCATCACCACAACCCCGTGGGTGGCGTCACATCCGACATCCCCAAACATCCCAGCACAAACCTCTCCCCTTTTCACTCGTGGGTGAGGAGGCGCTGCTCGAGCCCCCGGGTCCGGCCCTGTGCTCGAGTCACCGAAGAGCAGAAGCACCGGACCCGAGCGCCAGCGATTCCCAGGCGAGCGGCATTCCCAACCCCTCCACCTGCGACAACTTGGCGTCACGAACAGGATCCTACCCGTCTACTTACCAGTAGAAGTGCGCCTTGCAGTCCCCGCCGGCGGTGTCCGGCTGAAAAATTTGAAATTCCGCCATCTTGGGTGCAAAAAGTTCCCGCTCGAGTCGTCTTCCCCGAGCAGGGAAGGCGTGAAAAGTGAAGCCCCGCCCCCGAGAAAAGGAGGTGCCAGAGAGAACCAAGGGGGGACGGGTGAAGAATGGGAGCATGTAACTAGCGCTACAGCGTGCAGGGGTGCCAGGACTCTGCCGAAACACATTCCTAGACCCAGCAGCAAGCTGTGTCAGGAGCTCCAGGCCATGGTCCACTCCATGATGGCGGAGTGGACGTCGGAGAAGAAGGGCCTGGTCGTAATCATTCGGGCATCTGAAGTGGAGGTGGTTCTAGAGGAGCGGGTAAGCGACCCATGCCCCTATGTCCCTGAGGGACCAGTCGATACGGCTGAGGGGCCCGACCTGCTGCCGTCCACCACGCCGCCTCCCTCACTGCCCCTGCCCGCGGCCAATGCTCCGACCGACCCGTCACCCCTGTCACCGGTAGCGGAACCTGCAGCGTTTGTGGAAAAAGGCCCGAGCCTTACCTTTGTCACCATCCTGGCACCCGTCTCGGCTTCCATCCCAGCCGCACCGGAGATGACGATGGCCCCGGCAGTCCGCCCGGCCGCAGCGGAGGCGATCCTCGACCGGAGGCCAGCACCGCAAGTCCCGATGCCCGCTCCCAGACACTCAGCCTCGGCTGAGGAACGGCGGGGATGTAGCTGCCAAGAGGCAGGGCAGGCCACGTCACAGCGGGGTCCCTCAGTACCAAAGGTGCCGGTCATAGCCAGCATGGAGGGACTCCGGCTCGGCCCGTCCCCCACACAAGCCGACCCGGAGCAAGCAGAAGGTGCACTACAGTGGGAGCAGCGGCTACGGCTGCTGTGCCACGAGGTTGCTGCTTAGGAAAGAAAAGTTAAAAGGGTAGCAGTTCCTGGCTACCTTGCTGTCGGTCCCCGTGGGGACCCTGTTGATGTTCCAGTTGGCCCTCAAGATTAAAGAGTCCGGTCGGAGGAGCAGTCGTACCCGCACCGCCGGCAGCTGAAAATGGAGTCCTGTGGGACAATGTCACCCCTGAGTGAGGGTGGCATTGGGGGCTCGTGCTGTCCGGTGGTGGACTGTGGGAAAGCTGCAGGAGGAAGCTGTACCAGAGTCAGGTGTTGTGGATAGCCCCTGGGACCCAACTGACAGTCCCCATTGGGACCCTACAGCAAGTCTCCGTTGGGTCAATACAGTTTTGTTTGTGGTAGCCCGTTGGCTATGAAGAGCCCCGTCCCAGTTGGGACTGATGTTGTCCCCTTTTGTCACCGTTAACCCCTAACAGCCCCCTCCCACATGAGAAACTGCTCATGAACATGGCCGAGAACTAGCAGGCCACCCACGAACTAGTGGCTTTGTAAATAATTACGGGCTGGATTTCCGTTAACCGCCTCCGGAGAGGCAGGTTGGAGGAAGGACCCGCAGCAGAGCAGGCTGGGGTCCGGTCACCACCAGGACCGGTGACTATCCTCCGGGGTCAGGGATCCCCCTGAACGTGGGGCCCCCTGAATGACAGCCGGGTGCGAGATACCGTACCCGTTCCCCCTTGGGCGACCTGAACCAGGTTCCTGGTTCCGGACTGGGGAAAAGGGGTGCTGCCCGCTTCTTAGGGGCAGCATCAAGGTTTAGGTTGTTTGGGATTGAAAGCGGAAGACCTGGGACCCGTCCGTTGTTATTAAAAGTGTTTTATTACAGTTTGCAACGTTTAAGTGACATGCCTCTCGTCAGGGAAAAGTTGACAAAAGTGCATACCGCTTGTTTGTTTTTTCTCTGTTATTTATCTTTTCAGAAAATAAAACCGGTGATGGACAGTCAGCCCGCGGACGGTCTGCATTTTACCAAGGGGGAGTGTGACGCCCTGGACCCCAGGGGTCACAGTACACTAACAACACACACACACACACCCCTCCCCTGGCTAGGTACATCATTCAAACAAAATCCTTGTTGCCTCCCTCCAGGGTCTGATGTCCACACCAGGTGGGGTGGAGCCAGGCGGTTGGCCCCACCCACTGAGGAGTTCACAGGCCTGGAGGCGGGAAAAGCCAGTTAGTTGAGGTGGGAGTTGAAGTTGAGAGGTGGAAGTGAGAGGAGCAAAGACTGTGTGTGTCTGGGGCGGAGCCCAGGCACAAACAGCAAGGTCGGCAGACGGTGGTGGCCGTCTGCAGGAGTTGGTGGAGGTCAGCGGAACCGTAGGACCGGGGTCGGGCGGTGGCCCGCCGCTACCGAACCGGGGAGCAGATTGAAGCCAAGCACCAAAGCAGGGTACTCAGACCCCGACCAGGCTGGGAGCCGCCGAAAAGGTCAAATTTACTGATTGCGGTCTGGACCTCAGGGGTTCATTCCCAGACAAGTCCCGTCAAAAGGCAACAGCCCAACCCATCCGGATAAGAGCCACCGCCAAGGGCCAGAGATCTGCCCAAACCGGGGCCCCGGGACCAACAGCCCCTACCCACGGAGGGGCCAACACCTCAGCTGCTCTCCGCCATCGCTCCCGGGAACCCCCGTCACCAGCAGCGGTGGTGCCCACCATCACCACAACCCCGTGGGTGGCGTCACATCCGACATCCCCAAACATCCCACCACAAGCGTCTCCCCTTTTCACTCATGGGCGAGGAGGCACTGCTCGAACCCCCGGGTTCGGCCCCGTGCTCGAGCCACCGAGGAGCAGAAGCACCGGACCCGAGCGCCAGCGATTCCCAGGCGAGCGGCGTTCCCAACCCCTCCGCTCGCGACAATCACATGACCTAAAAATGGGGTCTGTTTTATAATCCGGTGGTGTCTTACTACGGGGGGGGAGAGGGACCAGCAGGTGGTGGTGGAGCAGGGTCACAGAAGGCAGAGGCGGTGGTGCAGTAAGGCAATGCTGCAAGTAGTGCAGCAGGTGTCCCAAGTGCTTACTGTGGGCACTGTGAGGAAGGAGCATCCAGAATCTGTGGCGATGCAGCCCTCAAAGAAATGGTACCCGGAGTTGGTGCATATGCAGATCGGCTCAATGACAACTCGAGATCTCATCTGCGTAGACGCCACTTCCGGGCGCCATTTTCCTTAAGTCTGCTGCTGGGAAATCAATGGATTGGAGGTAGTGTGTGCATAGATGAGTTCTTGAGTCGAGAGCTCAATCTCCACACACCAGACATTTTCAGGATGGCCCTTGCCTCACCCCGCACAGCGAGCACAGCCCGACATCTGCATCAACACTGCCCACAGAACAGCGCACAGCTGCATCATCACCCCTGACTCCTGCAACCCTTCTTCACCATCCTGGCAAGCTACATTCAGCTAATAAAACGCACCCCCCATTTTCCTCCCAAATTTTTAGGAGATAAAGTGCGTCTTATAATCCGAAAAATACAGTACATTTGTGTTTAGAACAACTTATTGCTGTAATTTCTTTACAAAACTTAGAATAAAGATTCTACGGTGCTCAATGTTGCACAGCTTTTAGCTTCCCAGGTATAGAAGAAAGTTCACAGATCAGATTACATGGGATAACAAGCTCTTTACCCCTTGGAACATGAGGTAATGATATGTGTAGTGCCCCTGACTACATCAGGGTGCTACAGGGAAGTGCATCCTCTCCCCAGGGTGCAGGGTCTATCCCCCATGGTTCCAGGTTCGCAACAATCTGTGTGACCTCCATCAGCACCACAAATACCAACCACACCTCACATCATGACCTGTCAGACACATCAGTGAGTTGGTCTAGCTGGAACAGAGCCACCCACCTAGGGGTCAGGCAGACTGGTGCGAGGGAAGGACAAGAAGTTCAGTGAGAGCCCTCAAAGTGTGAGGAGCTAGGAGTAGTAGCTCCCGGGGAGCTAGAAAGAGAGGCGACAGGTTGGGTTGCAGACAATGGTCCGGGATAGAGGAGTCGGAGACCGGTTGCAGGGATATTGGACAGGGGTGTGACGGACGTAGTCTTGGAGGACTGTCGGCACCAGAAAGCACAGCAAACGGACCGGTACCGAGAACGGGGTACAGGACCCTAGGTCAGGAACTGATTCAACGTCCTGATAATTAACCAGGGAGGGAGAGTATCTTCCCAAATTTCCCTGAGAGCTCAGAGATTGAAGTCATCAGCACAACGCAGGGGACAGGGTTTTCCAAACAAAGCAACCCACTAAAGTCCCAAGTCCCAGCTATCAAGAGCACAGCTACACTACACATAGTGAGCAGGGCCCTAACAGCTTCAAGCCAAGGGGCCACAAACAGTCAACAAATTGTGCATGGAGGCAGGCTCCGGATCACCAAGTGACACCGGTGGGAGCAGGTACCTGGACGGGCTCCCCTCAGTGGCGCGGTACACGGAGACTTTGGTTTACCACAGTGTGTGTGTCTACTTTATAAACTTCATCCAACACCACAACTACGTTACCTGCAGTGAGTACCATGATCCCTGCACCCTGCCTTCCCAAATCCACCAAACCTCAGAGTCCGGGGCCTTCCCTACCTGCAGAGTGACTGACACCTTGCTGCTCCACACCATCTGCCCCGGTACTCCTTCCAGCAGCGGCGGTTCTCCCATTACCGCAACCCGCAGGTGGCGTCACGAACTTCTCCCCTGTAAATAATCCCCTTTCAAGTATCGGAGTTTTTGCCAAGCACGGGTCCAGACCCCTCGAGCCACGACCATCCCGGATCCGAGCACCCCGGTCGTCGCCGGGGTGGCACATATGCACAGTCATACAGCATTGCATGAGCAAGAGAAAGCGAAACCAGGAAGAAAAACAAAAGTCTTTTTACAATACAGTTAGTAAGGAAACTTTACACAACATCGCCATCTCCTATTAGTTCAGCATAAAGTCCTCCTTCCCACATACAAAGAAGTCCTCATCTGTTGCATATGCCAACACTCAAGACCGATGCAAACCTGGAAAACCATGAATATTAACACGATCAATTCCACCTGACATCACACGTCGCACCGGTGCGACGAAGCAGCACCAGCCATCACATTAGGGGCGATAATTAAATGGTTGACCAACTATAACAGGGTAATTTTCAAATTGATACATTTGTACTTCCCCCAAATGATGGTATAATTATCCAAATAGATGATAGATAGATAGATAGATAGATAGAGATAAATAGATATTTAATTTCAGGACATAATTACTCTTGTATACGCACACAGGCGCTCATTGAGACACAGTCTTGACTTTACCCTTTGATGCAATTTTTGATAATGCAGTCATAAGATGTGCACAAAGCCTAATCTTTTTGAGTTATTGACGTGAATAAGGTCAGAACTTGTGTATAATCACAAGGGGCACCATCTCCTAACCATACACCCTGCTATCTGTCACTTCTCCCTTCCATTACTTTAACCCTATCTTATCTAACATCTCTTCTAAAATTTGCTTTATCGCCTGCTAACCCAACCACCAGATGGCAGCATTTGACAACCTGATAGACAGTCCTAACTCTGTTATCTTCTCTAAAACTAATATAACAACACATGCATTTATAATATTCCACAGTATATACATAAGACAGAGCACATTTCCATAATGGGGCACTGTCTACCTATTACATCCACAATAACACGTTTACTTTATCCCACATAGGTGCAGATATCATAAATGGCCGTATTGCTGTTCCACATTCTAGACCCTATATGGTTTACATTAAAATAAAAAAAGGATCGGAACAATCCATATGTGGAGGAACCTTGATAGGCTCAAAATGGGTGGTAACTGCTGCCCATTGTGAAATGTAAGTATACCAAGTCCAGATATAATTTATTAAAGATAAATTGGTTTGATCGTCTCACTATAGTAGAATATCAGCCCTCCAGGAAGAGTCATAATTTTATTTTTTCCATCGTCAAAACCGTTTTTGTGGGATGTGATGTAACTTTGAATTACACCATTCATGTTACCAAACACTGCAGTGAAAAGGCAGATAAGAAAGTTCTATATTGAATAAAATGGTTTACAGAAACCCACAATTCTGCCATTGTTTTTTGAGTTTTGTTTTCGTAGCTATGCGGTGAGGATAAACTGGTAATTTGATTTTTCCGATCAGTACAATTATGACATTGTAAAATGCATGTAGGTTTTTTATTAGATTTTACTGCTTCAAAAAATTCCGAACTTTTAAAATACTTTGTTTGTATCACTATTTTCAAAGGTCTGGGTCAATTCCACTACTGACCCAAATGTACAAACTATGAGGCCAGTGAGACTAAAGGGTGCTTTACACGAGACGATCTATCGTGCGATAGATCGTCGGGGTCACGGTTTTTGTGACGCACATCTGGCATCGCTTGCGACATCGGGCTGTGTGACACCTCCGAGCGACGCAGTATCGCTCACAAATCGTGAGTCGTGGACTCGTCGCTCGGTTTCATAATCTAGTTAAATTAAAATGGAGCTGGTTGCTCATCGTTCCCGGGGTAGCACACGCCGCTCCGTGGGACACCCCGGGAACGATGAACAGCAGCTTACCTCCGTCCCGCGGCACCCGCCGGCTATGCGGAAGGAAGGAGGTGGGCGGGATGTTTAAGTCCCGCTCATCTCCCCCCCTCCGCTTCTATTGGCCGGCCGCTGTGTGACGTCGCTGTGACGCCGAACGTCCCTCCCCCTTCAGGAAGAGGATGTTCGCCGCCCACAGAGACGTCGCACAGCAGGTAAGTGCGTGTGACGGGGGTTAATGACTTTGTGCGCACGGGCAACTAATTGCCCGTGACGCACAAACGACGGGGGAGGGTACGATCGATCGGGAAATTGCACAATAGATCGTACTGTGTAAAGCAGGCTTAAGTTCAGGTCAGAAGACTCACAGTCAGTCTGGGCATTGAAGTCTCTATACAGACCATGAAATACAGACATCTGAACCCAGCCTAAGACCTATAAATTCTTTTTTTTTTCGACCTATAAAGCTGTATTGTTACGATAACTATGTGATAGCAGGGAATCACGGCTCCTAAGCTGTCTCTCAACCTAGGGGGCCCTATGTTATCCCTAACCTCAGGGATACTCCTGAAGGTGGAGATACCTAAGTCTCCTTCCTGGCCCTGCTCCTGACCACTCCTGATTTGATTCCCCCTCCCATCAGGGAAGGACGGGACAAGAGTGTGACGAAATCCACAGATAAAGGCAGACAAGGAAAACCAAAACTCTGTCACACCACATGCACATACAAAGTTAAAGACAATAATAGATTCAGGAGGAAACACAAGAGCGGAAGGGAACCTACTAAACAACAGAGGTAAACTCCACGACTGCTACAAACAATAAGCACAACAATCTCCAGGAAATCTGGGACACCACACCTCACAGACCAACAAAGACAAACTATAGCTGGCATAAGTGGAAGGTTTCAACCAGCATAAATAGGAGGGGAGCAGATATGAGAGCCCTCCCCATAACATGGGATCAAAGAAGCAAGCAGTCCAGCAGAGATTAACTCTTGCTAGCCTGTCTGTGAATCAGCACACAGCAGGTCGAAGCCCCAGTCTGCCTATGTTGATCCCAGACACTAGGATAAACCATTGGTGGAGAGTCAGAATCTGCATTCTGAAAAGAGCCTAACAATGCCTTGACAGTGAGCAAAGTTTGTGCAAAACTGCGTGTGACATGTATAAGAGCTTGTATTTTTGTATGGTGACTCTGCTTTTTATAGGAACCATTTTTGGATGCAAATTCCTTTTTTATTTTTATTACAGTTTTTGTAGAGGGCTGACAGTAAAAATTATATTTTGTTTATATTATATTTTAATAATTTAACTTGTATTATACTTTTTTTTTACATTTTGAAATATTGTATTTTTAGGACTCATTGATACCGAATGTGTTTTATTTTTTTATATTTTTTATTTTTTAATATGGAAAGAAATGATTTTAGGATGGTGGGGCTCGATTTTTTTTTTGTCATTTGTGGAACTATTTTAACACATTTTTTAGCCCTCTTAGGAAACTTAAATCTTGCAATTGTTTGTATAATACCAATAAATACACTATTTTTTTGAGATCTCACCCAGCACACATGATGCAGAGCAGGATGTCAGTCAAGGAGCAGGAGTAGTGAATACATTCTAGACAGCGGTGAAACAAGTGGCTAGAAGGAGAATATAACCTAATTTTCTCCCTGCAGCCATACTTCCAGTTAGACTGCCACAAATGTTTAACATAGTATTTACCTATAGATTACCTCTATGGCTGCTGGCAAATATATTACTTTGCCGTCAGGTTCCATTTAGAGTCTATGGCATATATAAACTAATCACTGGGGGGTTGCAGTAGTCGGACAACCAGTGATCATCATATTTTTCAGGGACTTTAAAAAACATGAAGTGTTGTAACAAGTGGACCTATAAAACAGTAGATAATCTGCATAGTGATTGTCTGGAAAAAATATCAGTAGATTATTTCCTTCTTTTTATGTAGTCCTGCAGATGAAATGATGATTATTCTTGGAGCTCATTCCAGTAATGAAAATGCTAACGAAGAAGGAAGGCAGAAATTCCATGTTATCAAGTTATTGAAGCACCCAAATTACGACAACAGAACTCTAAAGAATGATATTCTGCTGATGGAAGTAATGACAAATACTTTGGGGGTTTTTTTTTTTAAAATGTATATGAAATTTTGATTTCCGTATATTGTGTATATTTTATCCCTTCTCGTCATTTAGAAGGGAAATTTAGACTAAGTTATAGTATTTTATTTTAATAACAAGAACCTGTAAGGAAGAATTTGACCCTAAAAATTCAGGTATGGCTATATAGCTGCTGTTACTCTGAATAAATCCATGCCTTTCTTGTAGAAAACTGCCCTAACATTGTGAAAAATCTGTCAAATGGTGTTATATGCAAATTGTGGGGGGTGTCAAAGTACTTTGAGCTCTCCACCCACACCCCATCTTCTGTGTCCACCGCCTGGTTCATAAGTTTGATTGACAGGTCATATAGTAAAGAGAATCCCAGCACTCAAATTGAAGACAAGAGGGGAATTATGCAAAAGTGAATTTATTGACTAATACACTGCAAAAGGAACCTAACCAGAGCAACAGCACCAACGTTTCGGCATAGAGCCGCCTGCAGTGGAGATCCGGGACTGGCATCAGTGGCAGGGAGAGAGGCTGCAGGCGTCCTCTCACCTCACATTGTGATCCTGTCACCCCTTCACCCATGAGCATACTCTGCAAAAACGTGTGGAACCTTACCATTATTTGCAAACCTCCGGTTGTCCTCCGAGACCCGTATTTCCTTACTCTGACCAGTGATGCAACGACCTTGAGAAAGGCTCTATGCCGAAACGTTGGTGCTGTTGCTCTGGTTAGGTTCCTTTTGCAGTGTATTAGTCAATAAATTCACTTTTGCATAATTCCCCTCTTGTCTTCAATTTGAGTGCTGGGATTCTCTTTACTATATGATTCTTGATCCCCTAAGCACATTTAGCGTATGTGGTGAAGCCTGTAATTTCTATATATTTTGATTGACAGGTCAGTCCATCCTCTATCATCTCCCACACCCCACCTTAGTCTCACGCAAGCGACGTCAGTGCCTGTGGTAAGTGTCAGTATGTGAGATCTCGACCAGAACCCTCTCTGCAACGCAGGGCATTATTCCGAAAGTAAAGGTATGGATTTACTCAGGATAACATTGCCGATGCAGCCATATATTTAGTTATAGTAGAAATTCCTCCAGATTCCCTTTAATGCAGTTTTTCAAAATCAGAACAAAGTGGATGGGGTGGTGTGAATGCCATAATTGTATTACAGGTGAAACGCGTTAAACATATGCATTTTACATGTAAAATACACTGCTGTATACTGTATTGCAAAATCAAGCTCACTGCCATGCAGTCCTTAAAGATTGAGGCTGCACAACTTCTTCTTGTCCAAAATACACTTTGTCAGACTGAATCAATACCAAATTCACAATATAAAACTTAACCAAGCATTACTGTTTAGGAGAAATTCCACAGTTTCAGAAAAGATATCTCCTTAACAGTGAATGTCTGCTAAATCTCAGATTGAAGGACACTGAGTGCCAGTGAAGGAATTCAGACCAAACAGAAAATATCTGGTATAAACCCTTCTCAGTGCGAGCAGGTGCACAAGTAAAGTGCTTTATTTTTTACAAGCCTTTTATAGATCAGTAATGGGTTAATCACTTAGTAAAGTTCCTAAGTATGCCATTGGCTATATTAAAGCATATGCAGAAAGCCTGTAATATATATCCATTTTTTGGAATTTCTCCCTCTCCGCCCCTTCCATTGCTCGCAAGGCAGTTGTCACGTAGCTACGGGGTGCCTTATCTTTAATCCACCATAGCTCGAGGGGCCCTTGTCTCATGACATCAACTGCTGACCTTGGTATACACATACTTGCTTTCCTGATACGCAGCAATAATCAGAAAACACGCTCTCTCTTCTTACTCATAGAAAAAAGAAGATTTAATTATAGAAAAGCATAAGGAAAAAAATATATATATTCTCACAGTAAAAAAGCATGTAGAAAAATATATTGTATACTCACATTGCCATCATATATTGACAATATTTGCCATGAATGTGTGATAAGTGCAGCTTCCATTTCTAGAACTTCACTTATTAAAGACTGTTAAAGGGAACCTGTCACCAGTTTTTTCAGAATTGAACCAAAAGTATCACCTTCTGCACCTCCTGGGCTGCATTCTATGAAGGTGCACCTTGTATCCTAACTCCCCTTGCAGACCCCAGAAATAACTTTATAAAATCTGCCGCCATGTATTTAAATAACTGTTCTGGTTGGATGGGTGTCCTTTTTTTTGGCTTCTGTCCATTCTTCTGTCGTTGTTTGCTGACCTTCTTTCATGATTGACGTGGGTGACGCCTCCTTCATCATCCAAGTTGCTGTGCTCTAGCTCCTGGGCAGAGTCATTCCTGGCTCGCGCTGGCGCAGTTCGTTCTGCCCCATCGCGGGCAGAGCTGAAAACATAGGTGCGCTTGCGCAAGTCAGTGAGGTCTTTGCGCATGCACGAAAATTAGGTCGGGTATGAGGATGACGCAGGTGATGTCATCCACATTGTCGGCCATAATCTCGCGCTTTCGCAAAGACATCCAATAATAATGCCTGGGAATACCAGCCCCTAGCTATCCTCTTGATCTTGGCTGAGTATCCAAATTAGGGGCCCTCACAACATTTATTTTTATTATTATACCACATGGTGTCAATAGTATTTTTATACAGAGTCAAGATGAAGCACACAGATGGGGGCTGCAGCCTGTAGCTGTCTGCTTTATCGGCTCTGGGTATCAAAATACGGGGGGACCAGATGCCATTTTTTCCAATTATTTATTTATTTTCAAACTCCACTCCAGGGACCCCAGACATCTAGTGTGAGGGCAACTAATCACAGTGATGGGCAGGCGAAGCAGGACTGCAACCAATCACAGACACTGTTACAGAGGGTGGGTGGGGGAAGCAGTGCATATTCATGAACTTTAATTAGCGGATCCGGAAGTAGTGTGACAGCCGCTGTGAAACTCAGTAAGTATTATTCTCCTACTTTAATGACCACATGTCATTTTTTTTTTCACAGCACCTCTCTATCACAGGAATGCTTATAGCAAAGATGGCTACAGCATAACCGTGATTGGCAAGCATGTTTAGTGGCTGAAACTCAGGCATCAAATATGCAGGGGAGGGGACTTGATATTCATGAGGCGAAGAGCAAAATACTCGATGAGTAAGGCTGGGGCCACACGGGGATTACTGTGATCCCCTCGCATGACACTTGGCTCACGTTGGTAGCACAGCAGAACCGAGTGTCATGCATGTGTCCTTGCGACTAAGGTCCAACTCTGGGAGCGGATCTCAGCTGCAGGGGGCCGGCCGGCACTGAGGAGGGACGGGCCGGCACGGAGGAGTGGAGGGAGGGATTACTCTCCCGCTCTCCTCCGTAGCCGGCTATTGCGATACTCGCACTACACTCGCGGTACACCGGTGTACCGCGAGTGCAGTGCGATTTTTCTCTCGCCCCCATAGACTTGAATGGGTGCGAGAGACAAGAGTCTCGCATTACAGTCGCAGCATGCTGCAATTGTTTTCTTGGTCCGATTAGGGCTGAGAAAATAATCGCTCATGGGTGCTGACACACAGGCTAATATTGGTCCGAGTGGAATGCGATGTTTTATCGCACTCCACTCGCACCGTTTTTCTCGCCGTGTGGCTTAGGCCTTACAGATATCGCGACTACCTTAATATTCATGCAAGTAACGAAAATTGCCAAGAATATTCACTCATCACTACTAATCTTTATTGCAGTTGAACAATACAGCAACCTTTGGAGAATTTGTCCAAAATATTTCTTTACCAGAGACCTTTGAAGATATTGAAGAAGGGACAGTTTGTGAGACAGCCGGATGGGGATGGACAGGAAAAAAATTTGCCAACTGTCTCATGGAAGTAAATGTCACAATTCTGAACAGAAAATTATGTCAGAGACACTTGAAAAATGCAGTGACCATTACAATGAACATGACGTGCACCAACGTGGGGCCTGAAGGACAGGACACCTGTATTGTAAGTTTGGAAATATGTTTTTTTTGTTATTTTGTTTGTTTGTTTTTATAATTGAGAGATTTGAACATTGAAGAAAACTTTCTGAAGTTTCATATAAGAACCAAACAACAATCAACTTTTTCCGTGTATTTGTTTTTTTATGTGACTGTATGATCAGACAGCACATGCTGTGTTAATTTCATAGTCATATATTACAGAAAATCTGCATTACACCGCAAAAAAGCATAAAAAAACCTTCAAATTCTGCATGAAAATAACTGAAAATGATGTAGATTTTTTTTTACATTGTGTTACTTATACTGAATTATTTTCAAGGGCTACATTGACAATTGGTGACTAACACCCTATTAAAGGAAATCTGTCCCCATGACTTTGCCATGTAATCTGAAAGCAGCATAATGGAGGGGCAGAGATCCTGATTCCAGTGATGTGCCAAGTGTTGGACCAAAGGGATAACTGTTACTTTAATAAAATCATAGTTTTATCAGCAGGAAATTATAGGACTAGTAAATCTGCTGCCAGATAGTCCTCCAAATTCATGAGCACTGTATAACCATGCGCCCCCAACACTGATTGCCTGTTTTATGTCTATGCACAGTGTACACAGAAAGCTGACAATCAGTGCTGTGGGTGGGGTTATAAAGAGCTGAGCAATCAGAGAAGTGGTAGATATGCAGCTCATAAAACAGTGCCCAATCAAGTCTGCAATATCTATCCCCGAAAGTGATACATTGATGGAGTCAGGGCCTATGCCCCTATACTATTGTTTTCTCCAATGGGGTAGCAAAAATCAGATTCCCTTTGCCAAATATGTTACTAATACTAGAAGGTGGCCCAATTCTAACGCATCGGGTATTCTAGAATTTATTGTGTAGTTAATGTATGATTTTTGTTACATATATATGTTGTTGTGTGTAGTTACCAAGTGTTTGTGTAGGGCGCTGTACATATTCTGGGTATTGTCTGGGTGTGGGGTGTGTGAGAGCGGTGTTGTTTGTGTGTTGCATTGTGTGTGTTGCGTTGTTTGTAGAGCGCATGTCTGCAGTGTTGTGTGTGTGTGATGCTGTGTGTGTTGCGCGGTTTGTGTGGGTGTGTGTGTGTGTCTTGGTGGGAGGTATGTTTTGTGCAGTGTGTGTGTGTGTTGGAGGAGTAGTCCTGGGGGGAGAGAAGTATAATAGGAGAAGAAGTCCTGGGGGGAGAGGAGTATAATAGGAGGAGTAGTCCTGGGGGAGGGGAGTATAATAGGAGGAGTAGTCCTGGGGGGAGAGGAGTATAATAGGAGGAGTAGTCCTGGGGGCAGAGGAGTATAATAGGAGGAGTAGTCCTGGGGGAAGAGGAGTATAATAGGAGGAGTAGTCCTGGGGAGAGGAGTATAATAGGAGGAGTAGTCCTGGGGGGAGAGGAGTATAATAGGAGGAGTAGTCCTGGGGGAGAGGAGTATAATAGGAGGAGTAGTCCTGGGGGGAGAGGAGTATAATAGGAGAAGTAGTCCTGCGGGGTTGAGGAGTATAATAGGAGGAGTAGTCCTGGGGGGAGAGAAGGATAATAGGAGGAGTAGTCCTGTTGGGAGAGGAGGATAATAGGAGGAGTAGTCCTGGGGGAATAGAAGTCTAATAGTAGGAGTAGTCCTGGGGAGGAGGAGTCTAATAGGAGGAGTAGTCATGGGGGGAGGAGTATAATAGGTGGAGTAGTCCTGGGGGCGAGGTGTCTAATAGGTGGAGTAGTCCTGGGGGATGTGTCTAATAGGTGGAGTAGTCCTGGGGGGAGGTGTCTAATAGGTGGAGTAGTCCTTGAGGGGAGGTGTCTAATAGGTGGAGTAGTCCTGGGGGGAGGTGTCTAATAGGTGGAGTAGTCCTGGAGGGAGGTGTATAGGTGCCCAATGTATGTGTGGGGGGTGTGGCCGAGCGGGCAAAGTGTGTGGGGGTGTGGCTGAGTGGGAGAAGTGTGAGGGGGCATGGCCGAGCGGGCACAGTGTGCGGGAGGCGTGGCCGAGTGGGCAAAGTGTGTGGGGGGCGTGGCTGAGCGGGCACAGTGTGTGGGAGGTGTGGCCGAGCGGGCACAGTGTGTGGGGGGCATGGCCGAGCGGGCACAGTATGTGGGGGGCGTGACCGAGCAGACACAGTGTGTGGGGGCGTGGCCGAGCGGACACAGTGTGTGGGGGACGTGGCCAAGCGGGCCCTGTGTGGGGGGTGTGGCCGAGCGGGCCCAGTGTGGGGGGGCATGGCACGCAGGCACAGTGTGTGGGTGGCGTAGCCGAGCGGGCACTGTGTGTGGGGGGCGTGGCCGAGAGGGCACAGTGTGGGAGGGCGTGGCTCAGCGGCCAATGCATGTGGGGGGCGTGGCTGGGCCGAGCGGCCAATGCGTGTGGGGGCGTGGCCGGGCCAAGCCGAGCGGCCAATGCGTGCGGGGGGCGGGGCCGGCCCGAGCCGAGCGGCCAATGCGACGGTTGTCACTGTAATGACTCATTTTGGAGCAAGACAGACAGACAGAATAAAGCAATTATATATATAGATAATAATGCAATTGGAACCTGTCACTCGTGTGTCATGGGTGACAGACAGTCATGTGGTTTCTCGCAGTAGAAGGTCACAACGTTTGGATGCACGGAATGCTCCCTGTCTTTCTATTGTTCCTGCTGTTAGTATTCATTGTAATAGGTAGCATTCCTGCTGGATTTTCATTTCTCCTCCTTTTGGGACCAGCAGGAGCTCTCCTTCCACCCAGCTGCTGATTATCAGTATTCGCTTGGTGCTCAAATACTCCCATCTTCCCTGGAATGGTGCTAGTGATATTATTCATTTTAGCTCTGGTTGCAAGCAGGTGGCTTGTACTCATCTGTAGTATCATTGCTGAAACTTTGCTGAACTACTAGCAGAGTCATTTGTGGATAAGTAGTTCAGGCATTTTCCCGTGTGTCGTCCTTGTGTCTTCTTTAGTGTTTCGTGGCGTTGATGAAGAGCTCATCCTACCTGTTCCTTATTTAGGGCCCAACACTAGGGACACCTAGGGTCAAGTATCCAGCTAGGTGCGGATCCTATCTAGTGTGGTGAAGGATCCCAGGGACCAGAAGTAGGTTTGGTCAGGGGTCGCCATCTCCCCTTCCCTAGAAGCAGGGGTCCCCCTTCCCTTACCTTTTTGCTACTCACTTGGTATTTCCCCATGCCTAGAGTGACAGAACCTTATTTTTATTTTAAGCCAAGTTATTGTACAGTACCAGGCGTAAAAGTGAGAATTCGCAGAATGCAAAAATTGGGGTCTAAATACAAAATAGGCAACAGGTCCCACCTATTATCATGAATACTTATAAGCAACCACACTACAACATTCAGAACACAGCCCCACTCGCGCTGCTGCACAGGACAGCCATCAAACATCCAGTTTTACAAAACCACATGCTTTTTGCACTCTAGTTCTCCAGACTGTTCCAGCAAAATAGGTATTGTTGACAAGATGTGACCACAACCTCTGCCCCCTTAAGATTACGGCCAAGAATGAATGTAAAGAAATGCCCTGAAGACAGCAGAATTGTGATTTAGTGATAATTTTACTACCGTAATTTTTCTTTTGCAGGGTGATTCAGGCGGCCCCTTGATATGTAATGGCGTCTTCAGAGGAATCGTTTCTTTTGGAACAAATCCTTGTGGAATGAAGAACGGAGCAGCCGTGTACACTCGACTAACTGCGGAATATGTAAAGTGGATAAAGAGTAAAACAGAACAACAGCGCTAAATTCCTCCTTTACTTGTTATTTTTGTCCATTTTATTTCATCATAATCCTAGAATCAAATATTAGTAATATTCCGGGATCCATTAGGTCACCTTTAACCTAGACCTTCCGTACCAGAATGCTGGGACTACGTGTTACGCAGCCAAAACTTGTCTGCGACTTTTGTCGAACAACTATTTTAAAGCGATCATTTTGCTGTAAAAGAAAAAATAAAAGGGCCAAATCACAAATGCCACACACAAGTCTGCAATTGCAGTGTACAATCTATACTTTACTGTATTTTGAATTTTTTTAATCTATCATATGAGCCCAGAGATATGGACCTATTTCTTTTTTTTTTTCATTTTTAAAAGTATTTCCGAAAATCATATGTGCTAGGGACACATTGAAAATGCCAGATGTGAATATATAAAAAGCGTGGAAGGGAATAGGATCCGGCACAAATTCCTTGTTTAAGATAAAATCATCACATTCTTTATTCCAAAAGTTTAAAAATCGCATGAAGACCGAAAAACAGTATTATAACATGGAGATGCTTAACGCATTTCGGACTACAGGTATAAAAACAAAGAGTCCTTAATCATAATCATCTCTTATGATTAAGGACTATTTTGTTTTTATACCTGTAGTCTGAAACGCGTTAAGCATCTCCATGTTATAATACTGTTTTTCGGTCTTCATGCGATTTTAAAACTTTTGGAATAAAGAATGTGATGATTTTATCTTAAACAAGGAATTTGTGCCGGATCCTATTCCCTTCCACGTTATTTATCTGCAGCTGGTTGGAACTTACCAGCGGATGCCGAGCACCCAGGATATCCAGCAGTCCGGGCAGCAGGTGAGCTGAAAAACCCTCTTTTTTTTCTCTACAGATGTGAATATACCCTTAATTTCCTACACATCTGTAATCTTAAAAAAATAAAATGTTTACTATATTTACCTGTAAGGTTTCATGTGCCTGTTCATAATATAGCGATGATGTTCATAAGGTGCATGTGGTCTAAGGGGTACTTCTCACATAGCGAGATCGCTAGCGAGATCGCTGCTGAGTCACGGTTTTTGTGACGCACCAGTGACCTCATTAGCGATCTCGCTGTGTGTGACACTAAGCAGAAACCTGGCCCCTGCTGTGAAATAACTGCTCGTTACACACAGTGCTGCTTCATTTTTTGCTCGCTGCTCTCCCGCTGTGAAGCACACATCGCTGTGTTTGACAGCGAGAGAGCAACGATCTGAATGTGCTGGGAGCAGGGAGCCGGCGTCTGGAAGCTGCGGACGCTGGTAACCAAGGTACACATTGGGTAACTAAGCTAAATGCTTTGCTTAGTTACCCGATATTTACCTTGGTTACCAGCGTATGCCGCTCTCAGGCTGCCAGTGCTGGCTCCCTGCAGACGTAGCCAGAGTACACATCGGGTAACTATGCTTTGCTTAGTAACCCGATGTGTACCCTGGCTACGAGTGCAGGGAGCCAGCACTAAGCGGTGTGCGCTGGTAACCAGAGTAAATATCGGGTAACCAAGAAAAGCATTTTGCTTAGTTACCCGATATTTACCATGGTTACCAAGCGCAGCATCGTTTCCACGAGTCGCTGATGGCTGGTGGCTGGTCACTGGTTGCTGGTGAGATCTGCCTGATTGACAGCTCACCAGCGACCATGTAGCGATGCACCAGCGATCCTGACCAGGTCATATCGTGGTCGGAATCACTGGTACGTCATTTAGTGAGATGGTACCCTAATGATACTGCTGTGTGCCTCTGATTTCATATACAAATAGCCTCTTCAGTGAAAGAGAATACTACTATCCCTGTATAGATATCAAGGGATTAATAGCAGTGATATGACATCAAGGGGTTAAGGTTTGGTGTAGGGAGGATAAATGCAAAAGTCTCAGTATGCTATGGCGGGTTAATGCAGGCAGGTATATTAGACTGCAGGTATAGCAGGGGGTTAATGCAGGGGAATACTTAGCCCAGTCTGCTCGTTGTCAGTGGATGATTTTTGTGGCCAGGGCCACCATCAGGGCATGACAACCATGACTGGGGTATGAGTCCCGGTGAAGAGGATAGCCCAGCTGGGCCTAGGGTTAATAATTAGCTTTATTAAGCCCCGGGCACCTTTTTTCATCTGTCTCCAGTCACAGCCAAAGAAGAGGGGTCTGGCCATGTCGTTTTGGCCACTATACATGGCTGATTTGCATGCGAAGGGACAGCGCATGCAAATTAGCCATGTGCTGGAGGTAGGAGGGTCAATGGAGCAGAGCAGCACACCAACGCGTCATTCTGCAGCCCACCGTGCAGCACAGTGATAAGGTCATCACTCTGCGACCTCATCACACTGCTGCAGGTAATAGTGCCGTGGAGGTGGCGAGAATGAAGAATGAAGCTGTTTGTAGTCTCTGCTGCAATGTCGTTGTCAATCTTAACATATCCGCCTATCTAAAATTGTCTTTTTTCAAGTCTGACTGCTCAGACTCTGGAATGGTTTCACCCTCACAGTCCATAAGCCGAACCCACAACATTATCATGTATACACACCCTACTCTGCCATATTTTTTTTTCCTCCCCCGCAGCTTGCTTCCACAGGTTTTTGAGAATGTCTGGTGGGATGAGACTACCCGATGTCACAATTAGTAGTTTGGCCTTATCCCATGGTTTCTTTGAGCACCTCCTTCTTTTTGGCGTATGCTCAATCGTGGAATGGCATTCTTTCAGTAGAGGCACAACTTATATCAGACTCTTCTTCTGTAATCTTGATTGAAGTATGGATCATTGATGAGGATCTTCCATGGATAGATACGTAGGTCTTTAATAAGCAGGTCAGAATTTCTTAAGTAGGGAGTGATGTCACCGCACCTAATGACTGCGGGAAAGAACACCATCTAACTCTAACCAACATTAAATCCATCCCTAACTAACTTTACCAATGCTAGGGTTGAAGTGGAAAATACCTTAGAAAATGAGAGGACCTGTCCTTATGGCACTTTATCCCCATTCACACAAAAATAAGTCTTCACCTCTCCCTCAAACAAGACACCTAAACCAATGTAAAAATAGCAATATTTACAATGCTGTGTTTCAGGACTTAGCCATGTCCTGAAGACATATATAAAACAGGGAAAAATAAACAATGTACATAAATCACAAGGTGTCAGGCCTTTTCGTGTTAAGTCCGGAACCTTCTTCAGCGGTTAGTTTAATGTATTTGGTTGCCAAGTCTTTTGTATCTGGTTGGCTCTCTTGTATCTGGTCGGCAAGTCTCTTTACCCTCTGGTAACGTCCGAGGTACATAACAATAACCAGAATCATAAGAACTATCACCGGATGGATAATGAAATTAAAAAATGAGGTAGCTTTCGGGTTGTAGCCAAACAAACTTTCCCACCAGGTGTCTTTATCTAAAGTGCTGGCAATCCCCTTAATCTTGGTTTTGTCATGCTCGAGTTGGATAGTGGCTCAATTCTCAGCCTCTTGAAAATGTGTGAGTATCTTGCCTTCTCCACTGAAATCTGAAAAGAGATGCTTGAACTCGGAACCAAAACCAAGAGAAATCTTCTATAATCTCATAGGAGTGTCATGGCAGATATCGAATTTCTTCTCTGGTGTTATTGTTATTCTTCCCTGTTTTTCTGCGACATTTAGACCTAAAACGGGATTAAGGGTACAATATGCTCCGGGAAGAGTTTTCCCCTTTTCGTACAATTAGTTCCATATATTGTATATCATATTTTGCCCTTGGTACTATTTTAGGCTAGAGGAGGGTATTGGGTTAGTCTTCATCTTGCAGCACCACTTGGAGTACCAACAATGGTGTCTAAGCATCCCGATACTGACTACCTTGGCAGACGATGGCATCCTCTTTCTTCCAAAATCCCTCTCTATCAAACAGATAAGGATGGCCTTCCTCATACAGTGAGGAAAATAAGTATTTGATACGCTGACGATTTTGCAAGTTTTCCCACCTACAAAGAATGGAGAGGCCTGTAATTTTTATCATAGGTACACTTCAGCTGTAAGCAGACGGATTATAAAAAATTCACAATATCCCATGGTATGATTTTTAAATAATTAATTCGCATTTTATTGCATAAAATAAATATTTGATACAATAGAAAAACAGAACTTAATATTTGATACAGAAACCTTTTTTTGCAATTACCGAGGTTAAATGTTACCTGTAGTTTGCACGCACTTCAGCAGGGATTTTGGCCCACTCCTCCATAAAGATCTCCAGATATTTCAGGTTTCAAGATTGCCACTGGGGAACATTGAGTTTCAGATCCCTCCAAAGATTTTCTATTGGGTTCAGATATGGAGACTGATAAATCCACTCCAGGATCTTGAAATGCTTCTTATGAATCCACTCCTTAGTTGCCCTGGCTGTGTGTTTTGGGTCATTGTCATGCTGGAAGACCCAGCCATGACCCATCTTCAATGTTCTTATTGAGGGAACGAGATTGTTAACCTAAATCTGAATATACATTACCCCATCCATCGACCCTTCAATATGGTGCAGTCGTCCTGTTCCTTTTGAACTGCCAAAGTTTGATGTTTCCACCTCCATCCTTCACAGTTGGGATGGTGTTTTTGAAGTTGTACTGATACTTCTTTCTCCAAACACGGCGAGTCTAGATGATACCATAAAGTACTATATTAGTTTTGTCTGATCACCTGCCTCATCTGGATCATCCAGATGGTCATTGTTGAACTGCTAACGGGCTTGGACATGTGATTGTGTGAGCAGAGGGACCTTGCGTGCTCTCCGGAATTTTAATCTATGATGGTGTAGTGTGTTACTAACTGTAATATTTGAGACTGTGGTCCCAGCTCTGTTCAGGTCATTGACCAAGTCATCCCATGTAGTACTGGAATGATTCCTGACCATTATCAGAATCATCCTTACCCCACAAAGTGATATCTTACATGGAGACCCAGACTGAAAAAGATTGAAGGTCATGTTGTGTTTCTTCCATTTTCTAATAATTGCGCCAACAGTTGTTACCTTCTCACCAGACTGCTTGCCTATTGTTCTGTAGCCAATCCCAGCTTGTGCATGTCTACAATTTTGAACAAGGATGGCAGCTTACTACAGGATTGGGCAAGGATGGGCACATTTACATTATTACAGGATGGGAACAAGGATGTGGCACATTACTTCTAGAAGGGGAACAGGATGGGGGACATTACTACAAGATGGGGAAATACCATGGGAAAATTACTTGTCAGTGTTCCGGGATTTCAGTTTGCTTTTGAAGGATCTTGCCCTTTGTTAACATGGAGTTTTCTGTTCTGTTGCCCTGCTTCCTGTTCATCTGTTTAAAAGCCCGCCCC
Organism: Anomaloglossus baeobatrachus; assembly: GCF_048569485.1. NCBI lineage: Eukaryota > Metazoa > Chordata > Amphibia > Anura > Aromobatidae > Anomaloglossus > Anomaloglossus baeobatrachus. The sequence goes on along the minus strand of NC_134353.1, from coordinate 881,851,627 downwards.
TAAGCTTAGTCTAGTTGCTTGAGTATACTGCTTCCTGTCTACTCCTGCCCTGCTGCTCTTGGTTCCTGATTGTATTTGGATCCGGTTGAAAATATCCGACACCGGCTCTGGACTCCACCTGGTCTCATCAAGCTTTGCCCTCACTGGTCCCGGACTCCGTCTGCAGTCACTGGTCGGCGCTTCTGCCCGGTTCATATCCGCACTAGAACTCACATTCCACATCACGTACGGACATTTTTTGGACTGTGACCTGTTGCCCTTTCTTGTCCCGGCTGCTGCGCATTTAGGCCTTCTGGGGTGATCGCCAGACAGCCCCTGTATAGGGGTTCGCTCCTGGTGGCCTCCCTGGGGGAGTCCGGTGCGCGGTCCCGGGAGTTCCCCTTGCTCTAAACTTGGCAGGTATATACCGTGTTTATGTTCTTTCCTGTGTATATATTTATTGGTTGCACATTATAAAACTTGTTTGCACCAAGACCCCGTCTCTGGTTGTCATTGCCCTAACGCTATCGAAATCCTCAGTTCATACAATAGTATTACATTACTACTATATGGTGCCCAATGTAAAACGATATTAAAAGAAGGGAATAAAATGTAAAAAAAAATTCAAAATAAAGCATTATTTTTTTGTACCATTAAAAATGCTTTTTAATATATCAACTAAGATAAACAAAAAAGTGCAAGTTTGTTATCGTTACATCTGTAATGATTCAATCTATAAAACTGTACCATAAGACTGCTTTCACACATCCGGTTTTTGCAGTACGGCTCAATCCGGCTCAAAAACCTATGCAACGGATGCGGCGAAACGGATCTGTTGCATAAGCTTTTCCATGCGGCCCGTCCGTTTTTTGACGGATGCAGCTTGATACTGAGCATGCGCAGTGCAAAAAACCACATGCGGCGGCCGGATGCAGTTTTTGCCGCAGGACGCCGCATCCGGCGTCCATAGGTTTGCATTGTCAATCGTGCAATGCGTTTTTTTCGCCGCACAAAAAAACGTGCCAGGCAACATTCCATCTGGCCGTCGCATGGGCTAAATATGCCACATCCGGCAAAAACCGGACGCAACGCAAGACCATGTGGCATAATACGGCGCTAATGCAAGTCTATGCGGAAAAAACGCAACTGGCGGCAAAAAAAAACGCTTGCGTTTTTTCTGCAATGCGCCATATTGTGCTGCTCAGCAAAAAACGGATGTGTGAAAGCAGCCTAACCCATACGATGAATGCCATGTAAAAAAAAAAAATGTAAAAAATAGCAAAGAATGTTTTAAAAAAGGTGATCCAAAGGTGTATAGAGCTGGGTGGAGCTCCTGTCACGGGTTACAGACAGTCCTGTGGTGTCCGGCAATAAGAAGTCAAAGCGTTTAGCTGCATAAAATGTTCCCTGACTTTCAATTATTCCTGCTGTCAGTATTCAGTGTACAAGGTATCTCTTCTGATGGGATTATTGCTGCTCTTTACTGAACTTCTTAACTGTGTCATCTAGAAATAAGTTTGTTGTTTTCCCTTGCTTGTTATCCCTGTGTGTCCTTTGGTGCCTAGTGGGGTTGAGAAGAGCTTATCTCACCCACTTTCTACCTAGGTCCAGATCAGGGTCAGCCTAGGGTCAGCTATCCTGCTCGGCGCATAGGTGCGGAACCTATCTGAGGCCAAAAACACACTTTCGCATAAAAAACGTACGTGTGACACGGTCCGTTTTTCGGGTCCATGTTCCGTTTTTTTTTGGGTGTTTCTCCAGTACGTATGACATCCGTGTGATGGCGTATGCTATCCGTGTGTGCGTGTGGAATGTCCGTGTGTGCGTGTGGAATGTCGGTGTATGTGTACATGAAATGTCCATGTGAAATGTCCGTGTGTGTGGTAAAATGTCGTTTGATACATACCCGCTGACAGCAGACAGAGTTGCATGATGAGAATGAACTCGGGTGAACTTCACCCGACTTCATCCTCATACCGCGGCTCTGTCTGTGTCGCGTACTGATTAGCGGTCACCCGTGAAGGACTCACCAGTGACCGTTAATCCCCTGAGTGACTGAAGTGAGCAGCACGCTTAGCGCTGCCGTCACTCAGGTTTCCCACAGCTAGCTGGATCCTCCACCCGAGACCGCAACTCACCTGTGACTTCATCGCTGTCACTCGGGTGACTTGCTGTCACAGTTGAAGGATCAAGCGGTGGCCGCGAGTAACCTGAGTGACAGCTCAGCTGATCGCGCTACTCACCTCAGTTGCTGCGTGGAGGTGATAGGAGCGGAGGTGTTCTTCTGCAGCTCCTGTCACCTTCATGTAGCAGAGCTGGAAGCGACACTGGACCTCCGTGGATTACACCGGACATGGATGGGTATTTGGGGCATAATAAATTGGTGAACGAGGGAATTTGTTATTGGTTTTTATTTCAAATAAAGGATTTTTTAACTGTGTGTGTTTATTTACTTTAACTTGCAGGTTAATCATTAGGGGTGTCTCATAGACGCCTGCAATGATTAATCTTTGACTTATTGACAGCTATGGGCTGCCAATAACTCCTTATTACCCCGATTGCCAACGCACCAGGGAAAATTGGGAAGAGCCGGGTAGAGTCCCAAAACTGTCGCATCTATTGTATGGGGCAATTCCGGGCAGCTGCTGGCTGATATTGTTAGGCTGGGGTGCTCCCCATAACGTGGGGCTCCCCATCCTGTGAATACCAGCCTTCAGCCGTATGGCTTTATCTTGGCTGGTATCAAAATTGGGGGGGACCGCTCGCCGTTTTTTTAAATTAATTATTTATTTATTTCACTGCACAGTATATACCCGCCCACTGGCGGCTGTGATTGGGTGCAGTGAGACAGTTGTCACTCAACGTGGGGGCGTGCGTAAATGCAACCAATCATAGGTGCCTGTGGGCGGGGGAAGCAGGGAATATGAGATTGATTAATGAGCGGCCGGCATTTTCAAATGAATTGAAGCCACATATTTTCGGCACAGCTGTTCCTCGCCACGCTGGTGATTGGGGATTGGTAAGTATGAGCCGGGGGAAGAAAAAGACCGAGCGCCAAAGTAAGTATGACTGAGAACAGCAGAAAAAAAGGTAAGTAGACTGACTTTAATAAAAAAAAAATAGATCGCTCGTTTAAAAAAGCACACGGACGAAACGTGCTAAACACGGACATGCTCCGTGTGCCGTCCGTGCAGGCATGGACCCATTGACTTTAGCGGGTCCGTGCCTGCATGCTGACCGCCAAAAACGGACATGTTGTCCGTGCGGGAAAACGCACACACGTACTTATCACTTGGACACACGTTCCGTGTGATTTTACGCGTGTGTGCCATCACCCATAGAATAACATGGGTCTCCGTGTCTCCGGTACTTGCAAAAACGTACCAAACACGTACCGGAGGCACGGATGTTTGTTGCGGGCCTAAGGTGGTGAGGGAACCCAGAACTCAGCGGTAGGCTTGGTCAGGGGTCACCATCTCCACCTTCCCTAGACACACTGTTTCCCCTTCCCTTTTGCGATTTGCATGGTACTTCCCCGTACCTAGCATGACAGCTCCACAGTATGTGGTTTCCAGCCGCCACTACTTTACCAGGCGGGTCATCCCTGCCGTGCATGAACATGTTGCGGACAAAATCTGCTGTGCACTGTGCAATGCCATTAGTGATGTGGTCTACATAACGACCAATATGTGGACCAGTGAGCATGGGATGGAACATTCTACGTATCTCCCTAACTGCCCACAGGGTAAATGTAGTGGTGGCTGGGTCTGAGGTGGAAAGTGTTTTGGCCCATATCCAACCACCACCGAGGATTGTTAGACTTACTTTGTTTGCCGCTGAACCTTAAGCACGGCACCGTGGGGTTGTGCGATAAAGGGCAAAATGTCATAGTGTAACATACATCACGTTAGTAGGTGCAGGCACTATTAGGCCCAGACGTAGATGCCAAGCGGTGGTGCGGATTTTCTGTGGTGTTGTGCAGTTAGGAGTGTCACAGAGCTCCTACCTGGTTCCTGGCACGCCAAACCCGTTCCCAGGGTACATCTGTATGAGAAAAGTAGGTAGCAATAAGGCAGACCGCACCTTGGTATGAACAGCTCAAACTCTTTACTGGTGGCAAACACTGATGGTTCACAACTTCTGGAGCATTTAGCTGTGACACTGGATCTCCATACAGGATTTGGTTGGTTGTCAATGTGACGCCCCTGGCCTAATCAGGGCGTCACAAGGTACTGCACTACTTCCTCTTATGGTGCAGAACTCAACCCCCCATGGTTCTGAGATCCTAACTTTCGGTGTTGCTTCCATCAGCATCCAAATCCTAGCCACACCTCACACCACACCCTGTCAGGCACACCAGTGGGTTGCTAAGCTGGAATAGGGCCGCCCACCTAGGGGCCAGTCAGGCTGGTGGGAGGGACATAGTCAGACTAGCAGTAGTCCTCAAAGTGTTAGGAGCTGAGGGAGTTGTCGCTCCCTGTGTGACCGAGGCTAGGTCGCTGACGGTGGTCTGGGACCGGAGGAGTCGGAGTCGCAGGGTATTGGAGAAAGGTAACAGGCTTAGTTTTGGAGAACGGTCAGTACCGGAGTACCTAGCAACCGAACCGGTACCAAGCACAGCAGGGTACGGACCCTAGATCAGGGAGTAACTTCACACAACCTGATAATTAACCTGTGGAGGATAGCATCTTCATGAACTTTCCCCAAGAGCTCAGAGATCGAAGGCTTCAACACAACGAGGGGGATAGGGCTTTCCAGCTTATGTGGACCACTGAAATCCCAAGTGTCAGCCATCGAGAATGTGACGCCCTGGCCTATCAGGTCGTCACAGGGTGTTGCACAATTTTCCTTTCCGTGCAGCATCCATCTCTCCCTTGGTTCCAGGTGTCACCCAGTGATTTCCTAGGACCAGCATGCAGATCTCAGTCACACACACACCAGTGGGGAGGTCCAGGAGAGAAGGGGCCGCCCACCTGGAGTCAGGCAGACTGGATGGGAGGTGACTAGTCAGTCGTCGGCAGAGGAGTAAAGAGAGCAGAGGGCTCTCAAGTAGCTCTCAGTGAGGAGAGCAGGCTGGGGAGTTGGAGCTCCCAGACAGCGTGAGAGAGTAGCCTCAGAGAGTGAGGGGCTGTGGAAGTGGAGGCTCCCGGAGGGTTGGACTAGACCAACGCACACTAGTAATGTGGCGCCCTGGATAAGCCAGGGGCCACAGATAACAACACACACACACCCCCACCCCCAGCAGTTCACAGCAGACATCCCCAAAGTGACCTGCTTTCTTCCTCGGGCTCAGACAGACACACCAGGTGGGTGGAGTCAGGAGATGGAGACGCCCACCCAGGAATTTAGCTGGCCTGAGGCAGGAAACAAGCCCAGACAAGTTCAGGTGGAGGAAGAGAGAGGAGGTCTGCAGAGAGGCAGACATAGCCAGGGGCCTAGGTTGGAGCCTAGGGCGCTCGTACAGAAAGTCAGGCAGACGGTAGTGGCCGTCTGCAGGGAGCCGGGAAGACAGTTGGTGGAACCGTAGGTAGCCGGGGCTGGGCGGTGGCCCACCGGTACTGAATCGGGGAGCCAGCTGGAAACCGGAACGCAGGAGGAGTGTGCACGGAGGTGAAAGAAAGGACTTACGTTACAAAACTGGGTCAGGGGAGAAACAACAACCGCAGCCGTCTGTGGGACCCGTCCATCCAGCCGTGTGTTTTACTGAGAACTGTGTCATCATCATTACCGGCTGAGTGAGTACCACCGTGCCGTGCGGCACCGCGCTGCCCCCGCGACCCTGCACCTCACCAGGCCCCGTAACCCGCCTGCTACCCATCCACCTACCTCACCGGGCCCCGGGACAACCAACCCCTACCAACGGAGGGGAGAACTAACATCTAGCTGCTCCATACCATCACTCCCTGGATCCTCGTCCAGAGCAGCGGTGGTGTTCCAATCTCACCACAACCGTGGGTGGCGTCACGGACAATCTCCCTTACCAAATCCCCTTTTATTGTGGAGCCTGGGATCACAGACCGGGTCACGCCACCGTGATACCCACAGAAGTGACCCCGTGACCCGGATCTGAGTACCCCGGGCGTCACAGTAACATCACTGGGAACGGTCATCTGGACGTGCTCCCCCTCAGCGGCAGCGGTACTGCAGGACGTTTGGTTGAATCACTGCTTGTGTGTTCATTGACCTCACAAATCAGCACAGCCTCATCCAGAACCACGATAACCACTGTAAGTTTCTTTGCTCCCTGTCTCCCGGCCTACAGCCCACGGCTCCCCTTCTCCACCATCACCGGGCCCCGGGGCTCAACCCCCTACCCAAGGAGGGGTTAAACACCTTACTGCTATACCACCTCCACCGGGCTCCCCCACCAACAGCAGCAGTGGTACACCAACTTACCATGCACCGTGGGTGGCATCACGAACTTCTAACTCCCCTATACATACTCCCCTTTTCAAACTCGAGTGTCAGCACGAACCCCCGGGTCCGGAGACCCCTCGAGCCACCGCGGCTCCGGATCCGAGCGGCTCGGCCGCTGGCACCAGGGCGGCACAAGAGCACAGCTCCACTACTTAGCAGTAGGGAGCGGGACACCGACAACTTCAGGCCGAGGGGTCACTCAGAACTTTCTAAATACAGTGCAAGGACTACTACAGCAAAACCAAAGAGGACGGATCCCAGACGTGCTCCCCTAAAGCGGCAGCGATACCCAGAGACTTGGTATGCTTCTGTGTCAGAGTCTGCTTAATGGTTGCACCAACACGGCCTGAGTGAGTACGCTGCCCTCCCCTGTGTCCGGCCTGCACCACTCTCCCTAATCCTCCACCATCTAGAGTCCCAGGGCCTCCCTTACTCGTGGAGGGAACGTCATCTGGCTGCCCCGCTTCATCTCCTCCAAGTACTTCCATCGGCAGCGGCGGTACTCCCCGCGAACCACGGGTGGCGTCATGAACGCTTATCCCCTGTAAATACCCCCCTTTTACATTTGAGTGGACGCAGGACCACGGGTTCGGAGACACTCGAGCCACAGCAACCCCGGATCCAAGCAGTTCGACTGCTGCAGGGGTAGCACAGCAACTGGACTGGTACTCTGTAATGATAAATCTATATCTGTGGTTTGGCCTTGCTACGATGGGCTCTGAAAATACTGTCTGGCGAGGTACAGGACATTAGCCGCCCTTGTAACCTGCTCATCACCTTAAGTTCGACTTGTCACAACTGCCAAGTGTCAATGTGCCGCTCCCATGCCTGTAGCAGCCGGGTTGCTCGGATCCGGACCCCCTGTGTGGCTTGAGGGATCCTCCGGACTCGGGGGTCACGCGGACACGCCAAATGAAAAAGAGGGGACGTAGTTGTACGGGCTTGGCCGTATTCAGTTCGTGACGCCACCCACGGTGTGTGGTGAAGTGGGACACCACCGCTGCTGTTGTGGGACACCTGGGGGAGATGTAGTGGCAGCTGGATGTTAACCCCTCCGTGGGTAGGGATGGTTGCCCCGGGACCCAGTGTCTCTGTGCAGGGTTTGGCGATGGCAAGGGTTCGCGCGCCCGGACGTACCAGGGGATGTTTGGTTACTCACAATTAAATGAATCACACGAGTCTTTTTGTAAACCAAGGTGCTGGTGGCCGGCCGCCGCAGCTGGTTGTACTCTGGTCCCCCACCCGGGCTGGTGGTCGCCGTCTTTTCCCTCTGCACTGTGTTTACTTGTGTTGGACTTCCCGGTATGGAACACAGGAGTCCGCTCCCGGCTTGTTTTGTGCCTGAGGAGCCGTGCCCGTCTGACGCTGACCCGTGGGATCTACAGGCCCTGGCGGTGGCCCTATCCCTCTCTGTGGGTGGTTGTCTACTTTTCGGGACTTAGGTTGGGACAGGACCTATAATCCTGCCCTCAATTGGTTAATTAGCTAGGCCATTGGTTCTGGTCCTGGCTTCAGGGTCCAAGTACCCCCTCTGTGCACGGTTTCCGGGTCGGGTCTCTGGTGTCGGTACCGGCGGGCTCCAACCCTGTCCCGGTCCACCTCGGATCTCTGGCTGCCGTCTTCCCGTCGCCTGCCAACGGAGACCACCGTCTGCCACCTAGCCAAGATACCAAGGCTCCAACCCTGGCGCCGTTCAACTTGAGCTTCTCCTCCTGCTGGAGATACACCTAGCCCCCAGCTTCCACTACTCTCAACTTGAACTACAAACTTTTACTCCAACTTAGAACTGACTGATTTCCCGCCCCGGTCTGTCTAGACCCCTAGGTGGTTGTTTCCTAACCGCCTGGTCTCGCCCACTGGTGTGCAAGTCTTGCCCTGAGGGCGGTGACTAGGATTTCAGGTCGGCTGTATGGAACCCTGTAAGGAAGGTGTTATGCGGGGGCCTAGTGTGTGACTACCTGATTTTGCCAGGAGGTCACATCAGCTCTCCCTGGTTACCATAGTGACAAGGTTATAGAGGATATTGATCAGACATCCTCCAATACAGTCCCTTGCCAAGACATACCACCACCTGCCGGTCTCCAGTGGTATTACAGAGCAACAACTTACATTTAATTTGCCAATGATACCAGGCAATACATCAAATCATAAATGATTCTCTTTTGAATGCACAAACTTTTGTAATTGCCCCTTCTGGGTCATTGCAGTAGCAGCTCTGAGCCTAGCCATTTGACGCACATCCCTTGTGTGGTGCATGTGCTGAATTTGGTGATGCAGAGCTTCCTGAAAAATTACCCCGAGATGTTAGAGCTGGTGAAAAAGCTGGGGGCTGTTTGTGTACACTTTTGGCATTATCACCCTGCTTTCCCTTACTTGTCTACGCTACAGCTTCACTTCTGCCTTGTCTGATAGGCGAGGGTCCGACACCCTGCACCCCACCGATCAGCTGCTCATGGTGTGTTGTTGGCAGCAGCAGATAACCAAAAATGCTCATTTCCAGAGCTGCACCATCAACTGATAGTGGTTACGGCTGGGTACTACATATCCAGCTCCCATTCGAGGTGGATGTGCAGTACCTGGCCGCAGCCGCTATCAGAAGATGGGGCAGCTTCTGAACTAAGTCACCTGCAACGCTGATCAGTGTGTCGGGTGTAAGACCCTGGCCGATCAGACATTGATGACCTATCCTAAGGATAGGCCATCAGTGTAAAAGTAGTGGACAACCTCTTTAATCAAGGGCAACAATTTTTTGGAGTTTCTATAAAAATGAATGGAGACAGCCACACAAGGGCAGAAACCTCTACATTGCTGTAAGCCAGATATACAAGGCTTCTGGCAAGCAGGTTCATCAAGTAGCTTTCCACTCTATACCTCACTCTCCCTTGCTATCCATGTATTTGATGAAGAGTCGAAATGTCATTTGTATGGATTACAAAAGAATAAAACAAGGGAACAGCATTATATATTGCAGTGCAGAGTTCTCTTTTACTATTATCAACATAAGGTCCCACTCTTGAGGACTCTACATGGTATCATAAGTAGACAGGGCTTTAGGATAGATCTTCATGTGATGTTTTGCTAAAAATACCAATATCAATTATCTACAAACATGTCTGTCTCAGACTCCACTATGATAAACTGTAATCTATGGTCTGCCGACAGAGATGATAGCCCAAGTATAGTTTTATGATTTATCTTGAGCTAGACACTGCCTTCATGTGAAGAAAACAGATATCTGATGAAGATAGAAAGATTTCTGTGCTTCCTGCGATGCCTGTATTTCCATTATAGCCATGTGACTGGAATCTGACACCACCATTAATCACAATGGCAAAGAATTTAATCTAATTGAAAATAATATTTTCTTTAATGTCCTCGTATAAGGCTTTGGGCAGCACGATGAGTTTGGCTGCAACCAGGGATGGAGTGGGACTAAAATTCAGCTGTGGCATTTGAAAGCACACAGGCCCATGCTGTCCCCTACCTTAAGACCCATATGGGTGCCTCTATTACTTACATTACCTTGCCTGGATCAAGATTTACTGCAATACACACATTTCTAATTATACCGCTATATAAGAATTAAGAATACTGCAATAATAATATTTTAAATTAACAGATAAATACCTCTGGACCATAATAACATATTACCAGCATACAATGTAGTGATAATACCGCCATACTAATCCTTACCTAAAACCACTTTACAAATTAGGGGGATTAAGGCTACGCCACCCCCCCCTGCAGAAGTAGCCAGCGCACAGAAGGTTCATGTGTTCTAATAAAATGTATTGTGTATTTTGCAAATGGCCACCAGGTGACAACACGGGTTTGTATGGCTGCCAAGGCACCTGGTTAGGCAAACAATAGGTTAAGAGAAAGAGGAGGATAGAATAGGATATATATAGCACAGGGTATAGAAGGAGGGTAGGAGAGTCCCCAGGAGGAGATAGCAAGAAGAGGCCATATTATTCTACCGATTAACAATCCTAAGGCTATGTGCCCACGGGGACAGTGTCCTGCGGATATATCCGCAGGACATTCCGCAGGTGCTCTCAGGAAAAAGCACCACAACTTTTGTCTGTTTCCATGCTGCGGAATGTCCTGCGGATATGGTGCGGGCATTCTGCATTGAGGATACATAACCATGGCTTCGGCACTGCATCCTCAATGCAGAACAAGTGCTGCAGTGATCGGGGGAGTTCATACTCACCTCCATCACGCAGCACCTCGCTTTCCGGCAGCCGGGTCACTCTCTCAGCGTCTGCAGGAGAAGGTGGGCGGGCCTGAACTAGCTCCGGCTGTCACATGACCGGAGCTCGTGCAGGCTCCGCCCACCTCTTCCTTCTGTAAGGGCCCAGATGTTCCCTGCTATCCACCCCCACACAGTATCCACAGCAGATGGACAGTCCACAGACACGGTCTTGGGGATAACAGTTGCTTTAATATAGCAGGAACAAAGCAAATCAATACAGAATATATGTTTCACAGTCTCTCGTGGGTAGGCCACGGCAAATACAGCTTGGAGTTGAATGCTGAAGTGCAATTAGGGTACTGGAGCTTTAAGTGCACGATTTGTTTCAGAATTAATACTGGTATGCTTTAGGTTCAGAGTCTCTTGAGTTTAGAGGGTAGATATGATAAGATTGTACAGACCTGGAGTCCTGGGGTTGATTTCACTGCTAGTTCAGACACGTGCAGTACTTGTAAGCAAATGAAGACAGTTGCCCAGCGCGCTACGGGGAGCGGACGGCTGGTGCGTGGACAATGGCATGAAAGCCACTAATATTGCAGTGGGGCGGGAGACCCTCAAACTTCCCCAATGTGCGTGCAGTAGGGTCTGGTATATAGTCAGTATGCCCTACTGTCTGAAGAGATGCACAATGTCAGGATAGGAAGCCTTCAGCATATTGGCTGTAAAAATCAGGAAATGATGAAATTCTAGGCCTCGGGCCTAGGAGGAGTCTTGTGGTGAAGAGATTCTCCACATAATGTCTTCCCTCAGAGGAGACTCAGCCAGAACCAGCTCATTCCAGTTGTTTCTAGATAGAGGCTGGAGAATAGCTCCACCTATTGAGCCATGTGACCAAGAACTAGCCAATAGGATAACACCCAATGAACACTTCAGATTCTTACAGTTTTCACCAGTAGATGGTGCTAGAACACAACAAATGAAAAATGCTTTACTTATAACATATAGCATAATATTACATATAAGTAAATGTACTTAAAGAAACAGACACAATCTGGACCGGGCCACTACACTTCCTGTACCTGGATTCACCGCGCTCCTGTACACCGGACGGAGAAAGTGACTCCGGTGAGGCAGGTAAGTATATGGGACCCTGCGGAGAAATCTGCAACAATAATTGACATGCTGCAGATTTTTCCGCACGAAAATCCGCACGATTTCCGCTGCGGAAAAATCCGCAGCGTTGGCACAGCATGTCCCAAATGCCATAGAAATGGCTGGGGAGTAGCTGTGCTGCAGATTTCTGGAAAATCCGCGGCTTTTCCGCGAGAAATCCGCGGCAAAATCCACGCATTTTCCACAGCGTGGGCATATAGCCTAAGGGTCAGCTCCTTGATCCTGGACATGCGGGAACCTGCTCTTTAGAGGACTGTTTAACTGTGTCCCCAGAAGCGGAGTTTAGTCAGTTGGGGTGGCTTCCATTCTTTCTTGGATAAAGAAAACCCAAACAAATCCCCTATGAGACCAAAAGTCAGTTTGCCCTGAACAGAGAATGGTAGGTCCTGGCCTAAAGCACGAACAAAGGAGAACTGTCGCACTTAGCCCTTCCGAAGCGCAAGATAATCTCTGTGGATGGGACGGATAGGCTTAAGGACTATTTGAATCGGTTCGTGCAGCATGACATGACTGGAGAATGAGGTGCCTAGTGGTGTCTTATGGAGCCGAGGTGCCAGGAAAGTGGTCAGTCATGAAATTATATATGAAAGTGGAGTCTGGAGGGAAATCCATCAGGACCAGAAGTGGTACCCGTGTAGTGCGAATGCAAAATGTCCTTGATTTGAAGTTCAGTAAAGATCGGCTGTTTAAAGGAACTACACCAGTGTCTGCTTTATTGACTCAGAGAACAAGTCGACGGTGGCGAAAGCATCCTTGCACTGGGGTGGTGTAGTGCCTCTGAAGCCATCAGGGCACTACAAGGTGCTGCATCCTGTCTAAGATGCAGGGCCTACCCCCAGGAACCTGGAAGACCAGTCCGTGTAACAACAAAACATATTAAAATCCCAGTTTTTTCCCATCCCCAAGGACTGGTGACAGACTAGAGTTGGACCCAATGGATGGCCACCCAGGGGTGGAGCCGATCCAGTCCACTAGACGACAACCAGGTGGGAGGGGACGGACAGACAGACAGTTAGTAAGTGGAAGTGAGAGGAGACGGACGTAACTGCTCTGACAGGAGAGTGTAACGGCGACCTGATGGCCCAGGCTTGTGGTTGCCGGTGGCGTACGGTAGAGTACTCCCGGAACCATAGCACTGACTGGGTACAGAGCCCTAGGTCAGGCAGATGCTCCAGGCAGACCTGATAAAATCTGCACAGTGAGGGGACCATCCAGGACCTCACTGACCTTAGAAGTCCGGGACACCAGCTGTAACGGTAGAACCAGGGATCGGAATGGAAAACCCGCCATACGGACCAGAGACTGAGAGACTACCAGGAGGGGACTCCCAGATGCTCCAAGCCATGGGGACCCACCAACTTGAGAAAGGTGCAGGGGAAAAAAGCCACCAGGTCACCAAATCGGCACTGGGACTAAGGGGACCAGCGGTGAGAACCAGCCTTCCTCCGGGTACCAGCCCTCCAACTGCTGTGAGTAAAGAGAAACAGTTACACTGCTATCCCTTGTGTGGCCTACCTTCTTTCCATACCTAACTTCATCACCTACCCCTTGGGGCCACAGCCCTACTTGCAGAGGGCCCAACATCCAGGCTGCCATCAATATCAGCCTTAGCGAAGAGACTGTGCAGCGGTGGTTCTATCTCCATAACCGCAACCCGCAAGTGGCATCACGGCATAAACTTTATTAAATATTCCCCTGTACATAACCCTTTTTAAAGCGACCCCCAGGGTCACGGAACCGGGCAACGGCCACCCAGTGACTTATCCCAGTAGTACACCGCTCGGGACTGAATACCCCATAGCCCTGGGGCGAGTCAGTGGCAACCTTGAACTGGGTTACCCAGCGGCTGCGCTGCAGCCTGGTATCCCCTGCACACACGACTACCACTGCCTGCTCCGTCCCCCCATAGTAGGACTGATATTACCACCATATAGTGACCATATAATTGTAACAACAGTTATACACCAGTGCTCTACAGACCATAAAGATGTATTCTGTACTGGTTCTCACTAGTGTTGTTCTTGCTGATTGTAGTCCTTTTTCCTTTTCCATTCGGTCAGACCACCATGGCCACTTCTTCCATCTATAACTCATCCTAACAAAATGTAAGACAGGAAGGGCTGCTTATCACTTGCCAGTTTCTCGCAGTAGAGCAATGCGAGAAAATCTCGCATTGCACTCGGACACTGCGATTTTTTTCTCAGTCCAAATCAGACTGAGAAAAAAATCGCAGCATGCTGCTTTTTTGCGAGTTTCTACTGCGAGTCTCTCCAATGCAAGTCTATGGGAGCGTGTAAATAATCAGATGTCACGGGACGGCACTCACACCATCCTAGTGACATGCGATTTTCTAAATATATTTCTCACATGTTTCCTAAAACACTGGAAACGAGTGATGTCTCACAATGTCTGTCAATCACTATTCTCTGTCAGTCGGTCTCTCCCTCTCGGTCTCTATTCTCTCTCTGTCGGTCCGTCACTATCTCTGTCCCTCTCTCACAGTCTGTCGGTCATTTTCCAGTCCTCTCTCATACTCACCATTCCCCGATCCCCGGCGCGGTGCTGCACGGCATTCACACTGCTCCGGCGGCTTTTACTATTTTGAAAAAGCCGGCCGCTCATTAAACAATCTCGTATTCCCTGCTTTCCCCGCCCACAGGCGCCTATGATTGGTTGCACTGAGACACACCCCCACACTGAGTGACAGGTGTGTCACTGCACCCAATCACAGCAGCTGGTGGGCGTGTCTATACTGTGCAGTGAAATAAATAATTAAATAATTAAAAATACTGGCGTGCGGTCCCCCCAATTTTAATACCAGCCAGATAAAGCCATACGGCTGAAGGCTGGTATTCTCAGGATGGGGAGCTCCACGTTATGGGGAGCCCCCCAGCCTAACAATATCAGTCAGCAGCCGCCCAGAATTGCCGCATACATTAGATGCGACAGTTCTGGAACTGTACCCGGCTCTTCCCAATTTGCGCTGGTGCGTTGGCAAATCGGGGTAATAAGGAGTTAATGGCAGCCCATAGCTGCCACTAAATCCTAGATTAATCATGTCAGGCGTCTCCCCGAGATACCCTCCATGAGTAATCTGTAAGCTCAGCTGATCGCGCTACTCACCTCAGTTGCTGTGTGGAGGTGACAGGAGCGGCAGTGTATTCTGCTGCTCCGGTCACCTTCATGCAGCAGAGCTGGAAGCGACGCTGGACCATCCTGGATTACGCCGGACATGGAGGGCTTTTTGGGGCTTATTAAATTGGTGAACCAGGGAATTTGTTAGTGTTTTTTATTTCTAATAAATTATTTTTTCAGGTGTGTGTGTGTGTGTGTGTTTATTTACTGTAACTTACAGATTACTCATGGAAGGTATCTCGGGGAGACGCCTGACATGATTAATCTAGGATTTAGTGGCAGCTATGGGCTGCCATTAACTCCTTATTACCCAGATTTGCCAACGCACCAGGGCAAATCGGGAAGAGCCGGGTACAGTCCCAGAACTGTCGCATCTAATGTATGCGGCAATTCTGGGTGGCTGCTGGCTGATATTGTTAGGCTGGGGGGCTCCCCATAATGTGGAGCTCCCCATCCTGAGAATACCAGTCTTCAGCCTTATGGCTTTATCTGGCTGGTATTAAAATTGGGGGGACCGCACGCCGTTTTTTTTTAATTATTTAATTATTTATTTCACTGCACAGTACAGACACGCCCACCGGCTGCTGTGATTGGGTGCAGTGAGACACCTGTCACTCAGCGTGGGGGCATGTTTCACTGCAACCAATCATAGGCGCCTGTGGGCTGGGAAAGCAGGGAATACGAGATTGTTTAATGAGCGGCCGGCTTTTTCAAAATAGTAAAAGCCGCCGGAGCAGTGTGAACGTCGTGCAGAGCCGCGTCGGGGATCGGTGAGTATGAGAGAGGGCTGCTAACTTCAGTCACTCAGGGGATTAGCGGTCACCGGTGAGCCCTTCACTGGTGACCGCTAATCAGGACGCGGCACAGACAGAGCCGCAGCATGATAATGAAGTCGGGTGAAGTTCACCCGAGTTCATTCTGACAGTGCGGCTCTGTCTGTGTCTGCTGTCATCTGCCATTCAGCTCTGCTGCATGGCTGTCTGTGTCTGCTGTCAGCGGCCATGTAGCAGAGCTGAATGGCAGATGACATAGTAAAAAATACGCATTACACACGCATTACACACGCTAGTAAAATCATTAATTTATTCAGAAAAAGCATCGCACTTGCGTTGCACTCAGACCTAACGTGAACTAAAATCAGTCGAGTTTTTTTCAGCCCAGTCGGACCAATTTTACTCGCATAGATGTGTTTCCAGCCGAAGAGAAAAATAATCTTCAGGATAGAAGTAAAAAATGACTTTTATAGTACACCGGCAATTCCATACTGGCTGAATATGTGGCAAGGTTGCAAAGGACAAGGCGTTTTGGCGTTCTGTCACCTTCCTCAGCTCTTACTGATCTTAAGACTTAAGACCTGAGGAAGGTGACAGAACGTCCTTTGTAACTTTGCCACCTCTTCAGTCAGTATGGAATTGCCGCTGTACTATAAGAATAAGAATTTTTAATGTTGCAATAAAAGTTATTTTTTACTTTTATGCTGAACATTCCTAGCTGGATTATTTTTCACTTCCTCGCTGACATTTTGTGCGGTAGGCTGCCGCAAGTCCTCTGCTTGGATCTTGGATATACAACAGGTTTATCTGGGCAAACCCTACAAATGATAAAGGGCCATTTACACGCTGCGACATTGCTAACGATATATCGTCGAGGTCACGGTGTTTGTGACGCACATCCGGCATCGTTAACGACATCGCAGCGTGTAACACCTATGAACGACCTTAAACAATCGCAAAAGAGACAAAAATCATTGGTCTGTGATACGTCGTTCACTTACCAAAAATCGTTGTCTGGTCAGTAGCGAGGTTGTTTGTAGTTCCTGCGGCCGCCCGCAATGAGGAAGGAAGGAGGTGGGCGGGATGTTCTTTCCGCTCATCTCTGCCCCTCCGCTTCTATTGGACGGCTGCCGTGTGACGTCGCTGTGACGCCGCACGAACCGCCCGAGGCAGGAAATTAAGTCCATGTGACAGCTGTAAGCGATGTTGGGCGCCACGGGCAGCGATTTGCCCGTGACGCACAACAGACGGGGGCGGGTAGGCTCGCTAGCGAGATCGCAGCATTTAAAGCACCCTTATGCGTTGTTTTTTTTAACAAAATGTAACACAGAGACATTTTTGGTTTCCTTCCTTTCCAGGACCCTCCTTACATTCCATCGCATTTGCACAAACCAAGTAGTGTTATAACCAGTGCCCTAGACAATAATGATGCCCCCTCTGTGTCCTCCATTTTATTAGTACCCTCCTTTTGTCCCCCACACAATAACAGTGCCCCCTCTGTATCCCTACACAGTAATAATGTTCCCTCTGTACTTTCTCATAGTAATAATGCTTCCAGTGCCTCCTTACAGCACAGTTACACAGCACCAAATAGAAATAATGTCCCCCTATGCCTCCTTTATACTAATATCCCTGGACCCTTAAAAATAATAATGACGCGGAACCTAATAATAATCATTCAATTCAACCCCTGTGCTTTCTTATATAATAATAAAAATAATACAAGTGCTCTCGCTATAATGATAACAATCCAATGTGCCTCCTTAAAATAATGCTCCTCCCTCTTGTGACTCCTTATAATTACGCCCCTGAGAAGGTGTGTGGCGCCCCTGACCTGGTCAGGCACCACTGAGTACTGCACCCATGCTGGGGACAGTACAAACAGGTAATCCAGAAGGCTGACCGAGGTGTGACTACACAGGCGCATAGTGATCAGGTCTCACACATGTACCTTTGGGAGGACCCCTGGGGATCCCAGGAGGGGGCAAAGCCTTCACCTCCACTTGAGGAGTGGAGGGGGCGAAGCCTCCATCTCCACTCAAGGGGTGTGGTAGAGAGCCTGGTTGCTAGGTGGCGTAGGCAGGCACAAAGGGAAAAGAGAAGGAGGAGTAAACAGTCTGAAGCAGAGTGTGGAGGAGTGAGGAGCATGGAAGTGGAGCTCAGACAGGAGCAGCAGTGCAGGTCCCACGAGTGAGCCAGTTTAGTGTGCAGCTCAGGAAGAGCAGAAGCAGACCCTGGAGCTGTTACAGTCTAACAGCGTCCGCGCAGTGACTACCGACGGGGGAGAACGGTCACCTGGTAGTGCTGCCCGAACACCACACACAGCTGGAGAGAGAGCAGTGTAGTGGAAAGTAAGGAGACTGTCAGGGAGTACCAGGCCCAAACGGGCGGCAGATCCCGATGCGGGGATAGATCCACCTTTCCTTGCTAAACCTGCCGGTGTGGGGCCCTTAAAGCCCACGCCACAACACCACAAAAGCCGCAGCCATGTAGCCACAGTTAGGGCCCATAGTTCACAGGAGGCAAGCAGCTGGAGTGATCTGGTCCAGGCGACAAGCAAACGGCAAACAAACGAGGGGAGCAGCTACTTCCCTGGGTGACCCCCATAGGGACTAAAAGTCGGGGTTACCACAAACCACAGAAGGGCTAAGGAAGGCGAGTCGGTAGCCACCCTCATCAGTCAGCCTGAAGGATACCTGGTTCCAGCCTGGTTCATCCCAGCTACGCCCGGGTTACTCACCCTGCCATCAACAGTGAGTAAAACCCCTGAAAGACATTCTGCTTGTGTGGAGTTATTCTGCGCCTTATGGTTCTACACACCTACACAAGGCCCTGGGGCTTGCCTCACTCTCAGGAGGCTATTACAACTGGCTGCACCCACCATCAGCCCCAGGCATCCCTTAACCTGCAGTGGCGGTCCCCACTGACCGCAATTCTGAGAGTGGCGTCACGACAATCCTAAAAGAAGATCTCCTACCTGTGACAAGATCCAGCTACGTGGAGTCCCTGAAGGTAATGCACCGACACATCACTGGTGGGGCTTCACATCTGGCGTCACAAACAGGATAAGGACTAGACCTGTTCAGACAGGTGACCATGTGCCTGGGCGGTCCGCTTGAAAAATTGGAAGCGCCGCCATATTGCCACCATGAAAAGCGCGCTGAAAAACAACAGCAGCCCGCGCTGGGAGAAGTTACCGCCCACGAAGAGGTGTGGCTACCCAGAGATCCCCTGCAGAGTCCTGACCTCGCAAGTGATGGGAGCGGAGGCGTTCAGAGACGTCGGGACAGAAAGGGAGCCATAAGCCTGCTGTTGGGAGAGGAGTTGCAGGAAGTGAAGGAATTGGCACTTCGGCTGCAAGAAGAAGTCAGAAGTCTGCTGCTGAGAGAAGACCTGGAGAGCAGCGACGACGCGATGAAGATGGCGTCTGAGGATAGGAGCCCAGAGCCGGGCTCCGCTGCCTGGTGGGCCCGGGAGCTTGCCCAGTTCAGTGACCGGCTGGAGGCGAGAATCATGCAACAGATCAGAGAGGGACGTGCGGAGCTTCTGGAGATGGCTGCAGCGGTTCAGGCCTATGAGAGGGGAACCGCACGACGAGTGCCAGACCGAGCGGCGACGACTCAGACCCCGATGGTGCCACCGATGGGTGAGTCCAGTGTTGCCCTTGCCAGCGCGAGTGCCCCGACCCCTGCTGCCACGCCCGCGGTCCCTGAAGAGGCGCCCGGCGCGGCGACGCTGAACCAGGCCGCAGCCACGCCAGGTGCAGCCCGCCAACCCCAGGCCGCCGCAGAAGCGCCCAGCCCGGTCCGCCAAGATCCCTCCGCAGCCGCGACCCTCCTCCACGCCGCAGGTGTGATGCTGACCCAGGCCGCCGCCATGCTAGGCCCGGCCCGCCAAGATCCCTCCGCAGCCGCGACCCTCCTCCACGCCGCAGGTGTGACGCTGACCCAGGCCGCCGCCATACTAGGCCCGGCCCGCCAAGACCCCACCGCAGCCGCGACGCTCGTCCGCGCCGCAAATGAGGTGCTGAACCAGGCCGCAGCCACGCCAGGTGCGGCCCGCCAAGCCCAGATCGCTGCAGCGACGTCCAGCCCAGCCTGCACAGATCCCATCGCAGCTGCGACGCCAATCCAGGCCGCCGCAGCGATGCCCTGCCCGGCCCGCCAAGAACCGGCCACAGTAGCGACGCCCGCTAAGACTCCAGCTGCGACCCTGATTGAAACTGCAACGCTGATCCAGGCCGCCGCCATGCAGGGCGCGGCCCGCCAAGACCAGGCCGCCGCCATGTCAGGCGCGGCCCGCCAAGACAAGAATGTACCACTGTTTACCCCGGCCTGCAAGGCCAGAGCAGACACCGCTCCCCAGTCTAAGGAAGTCCCTGCTAGGAAGTCCCTGATAGGAGAGGACCCCGAATACTGGAAGCTGAAGGCTGACCTAGAGGCCCAGTTCCCACAAGAGATGGTGGATCGGTATCTGCTCCCTCCGCACACCCCTAGGAGGATTCCGGCAATATCCACGCCAAAAAGTCCACCGCCCGGGCCTGCTGATGACCACCCATCCCCGGCGCTGCCACAACAGGAGTGCTCCGAAGAACTAAGGGGGAGAGGAGGCCAGGAAGCTGAGGAGCTGACCCCGGAGCCATCAGCAGTGGATCCATGCCCAGAGCCAGAGATGTTGCCATACTCCCGCTGGGATGAAGAGGAAGATTTGTCCAGAAACCTCACCTGGGGGCCTGCAGGCAGTGAAGTAACAGCCCAGCAGAACCCAGCCCGTAGGACACGGCGCCGTAGCAGAACCAAGCTTTCCCCTGCACCGCAGTCTCCAGAGCAGAAAGACGAAGTCATGGCCAGAGACTTGGAAGAGAAACGGTTCCTGAGAAGGGCCAAATCCCAGGTTAGAGGTCCACTTTGTCGTGGTGTAGTAGAGGATTTCAGTTTGAAGAGTGGATATGGTTTCATAGTAGCTCCTGGTATAAAAGAAGGCATATTTGTTAATAGAAGAGACGTTCGAGCCCATTTGCCCAGAGGACATCCAGGAAGAAACTTACAGATGGGAGATTCAGTGGAGTTTACCAAGCACCAAGGAGAAAGAGGATGGTATGCCCTAGATGTTACACCATGTCCCAGAAATCCCTACAGAAACAAAGAAGAAGAGGAAAGAAAAGACAAAGAACCCATTGAGGAGACCACTACAGATGATGACAGAGATGGAGAAAGCAACAGGTGCCACAGCCCTACAGGCCCAAGCCCTGGTAAGGAGGAATCTATGTAAAGTAAAGAAAGAAGTACAGCAAGTTACAGTTTTGACCAGTTTGCAACGTTTATAAGTTTAAGCATGTGCCCACATGAACTAATGTGAGAAACCCATGAACCTTAAGGCTATGAACTGGCTATAGCCACAAACTCTCGCAGTGTACATAGTTACCCCAGAGGTACCACCACCAGAGCCAGCCTGTTTAGGGGCTTGGCTCACCTGCAACCAGGGAGCACGTCCGTTTATGGGGCCTTGGCTCGCCTGCAACCAGAGAGCATGCCTGTTTATGGGGCCTGGCTCTCCACCACAAAGAGGGTACCTGGTCGGCACCAACTGTGGAGGCCGCCTCTACATCCTGCCAGAAGAGGCTGAAGGCGCGGCTCCACCAGGCCAGGTATACCCTGAAACCACCAGCCCATGAAAGCCGCCTCTACATCCTGCCAGAAGTGGCTGAAGGCGTGGCCAACGTGAGAGGGTTTTGGGTGGGTTAACGGAC
Source organism: Anomaloglossus baeobatrachus (assembly GCF_048569485.1). Lineage (NCBI taxonomy): Eukaryota > Metazoa > Chordata > Amphibia > Anura > Aromobatidae > Anomaloglossus > Anomaloglossus baeobatrachus. Next base: position 881,830,206 of record NC_134353.1, on the reverse strand, counting down.
TTGTGGGTGGAGGGTGGTGATGTATGGTACCTGGTGGTTTTAAAATGTTTTACCATGTTTTACTGTTTTACGCATTTTAAAAATGTTGTCTTGCAGCCCGAGGACGTGCTGGTGATAACTAAGGGGGAATGTGGCGCCCCTGACCTGGTCAGGCACCACTGAGTACTGCACCCATGCTGGGGACAGTACAAACAGGTAATCCAGAAGGCTGACCGAGGTGTGACTACACAGGCGCATAGTGATCAGGTCTCACACATGTACCTTTGGGAGGACCCCTGGGGATCCCAGGAGGGGGCAAAGCCTTCACCTCCACTTGAGGAGTGGAGGGGGCGAAGCCTCCATCTCCACTCAAGGGGTGTGGTAGAGAGCCTGGTTGCTAGGTGGCGTAGGCAGGCACAAAGGGAAAAGAGAAGGAGGAGTAAACAGTCTGAAGCAGAGTTTGGAGGAGTGAGGAGCATGGAAGTGGAGCTCAGACAGGAGCAGGAGTGCAGGTCCCACGAGTGAGCCAGTTTAGTGTGCAGCTCAGGAAGAGCAGAAGCAGACCCTGGAGCTGTTACAGTCTAACAGCGTCCGCGCAGTGACTACCGACGGGGGAGAACGGTCACCTGGTAGTGCTGCCCGAACACCACACACAGCTGGAGAGAGAGCAGTGTAGTGGAAAGTAAGGAGACTGTCAGGGAGTACCAGGCCCAAAGGGGCGGCAGATCCCGATGCGGGGATAGATCCACCTTTCCTTGCTAAACCTGCCGGTGTGGGGCCCTTAAAGCCCACGCCACAACACCACAAAAGCCGCAGCCACGTAGCCACAGTTAGGGCCCATAGTTCACAGGAGGCAAGCAGCTGGAGTGATCTGGTCCAGGCGACAAGCAAACGGCAAACAAACGAGGGGAGCAGCTACTTCCCTGGGTGACCCCCATAGGGACTAAAAGTCGGGGTTACCACAAACCACAGAAGGGCTAAGGAAGGCGAGTCGGTAGCCACCCTCATCAGTCAGCCTGAAGGATACCTGGTTCCAGCCTGGTTCATCCCAGCTACGCCCGGGTTACTCACCCTGCCATCAACAGTGAGTAAAACCCCTGAAAGACATTCTGCTTGTGTGGAGTTATTCTGCGCCTTGTGGTTCTACACACCTACACAAGGCCCTGGGGCTTGCCTCACTCTCAGGAGGCTATTAACTGGCTGCACCCACCATCAGCCCCAGGCATCCCTTAACCTGCAGTGGAGGTCCCCACTGACCGCAATTCTGAGAGTGGCGTCACGACAATCCTAAAAGAAGATCTCCTACCTGTGACAAGATCCAGCTACGTGGAGTCCCTGAAGGTAATGCACCGACACATCACTGGTGGGGCTTCACAGGTGCATACATTGATATCACAGGACTCCATAGCAAATTCCCATCACAGCATATAGGTGCAGTCAGAGAAGGACAAACCTCTACTTTTAAAGACGCAGATAGGGATATGTATTGCAGAACTTATATTTTGTAATTTTGTTCCTACTGTAACAGGCTGCAAGGTGCTGCAAATGCTGACAATGCTGTTTGTGACTCTGCGGGTGTATGGAGAGAGATTTTGAAGCTGCAGGACCTGGTAAACTCCTCCCTGCCAAAGGTGGGGGGTGGCTTGTGAGGGAGGACAGTACCTGCCCGGAGAGGAGGGAAGCAGAGCAGGAGGATTTCCGGCAAGTGTGTGAGGAGCTGAGAGTTTTGTGGAGGATGGTGGTTGAGGCTGCAGAGAGCGGACACTGACTGGGCCGAGCGGCCGGGGCCCTGACCATCCCCCAAGTGAATCGTTGCCTGGAAGAGGGAGCTCGGAGAAGACCATTTGTGACATCCTGAGCAGTGCATTGAATCCTGCAGAACTGAGAGTGGACGATGTTCGGAAATCTGTAGGGCCCTGCTGCAGGCAGAGACACGGACTCTTTTTGTGCGACTAGTGTTTCCTCCTCGTGGATTTTGTCGCCGAAGACCATCCAGAGTGGCTGTAGCCAAGACATACCACAGGGCTTTGTTGGACTTCATCAGTAACACGGTACTAGTAACGATACCCGGGTATCAAAGCAGTTGAGTCGAACTGCTCGGATCCGGGGTTCGCTGTGGCTCGAGAGTCTCCGGACCCGGGGTCCTACGGCTACTCAAATGTAAAGGGGGGTATTTACAGGGGATTAGAGTTCATGATGCCAACCGTGGTGCGCGGTAAGGGGAGTACCGCTGCTGCCGATGGGAGTACACGGGGAAAATGGAGCGGGGCAGCCAGATGACGTTCTCTCCACGGGTAGGGGAGGCCCCGGGACTCTGGATGGTGGAGGTTTAGGGAGCGTGGTGCAGGCCGGACACAGGGGAGGGCAGTGTACTCACTCGGATTGGTGTTAGCGTGGGTGCAGTCAGTAAGCAGACTCTGACACATAAATGAACCAAGTCTCTGGGTATCGCTGCCGCTGAGGGGAGCACGTCTGGGATCCGTCCCCTCTGGTGTTGCTGGATGGCCTGGACCTTCCTCCGTGCACCGTGTTTAGAAAGTTCTGAGTGACCCCTCGGCCTGAAGCTGTCGGGGTCCCGCTCCCTGCTGTTAAGCAGTGGAGCTGTGCTCTCGATGGCTGACACTTGGGATTTCAGTAGGCCGCATAAGCTGGAAAGCCCTATCCCCCTCATTGTGTTGATGCCTTCGATCTCTGAGCTCTTGGGGTCAGTTCCTGAAGACACTATCCTCCCAGGTTAATTATCAGGTTGCGTGAAGCTACTCCCTGATCTAGGGTCCAGTACTCCGCCATGCTTTCGGTCCCGGACCAGTTATTAGACTCGAGCTGCTGACCATCCTCCAAGACTAGGTCTAGGCACCCAGCCTCAATACTCTGCAATCGGGTCTCCGACTTCTTCGGTCCCGGACCACCGTCTGCGACCTAGCCTCTGTCACACAGGGAGCTCCAACTCCCTCAGCTCCTCAGTCTTTGAGGGCTACACTGACCCCTAAGTGGGCGGCCCTATTCCAGCTTAGCAACCCACTGGTGTGCCTGACAGGGTGTGGAGTGAGGTGTGGCTAGGATTTGGATGCTGATGGAAGCAACACCCGAGGTTAAGATCCCAGAACCATGGGGGGTTGAGTCCTGCACCAGAGAGATAAGGGAGTGCAGTACCCTGTGACACCCTGAATAGGCCAGGGACGTCACACTTGCTGTAATGACATTTAGTATTGGTAAGTTGTAAGCCGGTGTATTAATTCCAGAGACCCTCACTTTGTTCCTGAACTCTGGAGTTCAGGTGAGAACACCGGAGATCACCCCGGCCTGTCTGTAGCTGACATGAACTGAACCGCAATCACCGGGGAATCAATCACTCGGCGCTCGCGATACAGTCTAGGTTGCACGCCGGAGCGCAGGTGAGAGCTCCGGAGTGCAATGCAGGTACCTGAATCCAGGCCTGGCATTACTGGAGATTCCTCCGTTAGCCAGTTCGCTGCTGCTCCTACTCCTCCGTCCTTCCCCCTCTCTAACCCCTCTCTCAGGCCAGAAAGTATAGGGATGCTCCACTTAAACCAAGTTTTAGAGCTCCCCCTTCTGGTCTGGAGTCAGGAAAGCATTGGCTGCTGGTGCTACCTAGCCAGGGGGATCCCCTTCTTGCTTCCATGCATAACATCACCCCCTGTGAGGAGGGCAATGCTACTGTGGCAACCGGACCACTGGGATGCCACACTAATATAGTATTATGGTCCACTCACAGCCTCCAATATAATATGATATTCAGCCACAGCCCTCTGTATAATATGATGGTCCACTCACAGCCCTAATATAGTATTATCAGTGCACAGGCTCCAATATAATATGATCGTCCCCCACAGCCCTCTATATAGTATGGTGGTTCACCTACAGCCCTAATAAAGTATTATGGTCCCCCCACAGCCTCCAGTAAAATATGATGGTCCCCAACGCCCCTCTAGTACAGCATGATGGTCCACCTACAGCCCTAATATAGTATGATGGTCCTCCCCAATGTCCTCCAAATAGTATGATGGTCCACTCTCAGCCCTGATATAGTATTATTATCCCCCCACAGATTCAAATACAATATGATGGTCCCCCACAGCCCTCTATCTTGTATGATTGTTCCCTCATAGCCCCAATACAGTGTGAATGTCCCCATACAGTATTCTGGCCAATAGAGCTCACAAAAAAACCTACAGTGCTATGCAGAAGTTTGAGCACCACTGGTCAAAATTACTGTTATTGTGAACAGTTAATCAAGTTGAAAATAAAATGATCTCTAAAAGGCATAAAGTTAAAGATGACACATTTCCTTTTTTATTTTAGGTAAGAACAAAAAAAAATATTTTCATCTTTAACATCTTAAAAACTACAAAAATTAAAATGTGCCAATGCAAACGTTTGAACACCCTTGGAGATTTGTGTGCTCAGATAACTTTGACTATCATTTCAGACCTTAATTAGCCTGTTAGGTTTGTGGCTTGTTCATTATCATAGTTAGGAAAGGGCAGGTGATGCAAATTTCACAGCTTTATAAAAACCCAGCTTCCTCTAACCTTGTGCAAATAAAACAACAGCCATGGGTTTTTCAAAGCAGCTGCCTAGCACTCTGAAAATAAAAATGGTGAAGGCCCACAAAGCAGAAGAAAGCTAGAAGAAAACAGCAAAGCGTTATCAAGTTGCCCTTTCCTCAGTTCGAAAAGTAATTCAAAAATGGCACTTACAGAAACAGTGGAGGTCAGGATAAGGTCTGGAAAACCAAGATAACATTTCTGTGAGAGCTGCTCGTAGGATTGCTAGAGTGGCAAATCAGCACCTTCACTTCACTGCAAAAGTCCTTCAGGAAGATTTAGCCGACTCTGAAGTTGTGATACATTGTTCTACTGTTCAGAGACACCTACAGAAAAATGGCCTTCATGGAAGAGTCATCTGAAGAAAATCTTTCCTGCGTCCTAACCATAAAATTTAGCATCAGAAGTATGCAAAATAACATCTAAACAAGACAGATGTATTTTGGAAACAAGTCGTGTTAACTGATGAGGTTAAAATAGAACTCCTTGGCCACAATGATCAAACCAAATGTTTGGGAAAAAAAGAGACAGAATGTCATGACAAGAATATCTCGCCAACCATTAAGCATGGGGGTGGATTAATCATGCTTTGGGTTGTGTTCTATCCATTGGCACTGGGAATATTTCACGGGTAGAGGGAAGAATGGATTCAATTAAAGTTTAACAAATTCTTCAAGCAAACATAACACCATCTGTAAAAAAGCTGAAGTTGAAAAGAAGATGACTTCTACAAATGGATAAGGATCCTAAAAACAATTCAAAATCCACATTAGCCTATGTCAAAAGGTACAAGTTGAAGGTTTTACATTGGCCCTCACAGTCCCCTGATCTAAACATCATTGAAAATCTGTGGCTAGACCGCAAAAGAGCAGTGCATGCAAGAGGACCCAGGAATCTTACAGACTTTTCCAAGGAAGAAAGCATGAAAATCCCTCAAACAAGAAATGAAAGACTCTTGGCTGGCTACAAAAAACATTTGCAAGCTTTGATACTTGCCAAAAGGGGTGCTGCAGGGTACTAACCATGCAGGGTACCCAATATTTTGCATTGGCCAACTTTATTTTTTGAATTTAAAAATGTAAATAATATATATATTTTTTTTTGTCTAAAATGAAGAGGATATGTGTTATCCTTAACTTTATGGCTTTTACAGATAATTTCATCTTCAACCTGATTAATTGTTCAGAATATCAGTAAACTTGACCAGGGGTGCTCAAACTTTTGCATGCCACTGTATATACTCATCTAATAGAAATGCAACCGCTATCTCCTATTCTATGCTGTTTTGCAGCTGCCACCTGTTGGAGTAAGTGGCGGGACACAGAGAGAGTGACTCCGTGTTCCTCCTCAGCTGTTAAGGCCATGTGCACACATTGAGTATTTTGTGAGGTTTTTTTACCTCAAGATTTGTAGCCAAAACTAGGAGTGAAAAAATCTGAAGAAAAGTATAATAGATTTAATAGGCTTAAGCCTGCTTTACACCTTTCAATCCCATCGTATGTGCGGCACGTTCAATTTTTGGACCCTGCCGCACAATCGATTAAAAGCTGTCACACGTACTTACCCGTCCATATTACCTCGCTGTGGGCGGCGAACATCCACTTCCTGGAGTGGGAGGGACGTTCGGCATCACTGCGACGTCACGCGGCAGCCGGCCAATAGAAGCGGAGGGGCAGAGATGAGCGGGATGTAAACATCCCGCCCACCTCCTTCCTTCCGCATTGTCGGCGGGAGCCGCGGACGGAGGTAAGCTGTCGTTCAATGTTCCCGGGGTGTCACACACTGCGATGTGTGCTGCCTGGGGAACATTGCACAACCGCACGTTCAATCTTTGAGAAATGAACGACGTGCATGCGATGAACGGATTTTCATTCAATCGCAATTGCACGAAGGTTTTACACGCTACAATCATACTTACGATGCCGGATGTGCGTCACTTACGACGTGACCCCGCCGACACATCGTAAGATTTATTGTAGCGTGTAAAGCGCCCTTTACAAATACTGAGTTAAAAACCTCACCAAACACTCAATGTGTGCATGTGGCCTAACACTACCAGCGTACTGAAGACGCTGACACTTATAAGAGTGTCACAATTGATGTAGCCCACATTCGGACTGGCCTGCCTGGCAAAATGTCCGCTGGCCAGTCTAGCTCTGGCTGCAACACACAACACATGATCAAATATCGCAGTATGTCGATACTATATCTCAACATGCCTTGTAATTCCCTGCCAATGTCATATACCATAAGGCGATAATGAATCAATGATGCTGCAGGTCCACTCTGTGCATAAATGCCTGCAACTAGTGTACTCAATGATGTGTGCAAAGTTTTCATATAAAGTCACACGAGGTGGATATGCTGCAGATTTTCTATGAGGATTTGAGGGCAGAAAAATTGGCAGCATATTATAGAACAGCAAAGTGGAAACGGTTTTAGCAAACTTAATCCACAGGATCCTGTGTGTTAATTGATTTAAATAAATGCTGTGGATTTTCACCTTGTATTTTATCCTTTTGTAATAAATAGTATAAAATGTACATCTAAATCCCCAACAAAATCCACATGTAATCCCATTATGCACATACATAGAGAAAACACTGTCAGTCGCAGAGTGAGAATGTCCACTGAATTCTTCTAAGAATAAGTAAATATACAGTATCTCTAAATGTGCTAGGAATATCTCACCAGATGTCGGTAACAACCTATTCAATCCACACAGGTAAATAAATCAAAACACAGATGGCTATAAATTAAGTGATATGTAATAATGAGTAATAACACAGGAAAAATATTGAACATATAAAGAAAAAAGTACAAAAAGCCATGGAAAGTCATGAGGCTATCAGTAATTAGAAAGCAATCCTGCCACTTAGTGAAAAATGTCAGCTGATTCCACTGATATATATATATACTCCTATAAAAAAGTATCTCATTACCAAGGTGCCACACAAGAAATATCTCATGATGGGTAAAACCAATGAGCTGTCTCATAAGGACCTTTGCAACCTTAATGCAAAATATACTGATGGCATTGGTTTCAGAAGAATGTCTGAACTACTGAAGGTCCCAGTGATAACTGTTGGGGCCATAATCCAGTAGTGTAAAAAAATAATTTCTCCAAAAAACAACCATGATCAGGTACTCCCCAGTAGATTGCAGAGAGAGGAGTGAAAATAATTATCAAAATAGTTGCCTAAGAGCCAAGAACCACCCGTGGAGAGCTACAGAAAGACCAAAAATCAGCAGGTACAATTGTTTCACTCTCCATGGCCTGTATGTGTCGCGGGCAACGGGGCGCTGCGCTCGCTAACGCTCGGGTCCGGCGCTGCTGCGGCTGCTGCTCGGTGGCTCGAGCGGTGGGCCGGATCCGGGGACTCGAGCGGCGCTCCTCGCCCGTGAGTGAAAAGGGTGGTTGGTTTGGGGGATTTAGTCTGTGATGCCACCCACGGGTCGTGGTGAAGATAGGCACCACCGCTGCTGGTGACGGGGATCCCAGGAGCGATGGTAGGGAGCAGCTGGGATGTTGTTTTCCCCCTCCGTGAGTAGGGGTCGGTGGTCCCGGGGCCCGGTGGTGAGACGGGGAGGCAGGGTAGGTGAGGTGCGGGGTCGCAGGGACAGCGTGGCGCAGTGCCGGATGCACGGATGTACTCACTCAGCAAGAGATGCACAAAGTCTCCGGTAAACCAAACGGCTGGATGGACGGGTCCCACAGCCGGCTGCAGTGTCTCTCCCCAGACAGGTGATGGCGGCTGTCTTTCCCTGCACCTTTGTGTACTGTCTTGACTACGATGGGTCCCCAACGGTAGTCCGCTCCCCGGTGTATGGATGCCGGAGGAGCCCGTTTGCCCGCAGGCGCTGGCCCTTGGGTCTCTAGCCTTTGGCGGTAGCTGTATACCCTCACAGTGCGGACGGTTGCCTTCTAACGGGTCTTTGGCTGTTAGGAAACCCCTGGGGTTCCTGTCACACTCGGATTTGACTGTTGACGGAGACTTCAAGCCTAGTCGGGGTCCGATGGCCCTGCCTGTGTGTGCTGGTTTAACTTCGCTCCCCGGTCAGTACCGATGGGCCACCGCCCGACCCCGGTCCTACGGTTCCGCGTTGATTCAACACTCCTGCAGACAGCCACCACCGTCTGCCAACCTTGTTGTCAGTGCCTGGGCCACAAACCCAGACACTCTCCACTTTACTCCTCTCACTTCAACCTCCTCAACTGTTCTCCTCCTTTTCCCGCCTCCAGGCCTGTGAACTCCTCGGTGGGCGGGGCCAACCGCTTGGCTCCGCCCTACCTGGTGTGGACATCAGACCCTGGAGAGAGGCAACAAGGGTTTTGTGTTTGGCTAATGTTACTGTCTAGTGGGGGTGGGTGTGTGTGTGTGTTATCTGTGACGACCTGGCTAGTCCAGGGTGCCACATTCCCCCTTGGTGAAATGCAGACTGTCCGCGGGCTGCCCGTCCATCACCGGTTTTATTTTTCAACTGTAAAATATAAATAACATGTGAACATATAAAACATAAGCATTTTTGTCAGATCACTTGAACGTTACACATAAAAACATTTTTAATAATGACGGACGGATGTCTTCTGCTCTCCCACCCAAGCAACCTAGCCCTGATGCTGCCCCTAAGAAGTGGGCAGCACCCCTTGACCCCAGTCCAGGTTCAGGCTGCCCGAGCGGGAACGGGTGCGATAACTTGCACCCGACTGTCACTTCAGGGACCCCACGTCCAAGGGGGACCCCTGACCCCCGGAGGATGGACATCGGTCCTGGTGGTGGCCTGGCCCCAGCCTGCTCTGCTGCGGGCCCTTCCTCCAACCTGCCTCTCCGGAGGCGGCAACGGTTTCCATCCCACAATACTATTTACAAGCCCACAAGTTCATGGGTGGCCTGCTAGTTCTCGACCATGTTCATGAGCAGTTTCTCATGTGGGTATGGGGAGGGGGGGTGTTAGCTAACAATGACTACTCCAGTCCCAATGGGGACGGTTCTCTTCTCTCGGACGGCAATCAGGTGGTTTTTCGGTTCGATTCAATGTCATTCACTCACATATACAACGGTGCTGGGGGTCCCAACGGGGGACAACAGTATGCAACGGTAGACCGCTGCCTTCACTTCAGGTCGATCTGCTCATAGACTTCCTCCACATCGACATCCTGCTGGCAAGATGGGGGAGGGGACTGGGACTCCGCCTGGAAGCTGCGGCCTTCCCTCACCTTTACATCGAGGGCAAACCAGCCCCTCTTCCCGTAGTGTCGGGTATAGGACACGAGGTCGCCTGGCAGCAGGTCTTGGCCTGGATGGCCCATCGGCAAATGGGCGTGCACGTCACGGCGAACAACGAACACCTCGGCCCCCTGGCCCGGCTCATAAATAAAGCCATACCCCCGGTGGGGATCAAATCTTCGGACCTGTCCTTCATACACCGGGCCCCGTACCTGGAATGCAGCATGGCGGAGGTTATCCTTCTCGCGGATGGTGCGGACCACCACTTCGGCTCTGTGTCGCTCTCTTTTCGCAATTTCCCGGCCCAGTGGGGTCAGCTCCCTGTCCCAGTAAGGGGCATCTGCTTGCCCCCGTGCACGGGTCGAGCCCCGCGGAACCTCCTTCACGCTGCCCACAACTGGCGCCCTTTTTGGAAGGTCCCGCGGTGACATGGCCTGTTGTGCTGCCTCACAGCGGCGACCCGGCGCAGCCTCCGCCGAGGTTTGGGGTTTGGGTACAGGGGTCCTTACCGGCTGGGCCTCCGCCTCTTTCGGGACCGGACGGACTACCGGAGCCGGGACGGATTTAGGTGCGGCCACTTCCGGTGCCGACGGCTCTTCTTCGCGGATGGGCACCTCCCGCTGGATCTTCCACGGTAGCGGTGCGGGTCGTCTGCGGACATCACTTGCAGGCTGGTCCTCCAGGGCAGACGGCCGGAACTCCGCTACCGGTGGTGGAGAGCTACAGAAAGACCAAAAATCAGCAGGTACAATTGTTTCACTCTCCATGGCCTGTATGTGTCGCGGGCAACGGGGCGCTGCGCTCGCTAACGCTTGGGTCCGGCGCTGCTGCGGCTACTGCTGCTCGGTGGCTCGAGCGGTGGGATGGATCCGGGGACTCGAGCAGCGCTCCTCGCCCGTGAGTGAAAAGGGTGGTTGGTTTGGGGGATTTAGTCCGTGACGCCACCCACGGGTCGTGGTGAAGATGGGCACCACCGCTGCTGGTGACGAGGATCCCGGGAGCGATGGTAGGGAGCAGCTGGGATGTTGTTTTCCCCCTCTGTGTGTAGGGGGCGGTGGTCCCGGGGCCCGGTGGTGAGACGGGGAGGCAGGGTAGGTGAGGTGCAGGGTCGCAGGGACAGCGCGGCGCGGTGCCGGATGGCACGGATGTACTCACTCAGCAAGAGATGCACAAAGTCTCCGGTAAACCAAACGGCTGGATGGATGGGTCCCGCAGCTAGCTGCAGTGTCTCTCCCCGGACAGGTGATGGCGGCTGTCTTTCCCTGCACCTTTGTGTACTGTCTTGACTACGATGGGTCGCCAAAGGTAGTCCGCTCCCCGGTGTATGGATGCCGGAGGAGCCCGTTTGCCCGCAGGCACTGGCCCTTGGGTCTCTAGCCTTTGGCGGTAGCTGTATACCCTCACGGTGTGGACAGTTGCCTTCTAACGGGTCTTTGGCTGTTAGGAAACCCCTGGGGTTCTTGTCACACTGGGATTTGACTGTTGACGGCGACTCCAAGCCTAGTCGGGGTCCTATGGCCTGCCTGTGTGTGCTGGCTTCACTTCGCTCCCCGGTCGGTACCGGCGGGCCACCGCCCGACCCTGGTCCTACGGTTCCGCGTTGATTCAACACTCCTGCAGATGGCCACCACCGTCTGCCAACCTTGTTGTCAGTGCCTGGGCCACAAACCCAGACACTCTCCACTTTACTCCTCTCACTTCAACCTCCTCAACTGTTCTCCTCCTTTTCCCGCCTCCAGGCCTGTGAACTCCTTGGTGGGCAGGGCCAACCGCTTGTCTCCGCCCAACCTGGTGTGGACATCAGACCCTGGAGGGAGGCAACAAGGGTTTTGTGTTTGGCTAATGTTACTGTCTAGTGGGGGTGGAGGTGTGTGTGTGTTACCTGTGATGACCTGGCTAGTCCAGGGCGCCACATATGCACTCTCACTATGCAAGGTTCTATTGCTGAACAAACAGCATGTTCAAGCATGTTTAACCCCTTCACGACCTTGGATGTACTGAAACGTCCATGGTCGTGTTTCTGCCCCCATCCTTTCCTGCACATGTCAGCTGATCTGATGAGATGACGTGGTCCTCTAATAGCCATGCGTGGATCAGACATCTGCCTCTGGTAGTCTCTGACAGCAGGATTTAACACGCGTCAGCCGGGAGTGCGCCATTCTCCACTCCCATCAGCGGCCCCTTGACATGATTGAGGCGCCGTTGGTTTGTCATAATGGATTTTCATGACAGCCAGGGGTCAGCTGATGACCCCAGTCTCTGTCATGACAAACTCCCTACAAACACCAGCCGCAAGCTACTGTTTGTAGGTAGTCATCATTTCTGCTGTACAAAGCAGAGCTGATGCACTGCTCTGTACAACACAAGACATTGGATGATCGCATCTTAAAGTTCTATAAGAGGACTAGTAAATACTGCAAAAAAGTGAGAAAAAAAGATTTTAAATATATTAAAAAAATACAAAAGTTCAAATCCCCCCTTTTTCCCCATTGAAAATAAAACACTAAAAAATACACATACACTACAGTTCAAAAGTTTAAGGTCACTTTGATATTTCCTTATTTTTGAAAGAAAAGCACATTTTTTTTCAATGAAGCTAACATTAAATTAAACAGAAATACACTCTATATATTGTGAATATGGTAAATGACTTTTCTAGCTGCAAACTTTCATGTGAATCTTGACAGTCTACTCTTGTTCTTAGAAATGAAGGATATTCCATGCGAGAAATTGCCAAGAAACTGAAGATTTCCTACAACGGTGTGTACTACTCCCTTCAGAGGAGAGCACAAACAGGCTCTAACCAGAGTAGATAGAGAAGTGGGAGGCCGCGCTGCACATCTGAGCAACAAGACAAGTACGTACATTAGAGTCTCTAGTTTGAGAGATCAACGCCTCACAGGTCCTCATCTGGCAGCTTCATTAAATAGTACCCGCAAAACGCCAGTGTCAACGTCTACAGTGAAGAGGTGACTCTGGGATGCTGGCCTTCAGGGCAGAGTGGCAAAGAAAAAGCCATATCTGAGAATGGCTAATAAAAGTAAAAGATTAATATGGGCAAAAGAACACAGATATTGGACAGAGGAAAATTGGAAGTAATAGCAAAAGTAATAATTTTGGCACCACTGAATTAATCATTTTATTAGAATATGTCTGGTTCATGTAACGTGACCTTTTTGTGATTTGCACTATTTTAAATTTATATTACAATAAGTATACCGGTGAGATCAAATATATATGGAAATTGTCTATTAGAAGTGGCAATCCTAAAAGCCAAACCAAAATCTCAATTTGAAGAAAATATGTTCCTGGGTGCTGCCCCTCATCAGTGCAAAGCATAAGATCTGATTTGGCTGTATGAGAGGCTGCTAACTGGGATCTAAGGGATAAAATTTCTCCTTGTGGAAAGCGATATGTCTGTTGTGCCAATGTATGGAGATATCTATATATACTTACAAATATATATATATATATATATATATATATATATATATATATTAGCAAAAACATTAGTACATGCCCTCATCATCTCCCGCCTCGACAACTGCAACCTCCTGCTCTGTGGCCTCCCTTCCAATACTCTTGCACCCCTCCAATCTATCCTAAATTCTGCGGCCCGCTTAATCCACCTCTCCCCTCACTATTCCCCAGCCTCGCCCCTCTGCCAATCTCTTCACTGGCTTCCAATTGCTCAAAAACTCCAGTTCAAAACATTAACCATGACATACAAAGCCATCCACAACCTGTCTCCTCCTTACATCTGTGACCTAGTCTTACGGTACCTTCCTGCACGCAACCTCAGATCCTCACAAGATCTATTTCTCTACTCCTCTCTTATCTCCTCTTCCCACAATCGCATACAAGATTTCTCCCGTGACTCCCCCATACTCTGGAATGCTCTACCCCAGCATATCAGACTCTCTCCTACCATGGAAAGCTTCAAGAGGAACCTGAAGACCCATCTCTTCGAACAAGCCTACAACCTACAATAATCCTTAGACTAGTACACCACTGCGCAACCAGCTCTGTCCTCACCTATTGTACCATCACCCAATCCCTGTAGAGTGTGAGCACTTGCGGGCAGGGTCCTCTCTCCTCCTATACCAGTCTGTTTTGTATTGTTAATGAGTGTTGTACTTCTTTTTGTGTATACCCTTTTCACTTGGAAAGCGGCATGGAATAAATGGCGCTATAATAATAAATAATAATATACCGTATGTAAGTGAACATATACATAAATATTGCAGATTTAGTTTTTTTATTTTGTTTATTACTTGTTTGCTAAAAGTACACATAAAATACCAATCATAGTGATAATAAAATAATGGCATTAATCCAGCCAGAAAAATTAAAACAAACTTCTTTTTAAACCAAGATCTCTATAGAGAGTCGGCGTTTTGTGTTTCATACATTTTTTATTTTTATTTTTTTTTTCAGTTTATCTTAAATCTTTAGCGAGGCGTGATAATATGTGGAATTCTGATCACCATCAATTCAAATTGGAACAAAATTCAGTTACATCGTTATCAAGACTGGAGATTGTATACTAGATTAGTAATTCTAGATCTAGCAGAATTAGTCAGTTCTTCCACATAGCATCTATCGTGAGAGTAAAAAAAACGACTGTGCAAAATTATTTACAAAGTTATGAGGCCTCAGCTAAATATATTTATATTGTATATATTATTTAATATTTCTATTTTAGAGCAAATTAGATTAGCTGATGTTCTACTGAGGTACTTTGGACAGACCCTGGACACTTATCAAAGAAAATGACTCTGAAGGTCCACTCTATAGTCATTCATGAAAGGTAGATGACTTCTTATACAGTAATTGTAATTGTCTCATTTCATCGAGGACATATCATCAATGAGATTTAGTTGGTTATTCAATCCATAAAATATAGCTAAAGTCTTTCACATGAAGAGTAGGTAATTACGGCACTCATCAGCTGGGACATGAAGTAATAAAAAAATACTTTATTCCATGTATGTGCACAGATGGGTGGAAGGAAATACAAAAGCAGATAGTCTGCAGCCGATTCACACAATCTGCACTGTCAAGGAAACAGCCGTAGACCATATACTTTTGTATTTCCTCCCACCTATCTTTGCATATACATGGAATAAAGTATTTTTTTTTTATTATTACTACTTAAAAAGAGCCAACTGGTGAGTGCCATATTTACCTACTCTTCATGTGAAAGACTTTGTTTCTGTACTATGCGTTAATAATGAGCACCACTAGCCTAACGTTACAAGCCTGTTGCTGGCACTGTCCATACTCTGACACATATATGTGTCATACCTCTTATTTGATCCGGCAGCCTTCTGTGCTGTGGTCCTTTTCCCTCTACAGTGAGCCACAGTCAGTGGAAAGGTAGCTATTCTGGTTCTGAACACTTTGTTTGTGTTCAATGCCTTTCTGCCAACAAGTGTTTCCATTGCTGTAATTCAGAGTGCCCCATCATCTGGCAGGTATAACTATTTAAAGTGTCCCTGAGCTAATAAATAATAAATGCTCCAGCTTAGGTAACCACCAGACAGTGGAGTAACCCTCTCACTCTCCGGCTAGCGGTGTGTGCGGTACCTGCCTAGCAGTCTGGTCTAAGGTGCAGAGTACCCCTCTCGCCGGAGCCAGACTGTAATCACGCAGAGTACCTGCCTAAGCTACCTCTTCTTGTTGCAGAGTAATACTCTCGCAGCACAACAGGTAGCGGAAAGCACAGCACCTACCTAAGCAACCTGCACTAGTTGCAGAGTGATCCTCCCGCAGGACTACAGGTTGCGGTATAGCGGAAAGCTAAGATGGCGGGTGAACACATGGAGCCAAGATGGCGGGCATCCACACACATGCACCAACAGTTATAGAATGATTCGAGCATGCCACCATGCACGCAGCCACGCATTTTAAAGGCTAAGCCACACCCACGGTCGCGTCATCGATGACATCACTCGCGAGCCAATCAGGCAGCGCCACATCATCAGGTCTGCTGATGCTAGACCACCAATCGTGGCCCGCCACGTCACGGGCATGCTCAGTGCCGTGAATCTCAGAATTAGGCTCTGGAGACTTTGCTTCTTTCACCCACGCATGCACTACAGCATTCACTATGTGGCTAGAAATAAAGCCTCTAGCAAGAGCCTGAACATCATGTGTTCTGGCTAGGCACTGGGATTGATGACAAGGTTGAGCAGCAGTTCCCTCAGCTGAGCCTGAATGGGAGACTAAAGAATCCACCAATGGCCCAGACTCAGTTTCGGGTCCAAAAACAACCCGACGCCTAATACTTTGTTCGTCGGGGGCTCTCTGGCTTCAACAGGCCTCCTGGCGGCAGCACCCCTTCTTGCCACTGCAACCGCTTTGTCAACTGCACACAAGCTTTACTCATACGCCACACTCCATTCTGTTCCATCACTGTCCTTTCACTCCCCAAGGATGGAACCAGTCTGCTTAGCGGTAAGAATATACCTTCCTCTGCCTGCTCTTGCTCCATGTTTCGCCACTTCGGAGGCCAAAATGGCGCCGGCCAGCATTGTTGGGGGAGTCTCCCTTTTCTGGACCTCACCCACCAGGGTGGGGCTTTTCTTGGTTCATCTGCCCATTTCTTCAGGGCCGCCACCCATTCATCAGCAATATTTATAGGTGGACAATCTTTGTCCTCCTGGTGCACCCGCCATTGACGGGCACCAATTTTCACGGGCTTTCAGCTTTTTCCCACCTTGTCAACTGTCAGGGCTGATTTTCACGCCCTTTTCTTCACCCCTGAGTGAATGTTCCAAGGGCGGCATCTCGTTAGCAGAGGAAGTTGTCTCACTATCAGTACTGGTTTAGCTGTCAAGGCCGTGGTTTGCGTCCTCCTCCTCATCCCTGAGTCAACATACTTAGGATAGATGTTGGGGCATATGTTCCTCCCAAATCTTCTAACGTCTTTGGCAGTCGAGGGAGCGGGTCGCGTCCTCCTCTTCACCCCTGAGTCAATATACCCAGGGTGGATCTCGGGGCATCCATTCCTCTCGAATCTTCGAGCCTTCCGAACAGTGTTACATGTTCTTTCTCTTTGAGGAAGCCCATGATGGGTGTTGCCCTGGCTTGGGTTTGGACCATGTCTGCCCTGGTTTTCTTTAGGCGTCATCCCCGCAGTCCATCTTAACAGTGCTTGCAAGGATCAACCCTGCTCGCAGCGCCACTTGAAGGGGGGAGCCGTGTGATGGTCGGCAATGCTACGCTTTCCTTTTTTCACTCCCGTGTTGTGTATGTGTTCCACCCTGGCTGGGGAGTGTGACACTTGTTGCTTCAATGGCTCATCCACCACCCCGTCGTCAGTCACAGTCATAGACATCGTACTTGGGCAACACATCACAGAAACAGTTTTCCTTGAACTCAAACTTTATCTTCTTTATTAAGCATACAAGTTCTCTGGGAAACATCTTCATAATAACCTTCCTAGGACAGACATGCCACTTTCTCCTGTGTCACGATTCTGCTGCCACTGCTCAACAAACTAACCTTCTTTTCAGCCCTCACTCTGGGCACTAATCCTCCAGTAGCTGAGTATGACTTCTATGGTCCCTGTCTCTTGCAGTCATGCCTGTAGTACAAAATGGAGGATTCCTCCTGAGGCCTGGGCAAACTCTGGAACAGAGCTCATGGTCCCAGGACCTCCTGTGCAGCTCTGAACTGAACTGCTTTTCTTGCTCTGTCTGCAATTACAACCTTACTCCACCCACTGTGCTCCATCTCCCCGGTTACCAATGCATCGATATCTAGCTGGTCTGCTAACATTCTGCACATCCTATTGCTAAATGCTAACACTCTATAAACACACTATCTCCCACTGAACTGTCTGCACCTGTCTTACACTCAGCGCCAGCACCCGGCAAACCCGGTCAAATGCTGGGGCCCTGAGCTGCTGGGGGGCCCACTCACGGTGGCAGGAGTGGCGCACCGCTACTCAGAGGGTCCCGGTGCCTGCTCTGTCACCGCCCTCCTCCACCCACCGAGGATCGCGCTTTCAATTGTATCGGCATCGCAGGTGGCGATACAATTGAGAGCAATGATGAGGGAGTGAGCGGCGCGCTCCCTCTCTTATTATTCTCCCCGCTGTGACTGTCGGCATTCTGACAGCTCTGCAGCAGAGCTCGGTGACGTCATCACTGCGCGTCTGTTGAGAGGTCAGAGCGAGCGACAGCAGTGGACGCGCTGAGGAGACCGGATCAGCGGGGGAACGAGGAGAAGTGAGTATTAATCACTGTATGCTGCATGAGGGTGCCTACTGCTATCTGGCTCTGCACTGTGCTGTATACAGGCTGTGCTATATTATATAGCATAGCCTGTATATAGCACAGTGCAGAGCCAGATAGCAATAGGCAGCCTCATGTAGCATACAGCTTGTATATAGCCTATATACAAGCTGTATGCTAGATGAGGGTGCCTATTGCTATCTGGCTCTGCAGTGTGCTATATACAGGCTGTGCTATATAAAAGCGGTATGTTAGATGAGGGTGCCTATTGCTATCTGGCTCTGCACTGTGCTATATACAAGCTGTATGCTACATGAGGGTGCCTACTGCTATCTGGCTCTGCAGTGTGCTATATACAGGCTGTGCTATATAAAAGCGGTATGCTACATGAGGGTGCCTATTGCTATCTGGCTCTGCACTGTGGTATATAGGGGCTGTATACTACATGAGGGTGCCTAATGCTATCTGGGTCTGTATTGTGCTATATGTGGGCTATATACTACATGAGGGTGCCTATTGCTATCTGGGTCTGCATTGTGCTATATGCGGGCTGTATACTACATGAAGGTGCCTATTGCTATATGGGTCTGCATTGTGCTATATGGGGGCTGCTTAATATCATATGGGGGCTACATAATACTATATGGAGGACAATGGGGGCTTCATAACACAATATGGGGGCTGCATACTACTATACCCCCAGAGTTGTATGTCCCCTCCACCCAGGTGCTATATACCCCCTCAGAGCTGTATGTCCCCCCCACCCCAGAGATGTATACCCCCATAGCTGCGTTTAACCCCCCACCTCACAGCTGTTTGTCCCCCCACCTCAGTCACTGCCCTCCTCTAGAGCTATATGCCCCCCATTGCTGTATACCCCTTTCTTCAGTAATATGTATTCCCCCCAGTAATGTGTATGTCCCCAGCCTCTCTTGTGATGTATATACAGCAGTGTTAGTGTGCTCTATGTGCGGCCATGTCTGTTAGACAAGCCGGGAGGTGAATGAGGCTGTTGCCGGCTTCCCAATATTAGAAATATATAGAGGATAAATATATAAAAAATAGTGTGTGTGTGTGAGCATGTATGATGTGTATCTATGTATGTCAGTGTATATGACTGTGTATAGATTTATGTCTATTTGTGTTTTTGTGAATTTCTCTTTAAATATGTATGTGTACGTATGCCTGTATGTATCTGTGCATGTCTATGTGTGGATGGGGCCCACTGAGACTCTTTCGCCCAGGGCCCACAAAAACCTGAAGCTGGCCCTGCCTACACTAATCTAAGCAGCTTGCTACTATTCCCATCATCCACTCCAGCACGTTTGTTTCCCTACAATAAACATCCTATCTAAAATCCTTACAAAGTGACTACTAACTGCAATTCTCTCATATTAATACTCTATCTATGTTACCTATTAGTCCTTATCTATAATGCTCCTGGCTGACACGGCACAAGAGGCCAATCCCTCCCTATTTACATTACACATTACATTATAATATACAGTCATGGCCAAAAGTTTTGAGAATGACACCAAAATTATATTTTCACATGATCTGTTGCCCTCTGGTTTTTACTTGTGTTTGTCTGATGTTTACATCACATACAGAAATATAATTGCAATCATATTATGAGTACCAAAAGGTTATATTGACAGTTAGAATGAGTTAATGCAGCAAGTCAATATTTGCAGTGTTGACCCTTCTTCTTCAGGACCTCTGCAATTCTCCCTGGCATGCTCTGAATCAACTTCTGGACCAAATCCTGACTGATAGCTGTCCATTCTTGCATAAGCAATGCTTGCATTTTGCCAGAATTTGTTGTTTTTGTTTGTCCACCCGTCTCTTGATGATTGCCCACAAATTTTCAATGGGATTAAGATCTGGGGAGTTTCCAGGCCATGGACCCAAAATCTCTATGTTTTGTTCCATGAGCCATTTAATGATCACCTTTGCATTATGGCAAGGTGCTCCATCATGCTGGAAAAGGCATTGTTGGGCGCCAAACTGCTCTTGGACACTTGGGAGAAGTTGCTCTTGGAGGACATTCTGGTACCATTCTTTATTCATGGCTCTGTTTTTAGGCAAGACTGTGAGTGAGCCGATTCCCTTGGCTGAGAAGCAACCCCACACATGAATCGTTTCAGGATGCTTAACAGTTGGCATGAGACAAGACTGGTGGTAGCGCTCACCTCTTCTCCTAATAAGCTGTTTTCCAGATGTCCCAAACAATCGAAAAAGGGGATTCATCTGAGAAAATGACTTTACCCCAGTCCTCAGCAGTCCACTCCCTGTACCTTTTGCAGAATATCAGTCGGTCCCTGATGTTTTTTCTGGAGAGAAGTGGCTTCTTTGCTGCCCTCCTTGATACCAGGCCTTGCTCAAGCAGTCTCCGCCTCACAGTGCGTGCAGAAGCCCTCACACCAGCCTGCTGCCATTGCTGAGCTAGCTCGGCACTGCTGGTAGTCCGATCCCGCAGCTGAAACAGTTTTAAGATACGGTCCTGGCGTTTGCTAGTCCTTCTTGGGCGCCCTGGAGCCTTTTTGGCAACAATGGAAGCTCTCTCCTTGAAGTTCTTGATGATGCGATAGATTGTTGACTGAGGTGCAATCTTTGTAGCTACGATACTCTTCCCTGTTAGACCATTTTTGTGCAGAGCAATGATGGCTGCACCTGTTTCTTTAGAGATAACCATGGTTAACTGAAGAGAAACAATGATACCAAGCACCAGCCTCCTTTTAAAGTGTCCAGTGGTGTAATTCTTACTTAATCATGACTGATTGATCGCCAGCCCTGTCCTGTCAACCCCCACACCTGTGTTAGTAGAACAATCACTAAAACAATGTTAGCTGCTCTTTTTAAGGCAGGAATGCAATGATGTTGAAATGTGTTTTGGGGGTTAAAGGTCATTTTCTTAGCCAATATTGACTTTGCAAGTAATTGCTGTTAAGCTGATCACTCTTTATGACATTCTGGAGTATATGCAAATTGCCATTAGAAAAACTTAAGCAGTAGACTTTGTAAAAATTAATATTTGTAGCATTCTCAAAACTTTTGGCCATGACTGTACACAACATACTGTATATACATATACATGGGAAATACACCTACATATTGGAGGTGTCTGTTCTCTGTAATAAAACACATACAGTAAATACACGGACGCAAGAGGGCGCCGGCTGCTGCACTCATCCAGCTCTGCTATATCGATGGCACAGCAATATACTAATATATATTCAACATTAAACCTATTTATATCAAAGTACTGTACATTAGGGGAAACATTATCGTAGGAGGGGGAGCGAATTGACCACCTCCTTCCTACATTACTATGTAAGTGCTCTGCTGGCATTCATGGGAAGTGATAGTTAAACGTTGGCTATTGGGCCTAGGGAATATGTATCATCAGTAACAGACAATTATATTCCCAAATATTTCTTTATTTTAAGTATATAAATTAAATATCCACAGAAAGAATCTGAATGGATTTTTAAAATGGGTTCCTTATCTCCAAAAGGGCTTAACGAACTGCTCTCTTTTAGTTGTTTCCTACCTATGTAAAAGTACCTAAGGACTTATCTGTTTAATATCCTATAACGCTATAACATTAGAGATAGAATGCCTATGGCATTCATCCAAATTTTTGGAAAATATTGAATTATAAATTTATCTTCTTGCTTTGATAAATTGGAGTATATTAATGATCAGTCTTGGAGAAAATTTCTGCATCTAGGGTTGCCTGTTTATGTATATGTTATTAATCTTACACAGGGCCCCTGTTTTATGTTGTATAATAAGCTACATTGATTAATATATGAATATATATAAGTATGATTATGTAAAAGAAATATATGCAACAGAGATCTAATTTATGATCATGAAATGTATCTGCCGTGCATATTTGTCTATGTAAAGATCAGATCTGTGTGCCCTATAGCGATGTGGTAGTATATACTGAAAATAGTTATATGATCTATACCTGCTATATATATAAAGCAAGCTTCATCTTGTAATATATATTGGCGTTGTAGAGATCATATGCCAATATGTAACCGCAAGGGTTCGCTGCGATACGCAGGCGCAATAGTAATCTGCCCAAGACGGCTGAGTGTGGCGGAATGTGGTGTATTGCGCATGCGCTATGACGTCAGAGATGACGCATCGCGCATGCGCACTAACATTGCCACTGTGATTGCCGGTATTTTATCGATTTATGCATATTTATTGCGGGTAATCAGATGGGCATATGCGGCACTTAGCCTTGATGTGGCATTATGAGACACGGAAGGCCGCAGCTAATCTGTCCGAGTTGAGATGGATGTGCACCTGCGGGACGCGGTGCGATGCACTGCGCATGCGCGCTGACGTCATGGTGACGATTCGCGCATGCGCGGTGGGGTCATGCGCCGCGCACGCGCGCGGACATCGTTCATAAACTATTCATGATACACAGCTGCAGTGTTTTAATTACTGCACGCAGGCGCAATAGCGGCATTATGACGCGCCAGCCCATCTTACCTAGGGGCACACAGCTGATCTAAGTTATGCCGGCTTTATAAACCTCCACGGTTATGCAGATCCATAGAGTCTCCAGGGACGGAAGTGGCTGTTTATCTTGACAGGATCGCTCTGTGCTACCGCCGATTCCATTAAGGAAAGACTCTGTGGATCTGCATACCCTATTGATTCTTTGTTATGGCAAGTAGATACAATGTATATTGACTATGTCTATGTTTATTTTCCACACATGCATGTGTTATTTTTAATGATACAAATATGCAAACCTGATAGACTATATTCTGCTTTTTGTAGCCTCCTGATGAACCACAATAATTCATGTGGGGAAACGCGAAAAAAGAGGTGAAGATCAAACTAACAGGCTTGATGTCAAACTCACTCTGAATATACTGGGACTGGATTCTATATGCTTGCCTATTCTGGACTTGCTTAAATCATAATAGCGTCTGCCATGAGTATAATGGGAAAGAGCATATAAGCCCACAAGTTAAGTGTTTGTGAAGCATTATCCATAATCCTGGAGTGAGCGGCCTGTATTTATGTTGAATAATCATTGTATGCTATATGCAAATTCCCTTGTTATCAAGGACCTATATGTACTATAAACTACTGTATGCTATATGTATGCGAACTGTCTTTGATACCAAAGGTACATGTACTATAATTAATTCACTGTAGGTGTGGATATTTAATTTATATACTTAAAATAAAGAAATATTTGGGAATATAATTGTCTGTTATTCATGGGAAGTGAG
Source organism: Anomaloglossus baeobatrachus (assembly GCF_048569485.1). Lineage (NCBI taxonomy): Eukaryota > Metazoa > Chordata > Amphibia > Anura > Aromobatidae > Anomaloglossus > Anomaloglossus baeobatrachus. The sequence goes on along the minus strand of NC_134353.1, from coordinate 881,806,915 downwards.
TCATGACAGTGACAGGAGTCACTATATATATTATCTATATTTGCCAAGTGCCAGAATAATGAGAGAGAGAGAAAATGTTTTATGCTTTTGACTTTGCAGAAAGTAATAAAAATGCCTAAAAACATTCTCTCTCATCTTTCTGGCATTTGGCAAATAAAGAATTTTCGCAAAAGTTCATACTAAATTCATGTCAAATAGTGAGGAAAAACATTCATGTGTCTTTTTAGATAATGTATGTAGCCTTCTTGTTTCAAATGTGCATATGTACAGTGTATATATATATATACCGTATTTTTCGCTTTATAAGACGCACTTTTGTTCCCCCAAATTTTGGGGGAAAGTAGGGAGTGCGTCTTATAATCCGAATATACGGGTGTGTATATATATATATATATATATATATATATGTGTATACACTGTATATGTGGCGCCCCTGACCTGGTCAGGCACCACTGAGTACTGCACCCATGCTGGGGACAGTACAACACAGGTAATCCAGAAGGCTGACCGGGGTGTGGTACACAGGCGCATAGTGATCAGGTCTCACACATGTACCCATGAGAGGACCCCTGGGGATCCCAGGAGGGGGAAAAGCCTTCACCTTCACTGGAATAGTGGAGGGGGCCAAAAGCCTCCATCTCCTCTCAAGGGGTGTGGTAAGAGAGTCTGGTTACTAGGTGGCGTAGGCAAGAACAGGAGAGGAGGGGCAGTGAGCCAGGGCAGTGTAGAGTCCAGGGAGCTCGAGTGAGGAGCAGATCCCTGGGGCTGTGCAGTCTGACAGCGCCCGCGCAGTGGCTACTGACGGGGGAGAACGGTCAACTAGGAGGGCTACCCGAAATCCATCTTCAGCTAAAGAGAGAGCACGGAGTGGGAAGTAAGGAGACTGCTAGAGAGTACCAGGCCCAAACGGGCGGCAGATCCCGAAGCGGAGATAGATCCAGCTTTCTTTTGCTAAACCTGCCGGTGTGGGGCTCTCAAAGCCCACGCCACAACACCACAAAAGCCGCAGCCACGTAGCCACAGTTAGGCCCCATAGGTCACAGGAGGCAAGCAGCTGGAGTGGCCTGGTCCAGGCGACAAGCAAACGGCAAACGAAGGGGAGAGAGGCTGCAGCATCTTCCCTGGGTGACCCCCATAGGGACTCAAAGTCGGGGTTACCCCAAACCACCAAGGGCTAAGGAAGGCGAGTTAGTAGTCACCCTCACAAGTCAGCCTGAAGGACACCTGGTTCCCACTTGGTTCATCCCAGCTACGCCCGGGTCACTCACCCTGCCATCAACTGTGAGTAAAAACCCTGAAAGACATCCTGCCTGTGTTGAGTCATTCTGCGCCTTGTGGTACTACGCACCTACTCAGGGCCCTGGGGCTTGCCTCACTCTCAGGAGGCTATTCCAACTAACTGCACTCACCATCAGCCCCAGGCGTCCCTCAACCTGCAGTGGCGGTCCCTACTGGCCGCAATACTGAGAGTGGCGTCACGACAAGAAGAAGATCTCCTACCTGTGACAAGATCCAGCTGAGTGGAGTCCCTGAAGGTAATGCACCGACACAACACCTGTGGGGCTTCACATCTGGCGTCACGAACAGGATAAGGACTAGACCTGTTCAGACAGGTGACCATGTGCCTGGGCGGTCCGCTTGAAAAATTGGAAGCGCCGCCATATTGCCACCATGAAAAGCGCGCTGAAAAACAACAGCAGCCCGCGCTGGGAGAAGTTACCGCCCACGAAGAGGTGTGGCTACCCAGAGATCCCCTGCAGAGTCCTGACCTCGCAAGTGAAGAGAGCGGAGGCGTCCAGAGACGTCGGGACAGAAAGGGAGCCAGAAGCCTGCTGCTGGGAGAGGAGCTGCTGAAAGAGGCAGAGCGGAAACTGAACAGCTTGCTACTAGAGGCAACGGCGAGTCCACTGCTGGGAAATCGTGCAGAAGAGGGCGCAGAAGAAATGGCGTCTGACCGCAGAAACCCAGAACCGGGCTCCGCTGCCTGGTGGTATCGGGAGCTGGCCCAGTTCTGCGACCGACTGGAGACCCGGGTCGTGGAGCAGATCAGAGAAGAACGCATGGAACTTCTGGAGATGGCTGCCGCGGTTCAGGCCTATGAGAGGGGAACCGCACGACGAGTGCCAGACCGGACGGCGACGACTCAGACCCCGATGCTGCCACCGATGGGTGAGTCCAGTATTACCCCTGCCGGCCCGGATGCCCCGACCCCTGCTGCCACGCCCGCGGTCCCTGAAGAGGCGCCCGGCGCGGCGACGCTGAGCCAGGCCGCAGCCACGCCAGGTGCGGCCCGCCAAGCCCAGGCCGCCGCAGCGATGCCCTGCTCGGCCCGCCAAGCCCCGGCCGCCGCAGCGATGCCCTGCTCGGCCCGCCAAGCCCCGGCCGCCGCAGCGATGCCCTGCTCGGCCCGCCAAGCCCCGGCCGCCGCAGCGATGCCCTGCTCGGCCCGCCAAGCCCCGGCCGCCGCAGCGATGCCCTGCTCGGCCCACCAAGACCCGGTCCCTGCAGCGACGCCCAGCCCAGCCTGCACAGATCCCATCGCAGCTGCGACGCCGATCCAGGCCGCCGCCAAACAGGGCGCGGCCCGCCAAGACCAGGCCGCCGCCATACAGGGCGCGGCCCGCCAAGACCAGGCCGCCGCCATACAGGGCGCGGCCCGCCAAGACCAGGCCGCCGCCATACAGGGCGCGGCCCGCCAAGACCAGGCCGCCGCCATACAGGGCGCGGCCCGCCAAGACCAGGCCGCCGCCATGCCGAGCGCGGCCCGCCAAGACCAGGCCGCCGCCATACAGGGCGCGGCCCGCCAAGAGATTGTATCACCACTTACCCCGGCCTGCAAGGCCAGAGCAGACACCGCTCCCCAGTCCAAAGAGGTCCCTGCTGGAAAGCCCACGCTGGGGGAGGACCCCGCATACTGGCAGCTGAAGGCTGACATGGAGGCCAAGTTTCCACAATGGTTGGTGGACCAGTACATGCTCCCTCCGCATACCCCCAAGAGGATTCCAGCAACCCCTGCAGCAACCACGCCAAAGAGTCCCCCGCCTGGGCCTGCTGAAGAAAGCCCATCCCCAGCACTGCCACCAAAGGAGTGCCAAGAAGAACTAAGGGGGAGAGGAGGCCAGGAAGATGAGGAGCTGACTCAGGAGCCATCAGCAGCGGATCCATGCCCCGAGCCAGAGATGCTGCCGTATTCCCGCTGGGACGAGGAAGACCTGACACCTTCTGCTGAGGAAGATCTGCCCCAAAGCCTCACCTGGGAGCTTGTAAGCTGCACTTCGCAGAATCCAGCCCGCAAGACACAGCGCCGCAGTAGAACCCAGTCTTTCCCTGCACCGCCATCCCCAGAGCAGAGAGAAGTCACGGCCAGAGACCTACAAGAAAAACGGTTCCTGAGAAGAGCCAAAGCACAGGTCCGAGGACCCCTTTGCAGAGGAGTAGTGGAGGACTTCAGCCTCAAGTCAGGATACGGGTTCATCGTAGCACCTGGTATCAAAGAAGGCATTTTTGTCAATAGGAGAGACGTCAGAGCTAATCTGCCCAGAGGACACCCTGGAAGAAACTTAAAGATGGGAGACTCCGTACAGTTCACCATGCACCAAGGAGAAAGAGGGTGGTATGCGCTAGATGTAGTGCCATGTCCCAAAGAAGAAGAAAGAAAAGACAAAGGACCTACTGACGAGACAACTACAGATGAGGAAAAAGGTCAAGAAAGCAACAGGTGCCGCAGCCCTACAGGCCCAAGCCCTGGTGAAGAGGAGTCTGCATAAGTTCAAGTAAAGTACAGCAAGTTTTGACCAGTTGGAAAGTTTGTTTTGCAACGTTTTAAAAGTTCAAGTATGTGCCCACATAAACTGATGTGAGAAATAAACCTTAAGGCTATGAACAGGCTATAGCCACAAACTCTCGCAGTGTAAATAGTTACACCAAAAGGGCACCACCACCACCAGAGTCAGCCTGTTTAGGGGCTTGGCTCGTCTGCAACCAGGAGGAGCCCGTCCGTATATAGGGCCTTGGCTCGCCTGCGACCAGAGAGCATGCCTGTTTATGGGGCCTGGCTCTCCACCACAAAGAGGGTACCTGGTCAGCACCAACTGTGGAGGCCGCCTCTACATCCTGCCAGAAGTGGCTGAAGGCGCGGATCCACCAGGCCAGGTATACCCTGAAGACCACCAGCCCCTGAAAGCCGCCTCTACATCCTGCCAGAAGTGGCTGAAGGCGCGGCCAACGTGAGAGGGTTTTGGGTGGGTTAACGGACTTGTGGGTGGAGGGTGGTGATGTATGGTACCTGGTGCTTTTAAAATGTTTTACATGTTTTAATGTTTTATGCATTTTTAAAATGTTGTCTTGCAGCCCGAGGACGTGCTGGTGATAACTAAGGGGGAATGTGGCGCCCCTGACCTGGTCAGGCACCACTGAGTACTGCACCCATGCTGGGGACAGTACAACACAGGTAATCCAGAAGGCTGACCGGGGTGTGGTACACAGGCGCATAGTGATCAGGTCTCACACATGTACCCATGAGAGGACCCCTGGGGATCCCAGGAGGGGGAAAAGCCTTCACCTTCACTGGAATAGTGGAGGGGGCCAAAAGCCTCCATCTCCTCTCAAGGGGTGTGGTAAGAGAGTCTGGTTACTAGGTGGCGTAGGCAAGAACAGGAGAGGAGGGGCAGTGAGCCAGGGCAGTGTAGAGTCCAGGGAGCTCGAGTGAGGAGCAGATCCCTGGGGCTGTGCAGTCTGACAGCGCCCGCGCAGTGGCTACTGACGGGGGAGAACGGTCAACTAGGAGGGCTACCCGAAATCCATCTTCAGCTAAAGAGAGAGCACGGAGTGGGAAGTAAGGAGACTGCTAGAGAGTACCAGGCCCAAACGGGCGGCAGATCCCGAAGCGGAGATAGATCCAGCTTTCTTTTGCTAAACCTGCCGGTGTGGGGCTCTCAAAGCCCACGCCACAACACCACAAAAGCCGCAGCCACGTAGCCACAGTTAGGGCCCATAGGTCACAGGAGGCAAGCAGCTGGAGTGGCCTGGTCCAGGCGACAAGCAAACGGCAAACGAAGGGGAGAGAGGCTGCAGCATCTTCCCTGGGTGACCCCCATAGGGACTCAAAGTCGGGGTTACCCCAAACCACCAAGGGCTAAGGAAGGCGAGTTAGTAGTCACCCTCACAAGTCAGCCTGAAGGACACCTGGTTCCCACTTGGTTCATCCCAGCTACGCCCGGGTCACTCACCCTGCCATCAACTGTGAGTAAAAACCCTGAAAGACATCCTGCCTGTGTTGAGTCATTCTGCGCCTTGTGGTACTACGCACCTACTCAGGGCCCTGGGGCTTGCCTCACTCTCAGGAGGCTATTCCAACTAACTGCACTCACCATCAGCCCCAGGCGTCCCTCAACCTGCAGTGGCGGTCCCTACTGGCCGCAATACTGAGAGTGGCGTCACGACAAGAAGAAGATCTCCTACCTGTGACAAGATCCAGCTGAGTGGAGTCCCTGAAGGTAATGCACCGACACAACACCTGTGGGGCTTCACATATATACTACAGAGTCCAGGGGAGGTGGGGGCAGCTCTGGAGTGGTGCTGGAGAAAGCTGCAGGAGGCAGAGGGGGATCTCCTGCTCCCGCTCATATAATATGCACTGCCGCTGTCCATCACTGTGGTGCTGAAACCGTATCGCGGTGATGGGCTGGGGAAGCGGCGCATATTATATCTGCCTGCGCCCCCCTTTGATGGCACATGCCCCCCCTGTGTTAGATATGGCCTCCCTTCTGCTGCCCATAGTAAAATAAAAAACTCTTTACTTACCTTCTCCAGCGCTGATCTCCCCGGTCTCTCTGCTGCCGCTGTGATCAGGCACGCAGAGATGATATCACTCTGCTGTGCCTATCACATGACCGGCACCGAGAATCAGGAAGTGCAGGAGCTCAGCAGTACGGAGGGTGACACGAGGGAGGACAGCACTGGAGAAGGTAAGAAAAGAGTGTTTTATGTTACTATGGGCAGCAGCATGGGGGCCATATCTAACACAGGGGGAGGTGTGCCATCCATAGAGGGCCATATCTAACACAGGGGAGGTGTGCCATCCATAGGGGGCCATATCTAACACAGGGGAGGTGTGCCATCCATAGGGGGCCATATCTAACACAGGGGGAGGTGTGCCATCCATAGGGGGCCATATCAAACACAGGGGGAGGTGTGCCTTCCATAGGAGAACTGTGCCAGCCGTAGGAGACGTGTGCCATCTATAGGAGACCTGTGCCAGCTGTAGGGGATATGTGCCAGCAATAGGGGACGTGTGCCAGCACAGGGGGACGTGTGCCATAAATAGGGGACGTGTTCCATCAATAGGAGACATGTGCCAGCAATAGGGGACATGTGCCAGTACAAGAGGGCTATATTCAATATAAGGGGGCCATATCCAGATTAAGGGGGCTAATTTTAGGATCAGGGGGCTATGAGGGACATATATCCTATATGATTTGTTAGCTGGACACTGGTATTATAAGACGGACCCCATTTAACATTAAAAAAAAATCTCTTTTCCTTCACCAAATTTGGCGGTGCGTCTTATATTCAGGTGCGTCTTATAAAGCGGAAAAATACGGTGTGTGTGTGTGTATATATATATATATATATATATATATATACAGTTAGGTCCAGAAATATTTGGACAGTGACACAATTTTCGCGAGTTGGGCTCTGCATGCCACCACATTGGATTTGAAATGAAACCTCTACAACAGAATTCAAGTGCAGATTGTAACGTTTAATTTGAAGGTTTGAACAAAAATATCTGATAGAAATTGTAGGAATTGTACACATTTCTTTACAAACACTCCACATTTTAGGAGGTCAAAAGTAATTGGACAAGTAAACCAAACCCAAACAAAATATTTTTATTTTCAATATTTTGTTGCGAGTCCTTTGGCGGCAATCACTGCCTTAAGTCTGGAACCCATGGACATCACCAAACGCTGGGTTTCCTCCTTCTTAATGCTTTGCCAGGCCTTTACAGCCGCAGCCTTCAGGTCTTGCTTGTTTGTGGGTCTTTCCGTCAAGTCTGGATTTGAGCAAGTGAAATGCATGCTCAATTGGGTTAAGATCTGGTGACTTGACTTGGCCATTGCAGAATGTTCCACTTTTTTGCACTCATGAACTCCTGGGTAGCTTTGGCTGTATGCTTCGGGTCATTGTCCATCTGTACTATGAAGCGCCGTCCGATCAACTTTGCAGCATTTGGCTGAATCTGGGCTGAAAGTATATCCCGGTACACTTCAGAATTCATCCGGCTACTCTTGTCTGCTGTTATGTCATCAATAAACACAAGTGACCCAGTGCCATTGAAAGCCATGCATGCCCATGCCATCACGTTGCCTCCACCATGTTTTACAGAGGATGTGGTGTGCCTTGGATCATGTGCCGTTCCCTTTCTTCTCCAAACTTTTTTCTTCCCATCATTCTGGTACAGGTTGATCTTTGTCTCATCTGTCCATAGAATACTTTTCCAGAACTGAGCTGGCTTCATGAGGTGTTTTTCAGCAAATGTAACTCTGGCCTGTCTATTTTTGGAATTGATGAATGGTTTGCATCTAGATGTGAACCCTTTGTATTTACTTTCATGGAGTCTTCTCTTTACTGTTGACTTAGAGACAGATACACCTACTTCACTGAGAGTGTTCTGGACTTCAGTTGATGTTGTAAATGGGTTCTTCTTCACCAAAGAAAGTATGCGGCGATCATCCACCACTATTGTCATCCGTGGACGCCCAGGCCTTTTTGAGTTCCCAAGCTCACCAGTCAATTCCTTTTTTCTCAGAATGTACCCGACTGTTGATTTTGCTACTCCAAGCATGTCTGCTATCTCTCTGATGGATTTTTTCTTTTTTTTCAGCCTCAGGATGTTCTGCTTCACCTCAATTGAGAGTTCCTTAGACCGCATGTTGTCTGGTCACAGCATCAGCTTCCAAATGCAAAACCACACACCTGTAATCAACCCCAGACCTTTTAACTACTTCATTGATTACAGGTTAACGAGGGAGACGCCTTCAGAGTTAATTGCAGCCCTTAGAGTCCCTTGTCCAATTACTTTTGGTCCCTTGAAAAAGAGGAGGCTATGCATTACAGAGCTATGATTCCTAAACCCTTTCTCCGATTTGGATGTGAAAACTCTCATATTGCAGCTGGGAGTGTGCACTTCCAGCCCATATTATATATATAATTGTATTTCTGAACATGTTTTTGTAAACAGCTAAAATAACAAAACTTGTGTCACTGTCCAAATATTTCTGGCCCTGACTGTATATATACAGTACAGACCAAAAGTCACCTTCTCATTCAAAGAGTTTTCTTTATTATTATGACTCTGAAAAATGTAGATTCACATAGAAGGCATCAAAACTATGAATTAACACATGTGGAATGAAATACTTAACAAAAAAGTGTGAAACAGCTGAAAATATGTCTTATATTCTAGGTTCTTCAAAGTAGCCACCTTTTGCTTTGATTACTGCTTTGCACACTCCTGGCATTTTCTTGATGAGCTTCAAGAGGTAGTCACCGGAAATGGTCTTCCAACAGTCTAGAAGGAGTTCCCAGAGATGCTTAGCACTTGTTGGCCCTTTTGCCTTCACTCTGCGGTCCAGCTCACCCCAAACCATCTCGATTGAGTTCAGGTCTGGTGACTGTGGAGGCCAGGTTATCTGGCGTAGCACCCCATCACTCTCCTTCTTAGTCAAATAGCCCTTACACAGCCTGGAGGTGTGTTTGGGGTCATTGTCCTGTTGAAAAATAAATGATGGTCCAACTAAACGCAAACCGGATGGAATAGCACGCCACTGCAAGATGCTGTGGTAGGCAGTATGCCTTCAATTTTGATTAAATCCCCAACAGTTTTACCAGCAAAGCACCCCCACAGAATCACACCTCCTCCTCCATGCTTCACGGTGAGAACCAGGCATGTAGAGTCCATCCGTTCACCTTTTCTGCATTGCACAAAGACACGGTGGTTGGATCCAAAGATCTCAAATTTGCACTCATCAGACCAAAGCACAGATTTCCACTAGTCTAATGTCCATTCCTTGTGTTCTTTAGCCCAAACAAGTCTCTTCTGCTTGCTGCCTGTCCTTAGCAGTGGTTTCCTAGCAGCTATTTTACCATGAAGGCCTGCTGCACAAAGTCTCCTCTTAACAGTTGTTCTAGAGATGTGTCTGCTGCTAGAACTCTTTGTGGCATTGACCTGGTCTCTAATCTGAGCTGCTGTTAACCTGCGATTTCTGAGGCTGGTGACTTAGATAAACTTATCCTCCGCTGCAGAGGTGACTTTTGGGCTTCCTTTCCTGGGGCGGTCCTAATGTGAGCCAGTTTTTTTGTAGCGTTTGATGGTTTTTGCCACTATACTTGGGGACACTTTCAAAGTTTTCCCAATTTTTCAGACTGACTGACCTTCATTGTCAAGTAATGATGGCCACTCGTTTTTCTTTACTCGGCTGCTTTTTCTTGCCACAATACAAATTCTAACAGTCTATTCAGTAGGACTATCAGCTGTGTATCCACCAGACTTCTGCACAACACAACTGATGGTCCCAACCCCATTTATAAGGCAAGAAATCCCACTTATTAAACCTGACATGGCACACCTGTGAAGTGAAAACCATTTCCGGTGACTACCTCTTGAAGCTCATCAAGAGAATGACAAGAGTGTGCAAAGCAGTAATGTAAAGGTGGCTACTTTTAAGAACCTAGAATATAAGATATATTTTCAGTTGTTTCACACTTTTTTGTTAAGTATTTCATTCCACATGTGCTAATTCATAGTTTTGATGCCTTCAATGTGAATCTACAATTTTCAGAGTTATGAAAATACAGAAAACTCTTTGAATGAGACGGTGTGTCCAAACTTTTGGTCTGTATATATATATATATATATATATATATATATATATATATATAGCTGAATGTGTGTGTATGTATGTGTGTATGTGTGTATTGGCATCTGCACAGTCGCAGCTACAGCCACAAAATTTTGCACACTCACACGTCTGGACCCCAGGAGCGTCACAGGCTATGTTGTGAGGCGAAATTTTAACCCCGCGTGTTCCAATTTACCAACCAAAAAACATGTAAATGGAGCCTGGAACTACAGGTTATTAGTAGGAGCTGTGATTGGTTGCTATAGAAACAAAAGACATTCATAGTACATTGGTACCTCGCTTAATGAGTAACCCACATAACGAGAATTTCGCGTGTTCCAATTTACCAACCAAAAAACAAGTAAATGGAGCCTGGAACTACAGGTTATTAGTAGGAGCTGTGATTGGTTGCTATAGAAACAAAAGACATTCATAGTACATTGGTACCTCACTTAATGAGTAACCCACATAACGAGAATTTCGCTTAACAAGCAAAGCTTTCTGTAACTTTATAACTCTGTTTACGAGAAAGCTTTGCTGTACGAGCGAGATCCTCACTGCACACACTTCCGGTTCCATACATCCACCACGCTCTGACCCACACTTGTAGTCCACACAAACACACATATGTGCGCACAAGCACACCCAAACACACACACGCACACACATACAGTATTATGCTCACCTTACCTTCCGTTCCACCGCCGGCCTCATGGCTCTTGTAGTTCCCGGGTACATCACGACGTCCTCGCGGCAAACTACAAGACCCAGGAGAACGGCGATGGAACGGAGGTAAGGTGAGCTTATAATATAATGTACCTTTCGTTTCATCGCCGATCTCCTGGGTCCTGTAGTTCGCCGCTGCGTTCCGCTCCGGGCTGTGTATCTGCATCCATAGCGACGAGGCAGGAACGTCCTGGTTCCTGTCACCGCTACTCAAAGGCAGCGCGTTGGCCAATCAAAGGCAAGCGGCTCTGCCTTTGATGTCAGCGCTCTGGCCAGGAAGTTCCTCCCTCGTCGTTATGGTAACGCGATACACAGCTCGGCCCCGTACCAGAGAACAGCAAGTCCCAGGAGACCGGCGATGGAACGGAAGGTAAGGTGAACATATAATATGTGCGTGTGCATGCGTGCTTGTGTGTTTGTACGTGTTTTTGTGTGTTTGTACGTGTTTGTGTGTGTTTGTACGTGTTTGTGTGTGTTTGTACGTGTTTGCACGTATGAGACATTTAACACGTTGTGGAACGGATCGTCAGCATTGCAATGATTTCTTATGGGAAATCTTGCTCTGCTGAACGAGTAACTTGGTTAACAAGCACACTCCCAGAACGGATTGTTCTCGTTAAGCAAGGTTCCACTGTATAAGAAGCTTATATGTAAGGTAATAAGATGTCGGTGGGGAGACGGATAGAGAGAGACAGAGAGAGAGACAGAGAGAGACAGACAGGAAAAGAGACAGAGAGATAGAGACAGACAGGGAAAGAGACAGACAAAGACAAACGGTGAAAAATACAGACAGAGACAGACCAGGAAAGAGACAGACAGAGACAGACCTGGAAAGAGACAGACCTTGAAAGAGACAGATGGGGAAAGAGACAGACAGACATGCAGACAGGGACAGAGACAGGCAGACAGGGAAGGAGGAGACAGCCAGAGAGACAGACAAAGATAGATGGGGAAAGACACAGACCTTGATAGAGACAGACGGGGAAAGAGACGGAGAAATAGAGACAGACAAGGAAAGAGACAGACATAGACAGGCAGACAGGGAAAGTGACAGACAGGAAAAGACACAGACAAAGAGACGGGGAGACAGACGGGGAAAGAGACAGACCTGGGAAAGAGACAGACCTAGAAAGAGACAGAGGGGGAAAGAAACAGAGATAGAGACAGACAAAAAAAGAGACAGTCAGAGACAGGCAGATGGGGAAAGAGACAGATGGGAAAAGAGACAGATGGGGAAAGAGACAGATGGGGAAAGAGACAGACGGAGCACATTACTTGGCCAATATAGTTAAATCTGTGTGGAATATCTGTGGTGTTGAAATATATGTTGTGAAATGCTTCTATTGGCTTAAGTTTTTGCCTTTTAATAATTACAGCTAGTATATATATATGTATATATATATCTATATATATATATATATATATTATATAGTACAGACCAAAGGTTTGGACACGCCTTCTTTTCAAAGAGTTTACTTTATTTTCATGACTCTGAAAATTGGAGATTCACATTGAATTGAAGATAGACAAAGACAAAAAAGAGACAGACAAAGACAAGCAGACGGGGAAAGAGACAGACGGGGAAAGAGACAGATGGGGAAAGAGACAGACCTGGAAAGAGACAGACCTGGAAAAAGACAGACGGAGCACATTACTTGGCCAATTTAGTTAAATCTGTGTTGAATATCTGTGGTGTTGAAATATATGTTGTGAAATGCTTCTATTAGCTTAGTTTTTGCCTTTTAATAATTACATTTCTATCTATTTGTTTCTATAAGTTGGTCATTCCAAGTCTATGATTTTGAGAATATTGCATCTTTACAACATCACAAACTTTTTCAAGTGCCCCAAGAAGGCTGGTTGCCCTCACAAGACAAATACAAGAGAGGACAGGAATAATGCAGAGACTCCATGGGTAATTGTTTCAACACTGCAGCTGAGATTGCTCACCAGTTCAGCACTGAATAGGGTAAGGATCTGTCTCGTCATACAGTGTCACGACATTTAAGAGCATTTGGACTGAAAGCCCACTCTGCATGGACCAAACCTCTCATGAACAGAAAAAATCAAAAGGAGCATGTTGTGTGGACAGAGGAGAAGTGTCCAAAGTTCATTTTAGTGATGAATTATTTGTGTTTGAAGGGAAACATTATGTTCATCAACAAGTGGGGAATGACTGAACCCAAAAGTGTGTTATGAAGTCAGTCAGTAAAAGGTGGTGGAGGAAGTGTCATGGTTTGGGGAATGTTTACTGCAGCAGGATTTGGGCCTCTTATACAGCTAAATTGCAGTGAATGCAAGTGTGCATCAGAATTTTCTTCAATAATACGTGGCTCCTTACTTGCGTTCATCACTCAATCATCCAGCAATTTTCAGGCAGGACAATGCCCTCTGTCACACAGAAAAACATGTAAAGCTGTTCCTTGAAACAGAAGACATTAAAACTTCAAATGTCAAATTTGAAATTTGGCCAAATGGCCAAATTTGTGCCAAATGGCCACAGCCCAGAGTCCTGATCTAAACCCAATAGAAAACCTCTGTAAAATCCTTGGTGACCAAGTTATGGCCAAGAAACCCACAACAGTCAAAGAACTGTGGGAGAGACTGGAAGAAGAGTGGACCAAAATCACACCAGAGCAGTGTGAGACACTAGGGATGTCCTGTGGCCGCAGATGTGCTGAACTCATTCCAGCAAAGGCCTGTACACGTCCTACTGATTGGTGACTGTTGTTACTTTCAGAAAATGTACTTATAATCTTTCTCTTTGTTTCAGTCATTGCTGTTCTCTAATTATGAACAGCAAAAAAGGTACATATCAGGCACCAGGTTAACAAGTAACAAATAAATAATAACTAGGACGGACCTTGATTTGTGCAAACATTACATGATATGCATTTAAATAAGGTGGCAGAAAACATATATTTGTTGGTGATTGTTCTCTAATTATGATCATCCCTTTTTGGGCAAAATAAAGGGTTTATGGTGATAAACTTTGCATTTTTTTGTAAAACACTGCTCTACAGGCATGGTGCAACCCTTACAAAAAACCTATGTTGATCAATGTAGATTACATTATTTCTGAAAAAAGCCAGTGATCATACATTGTTCTCTAATTTTGATCATGTGTGTATGTATGTATGTATATTAGAGATGAGCGAACCGGTCCCGGTTCGGCTCGAGGCGGTTCGCCGAACGGGGGGTCTGGCTCGAGTTCGGCTCGTCGAACGTTCGACGAACCGAACTCGAGCCCATAGGAAACAATGGCAGGCAATCACAAACACAGTAAAACACCTAGAAAACACCCTCAAAGGTGTCCAAAAGGTGACAAACAACTCACAACACAACACAAACACATGGGAAAGTGACAAGGACATGTACTCATGCGAAAACAAAACAGCTGGACAAGGAAAAAGAGGAGGACACACAGATATAGGCATGGCACGCCCTTCTAAAGTCATGTAAAACACCGCAAGGTGACTCCAAGCGGAGTCTCCCTTTTTTCCAAAAATTGGGCCCCACACACCCACCCCTTCAGTGGCAGCAGTTGTGCCCCAGTTGTACACTTCACAGCTAGATTTGCATCAAGCACATTCAAAAATACGCCATTCTTATCCGTCCCCAGGATGACACCGGGGTAGGTAGCAAAGTCTTTCCTGATCCCAGCTCTGTTCATCTTGGCTTCTTTTAAAAACACAGCAAGCAAGGGTTACTCCAAGCGGAGTCTCCCTTTTTTCCAAAAATTGGGCCCCACACACACCCACCCCTTCAGTGGCAGCAGTTGTGCCCCAGTTGTACACTTCACAGCTAGATTTGCATCAAGCACATTCAAAAATACGCTATTCTTAACCGTCCCCAGGATGACACCGGGGTAGGTAGCAAAGTCTTTCCTGATCCCAGCTCTGTTCATCTTGGCTTCTTTTAAAAACACAGCAAGCAAGGGTTACTCCAAGCGGAGTCTCCCTTTTTTCCAAAAATTGGGCCACACAGACACCCACCCCATCAGTGGCAGCACTTGGGCCCTAGTTGCAAACAGGATGTTTTGATTTGCATCAAGCACATTCAAAAATACGCTATTCTTAGCCGTCCACAGGATGACACCGGGGTAGGTAGCAAAGTCTTTCCTGATCCCAGCTCTGTTCATCTTGGCTTCTTTTAAAAACACAGCAAGCAAGGGTTACTCCAAGCGGAGTCTCCCTTTTTTCCAAAAATTGGGCCACACAGACACCCACCCCATCAGTGGCAGCACTTGGGCCCTAGTTGCAAACAGGATGTTTTGATTTGCATCAAGCACATTCAAAAATACGCTATTCTTAGCCGTCCCCAGGATGACACCGGGGTAGGTAGCAAAGTCTTTCCTGATCCCAGCTCTGTTCATCTTGGCTTCTTTTAAAAACACAGCAAGCAAGGGTTACTCCAAGCGGAGTCTCCCTTTTTTCCAAAAATTGGGCCACACAGACACCCACCCCATCAGTGGCAGCACTTGGGCCCTAGTTGCAAACAGGATGTTTTGATTTGCATCAAGCACATTCAAAAATACGCTATTCTTAGCCGTCCCCAGGATGACACCGGGGTAGGTAGCAAAGTCTTTCCTGATCCCAGCTCTGTTCATCTTGGCTTCTTTTAAAAACACAGCAAGCAAGGGTTACTCCAAGCGGAGTCTCCCTTTTTTCCAAAAATTGGGCCACACAGACACCCACCCCATCAGTGGCAGCACTTGGGCCCTAGTTGCAAACAGGATGTTTTGATTTGCATCAAGCACATTCAAAAATACGCTATTCTTAGCCGTCCCCAGGATGACACTGGGGTAGGTAGCAAAGTCTTTGCTGACCCATGACTTGTTCATCTTGGCTTCTTTTAAAAACAATGTAAGCAAGGGTTACTCCAAGCGGAGTCTCCCCTTTTTTCCAAAAATTGGGCCCCACACACACCCACCCATTCAGTGGCAGCAGTTGTGCCCCAGTTGTACACTTCACAGCTAGATTTGCATCAAGCACATTCAAAAATACGCCATTCTTATCCGTCCCCAGGATGACACCGGGGTAGGTAGCAAAGTCTTTCCTGATCCCAGCTCTGTTCATCTTGGCTTCTTTTAAAAACACAGCAAGCAAGGGTTACTCCAAGCGGAGTCTCCCTTTTTTCCAAAAATTGGGCCACACAGACACCCACCACATCAGTGGCAGCACTTGGGCCCTAGTTGCAAACAGGATGTTTTGATTTGCATCAAGCACATTCAAAAATACGCTATTCTTAGCCGTCCCCAGGATGACACCGGGGTAGGTAGCAAAGTCTTTGCTGACCCATGACTTGTTCATCTTGGCTTCTTTTAAAAACAATGTAAGCAAGGGTTACTCCAAGCGGAGTCTCCCTTTTTTCCAAAAATTGGGCCACACAGACACCCACCCCATCAGTGGCAGCACTTGGGCCCTAGTTGCAAACAGGATGTTTTGATTTGCATCAAGCACATTCAAAAATACGCTATTCTTAGCCGTCCCCAGGATGACACCGGGGTAGGTAGCAAAGTCTTTCCTGATCCCAGCTCTGTTCATCTTGGCTTCTTTTAAAAACACAGCAAGCAAGGGTTACTCCAAGCGGAGTCTCCCTTTTTTCCAAAAATTGGGCCACACAGACACCCACCCCATCAGTGGCAGCACTTGGGCCCTAGTTGCAAACAGGATGTTTTGATTTGCATCAAGCACATTCAAAAATACGCTATTCTTAGCCGTCCCCAGGATGACACCGGGGTAGGTAGCAAAGTCTTTCCTGATCCCAGCTCTGTTCATCTTGGCTTCTTTTAAAAACACAGCAAGCAAGGGTTACTCCAAGCGGAGTCTCCCTTTTTTCCAAAAATTGGGCCACACAGACACCCACCCCATCAGTGGCAGCACTTGGGCCCTAGTTGCAAACAGGATGTTTTGATTTGCATCAAGCACATTCAAAAATACGCTATTCTTAGCCGTCCCCAGGATGACACTGGGGTAGGTAGCAAAGTCTTTGCTGACCCATGACTTGTTCATCTTGGCTTCTTTTAAAAACAATGTAAGCAAGGGTTACTCCAAGCGGAGTCTCCCCTTTTTTCCAAAAATTGGGCCCCACACACACCCACCCATTCAGTGGCAGCAGTTGTGCCCCAGTTGTACACTTCACAGCTAGATTTGCATCAAGCACATTCAAAAATACGCCATTCTTATCCGTCCCCAGGATGACACCGGGGTAGGTAGCAAAGTCTTTCCTGATCCCAGCTCTGTTCATCTTGGCTTCTTTTAAAAACACAGCAAGCAAGGGTTACTCCAAGCGGAGTCTCCCTTTTTTCCAAAAATTGGGCCACACAGACACCCACCACATCAGTGGCAGCACTTGGGCCCTAGTTGCAAACAGGATGTTTTGATTTGCATCAAGCACATTCAAAAATACGCTATTCTTAGCCGTCCCCAGGATGACACCGGGGTAGGTAGCAAAGTCTTTGCTGACCCATGACTTGTTCATCTTGGCTTCTTTTAAAAACAATGTAAGCAAGGGTTACTCCAAGCGGAGTCTCCCTTTTTTCCAAAAATTGGGCCACACAGACACCCACCCCATCAGTGGCAGCACTTGGGCCCTAGTTGCAAACAGGATGTTTTGATTTGCATCAAGCACATTCAAAAATACGCTATTCTTAGCCGTCCCCAGGATGACACCGGGGTAGGTAGCAAAGTCTTTCCTGATCCCAGCTCTGTTCATCTTGGCTTCTTTTAAAAACACAGCAAGCAAGGGTTACTCCAAGCGGAGTCTCCCTTTTTTCCAAAAATTGGGCCACACAGACACCCACCCCATCAGTGGCAGCACTTGGGCCCTAGTTGCAAACAGGATGTTTTGATTTGCATCAAGCACATTCAAAAATACGCTATTCTTAGCCGTCCCCAGGATGACACCGGGGTAGGTAGCAAAGTCTTTCCTGATCCCAGCTCTGTTCATCTTGGCTTCTTTTAAAAACACAGCAAGCAAGGGTTACTCCAAGCGGAGTCTCCCTTTTTTCCAAAAATTGGGCCACACAGACACCCACCCCATCAGTGGCAGCACTTGGGCCCTAGTTGCAAACAGGATGTTTTGATTTGCATCAAGCACATTCAAAAATACGCTATTCTTAGCCGTCCCCAGGATGACACCGGGGTAGGTAGCAAAGTCTTTCCTGATCCCAGCTCTGTTCATCTTGGCTTCTTTTAAAAACACAGCAAGCAAGGGTTACTCCAAGCGGAGTCTCCCTTTTTTCCAAAAATTGGGCCACACAGACACCCACCCCATCAGTGGCAGCACTTGGGCCCTAGTTGCAAACAGGATGTTTTGATTTGCATCAAGCACATTCAAAAATACGCTATTCTTAGCCGTCCCCAGGATGACACCGGGGTAGGTAGCAAAGTCTTTCCTGATCCCAGCTCTGTTCATCTTGGCTTCTTTTAAAAACACAGCAAGCAAGGGTTACTCCAAGCGGAGTCTCCCTTTTTTCCAAAAATTGGGCCACACAGACACCCACCCCATCAGTGGCAGCACTTGGGCCCTAGTTGCAAACAGGATGTTTTGATTTGCATCAAGCACATTCAAAAATACGCTATTCTTAGCCGTCCCCAGGATGACACCGGGGTAGGTAGCAAAGTCTTTCCTGATCCCAGCTCTGTTCATCTTGGCTTCTTTTAAAAACACAGCAAGCAAGGGTTACTCCAAGCGGAGTCTCCCTTTTTTCCAAAAATTGGGCCACACAGACACCCACCCCATCAGTGGCAGCACTTGGGCCCTAGTTGCAAACAGGATGTTTTGATTTGCATCAAGCACATTCAAAAATACGCTATTCTTAGCCGTCCCCAGGATGACACCGGGGTAGGTAGCAAAGTCTTTCCTGATCCCAGCTCTGTTCATCTTGGCTTCTTTTAAAAACACAGCAAGCAAGGGTTACTCCAAGCGGAGTCTCCCTTTTTTCCAAAAATTGGGCCACACAGACACCCACCCCATCAGTGGCAGCACTTGGGCCCTAGTTGCAAACAGGATGTTTTGATTTGCATCAAGCACATTCAAAAATACGCTATTCTTAGCCGTCCCCAGGATGACACCGGGGTAGGTAGCAAAGTCTTTCCTGATCCCAGCTCTGTTCATCTTGGCTTCTTTTAAAAACACAGCAAGCAAGGGTTACTCCAAGCGGAGTCTCCCTTTTTTCCAAAAATTGGGCCACACAGACACCCACCCCATCAGTGGCAGCACTTGGGCCCTAGTTGCAAACAGGATGTTTTGATTTGCATCAAGCACATTCAAAAATACGCTATTCTTAGCCGTCCCCAGGATGACACCGGGGTAGGTAGCAAAGTCTTTCCTGATCCCAGCTCTGTTCATCTTGGCTTCTTTTAAAAACACAGCAAGCAAGGGTTACTCCAAGCGGAGTCTCCCTTTTTTCCAAAAATTGGGCCACACAGACACCCACCCCATCAGTGGCAGCACTTGGGCCCTAGTTGCAAACAGGATGTTTTGATTTGCATCAAGCACATTCAAAAATACGCTATTCTTAGCCGTCCCCAGGATGACACCGGGGTAGGTAGCAAAGTCTTTCCTGATCCCAGCTCTGTTCATCTTGGCTTCTTTTAAAAACACAGCAAGCAAGGGTTACTCCAAGCGGAGTCTCCCTTTTTTCCAAAAATTGGGCCACACAGACACCCACCCCATCAGTGGCAGCACTTGGGCCCTAGTTGCAAACAGGATGTTTTGATTTGCATCAAGCACATTCAAAAATACGCTATTCTTAGCCGTCCCCAGGATGACACCGGGGTAGGTAGCAAAGTCTTTCCTGATCCCAGCTCTGTTCATCTTGGCTTCTTTTAAAAACACAGCAAGCAAGGGTTACTCCAAGCGGAGTCTCCCTTTTTTCCAAAAATTGGGCCACACAGACACCCACCCCATCAGTGGCAGCACTTGGGCCCTAGTTGCAAACAGGATGTTTTGATTTGCATCAAGCACATTCAAAAATACGCTATTCTTAGCCGTCCCCAGGATGACACCGGGGTAGGTAGCAAAGTCTTTCCTGATCCCAGCTCTGTTCATCTTGGCTTCTTTTAAAAACACAGCAAGCAAGGGTTACTCCAAGCGGAGTCTCCCTTTTTTCCAAAAATTGGGCCACACAGACACCCACCCCATCAGTGGCAGCACTTGGGCCCTAGTTGCAAACAGGATGTTTTGATTTGCATCAAGCACATTCAAAAATACGCTATTCTTAGCCGTCCCCAGGATGACACCGGGGTAGGTAGCAAAGTCTTTCCTGATCCCAGCTCTGTTCATCTTGGCTTCTTTTAAAAACACAGCAAGCAAGGGTTACTCCAAGCGGAGTCTCCCTTTTTTCCAAAAATTGGGCCACACAGACACCCACCCCATCAGTGGCAGCACTTGGGCCCTAGTTGCAAACAGGATGTTTTGATTTGCATCAAGCACATTCAAAAATACGCTATTCTTAGCCGTCCCCAGGATGACACCGGGGTAGGTAGCAAAGTCTTTCCTGATCCCAGCTCTGTTCATCTTGGCTTCTTTTAAAAACACAGCAAGCAAGGGTTACTCCAAGCGGAGTCTCCCTTTTTTCCAAAAATTGGGCCACACAGACACCCACCCCATCAGTGGCAGCACTTGGGCCCTAGTTGCAAACAGGATGTTTTGATTTGCATCAAGCACATTCAAAAATACGCTATTCTTAGCCGTCCCCAGGATGACACCGGGGTAGGTAGCAAAGTCTTTGCTGACCCATGACTTGTTCATCTTGGCTTCTTTTAAAAACAATGTAAGCAAGGGTTACTCCAAGCGGAGTCTCCCTTTTTTCCAAAAATTGGGCCACACAGACACCCACCCCATCAGTGGCAGCACTTGGGCCCTAGTTGCAAACAGGATGTTTTGATTTGCATCAAGCACATTCCAAATCCACAAGCATTTACTCTCCCCAGGATGACACAGGGGTAGTAAATTCCTTCTGGATCCATGACTTGTTCATTTTGATGAACGTCAGTCTGTCCACATTGTCACTGGACAGACGCGTGCGCTTATCTGTCAGCACACACCCAGCAGCACTGAATACACGTTCAGAGACAACGCTGGCAGCTGGACACGACAAAATCTCCAAGGCGTAAGTTGCGAGCTCTGGCCATTTTTGTAGGTTTGAAGCCCAAAAGGAGCAAGGCTCCAGTTGCACAGTCATGGCATCGATGTTCATTTGGAGATACTCCTGTATCATCCTCTCCAGCCGTTGACTATGTGTCAGACTTGTTGTCTCTGGTGGCCTTGCAAAAGAGGGTCTAAAAAAATTATGAAAAGATTCCATAAAATTGCTGTTACCGGCACCAGAAAAGGTCCTACTGGTACGGGTAGACTGTTGAAGATGACGAGACCGTCCCATGTTTGTCAAGTTACAACTGGGAGATTCACTCCCTGCACCTGCACGGTTGTTTGGTGGAAAAGCCGAGCTAAGATCTAGTAACAGCTTCTGCTGATACTCCTGCATACGTGCGTCCCTTTCTATGGCTGGAATTATGTCACAAAATTTGGACTTGTACCGGGGATCTAATAGTGTGGCAATCCAGTAGTCATCATCACTTCTAATTTTGACAATACGACTGTCATGTTGGAGGTAGTGCAACAAAAAGGCACTCATGTGTCTTGCGCAGCCATGCGGACCAAGTCCATGCTGTGTTTGTGGCATAGAGGTGCTACCCGTTCTTTCTTCCTCTGACATCTGACCCCAACCTCTTTCAACTGAAATTTGACCAAGGTCTCCCTCATCCGCTGAGTCTTCCATGTCCATGGACAGTTCGTCCTCCATTTCTTCATGTTCTCCTGCACCTTGCTCAACATTTCGCCTGCTACTATGCGCCCTTGTCGATCCCTGTCCCCCATGGTCCCATGCCTGCTGCGTTGGTGATGATGAACGTCTGGACCTTCGTGATGTTGTTGTCCCTTGCGCATATGAATCCTCCTGTAGTTCCTCCCCTTCATGTTGTCCCACCCCCTGACTCCGAATAGTGTTTAGCGTGTGCTCCAGCATGTAAATGACTGGAATCGTCATGCTGATAATGGCATTGTCAGAGCTAAACATATTCGTCGCCATGTCGAAACTGTGCAGAAGGGTGCATAGGTCCTTGATCTGAGACCACTCCATCAGGGTGATCTGCCCCACCTCTGCATCTCGTTGGCCCAGGCTATACGTCATGACGTATTGCACCAGGGCTCTGCGGTGCTGCCACAGTCGCTGTAACATGTGGAGAGTTGAATTCCAGCGTGTCGCCACATCGCATTTCAGGCGATGAACCGGCAGGCCGAAAGACTTCTGGAGCGATGCAAGTCGCTCTGCTGCGGCGCTTGAACGGCGGAAGTGAGCTGACAGTTTTCGTGCCCTGTTCAGAAGGCCATCTAGGCCGGGATAGTGTGTTAAAAATTGCTGCACGACAAGGTTCAACACGTGAGCCATACAAGGTACGTGTGTCACCTTGCCCAGGCGAAGTGCCGCACCCAGGTTTGCAGCATTGTCGCACACGGCCTTACCAGGCTGCAGTTTGAGTGGAGACAACCATTTATTAAACTCGGACCGCAAAGCTGACCACAACTCCTCAGCTGTGTGACTCTTATTACCAAGACATGTCAAGCTAAAGACCGCCTGATGCCGTTGCGCTCTGCTGCCAGCATAGTAATGAGGGGTGCGTGATTCCTTCTGCGCAGTGAGAACGCTGGTGGCCTGACCAGGCAGGCTTGGGGCGGAGGTGGAGGACCCAGATGAGGTGGAGGATGCAGAAGCAGTGGCGGAACTTGGACAGACAGAGGATTGACACACAAGTCGTGGGGACGGCAAGACTTGTGCAGCAGACCCTTCACCATCTATCACCATAGTTACCCAGTGCCCAGTCAGCGACATGTAACGTCCCTGTCCATGCTTACTGGTCCAAGTATCGGTGGTGAAATGCACCCGTTCACACACAGAGTTTCTCAAGGAAGCGGTGATGTTGTGTGCGACATGCTGGTGTAGCGCGGGCACACCTTTCTTAGAGAAGTAGTGGCGACTAGGCATCTGGTACTGGGGCACAGCGACAGACATAAGGTCTCTAAAATCCTGTGTGTCCACTAGGCGGAAAGGCAGCATTTCGGTAGCCAACAGCTTACAGAGGGATAGAGTCAACCTCTTAGCTTTGTCATGGGTCGGAGGAAGTGGCCTTTTATTTGACCACATCTGAGGGACAGAGATCTGGCTGCTGTGTGTAGACGGTGTTGAGTAGGGTGTCCCTGGAAAAATGCAGGTTTGTGAGGAAAGTGCAGGCGGAGACATGATGTTGCCTTCATCCAACGTTGGTGCTATCGATGTCTGAGAGAGCTGTACACACTCACTTGTTTCCCCTTCCAAACCAACTGACGACCTTACAAGCAAACTGCCTGTTGCGGTTACAGTGGTGGAAGTTTTGCGTGGAAAAACAGGTGTGGCAGCTGTCCCCACAGTCCTAGAAGATGAAGAGCGCGCGGATGCAGTGGAAGGGGCGGGCGGTGGATGGTTCGCTCCGCTAGGCCGCATTGCAGCACGGTGAGCTTCCCACCGGGACTTATGATATTTATTCATGTGACGATTCATGGAAGAAGTTGTCAAACTGCTGAGCTTTTGACCTCTACTAAGAGAATCATGACAAATGTTACATATCACATGAGTTGGGCGATCTTTTTCGATGTGAAAAAAGGACCAGGCTAGGCAAGGCTTAGAGGCCATGCGACCTGTTGATCCACCCCGAATAATGCTCATAGGCAGAGTGGTGGCTGAGGATGCAGTTGTAGACGTGCTACCAGTGCTCCGACTCTGTCCAGGAAGGCGCAAGGTAACTTCGTCGTCGGTTGCATCCTCCTCCACCGCCTCTGTTGACCTCCTCGAGTGCCTGACTGGGGGTTGACAGTAGGTGGGATCTAGAACGTCATCATCAATTGTTGTGTTTGCACTCCCCTCCCCCTCAGACCGAGCCTCTTCTTGCCCTGACGGAATATTTAAGTTGTCATCCCAATCGGGTATCTGCGTCTCATCTTCATCAGTATGTTCCTCATTGTCTATAACCACAGGTGTTACAGTTTGTGACAAAGGGTCAACATTATGCTCAGAAACTTGGTCCTCACGGCCTGAATCTGAGTCACAAAGGTTCTGGGCATCACTGCAGACCATTTCCTGTTCTGTACTCACTGTAGCTTGGGAGCAGACCTCTGATTCCCAGGCTATAGTGTGACTGAACAGCTCTGCAGACTCAGCCATCTCAGTTCCACCATACTGTGCAGGGCTGATGGAGACTTCAGAGCTGGGAGAAATCAAGTGTGATTGGGATGACAACTCAGAGGACTGGTGTTTTTTGGATGCGGTACTTGAAGTGGCTGAGAGGGCACTTGTTGGACCACTTGAGATCCATTCAAGCATTTTCCTTTTTTGCCCATCATCTACCTTTCTTCCTGTTGTTCGTGTCCGTAAAAAAGGGAGCACATCGGATTGTCCACGGTAAGTAGTAGACATCTTACTTTTGCTGGTAGATGGTCTATCTTCAGCAGATGATAATGGAGCTTTGCCACCTTCCCCACGGACAAAACCTTTTTTGCCTTTTCCACCACGCCTCTTCCCCTTTCCACCAGCATCTGTCATTTTGCCACTCATGTTGATTGCGACAAGATTGTGGACTGAAAATGTGGTAGTAAAAATTGAGAGGTGGTGAAGATTGCAGTGGTGGTCTAGCTTTATTAACAGCAGAATAATAAAGAATAAATATCCCTGACAATGCAACTTAGTTATAATTAGTTGGAGTGTGCAACGCAGGCAGACGTGCTGCAAATGTCTTTGCACTAGTGGGACTATAGCAAAGTCCAATAGCCACGTATAGGATGCCACTAGGTACACTGAGTGTTTGCTAGTATAATGGCTTGGTTAGAATGAGTTGTAGTGTGCAACGCAGGCAGACGCGCTCTGCAAATGTCTTTGCACTAGTGGGACTATAGCAAAGTCCAATAGCCACGTATAGGATGCCACTAGGTACACTGAGTGTTTGCTAGTATAATGGCTTGGTTAGAATGAGTTGTAGTGTGCAACGCAGGCAGACGCGCTCTGCAAATGTCTTTGCACTAGTGGGACTATAGCAAAGTCCAATAGCCACGTATAGGATGCCACTAGGTACACTGAGTGTTTGCTAGTATAATGGCTTGGTTAGAATGAGTTGTAGTGTGCAACGCAGGCAGACGCGCTCTGCAAATGTCTTTGCACTAGTGGGACTATAGCAAAGTCCAATAGCCACGTATAGGATGCCACTAGGTACACTGAGTGTTTGCTAGTATAATGGCTTGGTTAGAATGAGTTGTAGTGTGCAACGCAGGCAGACGCGCTCTGCAAATGTCTTTGCACTAGTGGGACTATAGCAAAGTCCAATAGCCACGTATAGGATGCCACTAGGTACACTGAGTGTTTGCTAGTATAATGGCTTGGTTAGAATGAGTTGTAGTGTGCAACGCAGGCAGACGCGCTCTGCAAATGTCTTTGCACTAGTGGGACTATAGCAAAGTCCAATAGCCACGTATAGGATGCCACTAGGTACACTGAGTGTTTGCTAGTATAATGGCTTGGTTAGAATGAGTTGTAGTGTGCAACGCAGGCAGACGCGCTCTGCAAATGTCTTTGCACTAGTGGGACTATAGCAAAGTCCAATAGCCACGTATAGGATGCCACTAGGTACACTGAGTGTTTGCTAGTATAATGGCTTGGTTAGAATGAGTTGTAGTGTGCAACGCAGGCAGACGCGCTCTGCAAATGTCTTTGCACTAGTGGGACTATAGCAAAGTCCAATAGCCACGTATAGGATGCCACTAGGTACACTGAGTGTTTGCTAGTATAATGGCTTGGTTAGAATGAGTTGTAGTGTGCAACGCAGGCAGACGCGCTCTGCAAATGTCTTTGCACTAGTGGGACTATAGCAAAGTCCAATAGCCACGTATAGGATGCCACTAGGTACACTGAGTGTTTGCTAGTATAATGGCTTGGTTAGAATGAGTTGTAGTGTGCAACGCAGGCAGACGCGCTCTGCAAATGTCTTTGCACTAGTGGGACTATAGCAAAGTCCAATAGCCACGTATAGGATGCCACTAGGTACACTGAGTGTTTGCTAGTATAATGGCTTGGTTAGAATGAGTTGTAGTGTGCAACGCAGGCAGACGCGCTCTGCAAATGTCTTTGCACTAGTGGGACTATAGCAAAGTGCAATAGCCACGTATAGGATGCCACTAGGTACACTGAGTGTTTGCTAGTATAATGGCTTGGTTAGAATGAGTTGTAGTGTGCAACGCAGGCAGACGCGCTCTGCAAATGTCTTTGCACTAGTGGGACTATAGCAAAGTCCAATAGCCACGTATAGGATGCCACTAGGTACACTGAGTGTTTGCTAGTATAATGGCTTGGTTAGAATGAGTTGTAGTGTGCAACGCAGGCAGACGCGCTCTGCAAATGTCTTTGCACTAGTGGGACTATAGCAAAGTCCAATAGCCACGTATAGGATGCCACTAGGTACACTGAGTGTTTGCTAGTATAATGGCTTGGTTAGAATGAGTTGTAGTGTGCAACGCAGGCAGACGCGCTCTGCAAATGTCTTTGCACTAGTGGGACTATAGCAAAGTCCAATAGCCACGTATAGGATGCCACTAGGTACACTGAGTGTTTGCTAGTATAATGGCTTGGTTAGAATGAGTTGTAGTGTGCAACGCAGGCAGACGCGCTCTGCAAATGTCTTTGCACTAGTGGGACTATAGCAAAGTCCAATAGCCACGTATAGGATGCCACTAGGTACACTGAGTGTTTGCTAGTATAATGGCTTGGTTAGAATGAGTTGTAGTGTGCAACGCAGGCAGACGCGCTCTGCAAATGTCTTTGCACTAGTGGGACTATAGCAAAGTCCAATAGCCACGTATAGGATGCCACTAGGTACACTGAGTGTTTGCTAGTATAATGGCTTGGTTAGAATGAGTTGTAGTGTGCAACGCAGGCAGACGCGCTCTGCAAATGTCTTTGCACTAGTGGGACTATAGCAAAGTCCAATAGCCACGTATAGGATGCCACTAGGTACACTGAGTGTTTGCTAGTATAATGGCTTGGTTAGAATGAGTTGTAGTGTGCAACGCAGGCAGACGCGCTCTGCAAATGTCTTTGCACTAGTGGGACTATAGCAAAGTCCAATAGCCACGTATAGGATGCCACTAGGTACACTGAGTGTTTGCTAGTATAATGGCTTGGTTAGAATGAGTTGTAGTGTGCAACGCAGGCAGACGCGCTCTGCAAATGTCTTTGCACTAGTGGGACTATAGCAAAGTCCAATAGCCACGTATAGGATGCCACTAGGTACACTGAGTGTTTGCTAGTATAATGGCTTGGTTAGAATGAGTTGTAGTGTGCAACGCAGGCAGACGCGCTCTGCAAATGTCTTTGCACTAGTGGGACTATAGCAAAGTCCAATAGCCACGTATAGGATGCCACTAGGTACACTGAGTGTTTGCTAGTATAATGGCTTGGTTAGAATGAGTTGTAGTGTGCAACGCAGGCAGACGCGCTCTGCAAATGTCTTTGCACTAGTGGGACTATAGCAAAGTCCAATAGCCACGTATAGGATGCCACTAGGTACACTGAGTGTTTGCTAGTATAATGGCTTGGTTAGAATGAGTTGTAGTGTGCAACGCAGGCAGACGCGCTCTGCAAATGTCTTTGCACTAGTGGGACTATAGCAAAGTCCAATAGCCACGTATAGGATGCCACTAGGTACACTGAGTGTTTGCTAGTATAATGGCTTGGTTAGAATGAGTTGTAGTGTGCAACGCAGGCAGACGCGCTCTGCAAATGTCTTTGCACTAGTGGGACTATAGCAAAGTCCAATAGCCACGTATAGGATGCCACTAGGTACACTGAGTGTTTGCTAGTATAATGGCTTGGTTAGAATGAGTTGTAGTGTGCAACGCAGGCAGACGCGCTCTGCAAATGTCTTTGCACTAGTGGGACTATAGCAAAGTCCAATAGCCACGTATAGGATGCCACTAGGTACACTGAGTGTTTGCTAGTATAATGGCTTGGTTAGAATGAGTTGTAGTGTGCAACGCAGGCAGACGCGCTCTGCAAATGTCTTTGCACTAGTGGGACTATAGCAAAGTCCAATAGCCACGTATAGGATGCCACTAGGTACACTGAGTGTTTGCTAGTATAATGGCTTGGTTAGAATGAGTTGTAGTGTGCAACGCAGGCAGACGCGCTCTGCAAATGTCTTTGCACTAGTGGGACTATAGCAAAGTCCAATAGCCACGTATAGGATGCCACTAGGTACACTGAGTGTTTGCTAGTATAATGGCTTGGTTAGAATGAGTTGTAGTGTGCAACGCAGGCAGACGCGCTCTGCAAATGTCTTTGCACTAGTGGGACTATAGCAAAGTCCAATAGCCACGTATAGGATGCCACTAGGTACACTGAGTGTTTGCTAGTATAATGGCTTGGTTAGAATGAGTTGTAGTGTGCAACGCAGGCAGACGCGCTCTGCAAATGTCTTTGCACTAGTGGGACTATAGCAAAGTCCAATAGCCACGTATAGGATGCCACTAGGTACACTGAGTGTTTGCTAGTATAATGGCTTGGTTAGAATGAGTTGTAGTGTGCAACGCAGGCAGACGCGCTCTGCAAATGTCTTTGCACTAGTGGGACTATAGCAAAGTCCAATAGCCACGTATAGGATGCCACTAGGTACACTGAGTGTTTGCTAGTATAATGGCTTGGTTAGAATGAGTTGTAGTGTGCAACGCAGGCAGACGCGCTCTGCAAATGTCTTTGCACTAGTGGGACTATAGCAAAGTCCAATAGCCACGTATAGGATGCCACTAGGTACACTGAGTGTTTGCTAGTATAATGGCTTGGTTAGAATGAGTTGTAGTGTGCAACGCAGGCAGACGCGCTCTGCAAATGTCTTTGCACTAGTGGGACTATAGCAAAGTCCAATAGCCACGTATAGGATGCCACTAGGTACACTGAGTGTTTGCTAGTATAATGGCTTGGTTAGAATGAGTTGTAGTGTGCAACGCAGGCAGACGCGCTCTGCAAATGTCTTTGCACTAGTGGGACTATAGCAAAGTCCAATAGCCACGTATAGGATGCCACTAGGTACACTGAGTGTTTGCTAGTATAATGGCTTGGTTAGAATGAGTTGTAGTGTGCAACGCAGGCAGACGCGCTCTGCAAATGTCTTTGCACTAGTGGGACTATAGCAAAGTCCAATAGCCACGTATAGGATGCCACTAGGTACACTGAGTGTTTGCTAGTATAATGGCTTGGTTAGAATGAGTTGTAGTGTGCAACGCAGGCAGACGCGCTCTGCAAATGTCTTTGCACTAGTGGGACTATAGCAAAGTCCAATAGCCACGTATAGGATGCCACTAGGTACACTGAGTGTTTGCTAGTATAATGGCTTGGTTAGAATGAGTTGTAGTGTGCAACGCAGGCAGACGCGCTCTGCAAATGTCTTTGCACTAGTGGGACTATAGCAAAGTCCAATAGCCACGTATAGGATGCCACTAGGTACACTGAGTGTTTGCTAGTATAATGGCTTGGTTAGAATGAGTTGTAGTGTGCAACGCAGGCAGACGCGCTCTGCAAATGTCTTTGCACTAGTGGGACTATAGCAAAGTCCAATAGCCACGTATAGGATGCCACTAGGTACACTGAGTGTTTGCTAGTATAATGGCTTGGTTAGAATGAGTTGTAGTGTGCAACGCAGGCAGACGCGCTCTGCAAATGTCTTTGCACTAGTGGGACTATAGCAAAGTCCAATAGCCACGTATAGGATGCCACTAGGTACACTGAGTGTTTGCTAGTATAATGGCTTGGTTAGAATGAGTTGTAGTGTGCAACGCAGGCAGACGCGCTCTGCAAATGTCTTTGCACTAGTGGGACTATAGCAAAGTCCAATAGCCACGTATAGGATGCCACTAGGTACACTGAGTGTTTGCTAGTATAATGGCTTGGTTAGAATGAGTTGTAGTGTGCAACGCAGGCAGACGCGCTCTGCAAATGTCTTTGCACTAGTGGGACTATAGCAAAGTCCAATAGCCACGTATAGGATGCCACTAGGTACACTGAGTGTTTGCTAGTATAATGGCTTGGTTAGAATGAGTTGTAGTGTGCAACGCAGGCAGACGCGCTCTGCAAATGTCTTTGCACTAGTGGGACTATAGCAAAGTCCAATAGCCACGTATAGGATGCCACTAGGTACACTGAGTGTTTGCTAGTATAATGGCTTGGTTAGAATGAGTTGTAGTGTGCAACGCAGGCAGACGCGCTCTGCAAATGTCTTTGCACTAGTGGGACTATAGCAAAGTCCAATAGCCACGTATAGGATGCCACTAGGTACACTGAGTGTTTGCTAGTATAATGGCTTGGTTAGAATGAGTTGTAGTGTGCAACGCAGGCAGACGCGCTCTGCAAATGTCTTTGCACTAGTGGGACTATAGCAAAGTCCAATAGCCACGTATAGGATGCCACTAGGTACACTGAGTGTTTGCTAGTATAATGGCTTGGTTAGAATGAGTTGTAGTGTGCAACGCAGGCAGACGCGCTCTGCAAATGTCTTTGCACTAGTGGGACTATAGCAAAGTCCAATAGCCACGTATAGGATGCCACTAGGTACACTGAGTGTTTGCTAGTATAATGGCTTGGTTAGAATGAGTTGTAGTGTGCAACGCAGGCAGACGCGCTCTGCAAATGTCTTTGCACTAGTGGGACTATAGCAAAGTCCAATAGCCACGTATAGGATGCCACTAGGTACACTGAGTGTTTGCTAGTATAATGGCTTGGTTAGAATGAGTTGTAGTGTGCAACGCAGGCAGACGCGCTCTGCAAATGTCTTTGCACTAGTGGGACTATAGCAAAGTCCAATAGCCACGTATAGGATGCCACTAGGTACACTGAGTGTTTGCTAGTATAATGGCTTGGTTAGAATGAGTTGTAGTGTGCAACGCAGGCAGACGCGCTCTGCAAATGTCTTTGCACTAGTGGGACTATAGCAAAGTCCAATAGCCACGTATAGGATGCCACTAGGTACACTGAGTGTTTGCTAGTATAATGGCTTGGTTAGAATGAGTTGTAGTGTGCAACGCAGGCAGACGCGCTCTGCAAATGTCTTTGCACTAGTGGGACTATAGCAAAGTCCAATAGCCACGTATAGGATGCCACTAGGTACACTGAGTGTTTGCTAGTATAATGGCTTGGTTAGAATGAGTTGTAGTGTGCAACGCAGGCAGACGCGCTCTGCAAATGTCTTTGCACTAGTGGGACTATAGCAAAGTCCAATAGCCACGTATAGGATGCCACTAGGTACACTGAGTGTTTGCTAGTATAATGGCTTGGTTAGAATGAGTTGTAGTGTGCAACGCAGGCAGACGCGCTCTGCAAATGTCTTTGCACTAGTGGGACTATAGCAAAGTCCAATAGCCACGTATAGGATGCCACTAGGTACACTGAGTGTTTGCTAGTATAATGGCTTGGTTAGAATGAGTTGTAGTGTGCAACGCAGGCAGACGCGCTCTGCAAATGTCTTTGCACTAGTGGGACTATAGCAAAGTCCAATAGCCACGTATAGGATGCCACTAGGTACACTGAGTGTTTGCTAGTATAATGGCTTGGTTAGAATGAGTTGTAGTGTGCAACGCAGGCAGACGCGCTCTGCAAATGTCTTTGCACTAGTGGGACTATAGCAAAGTCCAATAGCCACGTATAGGATGCCACTAGGTACACTGAGTGTTTGCTAGTATAATGGCTTGGTTAGAATGAGTTGTAGTGTGCAACGCAGGCAGACGCGCTCTGCAAATGTCTTTGCACTAGTGGGACTATAGCAAAGTCCAATAGCCACGTATAGGATGCCACTAGGTACACTGAGTGTTTGCTAGTATAATGGCTTGGTTAGAATGAGTTGTAGTGTGCAACGCAGGCAGACGCGCTCTGCAAATGTCTTTGCACTAGTGGGACTATAGCAAAGTCCAATAGCCACGTATAGGATGCCACTAGGTACACTGAGTGTTTGCTAGTATAATGGCTTGGTTAGAATGAGTTGTAGTGTGCAACGCAGGCAGACGCGCTCTGCAAATGTCTTTGCACTAGTGGGACTATAGCAAAGTCCAATAGCCACGTATAGGATGCCACTAGGTACACTGAGTGTTTGCTAGTATAATGGCTTGGTTAGAATGAGTTGTAGTGTGCAACGCAGGCAGACGCGCTCTGCAAATGTCTTTGCACTAGTGGGACTATAGCAAAGTCCAATAGCCACGTATAGGATGCCACTAGGTACACTGAGTGTTTGCTAGTATAATGGCTTGGTTAGAATGAGTTGTAGTGTGCAACGCAGGCAGACGCGCTCTGCAAATGTCTTTGCACTAGTGGGACTATAGCAAAGTCCAATAGCCACGTATAGGATGCCACTAGGTACACTGAGTGTTTGCTAGTATAATGGCTTGGTTAGAATGAGTTGTAGTGTGCAACGCAGGCAGACGCGCTCTGCAAATGTCTTTGCACTAGTGGGACTATAGCAAAGTCCAATAGCCACGTATAGGATGCCACTAGGTACACTGAGTGTTTGCTAGTATAATGGCTTGGTTAGAATGAGTTGTAGTGTGCAACGCAGGCAGACGCGCTCTGCAAATGTCTTTGCACTAGTGGGACTATAGCAAAGTCCAATAGCCACGTATAGGATGCCACTAGGTACACTGAGTGTTTGCTAGTATAATGGCTTGGTTAGAATGAGTTGTAGTGTGCAACGCAGGCAGACGCGCTCTGCAAATGTCTTTGCACTAGTGGGACTATAGCAAAGTCCAATAGCCACGTAT
This sequence comes from Anomaloglossus baeobatrachus, assembly GCF_048569485.1. Taxonomy (NCBI): domain Eukaryota; kingdom Metazoa; phylum Chordata; class Amphibia; order Anura; family Aromobatidae; genus Anomaloglossus; species Anomaloglossus baeobatrachus. Next base: position 881,774,405 of record NC_134353.1, on the reverse strand, counting down.
AGGATGCCACTAGGTACACTGAGTGTTTGCTAGTATAATGGCTTGGTTAGAATGAGTTGTAGTGTGCAACGCAGGCAGACGCGCTCTGCAAATGTCTTTGCACTAGTGGGACTATAGCAAAGTCCAATAGCCACGTATAGGATGCCACTAGGTACACTGAGTGTTTGCTAGTATAATGGCTTGGTTAGAATGAGTTGTAGTGTGCAACGCAGGCAGACGCGCTCTGCAAATGTCTTTGCACTAGTGGGACTATAGCAAAGTCCAATAGCCACGTATAGGATGCCACTAGGTACACTGAGTGTTTGCTAGTATAATGGCTTGGTTAGAATGAGTTGTAGTGTGCAACGCAGGCAGACGCGCTCTGCAAATGTCTTTGCACTAGTGGGACTATAGCAAAGTCCAATAGCCACGTATAGGATGCCACTAGGTACACTGAGTGTTTGCTAGTATAATGGCTTGGTTAGAATGAGTTGTAGTGTGCAACGCAGGCAGACGCGCTCTGCAAATGTCTTTGCACTAGTGGGACTATAGCAAAGTCCAATAGCCACGTATAGGATGCCACTAGGTACACTGAGTGTTTGCTAGTATAATGGCTTGGTTAGAATGAGTTGTAGTGTGCAACGCAGGCAGACGCGCTCTGCAAATGTCTTTGCACTAGTGGGACTATAGCAAAGTCCAATAGCCACGTATAGGATGCCACTAGGTACACTGAGTGTTTGCTAGTATAATGGCTTGGTTAGAATGAGTTGTAGTGTGCAACGCAGGCAGACGCGCTCTGCAAATGTCTTTGCACTAGTGGGACTATAGCAAAGTCCAATAGCCACGTATAGGATGCCACTAGGTACACTGAGTGTTTGCTAGTATAATGGCTTGGTTAGAATGAGTTGTAGTGTGCAACGCAGGCAGACGCGCTCTGCAAATGTCTTTGCACTAGTGGGACTATAGCAAAGTCCAATAGCCACGTATAGGATGCCACTAGGTACACTGAGTGTTTGCTAGTATAATGGCTTGGTTAGAATGAGTTGTAGTGTGCAACGCAGGCAGACGCGCTCTGCAAATGTCTTTGCACTAGTGGGACTATAGCAAAGTCCAATAGCCACGTATAGGATGCCACTAGGTACACTGAGTGTTTGCTAGTATAATGGCTTGGTTAGAATGAGTTGTAGTGTGCAACGCAGGCAGACGCGCTCTGCAAATGTCTTTGCACTAGTGGGACTATAGCAAAGTCCAATAGCCACGTATAGGATGCCACTAGGTACACTGAGTGTTTGCTAGTATAATGGCTTGGTTAGAATGAGTTGTAGTGTGCAACGCAGGCAGACGCGCTCTGCAAATGTCTTTGCACTAGTGGGACTATAGCAAAGTCCAATAGCCACGTATAGGATGCCACTAGGTACACTGAGTGTTTGCTAGTATAATGGCTTGGTTAGAATGAGTTGTAGTGTGCAACGCAGGCAGACGCGCTCTGCAAATGTCTTTGCACTAGTGGGACTATAGCAAAGTCCAATAGCCACGTATAGGATGCCACTAGGTACACTGAGTGTTTGCTAGTATAATGGCTTGGTTAGAATGAGTTGTAGTGTGCAACGCAGGCAGACGCGCTCTGCAAATGTCTTTGCACTAGTGGGACTATAGCAAAGTCCAATAGCCACGTATAGGATGCCACTAGGTACACTGAGTGTTTGCTAGTATAATGGCTTGGTTAGAATGAGTTGTAGTGTGCAACGCAGGCAGACGCGCTCTGCAAATGTCTTTGCACTAGTGGGACTATAGCAAAGTCCAATAGCCACGTATAGGATGCCACTAGGTACACTGAGTGTTTGCTAGTATAATGGCTTGGTTAGAATGAGTTGTAGTGTGCAACGCAGGCAGACGCGCTCTGCAAATGTCTTTGCACTAGTGGGACTATAGCAAAGTCCAATAGCCACGTATAGGATGCCACTAGGTACACTGAGTGTTTGCTAGTATAATGGCTTGGTTAGAATGAGTTGTAGTGTGCAACGCAGGCAGACGCGCTCTGCAAATGTCTTTGCACTAGTGGGACTATAGCAAAGTCCAATAGCCACGTATAGGATGCCACTAGGTACACTGAGTGTTTGCTAGTATAATGGCTTGGTTAGAATGAGTTGTAGTGTGCAACGCAGGCAGACGCGCTCTGCAAATGTCTTTGCACTAGTGGGACTATAGCAAAGTCCAATAGCCACGTATAGGATGCCACTAGGTACACTGAGTGTTTGCTAGTATAATGGCTTGGTTAGAATGAGTTGTAGTGTGCAACGCAGGCAGACGCGCTCTGCAAATGTCTTTGCACTAGTGGGACTATAGCAAAGTCCAATAGCCACGTATAGGATGCCACTAGGTACACTGAGTGTTTGCTAGTATAATGGCTTGGTTAGAATGAGTTGTAGTGTGCAACGCAGGCAGACGCGCTCTGCAAATGTCTTTGCACTAGTGGGACTATAGCAAAGTCCAATAGCCACGTATAGGATGCCACTAGGTACACTGAGTGTTTGCTAGTATAATGGCTTGGTTAGAATGAGTTGTAGTGTGCAACGCAGGCAGACGCGCTCTGCAAATGTCTTTGCACTAGTGGGACTATAGCAAAGTCCAATAGCCACGTATAGGATGCCACTAGGTACACTGAGTGTTTGCTAGTATAATGGCTTGGTTAGAATGAGTTGTAGTGTGCAACGCAGGCAGACGCGCTCTGCAAATGTCTTTGCACTAGTGGGACTATAGCAAAGTCCAATAGCCACGTATAGGATGCCACTAGGTACACTGAGTGTTTGCTAGTATAATGGCTTGGTTAGAATGAGTTGTAGTGTGCAACGCAGGCAGACGCGCTCTGCAAATGTCTTTGCACTAGTGGGACTATAGCAAAGTCCAATAGCCACGTATAGGATGCCACTAGGTACACTGAGTGTTTGCTAGTATAATGGCTTGGTTAGAATGAGTTGTAGTGTGCAACGCAGGCAGACGCGCTCTGCAAATGTCTTTGCACTAGTGGGACTATAGCAAAGTCCAATAGCCACGTATAGGATGCCACTAGGTACACTGAGTGTTTGCTAGTATAATGGCTTGGTTAGAATGAGTTGTAGTGTGCAACGCAGGCAGACGCGCTCTGCAAATGTCTTTGCACTAGTGGGACTATAGCAAAGTCCAATAGCCACGTATAGGATGCCACTAGGTACACTGAGTGTTTGCTAGTATAATGGCTTGGTTAGAATGAGTTGTAGTGTGCAACGCAGGCAGACGCGCTCTGCAAATGTCTTTGCACTAGTGGGACTATAGCAAAGTCCAATAGCCACGTATAGGATGCCACTAGGTACACTGAGTGTTTGCTAGTATAATGGCTTGGTTAGAATGAGTTGTAGTGTGCAACGCAGGCAGACGCGCTCTGCAAATGTCTTTGCACTAGTGGGACTATAGCAAAGTCCAATAGCCACGTATAGGATGCCACTAGGTACACTGAGTGTTTGCTAGTATAATGGCTTGGTTAGAATGAGTTGTAGTGTGCAACGCAGGCAGACGCGCTCTGCAAATGTCTTTGCACTAGTGGGACTATAGCAAAGTCCAATAGCCACGTATAGGATGCCACTAGGTACACTGAGTGTTTGCTAGTATAATGGCTTGGTTAGAATGAGTTGTAGTGTGCAACGCAGGCAGACGCGCTCTGCAAATGTCTTTGCACTAGTGGGACTATAGCAAAGTCCAATAGCCACGTATAGGATGCCACTAGGTACACTGAGTGTTTGCTAGTATAATGGCTTGGTTAGAATGAGTTGTAGTGTGCAACGCAGGCAGACGCGCTCTGCAAATGTCTTTGCACTAGTGGGACTATAGCAAAGTCCAATAGCCACGTATAGGATGCCACTAGGTACACTGAGTGTTTGCTAGTATAATGGCTTGGTTAGAATGAGTTGTAGTGTGCAACGCAGGCAGACGCGCTCTGCAAATGTCTTTGCACTAGTGGGACTATAGCAAAGTCCAATAGCCACGTATAGGATGCCACTAGGTACACTGAGTGTTTGCTAGTATAATGGCTTGGTTAGAATGAGTTGTAGTGTGCAACGCAGGCAGACGCGCTCTGCAAATGTCTTTGCACTAGTGGGACTATAGCAAAGTCCAATAGCCACGTATAGGATGCCACTAGGTACACTGAGTGTTTGCTAGTATAATGGCTTGGTTAGAATGAGTTGTAGTGTGCAACGCAGGCAGACGCGCTCTGCAAATGTCTTTGCACTAGTGGGACTATAGCAAAGTCCAATAGCCACGTATAGGATGCCACTAGGTACACTGAGTGTTTGCTAGTATAATGGCTTGGTTAGAATGAGTTGTAGTGTGCAACGCAGGCAGACGCGCTCTGCAAATGTCTTTGCACTAGTGGGACTATAGCAAAGTCCAATAGCCACGTATAGGATGCCACTAGGTACACTGAGTGTTTGCTAGTATAATGGCTTGGTTAGAATGAGTTGTAGTGTGCAACGCAGGCAGACGCGCTCTGCAAATGTCTTTGCACTAGTGGGACTATAGCAAAGTCCAATAGCCACGTATAGGATGCCACTAGGTACACTGAGTGTTTGCTAGTATAATGGCTTGGTTAGAATGAGTTGTAGTGTGCAACGCAGGCAGACGCGCTCTGCAAATGTCTTTGCACTAGTGGGACTATAGCAAAGTCCAATAGCCACGTATAGGATGCCACTAGGTACACTGAGTGTTTGCTAGTATAATGGCTTGGTTAGAATGAGTTGTAGTGTGCAACGCAGGCAGACGCGCTCTGCAAATGTCTTTGCACTAGTGGGACTATAGCAAAGTCCAATAGCCACGTATAGGATGCCACTAGGTACACTGAGTGTTTGCTAGTATAATGGCTTGGTTAGAATGAGTTGTAGTGTGCAACGCAGGCAGACGCGCTCTGCAAATGTCTTTGCACTAGTGGGACTATAGCAAAGTCCAATAGCCACGTATAGGATGCCACTAGGTACACTGAGTGTTTGCTAGTATAATGGCTTGGTTAGAATGAGTTGTAGTGTGCAACGCAGGCAGACGCGCTCTGCAAATGTCTTTGCACTAGTGGGACTATAGCAAAGTCCAATAGCCACGTATAGGATGCCACTAGGTACACTGAGTGTTTGCTAGTATAATGGCTTGGTTAGAATGAGTTGTAGTGTGCAACGCAGGCAGACGCGCTCTGCAAATGTCTTTGCACTAGTGGGACTATAGCAAAGTCCAATAGCCACGTATAGGATGCCACTAGGTACACTGAGTGTTTGCTAGTATAATGGCTTGGTTAGAATGAGTTGTAGTGTGCAACGCAGGCAGACGCGCTCTGCAAATGTCTTTGCACTAGTGGGACTATAGCAAAGTCCAATAGCCACGTATAGGATGCCACTAGGTACACTGAGTGTTTGCTAGTATAATGGCTTGGTTAGAATGAGTTGTAGTGTGCAACGCAGGCAGACGCGCTCTGCAAATGTCTTTGCACTAGTGGGACTATAGCAAAGTCCAATAGCCACGTATAGGATGCCACTAGGTACACTGAGTGTTTGCTAGTATAATGGCTTGGTTAGAATGAGTTGTAGTGTGCAACGCAGGCAGACGCGCTCTGCAAATGTCTTTGCACTAGTGGGACTATAGCAAAGTCCAATAGCCACGTATAGGATGCCACTAGGTACACTGAGTGTTTGCTAGTATAATGGCTTGGTTAGAATGAGTTGTAGTGTGCAACGCAGGCAGACGCGCTCTGCAAATGTCTTTGCACTAGTGGGACTATAGCAAAGTCCAATAGCCACGTATAGGATGCCACTAGGTACACTGAGTGTTTGCTAGTATAATGGCTTGGTTAGAATGAGTTGTAGTGTGCAATGCAGGCAGACGCGCTCTGCAAATGTCTTTGCACTAGTGGGACTATAGCAAAGTCCAATAGCCACGTATAGGATGCCACTAGGTACACTGAGTGTTTGCTAGTATAATGGCTTAGTTATCAGTTGGAGTGTGCAGAGGACAAGAGGGTACAGTGGCAGGATTGTGGTGCTCTGGGTAGAGGAATGGAAGACTGCCTTTCTATTCCCTCCTAATGGTGAAATGCAGGTAGGAAATCCCTGACCTGGGCTACACAGACGCTGTTGCTGTTTGCAGGACCTGTCACCTATGGCTCTCTGACCCTGCCGGTTGGAGCCCTTAAAAGGACTGCTATAAAGTGCTCTCCCTAAGCTGTCTAACGCTGTGTATGCAGCGCATACAGCTGTATCGGCTATAGGACTCAGGAAGACGGAGCTGCGACAGTGATGTCTGACACCAAAGACGCAGAAGGCAGATAATGGCGTCCGTGAAGAAAATGTCCGGTTTTATAATGCAGGGACATGTGACATGCAGATCCTATCACACATGCCGTTGCTTCTCTGGCTCAAAGTCCACTTAGCTGTGTGTGTGTCTGGGATTGGCTGACATGCTGGCCCGCCCCACAAGACGCGCGCGCTTAGGGAAGGAAGACAAGAAAAAAAAAAAAAAAAATGGCGATCGCCATTATAGAAACAGCAGTGATCTGAAGGCGCTGTTCACGCACACTATACACTGAAATGTGATAATAGTTTGATTCACAGAGTGACTTACACTATTACAGCAGAAACCAAGCTATGATTTAGCTGTTTTTTGGCTGCTAGAACCGTTCTCGAACGTTTCTAGAACTACCGAGCTTTTGCAAAAAGCTCGAGTTCTAGTTCGATCTAGAACATGCCCCAAAATCACTCGAGCCGCGAACTGGAGAACCACGAACCACGAACCGCGCTCAACTCTAATGTATATATAAACATATATATTATATACAGTGTATACATACATATACAGGGTGCTGTTCGATTGCTACTACTACCGACTCCAGCTCTGATGGGAGATGATGATAAACCAAAAAAAAAGATTTCTCAACTCAATCACTATCATGAGTATAATCTAGGTGGTTTTGTGATCTTGTCTGTTTTAAATGTGGCAGGAACACCACACGTCTTTGTGGTTTAGCGAAAGACATATTCTCACGAGGTTTTTCATTAGATTACATCTACCAACTTAGAGAGCATCCAACCTTTTATTTATTTAATTATTGCTTGGTCTTTGCAAAGCTATGAATTTTTGAGAATCCATATTCAAAAAACTATTTACAAGCCCTCTCCCTGAGCATGGGGTAAAGGGGCAGAAAAACAAACAGGTGGAGCATTTGTTAAAGCGAATACATCAGCAGGGTTTTGATAGCTGATCTGAGAGCAGCATGATGTAGATATTCAGAGACCCTGAATCCAACAATGTATCACTTAGTTTACTGGATTCAGCAGTTCTGACACAATCAGAGATTTTAGATTTAGCATGTAGCAGAGCTCAGAAACCTGCTCCCACCCACGCCAGGCTCTGTATGTACATTTCTATATTACAGCAGGGGGTGTGCTGGACTAGCTGACGTAGTTCAGCAATGATAATTTACTGAAGCTAAAACAAACATTGCGGGGAAAACAACTCTATACAGTGTGACAAGATACATTGCTGAAATCTGTGTGTTAACCCCTACAGCATGCTGTCTTCAGATTACATAGCAAAAACCTGCTAACAGGTGCTTTTTACCAGTGCTTGAATATGGATTTTTTTTCTACAGACGTAATTCACTGAAAATCAAGATAGGATACATGTGATCACCCTCATCATCAATGTTAGAGGTCACTCTCAATACTACAATTTATTTAAACCCAAGAGAATTAAAGAGAATCAAGACCAATATATAATGTTTGAACCGAACACGACTCCAAACAATCCATTTTTGGTAAATTATCAAAAAATCTTTATTATACAAAAAACTTTAAAATTAACACCAAAAATACAGGAAATACATAGATATTCATATCATCAAAGGTGAGGAGTGAAAAATCCAGATAAAATTATCTGTTTGGGGGCCAACATCGGGTATTGCCACAGTCCAGTATGGGATGTGGCAAAGGTGTGTGCCAAAGATATCACACAATGCTGGATAGAGTGTAAGTTTAATTCATACAAAAGAGGGACGAATAAATAAAAATCCCCCTAGAATACTAATTGAGTGCAAAGTGCAACAATTATAGCAATGGGGATATCTCTGGTACCACACATCATATGAGACAATATAATAGCTAGTGCTTACCCATATTGGCTACCTCAAGCAGATAACAACGCACCCCAACGCGTTTCGTGGTCTTCCTTGGGGGGCTGCGACCACCAAATGCGATAATATCAATACATTAGATTGGATAGATGTGACGTAAAAAATGAGCAATATACTACAGTGGCGCTGACATCGGTTATCGTTGGTTTCGGTTTTCGTTGATTTTTTTCCATTAAAAATTTGCCTCGGTTTCAGTTTGTCTTCATCGGCATGCCCACGTGACTACGCTGCTAATTTTGCGGCAACAAAGGGTGATCCACGCATTCTCCTGTTTTGTGTAACATTGTGTGAGTGTCACCCGCTCGTCATTTTGAAAATGTATCTAACAAATGTAAGATAAAATGTATTTATTCTTTACATTAGTATTTTATATTCATTTTATATTCATTATATATTAATTTCTTATTGTTTTTAGTATTAAACGCTATCTTTATTCCCTATAAAATGTGTTTTTGGCATGTATTTTAAAGGGAACCAATCACCAGAATTTTTGTATAGAACCTAAAGCCAGTGCTATACTGGCACTATCAGGCTGATTCTATACATACCTGTAGTGGTCAGCTCGGATGTTTAGGTTTTGAAATCCAAGAAAGTAAAGTAAAAAAAATAAAGGGAACTTTATTTTTTTTGAGCAGTATATATATATATATATATATATATATATATATATACACTGTATATATATATATACATATATATATATAGTCTATATATATATGTGTGTGTGTGTGTGTATATATATATATATATATATATATATATAGATAGATAGATAGATAGATAGATAGATAGATAGATAGGTATATATATATATATGCAGTGTGTCCACCCATATCTTGTCCACCGCCATTACCTTGAGAACCGCGGTAGCTATAGGCATAGAAGTGGTGTCTAGGTATTGTAAAGTAGCCATGTGCTACGCAATGAAACTACCTATTGCGCCACCTGGTGGAAAACAACGGAGTTAGCGTTTTTATCTTGAAAATGAAACAAGATAGAGAAAAAAAGTGAATTAAAAAATTGTAGGGCATCATCAATTCAATACGAATCGACACCTTGCATACAGAAATGCTATGATATGAAACCCATGACCCCCCAAAACATTGAATGCTGATCACGCATATGGCGCTCATTTAACTTTGATGCTCAAAGTGGCCACCGTCAGCTGCAATGCACATCGGGACTCTGGACAGCATACTGTATCTTGCTGCACGTTGTGCAATATGGTAGGTGACACGTTTGCACAAGCATCTGTGATACGTCGTCGTAGCTCCTGCAATGTTGGTGGAGGTGTGGCGCCCCAGGACCTGGTCGCCACAACAGCATTGCCCTCCCAAAGGGTTAATGCTGAGCCTGGAGGTAATTGGGAGATCATTGGCCAGTAAGTTTAACACCCAACGCAGTTCTCCCTCCGGCCAGCAGAGGGAGCTCTGAACCTGGAATTTCAGGGAGGATTCCTTAAGTCTGGCTGGAGGGAGGAAGTAGTAGTTAGTCTGTAGACAGGAGTGAAAGAGGACAGACGGAGAGTAGTGCTGCCTTGTAGAACTGGGGCCTAGAGCTGGGATAGCTTGGCCCAGTGAAGCAAGAGGTGCAGAGAGGCACAGAAGAGACTCGGACATCGGAGTCTGTGGTTGCCAGGGCATAAAATCCATCCCTGGTAGCTGAATCCGGAGGGCAGGAGAGCTGCAAGCCCCCTGGCCCAGAAGCAATCTGAAGGTACAGCTGCATCCCAAGGGCCCGGTGTGGACTCCAGCAGAGAAGCACCAGAGAGGGCCTGCGCAGTCTACCACACAGAAAAAGGGACGAACCACCAGTCCCAGCAGCAGGAGGGCAATTGCTAACCCAAAGTGCAGTGTCCTAAAACAGCAAAGAAAGATTAGGGAGTAGGCCTCATACTCAACTGGCCAAAGATCACCCCATGCACTTCCAGGCCGGCCGGACCATCTTTACCATCTGTGACGGTCTCCCTGGACTAAACTTCTGCCGAGTAAAAGAGGAGAAGGTAAAGAGACTACTGTTTGTGCCTGTTTCTTTCATTGCTTGTCGGCCCTGCACCGTGTTAGTCACACAACACCATAGACTTCCACAAGCACCAACTGTGTCCCGGGGCACCGCTCCACCTGTGGGGAGCAGTACCACCTTTGCTGCCACTTCATCACCCCGGAGGCCTTACACAGCAGCGGCGGCTTAATAGCCGCATACCACAGGTGGCGTCACGAACACAAACTTAAAGTCATCAGCCACATATTCTACTGACACCCACCAGGGCCACGGAGCCGGGCCCAGCCACCACTGACTACCACCGGACTAGTCCGGCCCGGCACCGGGTGTCCCATAGCCCTGGGGTGGGCGAGTCAACTTTGGCGTCACGAACAGGATTTCGTGCCCGGTCACACCGGGTACTGTGCGCCTGCAGGAATTGTGCTTAAAAGACTGTGTACTGTCTGCAAACTGCCGCCGCCATTAGCCTCGCCGAGCGCAGGAAGAAGGGGGGCGTGCCTGACAAAGAGCGCGAAGGGAGTGCGCCATCAGAGCAGAGCGCTGTTAACCCCGCGCGACCCAGAAGGAAATTTGAAAAGTGAACGGAGCCTGGTAAGGTTGACTAAGGGGGAGGAAGATGTCCGACTCAGAGGGAGAGCAGGTGGCTGCCATCGTCCGAGGCGCTGCAGCACCGGCCGAAGCAATCCCAGTCGCCGTCGCCCCAGCCCCCGCTGTAGCGCCGGTAATGCCGATCACAATGCCGTACATCCCGGGAGCAGAATGGCTGCCGCAGTACTCCGGGGAGTCCCATACCTTGAGCGACTTCAGAGCAAGCCTGCACAGCTTGTTCCGGGTGTATCCTCTGACTGAGAGCCAGAAGGTGGGCATATTAATGGGACAGCTAGCCGGCGCAGCCCAGCGTGAAGTGAAGTCCTGGCCTGATACAGATAAAGGGACAGTAACCCAGATATTGGCCAAGCTAAAGAGTACTTTTGACACCCGCACCACAGCAGAGATAAAGATGAGATTCTTTGGGTGCAAGCAGCGGGCCACAGACAGCATAAGGGACTATGCCTTAAACTTGCAGGAGGCCCTGAAAGCAGTTAAACAGGTGGACCCAGAGAGTGTACGTGAAGAACACAAACTCCTAACTGAGCAGTTCATAGAGGGGCTCCGGTCAGATGCCCACAGGACCCAGCTGCGTATCATGGTCCTGCAGAACCCTGCTCTGGACTTTGCAAAGTTTAAGGACCAGGCCATCCGGGTACTGAGAGAATCTACACCGAATGACCCAGTACCCCTCCGGCCTCTTGCTATCACGTACCCCGGGGTGGTGCCTGCAACACGAGCTGCTGCAGGGGCTGAGGCGCAGTCCCTGGATAAGGATCCCACTGCAGAGCTCAGACAGCAGGTCCAGGAGCTGACCAAGACTGTAGCTGCCCTTGCCAAGACCGTGCAGTCTCTACAAGTGACCCCATCGCCTGCAAGAATCGAGTTGGCCTCCAGCCCAGATGACGTCCCATGGATGCGACAGAGGAGGATTCCGCCGACCCGAGGAAAAGACACAGACCGGTATGATTCAACAGGACAACCGATCTGCCGCCGCTGCAGCCAGGCGGGCCACATTGCACGACGCTGTCCTTTAAATGGGCCGAGCCTGGGGCCAGGAGCCAACCCCCAGGTGTAAGGAAGCCCGGCTCAAACCCCAGCCGCAGCAAGTATGTGGGAGGACGACCGGTCCTTCCTATTGTGCTGGATGGGATCCCTTTGAATGCCCTCCTGGATACGGGGTCCCAGGTAACAACCATCCCCTACAAACTGTACAAAAGATATTGGGCTGATTCAGACATTGACCATGGCCCAGATGATGATTTAACAATTGTGGCCAGTAATGGTCAGCCCTTACCTCAAATTGGGTACAAAGAAGTAACCATTAAAGTGGGGCGGGTAGAATTGCCATGTCAGGGGATGATAATTGTAGATATAGATCGCAAAGAATCTGACCCACTGCTAACCATTGGTACAAATGTGATAGAAAATTGTATTGCCGAAGTGATAATTTTGTTGCAACAGGCATCTGAAACCGCCAGCTCCGGGCAGCAGCGTGCCCTACAGAGGGAGATCAGAGCCCTGGTGAGGAGGCAGCAGGTAGAGCTGGCCGGAGGAGAAATTGGCAGTGTGAGGGTAAGTGACCCCCTCCCCATTGCAATACCCCCAAGAAGTGAAATGTTGATATGGTGTCGGGCAGCAATAGGCCTCAAGGGTCAGGATTACAATGCCTTGGTAGAACCGGTGTATTCAGACAGTAGGCCTGGAGTCCTGGTAGCCAGAGGGGTAGCAGACGTCCGCAAGGGGAGAGTGCCCGTCCGTGTCCTGAATTGTGGGGAGGAGGAGGCCAAATTGCCCCGGTACGCCACTGTAGCAAAACTGTACACTGTCAGCAACAATACCATCAAAGCAGTGGAACCCTTGATCCCGTCCGACCAGGCGGAAGACAATGGCTCCAAGGGGCAGCTGGAAGACTGGTGCCAAAAATTACATGTGGGCACCGACTCCACCCCCTCACACCAAAAGCATGGGGTTTACCGGGTGGTACAGGAGTACGAGCGGGTCTTCAGCAAACACCCCCTAGATTTTGGGCAGGTGAAAGGGGTTAAACATCAAATCCCCACGGGTGATCATCATCCCATTAAAGAGAGATACCGCCCTGTACCCCCCGCACAGTATCAGCGTGCCAAAGAAATGTTGCGGGAAATGAAGGAGGCTGGGGTTATCAGAGATAGTTGTAGCCCCTGGGCAGCTCCACTAGTGCTCGTAAAGAAAAAAGATGGTACAATGAGAATGTGGGTAGATTACAGGCAAATTAACCGCATTACACATAAAGATGCTTATCCACTGCCCAGAATAGAGGAGTCACTAACAGCCTTAAAGTCAGCTAACTATTTCTCCACCTTGGATCTCACCAGTGGGTATTGGCAGGTTCCCGTGGCAGAGGCGGACAAGGAGAAGACTGCATTCACGACACCAATGGGCCTCTGTGAGTTCAACTGTATGCCATTCGGGCTCTGCAACGCTCCAGGGACATTCCAAAGGCTGATGGAGTGCTGCTTGGGCCACCACAACTTTGAAACCGTGCTATTGTACCTGGATGACGTCATAGTCTACTCCAAGACTTATGAAGACCACCTGAGGCACTTAGCAGAAGTGTTTGAGTCCTTGTCGAAATATGGCCTGAAGATAAAGCCGTCCAAATGTCACCTCTTGAAGCCAAAGGTACAGTACCTGGGTCATGTGGTCAGCGCAGAAGGTGTGGCACCTGATCCGGAGAAAGTCACCGTAATCAAGGACTGGCCAAGACCCACCACGGTAAAGGAGGTGCGGCAGTTCCTTGGGCTGGTGGGCTACTACTGAAGGTTCATTGATAGCAGCGCCCCTTCAAGATCTCCTGGTGGGCCAGCCAAAGCAGGCTAAGAAGCAGAGCCCTCCATTTGAATGGAGCAGCCAACTAGAAACATCCTTTGTCCGGCTGAAAGGGGCTCTCACGGGAGAAGAGATTCTGGCCTACCCTGACTACAGCCAGCTGTTTGTACTGTATACAGACGCCAGCAACGTGGGACTGGGAGCAGTTCTGTCCCAGGTGCAGGGAGGCAGAGAGAGGGTGATAGCGTACGCCAGTAGGAAGCTACGGCCCACAGAAAGGAATCCAGAAAACTACAGTTCCTTCAAGCTGGAGTTCCTCGCTATTGTTTGGGCAGTGACTGAACGCTTCAAGCACTATCTGGCATCGGCCAAGTTCACCATCTTCACGGACAACAATCCGTTGACACACCTGGCAACAGCCAAGTTAGGTGCGTTGGAACAGCGATGGATGGCCCGGCTGTCTAACTTTGACTTTACCATCAAGTATCGGGCTGGCAAGAAGAATAACAATGCTGATGCGCTGTCCAGAATGCCTCACTTACCCGAGTCTGGAGAAGACCTGGATGAACTCGAAGAGATAGAGTTACCGGCTTTCCATCACCAAGGTGTTTCCCAGTGTGAGCATGCTGTAGGAGTGAAGCGCTCGAGCCAGCACGAAGTCTCAGTCAACCCATTACTCCACCATAATTGGGAAGAGACACAGAACGGTGACCCGGCCGTGCGATTGGTCAAAGAAAAGCTAGCACAAGCTGAGACTCATCTTGGCCCAGATGCTCCAGAAGAAGCCCAGCAGTTGTGGAAGGAGAGGGGACGACTGTTCACCTACCAAGGCAAGCTCTGCAAGAGATATGTCAACTGGCGAACGAATGAACTCGTCTGGCAGATAGTGGTTCCGCAGAGGGATGCTCCAATGGTCCTAGCAGCTTATCATGATAATGCAGGACACTTCGGGTGGAAGAAGTTGGAGACCCTACTCCGTGATCGGTTCTACTGGGTGCACATGAGAAAGACAGTCGAGAAGTGGTGCCGAGACTGTGGTCCGTGTAACCTGAGGCGGAAAGATGATGCTAGCCAGAGGTCTCCTTTACAGCCAATTGTCACGAAGCAGCCCCTGGAGTTGGTGGCCCTGGACCACGTGAAGTTAACACCAAGCCGGTCAGGTTATGTGTACGCCCTCACCATTGTGGACCATTACTCTCGTTTCCTGGTAGTAGTGCCCGTGAAGGACCAGACAGCCAGAACAGCAGCGAGAGCATTTCAGGCCTACTTTTGTCGACCTCACGGTTACCCTGAAAGGGTACTGACTGATCAAGGTCCTGCATTCGAGGCAGAAGTGTTCCAAGAGTTCTGTAACATGTACGGTTGTAAGAAAATCAGAACCACACCGTACCACCCCCAAACCAATGGATTGTGCGAGAAGATGAACCATGTGGTTATTGACATGCTCAAGACTCTACCTTTGGAAGAAAGAAACCAATGGCCAGAAAAGTTACCAGATCTGGTAGACTTGTACAACCATATCCCGGTGAATTCGACCAACTGCAGCCCTGCTTACCTGATGCGAGCCAGACCTGGCAAGTTACCCGTAGACTTTGAGATGGGGACTGTGTCACCTGAGGCGGTTCAGGAAATAGAGGATTGGGATACAGAGCGGCAGCAGCGGTACCGTAAGGTCCAGGAATGCGTAGAGAGGAGCCTGTCTCAAGCAAGAACGAGACAAGAGCAGCATTACAATCAAACAGCCCCAGCAACTCCCTTAGCACCTGGAGAACAAGTCCTCAAGAAGAAGCGGAGGACGCATAAATTGGATGATCAGTGGGAAAACGAGCCCTACACCATTATCCCCTCCAACTTTGACAATAGTAAGGTATGCCTCATAAGCAAGGATGAAGGCAAGACCTATCAAGCAATTTCTCGAGACCGCCTGAAAGCGTGCCCTGAACGGTGCAGAACCCAAAAAGAAGTAGAAGAAGTACAAGAAAGTCCCCAAAGTCAAGAAAAAGAGGAAGAGATGATCCAAACAATCCTTGGAAAATTCCCCAAAACTTGGACCCGAATAAACAATGCCATAGTGGTACCAGTCTTGACGTTCCCGCAGTTGGTCGAGCCAGAAACAGAAGGGGTTCCAGATCCACCTAAAGAACCGGCCGCTCCAACACGAGGTGACACGCCAGCAGTGGAACAGGAGGTTCAACCCCCTGCCAGTGGTGAACCTGCCGTACCCTTGGCGAATCTGAGATCCCGTAGGCAACCGACATGTATCCCTGTCAGGGTTAGGCCTACCAATCACACGGGGGGGGCAGACACTCTAAGTAGTCAGGGACAAACCCCAGAGCTACGCCGGTCCCAACGTAGCACTCGGGGACAGCCCCCTCCAAGGTATAGAACATAGAAAGTAAAATATCTAACAGAATGTAAATAGTTATGTGAAATGTCTGTCATGTTGTGTATAAAATGCTTTTTGTCTTAGGTGATTAAGTAAATGGACAATTGGGCCACTGGACTATGGGTGGCCAACACCTAAATTGTTCATAGTTAGCACCAGTGTGCTCAACACCCCTGAAGAAAAACCCGTCCGGCGTGCATAGAGTGGGGTCATCAATGCTCTGACGCACGCCCAGAGCCTACGTTGGGGGTTTGATCGCGGCGGGTCCCCCATGGAGCAGTGTAATGGACACCCGGCAGGGAGCCACACTGGACTCTTATAGTAATGTTTAAGTTTGTAACGTTCAAGTAATGCGCCTCCCATAATGGGATGAAATGTTCTAACATGTCATGTTTGTTTCTACAGTCCGGGAGTACTGAATTTAACTAAGGGGGAGTGTGGCGCCCCAGGACCTGGTCGCCACAACAGCATTGCCCTCCCAAAGGGTTAATGCTGAGCCTGGAGGTAATTGGCCAGTAAGTTTAACACCCAACGCAGTTCTCCCTCCGGCCAGCAGAGGGAGCTCTGAACCTGGAATTTCAGGGAGGATTCCTTAAGTCTGGCTGGAGGGAGGAAGTAGTAGTTAGTCTGTAGACAGGAGTGAAAGAGGACAGACGGAGAGTAGTGCTGCCTTGTAGAACTGGGGCCTAGAGCTGGGATAGCTTGGCCCAGTGAAGCAAGAGGTGCAGAGAGGCACAGAAGAGACTCGGACATCGGAGTCTGTGGTTGCCAGGGCATAAAATCCATCCCTGGTAGCTGAATCCGGAGGGCAGGAGAGCTGCAAGCCCCCTGGCCCAGAAGCAATCTGAAGGTACAGCTGCATCCCAAGGGCCCGGTGTGGACTCCAGCAGAGAAGCACCAGAGAGGGCCTGCGCAGTCTACCACAAAGAAAAAGGGACGAACCACCAGTCCCAGCAGCAAGAGGGCAATTGCTAACCCAAAGTGCAGTGTCCTAAAACAGCAAAGAAAGATTAGGGAGTAGGCCTCATACTCAACTGGCCAAAGATCACCCCAGGCACTTCCAGGCCAGCCGGACCATCTTTACCATCTGTGACGGTCTCCCTGGACTAAACTTCTGCCGAGTAAAAGAGGAGAAGGTAAAGAGACTACTGTTTGTGCCTGTTTCTTTCATTGCTTGTCGGCCCTGCACCGTGTTAGTCACACAACACCATAGACTTCCACAAGCACCAACTGTGTCCCGGGGCACCGCTCCACCTGTGGGGAGCAGTACCACCATTGCTGCCACTTCATCACTCTGGAGGCCTTACACAGCAGCGGCGGCTTAATAGCCGCATACCACAGGTGGCGTCACAAACACAAACTTAAAGTCATCAGCCACATATTCTACTGACACCCGCCAGGGCCACGGAGCCGGGCCCAGCCACCACTGACTACCACCGGACTAGTCCGGCCCGGCACCGGGTGTCCCATAGCCCTGGGGTGGGCGAGTCAGAGGGGTTGCATATGTGACGCCCTGGAGTCACATATGAAGCCAAGGGTCACAGGTAATGATATCACCACACCCTACACCCCGGTTAGGCACATCTAAGCTAGACCAGAAACCCTTGTTGCCTTCCTCCAGGGGCTGATGTTCACACCAGGGGGTGGGCCAGGCGGTTGGCCCCGCCCACCGAGGAGTTCACAGTCCTGGAGGCGGGAAAACACAGGCAGTGAGAGTGAAGCTAGGGAAGTGAGAGGAGAGATCAGTTTGAGAGGTGAAAGTGGAAGGAGGAAAGTGACAGCTTAAGAGCCTGAAGTTGGTCCGGGTGTGTGCCCCGGACAGAGACAGCAAGGTTAGCAGACGGCGGTGACCGTCTGCAGGAGTGGCCTATCAGAGTTGCCGTAAGGACCGTGGACGGGTGGTACCGGACCGGTACACAAGGAGAAGCCAGCACCATTGGCAGGGGCGTTTCGGATCCCGGCAAGGCTAGGAGTCACCGTGAATTTGCCAAATCCGTCAGTGAAGGGGACCTCCGGGTTTCTAAACAACTAAGTCCCGATTGAAGGCAACAGTCCAACCGTATGAGAGAGACACCACCACCGCCAAGGCACCAGTTTCTCAGGGCCAGCGGCTGCGGGCAAAGAGGGGCTCCTCCGGCCCATATCCAAGTCGGGGAGCGGGTTACCGGTGGGAACCCATCGTAACCAACAGAAGTACTAGGTGCAGGGAAAGAGACAGTCACCGTTAACTACTGGGGAAAAGCAACAGCAGCTGTCCGTGGGAACCGTCTTTCCAGCCGTGTGTTTTACCGAGAACTGTGTCAACGTCTCAGGCTGAGTGAGTACCACCGTGCCGTGCGGCACAGTGCTGCCCCTGCGACCCTGCACCTCACCAGGCCCCGCACCCGGCCTGCCATCCACCCCTACCCCATCACCGGGCCCCGGGACAACCAACCCCCTACCCACGGAGGGGAGGAATAACAACAAAGCTGCTCCCTGTCACCGCTCCCGGGATCCCCGTCCAGAGCAGCGGTGGTGTCCACACAATCACCACAACCGTGGGTGGGGTGGCGTCGCGGACAATATCCCCAAAACCCAAACCACCCCTTTTCACTAACGAGCGAGGAGCACCGCTCGAGTCCCCGGGATCCGGCCCATCGCTCGAGCCACCGAGCAGCAGAGGCCGCAGCAGCAGCGGCAGCCGGACCCGAGCAGTGGGAGAGCGCAGCGTCCCCTCCTCCGCCCGCGACACATATACCTGCTGTTTGATGTGACCGCACAGAAAGAAGTCTAATGGGGTCAGGTCAGGTGAGCATGGAGGCCACTCCACGCAGACACCATACCCAATGACTTGTAGGAAGGTCTCCATGAGTATCGCTTCACATCCGCAGCCTTGTTGGGTTTTACACATTCTAATCATAGCATTTCTGTATGTAAGGTATCGATTCGTATTGAATTGATGATGCCCTACAACTTTGTAATTCACTTTTTTTCTCTATCTCGTTCCATTTTTGAGATAAAAATGCTAACTCCGTTATTTTCCACCAGGTGGCGCAATAGGTGGTTTCATTGCGTAGCACATGGCTACTACACTATACCTAGACACCACTTCTATGCCTATAACTGCCGCCGTTCTCATGTTAATGGCGGTGGACAGGATATGGGTGGACACACTGTATACTGTGTATATAGTCATTATACCGTGCTCCTATTCTATTGCGTGCGAGAACTGGATCACAGGTGAGGAGAAGGACAGATTAGTTTCTCCATCGCCTGTCTCTGCGTATTTCGGACATTCTACTGCAGTCCGATGTTTCACATGCACCCATAGACTTATATAGGTGCGCATGATCCGAGACCTGCTGCCAATTGAAGCATTCTGCAATTTTTTTTTCCTCAATCCATTTGGTGCTAAGGAAAAACTCGCAGATCTGACCTGCATCATTGACTAACATTGGTCTGAGTGCAACGTGAGATTTTCTGGTATTGTGAGTGTGGCACCCTGGAAAAGCCAGGACGTCACAGGTACTACATCAACACACCCCACACCCCGGCTAGGCACATCTAGGTCAAACACAAATCCTTGTTGCCTCCCTCCAGGGAATGATGTCCACACCAGGGGGTGGGCCAGGCGGTTGGCCCCGCCCACCGAGGAGTTCACAGTCCTGGAGGCGGGAAAAGGAGTCAGAGATCAGTTAGGGAAGGGAATAGTGAAGTGGTAGTAGAGGAGACTGACCGTGTCCGGGTGCGTGGCCCGGGCACATACAGCAAGGTTGGCAGACGGTGGTGACCGTCTGCAGGAGAGGCTGATTGGAGTGAACCGTAAGGACCGGGGACGGGCGGTGGCCCGCCGGTACCGGATCGGGGAGTGAAGAGCAGCCAGCACCATTCGGCAGGCCTACGGACCCCGACCAGGCTAGGAGTCGCCGTAAAACTGGTCAAATCCGTTAGCGAAGGGAACCTCCGGGGTTTCCCAGCAGTCAAGACCCGATTGAAGGCAACAGCTCACACCATAAAGGGAAACACAGTCACCGCCAAGGCTACAGTTCCCAGGGCCAGAGCCTGCGTGCAAAAGGGGCTCCCTCAGCATCTATCCAAGCTGGGGAGCGGGTTACCGGTGGGAAGCCATTGGAACCGTAAACACAACACAGGTGCAGGGAAAGGCAGTCACCATCAACCTACCGGGAGGAGAACAACCGCAGCCGTCTGTGGGACCCGTCCATCCAGCCGTTTGTTTTACCGGAGACTTTGCATTATTCATTGGCTGAGTGAGTACCACCGTGCCGTGCGGCACAGCGCTGCCCCCGCGACCCTGCACCTCACCAGTCCCCGTAACCCGCCTGCCATCCTCCCCTCACCGGGCCCCGGGACAATCAACCCCCCCCCTACCCACAGAGGGGAAAAACAACATCTAAGCTGCTCCATGTCATCGCTCCCGGGATCCCCGTCCAGAGCAGCGGTGGTGTCACAACCTCACCACAACCGTGGGACAATATCCCTAAACCAAACCACCCCCTTTCACTCACGGGCGAGGAACGCCGCTCGAGTCCCCGGGATCCGGCCCATCGCTTGAGCCACAGAGCAGCAGCAGCCGGACCTGAGCAGTGGGTGAGCTCAGCGTCCCCTCCTGCACCCGCAACATGAGCGAGCCCTAAACAGGAAAAATACTGATCTTCATCTACTAACGGTAGGCACCATGCAACATCCTCCTAAATGTGAAATAACGCAGACATCAGCTCTCACGTGGATGCAATACTAACAGTTGAGTAACACTGGTATACTATACCCTCTATGATAGTGATGATGGTGATGATGACTCATATGTGAAGCTGCGGAATTTTCCACGGAGGGAAATGCTACTTTATGTAGATAAGATTAAGATTAAGCTAATCACATGTGTTATATAAAGACTCATGGATCAACAAATATGAGTTGATCAGCCATGGAGCATTTCATCATCCTGCTTCTCTCCGCAGTATGTCTGCTGGTCTCTGAAGGTAGGGTGCAATCATTTTTACGTATTTTCTCTAGTTCTTCATTGATTGAATTCCAAGTACAAACTGCATACATCATTTAATAGATCTTAATCCCAATGAAGCTGGTGTACTTACTTTGAAAATTCATTTAAGAATGACTGTATAATCATTTTATTAAAATGTACATATTTTACACAAGCTAGTGCTTTATTTTCATGTAGATTTTAAAAGGTCTATAAAGCCATTGTGACATGGATTTTCAAAGTAAATACACCAGCCACATCAGGTCAAATAGATTCATTTAAAAGGAATCTATCATCTACCCAAATGCTAAAAACCTGCAGATATAAAATTTATTTCCAGGTTAAGAGAGTTACAATGTTGTTCAGTTGTTTTACTGAGATTGCAGCTATAAACTTATTTCCTTTCAGAAGCTGCTGTCACTGTGATTGACAGCGAGTGCTGCACGGATGTGCTGCAGTCAGGTGTCAATCAAAGTGCCGAGGCGTGCTTACAGACCCCGTTCACTATGTTAAAAGCAATGACCATAGTAGCTCTGGGCACATCTGCATGACTGAAATTCAGCATCTCGCAGAAGAAATAATGTTTTTTTTTCTCCTGGTAGCTGTTTCAGTAAGGCAACCAGACAACATAGGAAAGCTATTAAAGGGAATCTGTCAGCAGATTAAGGGCCTATAAGCTGCGGCCACCACCAGTGGGCTCTTATATACAGCATTCAAACATGCTGTACATAAGAGCCCAGGCCGCTGTGTAGAACATAAAAAGCACTTTATAAAGTTATCTAAAACGGTCACTGCGGTGGAGTTGGGCCATATGGGCATCTCTGTTCTCCGGTGCCGTTGCCTCTTCTTTCGGCCATCTTCGTCCTCCTTCTGAAGCCTGTGTGCATGACGCGTCCTGCACACAAGGATGACAAAGGTGGACGAAAGAGGAGACGCCGGCACCAGAGAACGAAGACGCCCATCTGACCCACCTGCACCTCAGCGACCATTTATATGAGTATTATAAAGTGATTTTTACGCTCTGCACAGCGGCCTGGCTCTTATATACATCATGTTAGAATACTGTATATAAGAGCCCACTGGTGGTGGCCACAGTTTATAGGCCCCAAATCTGCTGATAGGTTCCCTTTAACCTGTAGATTAATTATATATCTGCAGGTTAATAGCATTTGGGGACATGACACCCTCCCTTTAATAATGTATGTGTGTCGCCCGTGGATAAGGGGTACTCAGATCCGGGCCACGAGGTCACTTCTGTGGGTATCACGGTGGCGTGACCCGGTCTGTGATCCCAGGCTCCACAGTAAAAAAAAAGGTTAGGTAAGGGAGATTGTCCGTGACGCCACCCACGGTTGTGGTGAGGTTGTGACACCACCGCTGCTCTGGACGGGGATCCCGGGAGCGATGACAGGGAGCAGCGTAGTTATGTCCCCTCTGTGGGTAGGGGGGTTGGTGGTCCTGGGGCTCGTGGAGGGTTTTGGAGCTGGCAGGCGGGTTACGGGGCCTGGAGAGGTGCAGGGTCGCGGGGGCAGCGCTGTGCCGCATGACACGGTGGTACTCACTCAGCCAGTAATGATGACACAGTTCTCGGTAAAACACACGGCTGGATGGACGGGTCCCACAGGCGGCTGTGGTGTTTTTCCCCTGACCCCAGGTTGGTAATGTAAGTCCTCTCTTTCACCTCCGAGCTTGCTCCTCCTGCAATCTGGTTTCCAGCTGGCTCCCCGATTCAGTACCGGTGGGCCACCGCCCAGCCCCGGCTACCTACGGTTCCACCAACTGTCTTCTCGGCTCTCGCAGACGGCCACTACCGTCTGCCTCACTCTCTGCACGAGGGCCCTAGGCTCCAACCTAGGCCCCAGTCTGCATCTGCCTCTCTGCAGACCTTCTCTCTCCTCCTCTCCCTGGACTTGACTGGGCTTGTTTCCTACCTCAGGCCAGCTAAACTCCTGGGTGGGTGTCTTCATCTCCTGACTCCGCCCACCTGGTGTGTCTGTCTGAGCCCGAGGAAAGGAATCAAGTTTCACTGGGGATGTCTGCTGTGAACTGCTGGGGGTGGGGGTGTGTGTGTGTTGTTATCTGTGGCCCCTGGCTTGTCCAGGGCGCCACATATGCAGTTTGTATTATGTAGTCTGGGGACAAATCTCATTTAAGGCATCTTATTGTGGGTACAACTACTATCAATGCACCCCCCATACAAACCTTTGCGGTGTGGCTATGTACCGCCCCGCGCTCGGCTGCAGCCGAGCCGCTCGGCTGCAGCCGAGCCGCTCGGATGCGGGCTCGTGGTTTTGGTTTAAGTTCGTGACGCCACCCACGGGATGTGGTGAATATGGACACCACCGCTGCTGTTTACTCGGCACCCGGGGAAGATGTTGCGCAGGTGTTAACCCCTCCGTGGGTAGGGATGATGGCCCCGGGACCCGATTGGGTAGGACGGGCTGGTGTGGTGCAGGGCAGTGCGCGGCCCGAGGGCACAGGGGTACTCACGATGATTGACACACACGAGTCTCTGGTAAACCAAGATGATGGTGGTCGGTGCCCGCATATGGTCACCCACCCGGTTTGGTGGTCTTGGCTTCTTTTTTGCACCTGGTTGTGTGGTTATGGGCTGCCCGTACTTCAGCGACGGGAGCCCGCTCCCAGGCTTTGTGGATGCCGGGAGAGCCCGTTTCCCGCAGACGCTGGCCCGTGGGATCTCTCTGCCTGTGCGGTGGCTTTCTACGCCCCTCGGTGGGCTGTTGTCTTCAGTCGGGACTTGGTTGGGAAAGGACCTAAACTCCAGACCTCAATCAGTTAATTAACTTGGTCCGGTAGGTTCTGGACCTCGTTTCAGGGTCTGAGTACCCCCCTTTTGTGCTCCGGTTTCCAGTCGGTTCCCCGGTTCGGTACCGGTGGGCCACTACCCTGTCCCGATCCCTTACGGTTACACCGAGCCATCTTCCCGGCTCCTGCAGGCTGAGGCCACCGTATGCCTCCTAGCCAGAGGTGGCTGGGCTCCAACCCAGACACCTGTTGTCAGAGTGCGGCAGACCTGGGCACAGGCCTGCCTCAGGACTTGAACTTCAGACTAAAACTCTTAAACTGACTTGTTTTCCGGCCTCATGACATGAGAACTCCTCGATGGGCGTGGCCAACCGCCTTGCTCCACCGCCTGGTGTGTACATCAAGCCCTGAGGGAAGTGACTAGGGTTTTGTGTGGTTGGCTGGTGTCACGTAATGTGGGACTGGTGTTGTGTGGGGCGCTATTTGTGACTACCTGGCTAGTCCATCACACTCCCCCTTGGTTAACTACAGACCGTCCGCGGGCTGTCCAACCACCACCGTTTATTTTGCAACTGAAAAGAGATGAAAGAAAACATTTACAGTTATAATAACTTTTTACAATTCAAGTCAGTTCAGGAATCATCCCTTGCGTGAGCCATTTTGCTTTAACGTTGCAAACATGCAAAAACAACATTTTTATTAACCGGGAATGGGATGGGACCGGGTCCTTTCATTTGCCCACCCAAACAAACCTACCCCTTCATGCTGCCTCTAAGAAACAGGTCAGCACCCCTTTTCCGCAGTCCAGGAATCGGGTACGGGTCCGGGTGTTGCCCACAACGGGCCGGGTACAAAGTTCCATACCCGGCAGACTCTCAGAGGCTCCACGTCCAGGGGACCCCTGGCCCGAAGGGTAGTCACCGGTTGCTATGGTGACGGGACCTCGGCCTCCTCTGCCGCAGGCCCTTCCTCCAACCAGCCTCTCCGGAGACCGCAGACATGAAAGGGTGGTCCAGGGGTTATTTACAAAGCCCAAAAGTTTTTGGGTGGCCTGCAAGTTCTCGGCCTTGTTCATATTTAAATGGGGGGTAAAACAATGGGAAGTTCAACAAAGTCCCAACGGGGACGGACAGTATGGTAGCCAGGAGCCGCTACCTTTTAACACTATTCTTCTTCCATGGAGCTGTATGGCGGGGGAGGGGACTGGGGGCGCCTCGGGACGCTGCCGCTCACCCTCCTCTTTAAATCAAGGGCGAACCAGCCCCTCTCCCTGCAATGTTGGGTGTACGTGACGATCTCACCGGGCTCCAGGTCACGGTCTGGGTGACCAACGGGCAGGTGCGGGTACACGTCCCTGCGGGACACAAACACTGCTGCCTCCAGGCCGGGCTCATAGATAAACCCCCATCCATGCTGGGGGTCGAACTGCCAGACTTGGCCTTCGTGGGTCGGGCCCCGCACCCGATAGGTGGCGCTGCAGTGGTTTTCTTTTTCTCTGATGGTCCGGGCCGGCACCTCCTCCTTCTGCCTCTCACATGCCGCGATCTCCCGGCCCAGCTGGCGCTGCTTCCGCTCCCAATACGGAGCGTCTGCCTGCTCCCTTTGCGTGGGGGTCGGGGCCAGCCAGAGCTTCCCCATGCCGGCTACGACCGGCACCTTCTGGACTGGGGGACTCCGCCGTGACATGGCCTGCTGTGCTGCTCTGCAGCGGCAACCCTGCGACGCCTCAGCCGAGGCCTGGTTTGTGGGAGCGGCCAGCTTTGCCCGCTGGACCTCCTTCCGGTCACCGGGTACTTCCATCTGGGCCAGGCGGACTGCCGGGGCCTGGATTAGCTGGGGCGCGGCTACTTCCGGGACTAACGGGCTCGCTCCAGGGCCGGACACCTGCCGGGGAAAAATCTTCCAGGGAAGCGGGATTGGTGCATACCATGCTATCGGCCGTCCGTAGGCTGCCTCCACAGGCAGGTCCTCGTGGGCGGATGGGATGGGCTAAGGCCACCGTATGCCGCCTAGCCAGGGGTGGCTGGGCTCCAACCCAGACACCTGTTGTCGGACTGCGGCAGACCTGGGCACAGGCCTGCCTCAGGACTTGAACTTCAGACTAAAACTCTTAAACTGACTTGTTTTCCTGCCTCAGGACATGAGAACTCCTTGGTGGGTGTGGCCAACCACCTGGCTCCGCCCCCTGGTGTGTACATCAAGCCCTGAGGGAGGTGACTAAGGTTTTGTGTGGTTGGCTGGTGTCACCTAATGTGGGACTGGTGTTGTGTGGGGCGCTATTTGTGACTACCTGGCTAATCCAGGGCGTCACAGCTACCTCATGAGCCAACTGTGAGGTGGTGGAGGTTACACTGGAAGTGTTCCAGTTCCAGTAACGTTTGCCTAAACGAACAGGTCTCTATGATTCTTTCGACAGTCTCTGGTACATACAGGACAGTTAGCTCAGGAGGACGTCATGGACCTCGCCGTTGCATGTCTTCCCGAGTTATGACTGTGCCACCAGACCTACCAAAGAGTCTCTTTGCAAGGGCCAACATGGACCTCTGGTGGCAGGAGGCTGACACTACCGGTGTGATCTCCACCACCTCACAGTTGCACCAACGAGGCAGTGGCTAGCATAACTGCTTCAGGTAGCATACATTTGCACCCTGTCTTACCTCTGCTCACCTGGACATTGGCTTTCACATCTGTTTTTTTACAGCAGTCATTTGGCCTCCTTTCTCAGCTCCTCTCTCCTCTCAGAGAGCTTTCTTTTACCTAATAAAAAAATCTGTCCTCTGTTTCATAGCATAGCGCACAGTTCAATATTAGAGATGAGCGAACCCGTGGATATTTGGATTCACTAAGCTAGCACAGACCCCCCCAAAAAAACAGGATTCGGCACCCAAACTAGACCTTGAGCTTGACCCCTAACAACGAACCCCATATAAGTCTATAGGGACCCGAACATATGTGCTGTAAAATGGTACTAAGTAAGGGCTAGGGGGCTGCAATGCAGGAGAATTATACTTACCAAGTCTCACTCGCGGCTATCACACTATTTTCGGGTCCTCTCATTAGCTTTCATGGATATTCACTGCTTCCCCCGCCCACCTTCTGTGGCAGTGTCTGTGATTGTTTGCAAGAAAAAAGACTGATGGCACATCCTATCTTTCTAATGTGAATAGGTGCAAACAGAATATTAACAAAAAGGAGACAGTTGGACTCTGTAGTCTAAGATCTGTGGAATAATGAATATGGGAATATAGACATATATTACTGCTATGAGAAAACATGTAAAAATTGGGTCTCTATCAGCTTCTTTAACCCAAAAAGACGCATTAGTTTGATAGGGACCCAACAAAAATGAGGTCGCCTTAACGCTGGCTGTTGAGCTGACATAAAATTTCGCCAATTTTGTGTGCTAATTATCTCTATATTTACATGTTTTTTATAGAAGTAATGCATGTCTATATTCTCATATTCATTGTTCCACATAATTTAGCACTACAGAGTGCAACTGTCTCATTTTCATTACTATGATTGGTTGCAATCAAACTGCTGGCGTGTCGGCATCTGTGATTGGTTTTGGAGTGTAAAAATAAATAATTGGGAAAAAAATTAAATAGTGTCTTCCTTATAATGATACCCAGCACAGAAAAAGCAGACAGTTACAGGCTGCAGCAACTAGCTACGTGTGATATCTTGGATGTGTAACAAAATATGAGGGACCCCATGTGGCATTTTTTTTTTAATTATTTAAAAAAATAAATGTAAAAAATGGCGTGAGGTTCCCCCCCAATTTTGATACCCAGCCAAGATAAATCGGACAGCTGGGGGCTGGTATTCTCAGGCTGGGAAAACCTATGGTTATTGGGCCCCTCCAGCCTAAAAATAGGCTAAATCCATTAGATGCGAGAATTCCGGCACTTTATCAGGCTCATTCCGACTGCCTTGGTGCGGTGGCAATATAAGGGTTTAATGACAGCTGTGAATTGTGAAAAATTCACAGTTATCATCAAGCCCGAGTTTAGTAATGAGGAGGGGTCCATGAGACCCATCATTCCTAACCCTGTAAGTCAAAAGAAATAAACACAAAACACAAAAAAATACTTCATTTAAAAAAAATAACAAAAAAACACCCTCTCTCTCCAAATTATTAACCCCTAAAAACACCCTGCAGGTCTGACATAATCCACATGAGGTCCCATGATGACATTAAAAAACATGACCGCTCACAATGGCCATCAGGGACACACTGAATGAACCTCAGCTGTGAGCAGTGATGTCACTGAGTTCCCCTGAAGTCACAGCTGGAGGTTCCCATGGTTCCCCAGATGTGACCTCAGATGAACTGACCTGAGGTGAATTCTTTGAACTCAGTGACCTCATCTCAGGTGAGCTCAATACCAGATTATTGGATGAGGCTATGTGTGCATATTGAATTATTGGGTGTAGACATTTCTGCACCAAATCTGGCAAAAAAAACATACCATAACCGCATCAAAATGCATGCGGTTTTGATGTATTTTTTTGCCAGGATATACAGATTTTGTGCAAAAATGTCTGCACCCAAATAGCCTTTTTTTAGGCTGGGGGGAAATAAGCATGGGATTTTCCAGCCTGAGAATACCAGCCTCCAGCTGTCAGCTTTATCTTGATTGGATATCAAAATTGGGTGGGGGGGAACACACACCGTCTTTTCAATTACTTATTTATTCATTTATTTATTTAAATAATTTAAAGAAAGGTTGCCTGAGGTCCCTCATATTTTGATATACAGCCAAGATAACGCTCACAGCTGGGGGCTGCAGCCTGTAGCTCTCTACTTTATCTGTGATGGGTATCAATATCCAGGGGAGCCTATGTCATTATTTTCAATTATTTATTTATTTTTACATTTCATAACCAATCACAGGTGCCAGCAGTCTGATTGCAACCTATCACAGACGCTGTCACAGAGGGAGGGCGGAGGAAGCAGTGAATATACATGAGGCTTAATGAGTGGACCCGGAAGCAGTATGACAGCAGTGCGGGAGACATGATAAGTTTAATTCCCCTTCTTTAATCTGAATTTTGCTTCCTTTTAACTTTTTTTTTATTTTTAGCCCCACTCGAACAGGAACTGGACATTCAGTACAAAGTCTATGTTCGGGGTTCAGCACTTTACAGTTCCAGTTCGCTCACCACTATTCAAGATGTTTCCACTACTCATCTACTAGCCACTACCCAGTAAGGCCATGTTCACACAGTATTTGGTGAGTTTATCCTCAGTATTTGGAAGCCAAAACAAGGAGTAGAAAAGTCAGGGAAAAAGTATAATAGAAACACGGGCACCACTTCTGCATTTTTTTCACCCACTCATGGTTTTGGTTTTCATATAACTGAGGTAAAAAATTGACCAAATACTCAAAGTGTGCACGTGGCCTAACTTGGCTCCTGTTCACTAAATAGACCACCTGCAACTGACATTACTTCCTCCCTCAACTGACACTGTATGTAGGAAGACCAGCTTGTACATAACCGTCTGTCACAATTTCTACGCAGAGACTTCAATTCTTAAACTGCTGCAGCATTATGATGACTTAGCACTACTCGTAGGCACACAACACACTGAATTTGACGCACCCACGGGGTCTGGGGGGTTCCTCATCACCGGGCCGGTGTAGAAGGCTGGGATGTCACAACAGCTAGGCCCAGTTCCATGACCCCAGCGGTGTCAAGAAATGGGGGATGATGATGGGGATAGTAGTTATTTGTGACGCCACCTGTGGTGTGTGGATAAAATAGGAGCCGCCGCTGCAAGAGGTTTCCTCTGAGGGTAGATGGTAGTGCAGCTAGGTTGGTACAGCTCTCCATAGGCAGAGCTCAGGCCCACAGGGTGGTTGAGAGTAGTAGTAATCTTTTGGCGGAGCGCAGGGTTGGAGGCGGTGAAGAAAGGGAGTGGCACAGGGGTTGCAATCAAAGTTCTTTACTCACTGAGATATCACCACCTTTGGACTGCCGGACTCCGCTGTCATGGGCTCCAGCCGATCCCGGATAGTTCGGAGGTCAGAACCGGTGTTTCTTTCTGTGCGAGTCCTTCCTACTTGCGCTGTGTTGTGTGAGTCCCTGCGGCTTGAAGCTACGCTGGGACCCAAGTCCTTATATTGGCTCCGTTCCTGTCCCGTATGGCAGGCAGCGTGAGTCCGTTACTGTTGCCACTCTTTTGTCACGACTCCTGGCTCTATATGCTGCTGTGCCCCGGGCACTTTGTGTGGGCCAGAAGACTTGAAATCCTCTGCCCGGCGGATTCTGCTGGCGGGACGTGCAGTGCTCACCAGCCTAGAGCTCCGTACCCTTTTCTGTACGTTCAGTCCTGAGGGAGATATGGCGCAGCTCTCTCCCCAGCGACCGTGTTCTCTCCTCACTTGTTCCCTGTTGCTGACCAACTGTCTGTGTGTGTGTCGCCTACTCCCCATTGTGTAGCTCCACCACCCGAGTTGCTGAACTAGTGGGTAGGAGGTCCCATACCTTGTGGTGACCGTCCAAGGGTGTCCTACCCTAACCCAGTCCCAGTGGAAGGGCAACTGACTGTGTGTTTTGGTGAATTGTGGTGGTTTACCGGCAATGACCTCTTCTGTACCCGTGATAAATACTGCTCCTCTGGTGAGGTGCAGTACCCTGTGGCGACTGAAGCCTCAGGGGTGCCACAAATGCATTGCTGGAAATGAGTAGTCAATTAAAACAAAAGCAGTGCTCTGAATATACATATATGTGAGCGATGGAAACACTTAAAGAGGTATTCCCATCTCTAAGATCCTATCCCAATATGTAATAGGCATAATATAAATAATACTGTATTAGCAAAATACCTCCAAATAGAAATGTAGTATAGTTCTCCTGATATAGCCATGTCTCTTGCCTCATGTGTAGCTTAGGTATCTATGGTTACAACCACTCATATAGTGACAGTTAGTTCATTGCTTGTGGTCGTAACCATAGATACCTAAGCTGCAATGCCCTGGAGATCAGGTAAGAGACATGGCTATAACAAGAGAACTATACTACAATCTGAATTGGAGATATGTGCTAATATTATTAGTATTACACCTACTACATACATTTATTATAGCGCCATTTATTCCAAGGCACTTTACAAGTGAAAGAGAGTACAACAATCATTAACAATATAAAACAGACTGGTATAGGAGGAGAGAGGACCCTGCCCACGAGGGCTCACAGTCTACAGGGAATGAGTGAGGGTACAATAGGTGAGGCCAGAGATGGTTGCGCAGTGGTCTACTGGACTGAGTGTTATTGAAGGTTGTAGGCTTGTTGGAAGAGATGGGTCTTCAGGTTCCTCTTGAAGCTTTCCACGTTCGGTGAGAGTCTGATGTGTTAGGTGAGAGTCTGAGCATTCCAGAGTATGGGGGAGGCACGGGAGAAATCTTGGATGCGATTGTGGGAAGAGGAGATAAGAGAGGAGTAGAGAAGGAAATCTTGTGAGGATCTAAGGTTGCGTGCAGGTAAGTACCGAGAGACTAGCTCACTGTATGCCTCTATGTATATAGAGGTATACTGTTACGGTTGCTGCGAGCACTGGAGACTAAGTCCAGATTTCTTACTACTGCACATGTGCGAGCGCTGGAGACTAAGTCCAGATTTCTTGCTACTGCACATGTGCGAGCGCTGGAGACTAAGTCCAGATTTCTTGCTACTGCACATGTGCGAGCGCCGGAGACTAAGTCCTATTTTGGAGCCATTGCACATGTGCGGGTGACATCATCGCTGACACGAGGTCACATGTCTCTGACACCTTCTATGCCGATTGGTCGCTGGTCATGTGCTTGTGATGCCTTGCTCGGTGATAGGCCAGCATGACGTCACTCCTGTCGTTCTGGCAGCGGATTGGCTCTGGTGTCCTCCATCTTGGATGAGGCACAGAGTCTATATAAGACCCTGACACACGCCGCATGGCGCTCAGTCCTCTTGGTTCATGCATAAGAGTAGACGCTCTGTGCGCGTTCCTCTAGGCATTCCTCTGTCTATGCTAGGTGAGCGCTACCGGCAGGGTAGCGTTCTTATACCTTACAGCTTCGGCTGCTGTCCGTATCCTTACCTCTTAGGGGAGCGGACATAGGCAGGTGCCTGAGGCACATGGTCTGGCTGGGCCTTGTGGTTCGACTCGTAGGTGGACGTTGCCGCTAGGGTAACGTTCCTTATACTGCGTCTGGCAGTTGTTCGTATCCTCGCACACTAGGGGAGCGAACAGAGGTAGGAGCTTTGTGCGGCTTACACTGCTGTTCGTCTCTGTTGCACCACTAGAAGAGCGGACCTAGGCAGGTGCCATATCTAGTGGTTCGTGTCCTCGCACACTAGTGGAGCGAACGCAGGTAGGAGCTTTGTGCGGCTTACGCTGCTGTTCGTCTCTTTTGCACCACTAGAAGAGCGGACCTAGGTAGGTGCCATTTCGCACACATTGCCTTTGTCTCTGTGATTATTAACAGAGATCATTCCACACACCCTCCAAGTAAGGGAGGAATTGCTTTACTTACTTATTATATCCTTCTGTGAGTTAACAGAGGTATTGCACTCTGCCATAGTCTGCAGCAGAGTCTTTGCACGGTGGACCCTGACTGTCTGATACTCCTTTAGGTTATCAGACAGCCCCCCGTAACATATACAGTGGAAATGAACATTGCAAAATCAGAGGGTTAACACACCCAACACAATTATAGCAGCTTAATTGATGAAAAATGCCTAGAGTGCAGCTTCACCTTTTTATATATATATATATATATATATATATATATATATATATATACAATGCAGACCAAAAGTTTGGACACACCTTCTCATTCAAAGACTTTTCTTTATTTTCATGACTCTAAAAATTGTAGATTCACATTGAAGACATCAAAACTATGAATGAAAACATGTGGAATGAAATACTTAAAATAGTGTGAAACAACTGAAAATATGTCTTATATTCTAGGTTCTTCAAAGTAGCCACCTTTGTCTTCGATTACTGATTTGCACAGTCTTGGCATTCTCTTGATGAGCTTCAAGAGGTAGTCACCGGAAATGGTTTTCCAACAGTCTTGAAGGAGTTCCCAGAGATGCTTAGCACTTGTTGGCCCTTTTGCCTTCACTCTGCGGTCCAGCTCACCCCAAACCATCTCGATTGGGTTCAGGTCTGGTGACTGTGGAGGCCAGGTCATCTGGCATAGCACCCCATCACCCTCCATCTTAGTCAAATAGCCCTTACACAGCCTGGAGGTGTGTTTGGGGTCATTGTCCTGTTGAAAAATAAATGATGGTCCAACTAAACGCAAACCGGATGGAATAGTATACCACTGCAAGATGCTGTGGTAGCCATGCTGGTTTAGTATGCCTTCAATTTTGAATAAATCTCCAACAGTGTCACAAGCAAAGCACCCCCACACCATCACACCTCCTCCTCCATGCTTCACGGTTGGAACCAGGCATGTAGAGTCCATCCGTTCACCTTTTCTACAAAGACACAGTGGTTGGCTCCAAAGATCTCAAATTTGGACTCATCAGACCAAAGCACAGATTTCCACTGGTCTAATGTCCATTCCTTGTGTTCTTTAGCCCAAACAAGTCTCTTCTGCTTGTTGCCTGTCCTTAGCAGTGGTTTCACAAAGTCTCCCCTTAATAGTTGTTCTAGAGATGAGAAGGTGTGTCCAAACGTTTGGTCTCTACTGTATATATGTGTATATATATATATATATGTTTATATCCTACCAAGGGTGGGCATGGTGAGACAGCTGCATCTTCATTGTGTTTTAAAGATGAGTTGCTGCGTCTATTTATATCTGTAATGGATATTTCTATTTTTGTGGCGTAAAGTTATTTTTTCCTAATTCTTAGGCAAAACCGTGAAAATCATAAATGGAAATGAAGCTATTCCTCATTCTCGACCTTACATGGCTCTGATATATTTTGAGACAGAGACAGATGAAATGATTTGTGGAGGAAGTTTAATACATCCAAACTGGGTACTGACTGCAGGGCATTGCCACAAGTAAGTGCCGCTATATGTAATGTCACCCGTTATATACACTGCACAGAATCATGCCATGTTCTAAGTGCAGTCACCCTCACAGAATATCTGTAGACACTGTTCATATTATCTGTTATGTCCTTTCTATGTTATATGCAATAAAAGTGTGAACAATGAGGTTGAGAACTTCAGCCCAGTGGCATATCTACTGCGGGGGCAGAGGGGACCACTTAGAGCTACTGCCCCTATAAAGTGTATCAGCGCATGTGGCGTGCCGATACGGTCAAGCTCTGTGAATTCTGTAGATGTACTGCCCCAGTGCCAGCAGCCGGGCTGCTGCTCGGATCCGGATCTGCGGTGGCTCGAGGGATCTCCGGACCCAAGAGGGGGGTCGCGCGGATAGCCAAAATAAAAGGGGTATTTACAGGGGAGTTTGTGATTATAGTCCATGACACCACCCACGGTGTGTGGTAAGGTGAGATACCACCGCTGTTGTTGGGAGCGCCCGGTGGCGATGGAATAGCAGCCAGATGTTTAACCCCTCCGTGGGTAGGAGGAAGATGCCCCGGGGCTTGGTGATGGTGAGAGGGGAGCACCGTTGGGAGGAAAGGGTCACTGCGTACTCACTCAGTCCAATAACGCTGACACCGACAACTTGTAAACCGGAATTCTTAGCACCACTGTAGCCAGGAGGGAGCACGCCAGGATCCCGTGCCCGATGGTGTTGCCTGTTAACCTGTGGCCTTGACCATGGCACCTTTTTCTGGTTTGGTCCCTTTCAGCTTGGAACTGAACGGGTCCTGCTCACCCGTATGGCTAACGGAGTGAGCTTGCTCTCAGGGTTCACGCTTGGGATTTTCTGGACTATAATTTGGGAAAGTCCTATCCCCATCTTTGCACTAGTACCCAGATTTTGGAGCGGGTGGAGAACGAATCGTGAAGTCTTCGCCCTCGTCGGTTAAATTACCAGAACGCGTGAAGCTACTTCCCAGCCTAGGGTCCACGTACCCCGTCGTGCCCTGGCCCCTGCCAGGAGATAGCTCAAGGCCGCCAGCTGCCCTGCTCGGCATTTCCGTGCCTCTTGACACAATCCCCTGCGACCAGGGTTCCAGCTCCTACCAGACCCAGACCAACGTCTGTCACCTAGCAACTGAGGAGCCCAGCTTCCTGACCTCTCCACACGAGAGTCACCACTCAACTTCTCCTTCTACTTCTACTGTCTCCTAACACTCCTGACCTCCCCTTACCAACCCCCCAAGGGGCCAGCCCTATTCCCTATAGGCTGTCCATTGTTGTGGCTGGTGGGTGTAGTGCAGAGTGTTTCTAGGATTTTGATTAGCTTGTTCTTGGCAACACCACAGGCTAGGGATCCGTAACCAAGGAGGATTGGATATCATGCAGAAGGTTAGATTGCACAATACCCTGTGATGACCTGATAGGCCAGGGCGTCACATAGACTGCAAGTACAATTAGGTCTGCGGGCTACAGAAAAGCAGTGAGGTGCACAGAAGAAGTGGGGGGATGGGTCATGCAAAGGTATTACCACATTGGTCTACCCACGCATTGGTGCTGTCTACTGCTGGCTCCTCAGGATCCATGGTTGGGTGAGTATGCCATTTTTTGTTTTATTTTAATAGTGCTCATGGGGGGGTTTACTGTGGGTCATCATACAGTGTGGGGGGAATACTGGGGACCATGATACAGTGTGGGGGGGAAACTGGACTACTAGGTGCCATCCATACAGTATGGGGTGACTAATGGACTACTGAGGGCCATCTGACGTGCTACGCGGGGTCTCTGAGATTTGTCACCGGGCCGGTGTCGGTTTGGGATATCACAGTGGCCTGGCCCGCTTTTGTGACCCGGCAGTGTCACTAAAGAGGAGGATGGGGATGATAGGATTAGTAGTTATTCGTGACGCTACCTGTGGTATGCGGCCAGGTATGGGAGCCGCCGCTGCAGGGTTGATGTCCGCTGGGGCTGATGGTGACGCAGGATGGGTGTTGCAGCTCTCCACAGGTAGAGCTAGGCCCCAGGGAGGACATTGGGAGTAGGCCACCCCAGTGTGAGAGCGTGGGGCGCCAGAAGGATTTTAAGTTGTTTACTCACTGAGTTGCTCCTGCTGTTGGACTGCCAGACTCTGCTGTGATGGGCTCCAGCCGATCCCGGGTAGTTTGAAGGAAAGAACCGGTGGAATGCTCCATGAGTCCTCCCTCTCTGCGCTGTGTTGTGTGAGTCCCTGCAACTTGAAGCCACGCTGGGACCCGAGTAGTGGGGGTGATTATGTTCCCCATCACGTATAGCAGGCAGTGCGAGTCTGTCGATAGGGTCGCCCTATGGTCACGACTCCTGGCTCTATGTGCTGCTTTGCCCCTGGCACTGTTGTGGGCCAGAAGACTTGAAATCATCTGCCCAGCAGATTCTGCTGGTAGGCCGTGAAGTGCCCACCAGCCTAGGGCTCCGCATCCTGAGATGTGTGCCGGTCCCGAGGGAGCTAAGAGTTCTCCCCTTGGCGACCGTGTTCTCCTGCGTCTCACTTCGTTCCCGGTAGTTTCTCAACGCTCTGTGTATGTGTGTGGCTCCTTTCTCCCCCGATCAGTCGCTCCGCCCACCTGAGCACCTGAGCTAGTGGCTGAGATGCCCCAGAAGAGATGATGACCATCCTAAATGACCCTACCCTAACCCCGTCCCGGTGAGAGGGTAACTGGCTTATGTGGGTTTGTGGATTGTGAATGACCGACACCAATCTCCTCCTTACCCGGGATGAATACTGCACCTCTGGTGAGATGCAGTACCCTGTGGCAACTGAAGCCTCAGGGGCGCCACACAGCCATACTGTCACAATTCCTCTGTGCAGAGCATTTTGACTTTGGAGATGCTCTGCTGCACTTTCCTGTGTTACTAAGCTACCATAGCAGTGTGTTTGAAAGCAAAGAATTCCATGTTGGTACTGATTACGCAAGTGCTCCACCTGTCATGATTTGTCTGTGCAGAGCATCTTGTCTTTGGAGATGCTCTACTGCACTTTCCTGTGTTACTAGCTAGAAGTGTGTTTGACAGCTCAGGATTCAATGTTATTGCTGATTACTCAGGTGTTTCACCTTTCTGGTAATTCCTCAAGCTTCTTTACTGAACATGCTCGCCCAGACATCATCAGTTGTATTTTCTGGTTCTGCAGTTGTGCTATTAGTTTGTGTCTCTGTTCTGATCTTTGTTCTCTGACCCCGATCCGTGTTGTGACTCCTCTCTGCCCGCTCCCTATTCCTGTCGTGACCCCCTGCCTGTTTGACCTCGGACCGTGTCCTGACTACGTCTCTGCTTTCTCCCTGAACTTATTACGTGCTCTCCTGGACTTCTGACCCTCGGATATCTCCCTAACTACGCCTCTGTTTACTCCTTGTGCTTATACATGTCCTCCTGTTAACAGACCCTGGCTTTCCTGACTACTCTGCTGCCCACACTCCCCATAAGTAGTGGCTAGCATCTCACACACAGTTTGGGAGGACTAATGGGGTTCATCATACAGTGATGCAGGACTACAGGGGGAAATTCATACAGTGTGGGGGTAGGGGCCTTCATACAGTGTGAGGGGAATACTGAGGGTCATCTTACAATGTGGGGAGAATACTGAGGGCCATCATAAAGTGTAGGCAAACTACTGGGGACCATAATACAGTGTGGGGGGGTTGCTGAGGACCATCATACAGTGTGAGTAGGGCTACTGAGGGCCATCATACAGTGGGGGGGGCTACTAAGGGCTGTCAAAAAGTGGGATGGGGCTATTGTGGGGCATCATG
Source organism: Anomaloglossus baeobatrachus (assembly GCF_048569485.1). Taxonomy (NCBI): domain Eukaryota; kingdom Metazoa; phylum Chordata; class Amphibia; order Anura; family Aromobatidae; genus Anomaloglossus; species Anomaloglossus baeobatrachus. Next base: position 881,736,911 of record NC_134353.1, on the reverse strand, counting down.
CTGTGCATCGTGAGCTGTGGACTCATCATTCTCTTTAGATGGGAGCTGTAGACAGCATCAAACTGTGTAGAGAAGAGCTGTGAGGGTCATCATGCTGTGCATAGGGAGCAGTGGATCTATCTGGCTGTGTATGTGGGTGTGTGGGGAGCATCATATTGTGTGTAGGGACCTGTGTATTCATCATCCTGTATAAGTGAGAGATGTGGAGAGCATTATACTGTGTAGAGGGGAGCTATAGATGGCATTATGCTATATATAGGGAGCTGTGGATACATAATCATACTGTGTAAAGGGGAGTTGTAGGTGGCATCATGCTGTGTATAGGGAGCTGTAGATTCATCATCCTGTGTAGGTGGGGTGGGAGCTGTGGGGAGCATCATATTGTGTAGAGGGGAGCTGTGGGGGGCATCATGCAGTGTATAGGGAGCTGTTGATCTATTCTGCTGTGCATGTGGGAATGTGGGGGGCATAATGCTGTGTAGCGGGGTACTATATATGGAGGGACTTGGGACATTATTAATTGTTAAATGGGCACTTAAAGGGAACCTTTCACCAGATTTGGCGACTATAAGCTGCGGCCACCACCAGAGAGGTCTTATATACAGCATTCTAACATGCTGTACATAAGAGTCCAGGTGTAACGCCTGCCTGGATCAACAGACTCAGGTGGGATGTAATGGACAGACTAGAGGGAAGCCGCTCACCAAGCAGGACCCCCATAACCCTGAAACCCTTTAACCCCTATACAGGGATTTGGAATTACACAGGGCCCTGGAGATCACTACCTGTGGAAGGCAGCAGTCCGATGAGAGTAGTCGTCAGGCAGGGTCAAACCAGGAATAGAAGAACAGGGACAGAATCGTCAGACAAGGACGTAATCAGAAAACGTAGCAGAGGTCAAATCCGGATCGGACAGCGAGGTACAAAAACAGCAGGCAGAAGGGTAGTCAGAAAACACGCAGAAGTCAGCACACATGAATCACAAAACAGAATAGGGCGGACCAGGAGCCAGGAAATCAGAACTATCTCTGGCAGAGGTCAGCAGACAGGAGGGGGAACTAAGAAGAGTGTGGTGCCTTCCCATTGGCTGTAGCTGAACGTTGGCAACTTCAGCCGGAAGGCACACGCCACCCACAGTCAGCCAGTTGTACTGCAGATCCCAAGATAACCCAGCCCAGTGGATGATCGGAGCCTGCGCCCACCGGTGCCGCTAGCATCGACTCCTCTCCCATCACCAGCACCATGCATGGCAGGAACACGGCGTCGCCTGGCGGTTGGAGGAGAAGTCGCTGGAGCAGACTCCGGTGGCGACGTAACACCAGACCGCTGTGTAGAACGTAAAAATCACTTTATAATATTCACCTAATGGGTGATGCGGTGCAGACTGGTCAGATGGGTGTCTCCGTTCTCCGGGTCCGGCACCTCCTCCTTTGGCCATCTTTGTCCTCCTTCTTCTGAAGCCTGGGTCCTTGACGCGTACTACATCATGCACACTAACCGGCACACTAACAGGCGCACTTTGATCTGCCCCGAGCATCGAAGATCAAAGTATTGTAGTGCGCCTGTGCAGGACTTCAATGCCGGCTAGTGTGCATGATGTAGGACGCGTCATGCACCCAGGCTTCAGAAGAAGGAGGACAAAGATGGCCGAAAAAGGAGGCGTTCACCTTTATTCTTCACACCATTATGAAAGACATGACCTTCTTTCCCTTTCTTTAGCTTAGTGTGGGGTACTGCTCCTTGACCTGTCCTCCCCATCCTCCCTCCCCCCCGCTATCTTGGCCCTCGTTCTCAAGCTCCAGAGGCTGTGTCTTCTTTAACCCACATCCTCACACCTGCATCCAATGCTGAACCCCAATGGCTCTCTAGCCAGACGACTCTCTAAGCCCACCAGGGTGAGCCGTAGGCTCAGGACCTCTATAGGTTACCTCAGGGCTCCCTGATTTGCCCTAACACCAAGGCTATGTCTTATCTCATTTGAACCCTCTACTCTACTGTCCCTTCTCGAGACCTCCCTACCATCCTCCTTCCCGCATCTGTCACTTCCCCCTTAACCCTATCTTTTCCATTCTTCTTCACTAGGTGATGTCTGTTGGCAGCAGTACCACTCTACTGCATCTGGAACCTGCACTTAGCTAGCAGCATTAAATATTAACATATACAATACAATTGGTATAACATATAGAACACATAGCAAAACCAGTACAGGGCCAAGTCCACCTCCTCCAAGCGTATAGATGGTACTGGAAGCCATGGGACTTTATGAGTCATCCTAGGCAAAAGGTATAGATGGAGAAGAGTAGAGGTTCCAAGAAAGAGCCTTGAGGGACATCAACAGAGAGAGGATGGGATGAGGAGGTAGCATGGGAATAGGAGAAGCTAAAAATGCAGTTAGAAAGGTATGATTAGAGCCTTGAAAAGGCAAGGTCTTTGACGTCAAGACAAGAGAAGATCTGTAGTAGGAGGAGTGGTCGGCTATCGAAGGCACAGGACAAGTCTAGAAATGTTCGTTTTCTGTGGCAGTAAGTAATTTTGGTTAGGGCAGTTTTGGTGGAATGGTAGGGACGATAGATGGATTGTAGGTTGTCAGTGAGTTAGATGAGAGCTGGAAAGAAAGTTCACTATTAACATACTGCATGAAGAGTTTGGAGGCAATGGGAGTAGTGACATGGGACACTAGCTATATGTAGAGGTCAGGTCAAAGGATGGCTTTTTTAGGCTTGGTATGATCTTGGCATGTTTGAAAGCAGAAGGGAAGGTACCATTAGTTAATGATGGTTTAGGGCTGGGATACGTGTGATAGTGAGATTGGGGAGGATGTGGCATGGTGTCAAGTGCAGAAGTATTGAGGTGCAATTTGCTGAGTTAAGTAAACTTTCCTTCAGTAAAGAAGGGCAGTGAGCCCCATAGGGGTGAATGGACCCCATGACGATCGGGAGGGTGCAAGGTTAGGAAAGGGTTAATGGGTTTGCATGGGATGGGGGATAAGTGGGAGTACAGGATTGGTAGAAGGGAGCTGTAAGGGGATTGGGGGGGAGCAAGGATGGGGTGGGGTGTTGTGAGAGGTATAAGAGAGGGGGGTGTACTGATCACCTCCCCTTTCGTCGCTTGATCTCTGTGTCCCAGGACGTACTGCTGCCTCCTGCCATGGCTGCCCTTGCTGAACTGCTGGAGATGGTGCGGGGGGCCTCCGAGGTATTAGGAGTGGATGCCCTGAGGCAGCAGCTGGCAGCGGTCTGTGGGGCTGGAGCGGCGCCGCCTGCTGTTCCAGCGCCCGGGCCGATGCTACGTGCTCGGCGGGCGCGACCGCCGGAGCGCTACTCCCCCAGCGGGAGGGGGAGAATACGATCAAGGAGCCCCTGCGGGGACCCTCCGGAGCAGCGGCGGAGCCCTTCCACTCACCTAGGGGAGCAGCCGGCCACCGGGAGGAATCCGCGTCGGAGATCCCGTGGGTCGGGGGTGGGCGGAGCCTCGGCGAGGCCCACTTCCGGTCCGCGGCCTGCGCAGCATCGGACCGGAGCATGGATGACGGCAGCCCCCAGTGATGTGCCGGCTGGGGGTGGCGCTCGGCGTGCCGGATTGCCGGAGGAGACTCCCTGCAGGCCGCAGGGGAGAGCTACAGGACGGAGGACGGGAGCGGATGCGCGCGGCGAGGTCAGGAGATCGGAGGAGGGGTACGGTGGCCCGCAGGCACAGAGGAGATCGGTAGTCACGGTCCCCCCCGGCGAGGAGCGTGCTGGGGGAGGGTCCCGGCGAGGAGCAAGCTCGGCACGGCCTTCCTGCAGTCGGCAGGGAGAGAGCCCTCTGAGGACGGCAGGAGAAGTGGCGGCGCAGCAGGATGGCACGACTACAGCGAGGAAAGACGGCGGCAGGGCGCCACGGCGGGAGAAACGGAAGAGGTCAAGCAGGAGTCGCCCGGACGAGCAGGGTGCGGTGACCGTGGGGGTCGACGGCCGCCAGGTGCGGGCTGTCCCCTCGCTGGTCCCCCCTGAGGATTTCGGCAGCGCATCTGACTCCAGCGAGGAAGAAGGAGCAGCGGCGGGTCGGACGGAGCGGCAGCAGGAAGATCGTGGCACGGCTGTTCCGGGGTCGGCGCAACGGCAGGCTGGTGAGCAGACAACAGAAATGTTTCATGCTGTGGGTAGCGCGAGCGGGGGCGGGGGTTCCGTCGCGGGACGCGTTGCGCTGGGGGCGAGTGCGGTCGGGCAGTCTGGTTTACCAGGTCCGGAGTTTTGGGGGCAGCTTATGGGGGTGTTGCAGGGGTTGTCTGCGGAACGGGTTAGTCGGACTGGGCCTGGGGCTCCGGTGGGGGCGTGGGTGGGCCCCACGGAGGTGGTGCGGACAGAGGCGCCGGTGCGCGAGGTTGCGGCGGGGGACCCGACCTCGGCGGCAGGTACGGGACAGGAGGCAGGTGGGGCGGCTTCCGGGGGCGCAAGTAAGGAGGCGGAAAAGGAAAAAGAAAAGGAGGATGAGGTTGTGCGCTTGGATGATAGGGCGAGGAGTGAAATTTATGTGTGTTTTGAAGGTCAGTTAGGGGTTCATTTGAAAAAGGAGGTGAGGGAAAAGATTTGGAAAGGGGAGTATGTGGAAATTTTTTCCCTGCTTCCCTTGGAAAAGTTTAATTTGGATAAGGTAAAGCCCAGTGATACAAAAAAGGAGAAGGAGGATGAGGAAAAACGGAGGTATAGGTTGATCCCGAGGACGTTTACTAACTGGCTACAGGCCTTTGCGATCTTAGCCAGCGTGATCGGGGAAAAGGAGCCGGAGCATTGTTCCGCCTTATTTGGATATATGGATGCGATAGGGGAAGCGTATAGAGTATATGGCGGTTTAGGGTGGTTGAGATATGATGAGCAGTTCCGGCAACGGAAGGCTCTGCGGCCGGGAGTCCAGTGGGGCCACAAGGATATTTCTTTGTGGATGCGGTTAATGACGGCGCCGGTTCAGCCCTTTCGAGGGGGTGCCGGGAGCCCGGGTGCGAGCGGCGGGTCCTCGGCTGGACAGAAAAAGGGAGCTTGTTGGCAGTATAACGAGGGACAGTGTAAGTTCGGGGCCTCTTGTCGGTTCAAACACGAGTGTTCTGGATGTGGAGGGTCCCACCCTCTGGCCAGGTGTTTCAAGAAAGGGAAAGGAAAGGCGGGGGATGGGTCTGGAAAAAGGGAGGACGCCAGTGAGGGTCGAGGCGATGCTTCCCTATTTAAGTAGATACCCGGATGTTCGGGCGGCGGAGTTGTTGGAACGGGGTTTTACGGAGGGCTTTCGGATTCCGTTTGAATCTGAGGCGCCGGTGTTTCGCCCGGGAAACCTGAGGTCCGCAAAAGAACATCCGGCGGTGGTGAAGGAAAAGCTGCAGAAGGAGGTGGAGTTGGGAAGGATGTCGGGCCCATTCCAGGACCCGCCATTCTCCAATTTACGGATTTCCCCCCTTGGGGTGGTTCCTAAGAAGGAGCCGAACAAATTTCGGCTCATTCATCATTTATCTTATCCGGCGGGATTGTCGGTGAATGATGGGATATCACCGGAATTGTCGGCGGTATGTTATGTATCGTTCGATAGGGCCTTGGAGCTGGTAAGGGTAGCGGGGCGGGGGGCCCTGATGGCTAAGGCGGATGTGGAAGCAGCTTTTCGTTTACTCCCGGTGCATCCAGAGAGCTTTCATCTCTTGGGGTGTATGTGGGATGGTGAATACTATGTGGATCGTTGCTTGCCGATGGGCTGTTCCATTTCGTGTGCTTATTTTGAGGCATTCAGTACGTTTGTGGAATGGGTAGTCAAGGAGGTGACAGGAGTCCATTCGGTGATTCACTATTTGGATGACTTCTTTTGCGTGGGTCCGGCGGCCTCTTCGGTTTGCTCCTTGTTGTTGTTCACGTTAGAGCGGATCGCGCGTAGCCTGGGTATTCCGTTGGCAAAAGACAAAACAGAAGGGCCGGTGACGGTTTTATGTTTCTTAGGTATCGAAATTGATACACTGGCAATGGAATGCCGGTTGCCGGAGGGGAAGCTGTTGGATTTGAAGGCGTCGGTGCGGTTTTTGTCTCAGGCCAAGAAGGTGCGGTTGCGCGAGTTGCAGTCAGTGCTCGGAAAATTGAATTTCGCTTGTCGCATTATGCCGATGGGGCGGATATTTAATAGGAGACTGGCGGGCGCAACCGCGGGGGTAAAAGCTCCAAATCACTTTGTCCGAGTGACAAAAATGATGAAAGGGGATTTGTTGGTGTGGGAGGAGTTCTTGGACCGGTACAACGGTCGGACCCTTTGGATGAGCAAGGCAGTGTCCAATAGCCAGCTGGAATTGTACACTGATGCTGCTGGGGCGACGGGTTTTGGTGCAATTTTTCAAACGCGCTGGTGCGTGGGAAAGTGGCCGCAGCGTTGGGTGGAAGCAGGTTTGGTGAGGAATTTGGCGCTGTTGGAATTGTTTCCCATTATTGTGGCGGTGGAGTTGTGGGGCCCTGTTTTTGCTGGAAGAAGGGTTTGCATGCATTGTGACAACATGGCGGTGGTGCATTCCATCAACGCACTGTCGGCAAAATCCCCGCCGGTTGTGGGGTATTTAAGGCATCTCGTGTTGCGTTGCTTGGAGTTAAACATTTGCGTGGTGGCTCGGCATGTGCCTGGGATTCACAACGAGGTGGCTGATGCGCTATCACGGTTTCAGTTTTGCAGGTTCAGGAAGCTGGTGCCGGAAGCGGACGCGGAGGGAGAACCTTGCCCGAACTGGCTGTGGGACCTGGCATCGGTATAGCATTTGAGGGAATTCGGAGATCGGTGTCTGAGGCTACTTGGTGCCGATATCAGGCGGTGTGGAAGGAATGGGCAGAGTTGGAAAGTAGGGAGTTCATGGAGTCGGGTTACAAGGGTCGAGTATTGGGGGTACTGATGTTAATAAGTGGGGATTTTTCGGAAGGCAGGTCGGTTTCGGTGATTGGTTGCAAGTTGGCGGCGTTGGCCTTTTTGTTCCAGATGCAAGGGGTTCGGGACGCAACTAAGGATTTTCTGGTGCGACAGGCAATGAAGGGTTTTTGGAAAGGGGCTCAGTCGCGTGACTCTAGGCGGCCGGTGTCATTGCCATTGTTGGTGCGTTTAGTGGGGTGTTTAGGGGAGTTATGTTCGTCTCCTTATGAGCGGGTGTTGTTTTCGGTAGCTTTTGTACTGGCGTTTTTTGGGGCCTTTCGTATTGGCGAATTGGTCAGCCCGACTAAGCAAGCGATGGGTGGTTTGCTGTTGGGTGATGTAATGCTGGGGGAGGATGGAGTGGAATGTCGGCTTCGCTTTTCTAAGACGGATCAGAGGGGCCGGGGGCGCTTAGTAGTGTTGTTCGCTTTATCGGGGCACCAGTTGTGCCCAGTGTTACATGTGTCAGAGTTTTTAAAAGTGCGCGGCAGTTACCCTGGTGTTTTTCTTAGACATGCGGACGGATTGGCTTTGTCGCGGTATCAATTCAATGCGGTGCTGAAGATGGCTCTAGCAAGGGTGGGGGAGGAGCCACGTGAGTACGGGTCTCACTCTTTCCGGATTGGGGCGGAAACGGAGGCCGCCAGGTGGGGTTTGAGTGAGGACTGTATCCGGCGGATTGGGAGGTGGGAGTCTTCCAGGTTCCGTTTGTACATTAGGCCTCACTTGGTCAGGTGATGGTCAGGGGTGGGGGATTCAAGGTTGGTGTTTGATGCCGGTTTTTTGGGGCAATTTCTTGTTCTGTTGCTGTTTTTATTCGTGGTCTTTGTATTTTAGGTCCATGTCTTGTGTGGATCCTCGGGCACTCCTATGTGTATTGGGGAGCGTTACGGGCGGATGTGCGACGTGACGGCAGCTTGGAGTGTCGGTGTCGGAAGCTCGAGTAAAGTGGCTCGGAATTCGGGGCATGACCTGGGGTAGAGTGCGCCCTGAGGTGGCTTATTATAGCCGGATGGATCGGGTCCCTGATGTGTTAATTTTGCATGTGGGGGGGAACGATTTGGGAGTGAGGTCGGCGAGGGAATTGAAAAGGGATATTAAGCTGGACCTGTTGCATTTGTGGAGGGCGTTCCCGGGCATAGTTATCGTTTGGTCGGACATTATAGCTCGGACGCAGTGGCGTTTTGGGAGGTCGGTAGACCGTATTAATAGGGCCCGGAGCAAGCTGAACCGGGCTATTGGCAGGTTTGTGGCGAGAAATGGGGGGTTGGTGGTGCGGCATAGAGAATTGGAGGAGTCCACGGAGCAGTATCTGAGGAGAGATGGGGTTCATCTGACTGATGTGGGTCTGGATTTATGGATGTTGGGTTTGAGGGATGGCCTAGAGCAAGCACTGGGGGTGTGGGGGGCTCGGGCCAAGTAAGGGTGTCACTTGGCCGGCCTGTGGCGGGGTGATAGGTCCGTCTGAGAGGTTGGGAGTACCGACAGTCGGTTGTTTGGTACGAAGTCGCTCAAGGGGAGTGGCTTCGGAGTGGATGGGAACTTGTGGGCGGAGGTCCCGCAGGTTCTGGGTAGGGGTAATTAACGATGGAACGTTGTTACCCCTCACCTTGGGCCGGGTGATCACGGCCGAGGTGGTCCTCTGGGCCGGTTTGGAGGTTACGGCCGGGGGGTTAGGAATGATGGTTTGCCTCTCGGACGGATCTATCGGTGTTTCTGGTTATACGGGTATATATGTATAAGGTTAAGTTGAACAATTGAGTGGCATGTTGGGCCACGAGTTTTGGTATACATATATACGGTAAAATAAAACTGTGGCCATTCCTGCAATAAAGTCGTGGTTCTCGTCTTTATTTAGGGAGATATAGTACGGGGGGTGTTTCTGCAGGATAACCTGCTTATCCCTTATAGATGCGTCAAGAAGGGCAGTGAGCCCCATAGGGGTGAATGGACCCCATGACGATCGGGAGGGTGCAAGGTTATGAAAGGGTTAATGGGTTTGCATGGGATGGGGGATAAGTGGGAGTACAGGATTGGTAGAAGGGAGCTGTAAGGGGATTGGGGGGGAGCAAGGATGGGGTGGGGTGTTGTGAGAGGTATAAGAGAGGGGGGTGTACTGATCACCTCCCCTTTCGTCGCTTGATCTCTGTGTCCCACCCGCCCGCCCTGATATATAATTTTTATGTATATGTTTATAAAAATAAAAAAAAAAAAAAAAAAAAAAAAAAAAAAACAAAGTGAAACGGTGATGGTTTTTTCAAAAAAAAAAAAAAATTTATAAAAAAAAAAAAAAAAAAAGGAATAAAGGTGAATACAAGGTTGAGTTGCTAATCTATTGTTGTCACAGCGTGGTGATAGGTCCGTCTGAGAGGTTGGGAGTACCGACAGTCGGTTGTTTGGTACGAAGTCGCTCAAGGGGAGTGGCTTCGGAGTGGATGGGAACTTGTGGGCGGAGGTCCCGCAGGTTCTGGGTAGGGGTAATTAACGATGGAACGTTGTTACCCCTCACCTTGGGCCGGGTGATCACGGCCGAGGTGGTCCTCTGGGCCGGTTTGGAGGTTACGGCCGGGGGGTTAGGAATGATGGTTTGCCTCTCGGACGGATCTATCGGTGTTTCTGGTTATACGGGTATATATGTATAAGGTTAAGTTGAACAATTGAGTGGCATGTTGGGCCACGAGTTTTGGTATACATATATACGGTAAAATAAAACTGTGGCCATTCCTGCAATAAAGTCGTGGTTCTCGTCTTTATTTAGGGAGATATAGTACGGGGGGTGTTTCTGCAGGATAACCTGCTTATCCCTTATAGATGCGTCATGGTGGAGAGGAGAGTTATGGGGCAGAGGCTGTGTTCTGTTATATGATGGTGTTGTGGTGGTTATGCAGTAAAGACTTTTTTGTTTGGGCAATCTTGTTTTTAAAACTGCAGCAAAGTCTTCTACAGAGATGAGAAAGATCGGTGGGGGGCAGTGATATGGAATGGAGGAGGAAGTTGAAGTGTGGAATAGCTGTTTGGGGTTGTGGAATAAAGAAGATACGAGGCATGTGAAGTATTCCTGTTTAGCAGAGGTGAGGGCCAACTTGAGTGTGAAAGTTCCTTGTTTGAATGTGGTGAAGTGGCAATCATCTTGGGAGTGCATTTTCTTTCAGCGTTGCTCCGCAATCCTGGATACTTGTCGAATCTTCTCAGTGAGGTTGTTGTGCCACGGTTGTCTATTGTTTCGTCGCACTCTGCCCTGCACAAGAGAGGCAACTGTCGCGGGCGGGGAGGAGGGTGTCAGCACACCGCGCTCACCCCTTCTGCTCGGGTCCGGCAGCTGCTCAGTGGTGGCTCGAGCGGTGGGCCGGATCCCGGGGTTTCTCGAGCGACACTCCTCGCCCGTGAGTGAAAGGGGGTTTAGGGATGTTGGGATAATGTCCGTGACGCCACCCACGGTTGTGGTGATGTGTAGCACCACCGCTGCTTAATGCGGGGATACCGGGGATGGTGATGGGGAGCAGCCAGGTGTTGTGTTGCCCCTCCGTGGGTAGGGGTTGGTGATCCCGGGGCCCGGTGATGGCTTGGGAGGTGCAGGGCTTGGTGGGCGCAGGGACGCAGGGACAGCGCGGTGCCTTGCGGCACTGTGGTACTCACTCAGCCTGAGACACGGACACAGTTTGTACGGTAAACCAAACGGCTGGTAGGACGGTCCCACAGACGGCTGCTTTGCTTCCCCGGTAGGTGACGGTGATGTCTCTCTTCCTTGCACCTGTATGTACGGTTGGTTGCGATGGGTCCCCACCGGTAACCCGCTCCCTGGCTTCAAGCTGGGCCGGAGGAGCACTACACTTTGCCCGCAGGCGCTGGCCCTCAGAGACTGGTGCCCTGGCGGTGGCGGTGCCTCTGTTGTACGGGTTGGGCTGTTGCCTTCAATCGGGACTTGGTTGTTGGGGGAATCTACGTCCCCTTCACTGACGGATTCGGCAAATTTGGTGACTCCTAGCCTTGCCGGGGTCCGAGAGGCCCCTGCCCTGGTGCTGACTGTCCTTCGGAACACTGCTCCAGACCACCAGGCACACAGCCAACGGGGTCCTTCCAGGAACTTCCAAACGGTCCCCCTCCGGACAGTCACCGCCGTCGCTGACCTTGCTGTTCTGGCCCTACACACAGCTGGGCCCTCAGGCTTTGCACACTCTCTGCGCTGTCACCACTTCTTGCTTTCCTCCTTTTCCACTTTTCCTTCGCTTGCACTTAGCTTATCTGTTGTTTACTCAAGCTCGTCCCTGAGCTGACTGCTCTCTTGCCCTGCCCGGGCTAAAACTGCCTGGCACTTCCTGCCTCCAGAGCTGTGATCTCCTTGGTGGGCGGAGCCAGCCGCCTGGCCCACCCCCAGGTGTGAATCACCAGCCTCTGGAGGAAGGCAACAAGGATTTCTGGTTCAGCTTAGGTGTGCCTACCTGGGATGTGGGGTGTGGTGGTGTTGTGACCTGTGACCCCTGGCTTGCCCAGGGCGACACATTCCCCCTTAGCAAAATGCAGACCGTCCGCGGGCTGCCGTCCTACACCGGTTTTATTTTTCTGTTAAAAGGGGATAACAGGGTTAAACAAACATGCATAACATTTTTAATAAATTCTTCACAAGACGGGAGGCACATTTACTTTTAACGTTGCAACGGTTTACGGTTACGGTTTCCGCTCTCTCCCACCCAAGTAACCTGGCGCTGATGCTGCCCCTAAAACCCAAACTAGAAATATATGGTGTGCACTCAGCTATTGGTGAGTTTGGAGGTGCTAGTGAGTGGACCAGGGTCCAGACTATCATGTACAATATAGACACTGCACTCTCTATTCAAAAAACGAGGTATATAAAGACCAACAAATTCGTTTTTGTTCAAAAGGTTTTTTTGTTTTTTTATTTTTTAATTTTTCAATGCTATAAGAAAATAGAAAAGTGGTAATAATACATATGGTGGGACGTTTCGGCCATAACACTGGCCTTCTTCACGCCGTATTACACTCCATAGAAGTGGGGGGAACTAGTTTCCAATAGGTGAAAGGAGTGTGTACAGAGAAAATTAGAGTAGGGGAACACCCTAGGTATTGTTTTTCTATTGGTCACGGGAGGCAATTCCTGGTGGATAAAGAATCTCAGGGTGTAATTGCTCTGGAGAGGTCTAATGGGTACATCAGCGGAACATTTAAGATTATGGTTTCTTGTGATATTGCATAACCTTAATCCAGTAATTGTTGGAATAGTGTAGAGACCTATTCTGGATGTAATGTTTTCAGTTACGGTGTCACGTTTTATGTCCTTTTTGGACTCCACATGTGAAGTACAACTATTAGCATGTATTGTAATAGTCTTTGCAATGTGTAGTTCCTTTAAGCCGTCTGGACGGCTTAAAGGAACTACACATTGCAAAGACTATTACAATACATGCTAATAGTTGTACTTCACATGTGGAGTCCAAAAAGGACATAAAACGTGACACCGTAACTGAAAACATTACATCCAGAATAGGTCTCTACACTATTCCAACAATTACTGGATTAAGGTTATGCAATATCACAAGAAACCATAATCTTAAATGTTCCGCTGATGTACCCATTAGACCTCTCCAGAGCAATTACACCCTGAGATTCTTTATCCACCAGGAATTGCCTCCCGTGACCAATAGAAAAACAATACCTAGGGTGTTCCCCTACTCTAATTTTCTCTGTACACACTCCTTTCACCTATTGGAAACTAGTTCCCCCCACTTCTATGGAGTGTAATACGGCGTGAAGAAGGCCAGTGTTATGGCCGAAACGTCCCACCATATGTATTATTACCACTTTTCTATTTTCTTATAGCATTGAAAAATTAAAAAATAAAAAAACAAAAAAACCTTTTGAACAAAAACGAATTTGTTGGTCTTTATATACCTCGTTTTTTGAATAGAGAGTGCAGTGTCTATATTGTACACGCCCCTAAAACCCAGGCAGCACCCCTTGACCCACAGTCCAGCACACGGTACCCGAGCGGGATCTGTCCTTCCCTCCAGAGGGTAGCCACCGGTTCCTTTGGTGGCTGGGCCCTGGCCTACTCTGCTCAGGGCCCTCCCTCCAACCTGCCTCTCCGGAGGCGGCATTGCGGAAACGGTAACGGTAACCAACATATTTACAAGCCACTAACGTCTGTGGTTGCCCTGCAAGTTCACGGGCTTGTCCATGGATAGTTCCCATGCATTTTAAACGGTCCCCACGGGGACAACGGTGCCGGCTCCGGCCGGTTCAATCACAGCAGACAATCAGGTGAAAACTCGGTATAATCATCTTCTCATTTTTCAAAACGTTTCAAACAACAAACAGTGGTGGTCCCAACGGGGACGGTGCTGCGGGCTTCCGCTGCCCTTTTGCGGCTTAACAGTCCATTCTCACTCGTGGGGCTCTAGTGCCACCTTCACATGGTGCACCGCTCTGGACCCCAAGGGTAGCTCGCTGCAGGCGATCTTCTTCCATATTCATGCGGGCATGCACATCCGCTCTACACCCCTCTCGGGCATCGATCTCCCTGCGCAGCTGCTGTTGCCGCCGCTCCCAGCCGGGAGTACTTTCTGTTTGCTCCAGTTCAGCGTGTGCGGGGGACGGACCCAGCCAGAGTCCCTCCGTGTCGGCTACGACCGGCACCTTCAGTAATGAGGGACCCCGCTGTGACATGGTCTCCTCTGCCTCAAGGCAGCTGCATCCCCGCCGTGCCTCCGGTGCATCTTTGCTGACGGCCTCAGCCTTTGGTTTCTTCCATAGAAGCGGTTCAGGGTGGTCATGAGCTTCTGCTGCAGGTCCGTCCGCCGGGGCAGATTGGCAGGGTACCGCTACCGGTGGTGGTGGTAGCGGGCCTAGTGGCGGGGCAGCAGCAGCTAACGCGGGTAGCGGGAGAGGCAGCAGGGTGAACGGGTGTAGGCCGGGCCCCTCAGCCGCAGCGGCCGATCCCTCGGGAATACAGGGACGTGGGTCTCTTACCCGTTCCTCCAAATCTTCCTCCACCTCGCATCTCCACATAGCAGCCACCACTTCCACCATGTCGGCCTCCCACTCCTCCAGGAGGAGCTGCATGCGGACCTGCAGGCGGCTGCTTAGCTGGGCGGTCCGGACTTCCACCCACGCCGCCATGCCGGGCGCGGGGACCACGGTGTTGTTGGTCGGACTCAGCATCTTTAGCAGCGGCCTCTTCCAGGAACCAAGAAATGGCCGCAGGGTCCTGGCGTCCCTGCTTCCACAGCCGCGCTCACATGCGGCCAGCCGCCATCGCGTCCCCCTTAGCTCTTTCCGGCCCCTCCTCTCTCGGGGCGGGGTTCTGGCCTTCGCGCCTCTACTGCTCGAGAAGACGCTCGAGCGGGAACTTTTCGCGCCAAAGATGGCGGCTTCTGCAATTTTTCTGCCGGATCCCTCCGGCAGTAACAAGGCGCACCTCTACCAGACGGCAGAGCGGTAAGATCCTGTTCGTGACGCCAAGTTGTCGCGGGCGGGGAGGAGGGTGTCAGCACACCGCGCTCACCCCTTCTGCTCGGGTCCGGCATCTGCTCAGTGGTGGCTCGAGCGGTGGGCCGGATTCCGGGGTTTCTCGAGCGACACTCCTCGCCCGTGAGTGAAAGGGGGTTTAGGGATGTTGGGATAATGTCCGTGACGCCACCCACGGTTGTGGTGATGTGTAGCACCACCGCTGCTTAATGCGGGGACCCCGGGGATGGTGATGGGGAGCAGCCAGGTGTTGTGTTGCCCCTCCGTGGGTAGGGCTTGGTGATCCCGGGGCCCGGTGATGGCTTGGGAGGTGCAGGGCTTGGTGGGCGCAGGGACGCAGGGACAGCGCGGTGCCTTGCGGCACTGTGGTACTCACTCAGCCTGAGACACGGACACAGTTTGTACGGTAAACCAAACGGCTGGTAGGACGGTCCCACAGACGGCTGCTTTGCTTCCCCGGTAGGTGACGGTGATGTCTCTCTTCCTTGCACCTGTATGTACGGTTGGTTGCGATGGGTCCCCACCGGTAACCCGCTCCCTGGCTTCAAGCTGGGCCGGAGGAGCACTACACTTTGCCCGCAGGCGCTGGCCCTCAGAGACTGGTGCCCTTGCGGTGGCGGTGCCTCTGTTGTACGGGTTGGGCTGTTGCCTTCAATTGGGACTTGGTTGTTGGGGGAATCTACGTCCCCTTCACTGACGGATTCGGCAAATTTGGCGACTCCTAGCCTTGCCGGGGTCCGAGAGGCCCCTGCCCTGGTGCTGACTGTCCTTCGGAACACTGCTCCAGACCACCGGGCACACAGCCAACGGGGTCCTTCCAGGAACTTCCAAACGGTCCCCCTCCGGACAGTCACCGCCGTCGCTGACCTTGCTGTTCTGGCCCTACACACAGCTGGGCCCTCAGGCTTTGCACACTCTCTGCGCTGTCACCACTTCTTGCTTTTCTCCTTTTCCACTTTTCCTTCGCTTGCACTTAGCTTATCTGTTGTTTACTCAAGCTCGTCCCTGAGCTGACTGCTCTCTTGCCCTGCCCGGGCTAAAACTGCCTGGCACTTCCTGCCTCCAGAGCTGTGATCTCCTTGGTGGGCGGAGCCAACCGCCTGGCCCACCCCCTGGTGTGAATCACCAGCCTCTGGAGGAAGGCAACAAGGATTTCTGGTTCAGCTTAGGTGTGCCTACCTGGGATGTGGGGTGTGGTGGTGTTGTGACCTGTGACCCCTGGCTTGCCCAGGGCGACACACAACCAAGTCAATAGATGATATGAGCATGGTGTTGTAGAAAACAGTACTTTGTAGTAAATGCACAATGGTACGTTGTTAGGACTGGCTGGTGTCAGAGCCAGGAACGTCGGTCATGTGTCATGCTATTATGTAATATATATACTCCTTTATAGAATCTGACTAGATGTGCATGGCCTTGCTCAATGCAAGTGTATTGAGCGAGGCTGAGCCCATTTCGTTGGATTCTGGCGGGGAGTATGCATATTGCATACGCGCAGCCAGGTGACCGCCATTTATGGCTCTGAAATCGGCGAATCCTCACAGCGCACAAAGCATGCAAGGTGAGGATTCACAAGTCTGCAGTCACATAGCCTGACTGCAGACTTATACATTTAGACCAGAGAACCCCTTTAAACCAAAGCATATTGCTTTGCAAGAATTATAGCTTCTATATAAACTGTCTTTAAATTTAAAATCACCTGCTCCATTATCCAGAAAAATGTAATGTTTTCCATATGTTGATTAGCGTGCTTGGTGCACAGATGACGTGGCCGAGTGACTGAGTGCACCGATCCTCCAGCTATAATTTAGATGAGGCAGCCACCCTCTCTCTACAATGATATTCATAAAAAAGGATAGTATATGGTTGATCTGTATAGGATTTCATTTTTTGGTGTAACCACAGATTTAAACAGGCGACTCTTATTCGAAGTATGGACGAGAATAGCGCATAGTGAATTTTTTTCATGCAAACATTCGATCCATGTAAAAAAAAAATATATAATCTAAACAGTAAAACAGAGCTTAATTGGCCCTAGGGCTATCCACGTGAAGTCATTTTTTGCCATGCACAACACATCACCCCGAAAATATGTGTACATAGCCCATCAGAGGGGCACAGCATGTAGCCTTATCTCCTTTCTGTTGCAGCTGCTCCGCTACACTTCAGGCACATGAACGAGCAATGTAAACATTGCCTGTAAAGGACAAGCAATAGAGATGGAGCATTGGTGTACTCAGCCACTTAGCCAAGCAATGGGTGCACCGACCATCCCTAATCAATATAGGAAATAAAGTGCATTTTATGGATAACGATATGCTTAGCTTTATATGTAAGTTTTGGGGTTACAGACACTCCCATTAAAGTCGTATATTCATGACATATCTATTGTACAGATACATAGGTCTTCATATAATACTACTGAATAATCTTATCTATTTCTAGGTGGGGGAGTGAAACATCTATTCGTCTTGGGGCTCATTCATTTGAAGGCAAAGAAAAAGGGGCTCAAGTGTTTGGCATTTTTAGAACTATCGCACATCCAAAATACAACAGGGGAACTTTGAAAAATGACATTCGACTGATGAAAGTAAGACTTATTCTGCTTTGTATGGAATATAGTAGTCATGTAATCAGACAAATAATAGGATATGTATATGACATCATACTACACAACCATCACAAAAGGACCTTTCACCAGTTTGAGTGTGTTAATGGTTGCAAAGCTTAGCAAAATGCAGTTTTTATATTTCATTTTCTCCTATCCTTTTCAGAGATATTAGCTTGCCAATTTTATATTATAATGTATGTTATAGTTCAACTGGGGGATCTGGAAGTGTTAGTATTAATACACAACTCAGCTCTGCTGTATCTCTATACAGTAGCTGTGGAGTTATGTATCATTACAAATAATTCCAGATCTCATCTCACAGTGCTGTCTGCTTTCACCCTCCCGAACACACTGACTGCTGTGAGATTAGATCTGGAAGTGTTTGTAATGAGATTCACCAACTCCTGTAAGCCCATGATGTCCTCACTATTACTTGGCGATGCCCCGATGTCCCTAGATAATTGACAAATACAGTTTTCGCTAAGTTATGCAAATCCTCCAAATGTTCTACGGTATATACTTGATATATTTCATACAATGTAATATGTTAAATAATTTCACTTCTAGTTAAAAGGTACAGCAAAACTTGGAAAAACTGTTGCTGTGCTACCTTTACCGAAAACATTTGAGGACACAGCAGCACAAACAGTTTGTGAAACTGCTGGATGGGGATGGACTGAAAGACAAGATAATGCTGACTTTCTGAGGGAAGTGAATATCACTGTTCTGGACAGAGAAGCATGTCAGAAACATTGGAAAAAGAAAGTTGATATAACCGACAATTTAATATGCACCATTGTGGGGCCAAAGGGACAAGACACCTGTACAGTAAGTGTCAGTTCTGTCTGTCTTACTCCTTGTTCCTTTTTTGTTCGTAGTATGGTTGTTATCGCAGCAAGGACAAATTAGACCCAAATCTACATGTGACACTGGTCCTAAATCTGACCATACAGATTATTCCACATATTCCAACATATTACCCTGGCAATGCTTCTATTAGAGAATACTTCTATAACATTGCAAACACTTTTGGGTACCCCTATGTTGACAGCACCTTACTGCACAAAATGGACCTATAACCATGTACCATATACATTCGAGTATAAGCCGGCTTGAGTATAAGCCGAGGCACCTAATTTTACCACAACAAAACTGGGAAGACTTATTGACTTGACTATAAGCCTAGGGTGGGAAATGCAGCAGCTACTGGTAGTAATGTGCCCATATTATTTCCTATAGTAATGTTCCCATATTGTCCTCTGTAGCAATGTCCCCATATTGTCCCCTGTAGTAATGTGCCCATATTGTCCCCTGTAGTAATGTGCCCATATTGTCCCCTGTAGTAATGGGCCCTTTAGTAATGTGCCCCATCCTTTAGCATTGTCCTCTTACTGGTCCCATTCTTGTCCCCTATTATCCTGTTGTTCAAATACACATAAAAAAAAATTATTCTCACCTATCCTCCATTCCCACGTTGTTCTCTTACCTGCTTCTTCTGGACCGCAGGCATGTAGATCCCTCAGTGATTGAAGCCGGTACACGGGGCCGCCGCTGTCGTCAGTGCTTTACCTCACTTAGGCAGCGCAAATCATTCAAGTGAAGTAAAGTGCTGACAACAACAGCAGCGGACCCGTGTACCGGCTGCAATCACCGAGGGATCTATGTGCCTGCGGTCCAGAAGAAGCAGGTAAGAGGACACCATGGGAATGGAAGACAGGTGAAAATCATTTTTTGTGCGACTCTCACTCAAGTGTAAGCCGAGGGGAGCATTTTCAACATAAAAAATAGTAAAAAAAACCCTCAAACCGCAAAATAACACTGATTACTATCGAACATTTAGCCCTAAAGCACCTAAAAATGTGACCACCAATGTGCTGTGAGCCACTGAATGTCTTTTCTACCTACTCCTTCAACCGTCCTTGTGTCCTAGGAATCCTATTATCCAGATATTTTACACATTGAGACATAAAATATTAACACGAATCTATTAATCAAAATGTAATTACTTCTACTCCTTATTTTACAGGGAGACTCAGGTGGTCCTTTAATTTGCAAAGGTTCGTTTAGAGGAGTCACTTCTTTTGGGGAAAGTGTGTGCGGAAAACCCAACGATTCATCCATCTTTACCCGCCTAACTAAGGAATATGTCCATTGGATAAATAGCACAATTTCTAAGTACTCCTAAAGCTTCAAGAACATAAATAAAATTATTGGCATAGATTATAATTTGCACTGATCGTTAATTTCCATTAAAGAGAAGCTTCATTTTGCAAAATAGAAAACAACGCAGTGATTAGGAGCAATTCATCATATCTTTAAAAACAATGATATGTAATTTATATCCTGTAACATTGTCTATATTGTTGTATTTGCTGATTTGCTGCATGGGAATATTACGCATAGGCTACATTTCTATTTCTTGAACAATAAAAAGATGAGTGATTGAAAAAAGTCACATGGATGGAGAAAAGGAGCAGTAACAAATTATTTGCAAGATCCTGGTCCAATTGGCACATCAAACTAAGAATGTGGACACATGGTAAATAACGTAAAATAAGGTCTTACTTAAAGGGAATCTGTCAGGTGCAATATGCACACAGAATCAGGAGCAGTTCTGGGTGCATATTGCTAATCCCTGCCTAACAGACCCTTTATCAGCATATTATTATTATTATTATTATTTATTTATAGAGCACCATTGATTCCATGGTGCTGTACATGAGAAGGGGTTACATACAGAATACATACACAAGTTACAGTAGACAGACTGGTACAGAGGGAAGAGGGCCCTACCCTTGCGGGCTTACATTGTATAGGATTTTGGGGAGGAGACAGTAGGTAGGGTGTAGATTGGTCGGGCGGCGGCTCCGCTCGGTGGTCGGGCGGCAGCTCCGCACGGTGGTCGGGTGGCGGCTCAGCACGGTGGTCGGGCGGCGGCTCCGCACGATAGTGAAGCAGTGAGGTCATTGTAGATTATAGGCATTTCTGAACAGATGGGTATTCAGGTTCCGTTTGAAGCTTGCAAGGGTACCAGATAGTCTGACGTGTTGAGGCAGTGAGTTCCAGAAGACTGGGGATGCTCGGGAGAAGTCTTGGAGTCGGTTGCGTGAGGAGCGAATGAGAAAGGAGGAGAGAAGGACATCTTGGGAGGACCGGAGGTGATGTGTTGGAGGGTAGTGGGAGATTAGTTCAGAGATATACGGACAGATTATGCACAGGTTTGTAGGTCAGTGTTAAGGTCCAGTCACACTAAGCAACTTACCAGCGATCCCAACAACGATAGGGATCGCTGGTAAGTTGCTAGGAGGTTGCTGGTGAGACGTCACACTGCGACGCTCCAGCGATCCCACCAGCAACCTGACCTGGCAGGGATCGCTGGAGCGTCGCTACACGAGTTGCTGGTGAGCTCACCAGCAACCAGTGACCAGCCCCCAGCGCCGCGTGGAAGATGCGGCGCTTGGTAACTAAGGTAAATATCGGGTAACTAACCCGATATTTACCTTGGTTACCAGCGCACGGAGCTACACGTGCAGAGAGCAGGGAGCAGCGCACACCGCTTAGCGCTGGCTCCCTGCTCTCCTAGATACAGCACACATCGGGTTAATTAACCCGATGTGTCCTGCAGCTACATGTGCACAGAGCAGGAGCCGGCACTGACAGTGAGAGCGGCGGAGACTGGTAACAAAGGTAAATATCGGGTAACCAAGGACAGGGCTTCTTGGTTACCCGATGTTTACTGTGGTTACCAGCCTCCGCAGAAGCCGGCTCCTGCTGCCTGCACATTTAGTTGCTGCTGTCTCGCTGTCACTAAAGGCCCCGTCACAATAAGCAACATCGCTAGCAACATTGCTGCTAACGAACAACTTTTGTGACGTTGCTAGCGATGTTGCTGTGTGTGACATCCAGCAACAACCTGGCCCCTGCTGTGAGGTTGTTGGTTGTTGCTGAATGTCCTGGGCCATTTTTTAGTTGTTGCTGTCCCGCTGTGAAGCACAGATCGCTGTGTGTGACAGCGAGACAGCAACAACTAAATGTGCAGGGAGCAGGAGCCGGCTTCTGCGGAGGCTGGTAACCAATGTAAACATCGGGAAACCAAGAAGCCCTGTCCTTGGTTACCCGATATTTACCTTTGTTACCAGCCTCCTCCGCTCTCACTGTCAGTGCCGGCTCCTGCTCTGTGCACATGTAGCTGCAGCACACATCGGGTTAATTAACCCGATGTGTGCTGTAACTAGGAGAGCAAGGAGCCAGCGCTAAGCATTGTGCGCTGCTCCCTGCTCTGTGCACATTTAGCTGCAGCACACATCGGGTTAATTAACCCGATGTGTGCTGTAACTAGGAGAGCAAGGAGCCAGCGCTAAGCGGTGTGCGCTGCTCCCTGCTCTGTGCACATTTAGCTGCAGCACACATCGGGTAATTAACCCGATGTGTGCTGTAACTAGGAGAGCAAGGAGCCAGCGCTCAGTGTGCGCTGCTCCCTGCTCTCTGCACGTGTAGCTCCGTGCGGTGGTAACCAAGGTAAATATCGGGTTGGTTACCCGATATTTACCTTAGTTACCAAGCGCAGCATCTTCCACGCGGCGCTGGGGGCTGGTCACTGGTTGCTGGTGAGCTCACCAGCAACTTGTGTAGCGACGCTCCAGCGATCCCTGCCAGGTCAGGTTGCTGGTGGGATCGCTGGAGCGTCGCAGTGTGACATCTCACCAGCAACCTCCTAGCAACTTAGCAGCGATCCCTATCGTTGTTGGGATCGCTGGTAAGTTGCTTAGTGTGACTGGACCTTAACACAGCGATCTGTGCTTCACAGCGGGACAGCAACAACTAAAAAATGGCCCAGGACATTCAGCAACAACCAACGACCTCACAGCAGGGGCCAGGTTGTTGCTGGATGTCACACACAGCAACATCGCTAGCAACGTCACAAAAGTTGTTCGTTAGCAGCGATGTTGCTAGCGATGTTGCTTAGTGTGACGGGGCCTTTAGTAGTTTGAATTGGATGCGGTGGAAGATTGGGAGCCAGTGGAGGGACTTGCAGAGAGGAGAAGCAGGGTGGTATTGAGGAGAGAGGTGGATCAGACGGGCAGCAGAGTTAAGGATGGACTGGAGAGGGGCGAGCGTGTTAGCAGGGAGGCCACAGAGGGGGATGTTACAGTAATCGAGGCAGGAGATTATGAGGGCATGCACTAGCATTTTTGTAGATTGCGAGTTGAGGAAAGGACGGATTCTGGAAATATTTTTGAGTTGAAGACGGCAGGAGGTGGTGAGGGATTGGATGTGTGGTATGAATGACAAGGCAGAGTCAAAGGTCACTCCGAGGCAGCGAACTTTGGGTAATGGCGAGAGCCTGGTGTGATTTATTGTAATAGATAGATCAGGTGGAGAGTGTAGGTGAGACGGAGGAAAGATGATCAGTTCAGTTTTGGCCACATTGAGCTTTAGGAAGCGAGAGGAGAAAAAGGAGGATATAGCAGATATACACTTTGGGATTCTGGACAGCAGAGATGTGACATCTGGGCCAGAGAGGTAGATCTGAGTATCATCGGCATATAGGTGGTACTGGAAGCCATGGGACTTTATGAGTTGTCCCAGGCCAAATGTGTAGATAGAAAAAAGTAGAGGTCCCAGGACAGAGCCTTGAGGGACGCCAACAGAAAGATGGCGGGATGAAGAGGTTGTGTGGGAGTGGGAGACACTAAAAGTGCGGTTGGAAAGGTATGAAGAGATCCAAGAGAGGGCGAGGTCTCTGACACCAAGGGAAGAGAGGATCTGTAATAGGAGGGAGTGGTCGGCAGTATCGAAGGCTGAGGACAGGTCTAGAAGTAGGAGTATGGAGAAGTGCTTATTAGCTTTGGCAGTAAGTCATTCGTGATTTTAGTCAGGGCAGTTTCGGTAGAATGATGAGGATGGAAGCCGGACTGTAGGTTGTCAAAGGGAGAGTTAGATGAGAGGTGGGAGGAAAGTTCAGCAGGGACATGCTGTTCCAGGAGTTTTGAGGTGAACGGGAGTAGTGATATGGGGCGGTAGCTGTTAGTAGAGGTTGGGTTGAGGGAAGGTTTCTTTAGGATAGGTGTGACTGTTGCATGTTTAAAGGCAGAAGGGAAGGTACTGTGGCGCCCTGGACTAGCCAGGTCATCACAGGTAACACAAACACACCCCCACCCCCATTAGACAGTAACATTAGCCAAACATAAAATCCTTGTTGCCTCCCTCCAGGGTCTGACATCCACACCAGGTGGGGCGGGGCCAAGCAGTTGGCCCCACCCACCGAGGAGTTCACAGGCCTGGAGGCGGGAAAAGTGACAGAACGAGTTTGGAGTTTGAAGCGTGAGGAGTAAACACTTGGGTGTCTGGGTTTGTGGCCCAGGCACTGACAGCAAGGTTGGCAGACGGTGGTGGCCGTCTGCAGGAGTGGTGAAGCAACGCGGAACCGTAGGACCGGGGTCAGGCGTTGGACCGCCGGTACCGACCGGGGAGCGAAGTGAAGCCAGCACACACAGGCAGGGCCATCGGACCCCGACCAGGCTTGGAGCCGCCGACAATAGTCAGATCCGAGTGTGACCGGAACCCCAGGGGTTTCCTAACAGCCAAAGACCCGATAGAAGGCAACCGCCCACACCGTGAGGGTATACAGCTACCGCCTAAGGCTAGAGACCCAAGGGCCAGCGCCTGCGGGCAAACGGGCTCCTCCGGCATCCATACACCGGGGAGTGAACTACCGTTGGGGATCCATCGTAGTCAAACAAGTACACAAAGGTGCAGGGAAAGACAGCCGCCATCACCTGTCCGGGGAGAGACACTGCAGCCGGCTGTGGGATCCGTCCATCCAGCCGTTTGGTTTACCGAGGACTTTGTGCATCTCTTACTGAGTGAGTACACCCGTGCCATCCGGCACCGCGCCGCGCTGTCCCTGCAACCCTGCACCTCACCAACCCTGCCTCCTCGTCACACCACCGGGCCCTGGGACCACCGACCCCTACCCACGGAAGGGGAAAACAACATCCCAGCTGCTCCCTACCATTGCTCCCGGGATCCCCGTCACCAGCAGCGGTGGTGCCCATCTTCACCACAACGCGTGGGTGGCGTCACGGACTAAATCCCCCAAACCAACCACCCCTTTCACTCACGGGTGAGGAGCGCCGCTCGCGTCCCCGAATTCGGCCCACCGCTCGAGCCACCGAGCAGCAGCAGCCGCAGCAGCGCCGGACCCGAGCGTTAGCGAGTGCGCGGCGGCGGCGTCCTCCCCGCCCACGACAGTACCAGTCATTAAAGATAGGTTGAAAAGATGGGTTAAGGCTGGAATAAGGATAGTGGCGAGGTTGGGGAGGAGGTGGGATGGGATGGGGTCAAGTGCGCAGGTGCGCTTTTGAGAGAAGACGTGCAAGCTCTTCTTCGGTGATGGTGGGGAGGAAGTTTATGGGGGAGGGGCAGTGGTCTGTTATGTGAAGGGGTTGTAGTGACTAAGCAGAGAAGACTTGCCTTATTTGGTCAATTTTTTCTTTGAAATAAGTGGCAAAGTCTTCTGCAGAAATGAGGGAGGTTGGAGGGGCAGTGGTGGGCGAAGGAGGGAGTTGAAAGTATTGAATAACTGTTTGGGGTTGTGTGTTAAAGAGGATATGAGGTTTCTGAAGCAATCCTGTTTAGTGGAGGTGAGGGCTGAACGAAATGTGTGAATTGCATTTTTGAATGTGGTGAAGTCTTCCTGGGAGTGCGTTTTCTTCCAGCGCCGCTCTGCAGCCCTAGACACTTGTCGTAGTTTTTTAGTGAGGCTGTTGTGCCAGGGCTGTCTATTGATTCGTCTCACTCTGCCATGCACAAGGGGAGCGACTGAATCAATAGCTGATGTGAGAGTTGTGTTGTAGAAAGTGGTGGCACTGTTTGTGTCGTGGAGAGATGATCTGGAGGACAGCGGAAGGATAGAGTCAGAGAGGGTGTGCATGTTGAGGTGTGCAATGTTTCTGCAGGGATGTGCTAGGCGCTGGACAGGGGGGGCAGGTGAGGAGGACAGGGGTGAAAAGGTCAGCAGATGGTGGTCAGATAGGGGGAGGGGGGAAGTTGTGAGGTCAGAAAGGGAACAGAGGCGGGTGAAGATAAGGTCTAGTGTATATCCATCTTTATGGGTGGCAGAGGCGGACCACTGAGTTAGACAAAAAAAAAAGCGAGGGACAGGAGTTTGGAGGCTGCTGACTGGCGGTTGTCAGTGGAGATGTTGAAGTCACCCATGATGATGGTGGGAATGTCAGCAGAGAGAAAGTGTAGAAGCCAGGCAGAGAAGTGGTCGAAGAAGGCAGTGGTAGCGCCCGGGGGTCTGTATATGACAGCCACTTGGAGGTTAGAGGGAGAATAGATTCAGACAGAGTGTACTTCAAAGGAAGGCAGGACAAGGGAGGGTTGAGGTGGGATTGGGTTAAAGCAGCAGTTGTTAGAAAGAAGGAGGCCCACTTCTCCACCCTGTCTATTGCCAGGGCGAGGAGTGTGGGTAAAGTGCAGGCCACTGTAGCATAGTGTGACGCCCTGGCAAAGCCAGGTTGTCACAGAAAGAGTTAATCCTCCTTGGTAATCTGATCTCACACCGGTGCAGCAGGACAAACCACATCCCCCAGGGTAAGAGAAAAGCAGAGCAGAGGGGAGGGGCTGGAGCAGAGTGTTTGGAGAGGCAGACAGAAGAGGAGTCTGGAGTTGTAGCTCCCAGGCTGATAGTGAAGCGTGCTCCGAGAGGGCCGGGACAGGCTGTGAGTGAGGAAGGGGCCAGAGGTAGCCGGGCAGGGTAGTGGCCCCCCGGTACCTGGGTGACCCGGATCACTGCAGGGGAGTGTATTCCCCGTTCCCGGCTGAGGAGAAGGAGGAAGAGAGTGGAGAGAAAGGCACCTGGCTGCAGGGAAAGAACAACAGGAGCTGCTGCACCGTGTGTGGGACACTAACACCCCGTACCGAAGGCTGCGGACACCGGTGATTCCTAGTTACCAGTGACTCTGTGTGAACTACTTGTGAGTACGCCCGTGCCCTCAGGCACCGCACAGCAGCACTGCGCCCTGCTCCCTGCTTATCCCCATCACTGGGCCCCGGGACAACTACCCCCTACTCACGGAGGGGAGAACCAACAACTTTGCTGCTCCCTGTCACCGCTCCCAGGATCTCCATACAGAGCAGCGGTGGTGTCCATACAATCACCACAACCGTGGGTGGCGTCACGGACAATCTCCCTTACCAAATCCCCCCCTTTTACTGTGGAGCCTGGGATCACAGACCGGGTCACGCTACCGTGATACCCACAGAAGTGACCCCGTGGCCCGGATCTGAGTACCCCCTGGTCCCCGGGCGACACATTTGGCGTCACGAACAGGATCGAACCCATCCAGTTACCTGGAGGAAGTGCGCCTTATTCTGGACTGTCAGCGGTGATCCGCTGCAAAAATTTTGAAAGTCGCCATCTTTGCTGCCATTTTGGGCGTGAAAATCTCCCGCCCAGCACCTTCTTCCCCAAGCGGTGGGCGCGAAAAAGGCTCCGCCCCCTGAGAACGCGGGCGGAAGTGAAGCTCCGGAGGACCGGAAGCGAAAGGAAAACTTTAAAAGTTGCTGGAAGGACTGCTCCCGAGTACCAAGGGGGAGCAGGAGGAAGGAACCGCAGTTTATGTGACCAGGACTGTAAAGGCAGGGACTCCAGGACTTTGCCTAATTCTGTTCCTGGACAAGCAGTAGCCGCAACCCCGATGACATCTTACCCGGCTCCGGCAGTCCGCCCAGCCGCCACGGTGATGACGTCGGCTCCGGCAGTCTGCCCGGCCGCAACGGAGGTGGCACCCGATTGGAAGTCTGCCCCAGATGTGGCGCCAGCCGCTCCCAGGTACCCCGTCACGGCTGTGGAGCAGCCGGAGTGCACCTGCAGAGAGGAGGAGCAGGCCAGTGAGAGATGGAGCCCTCGGCAGTTAGCGAGGCCGGTTGTAGCCGGCGCCGAGGGCATCCAAGTGGGCCTGGCTTCTGGACAGGAGGCAGAGCATGGAACCCGTGCCCCGTACTGGGAGTGGCGGCAGCGGCAGTGGTAGCGGAGTATGGACGGCTACCCACAAGTTAAAAAGTTGACTGTTTTATGGACTGTCACCCCTGTTGAACGCCCTCAAGTTCAGGAGGAGGCCATCTGCTCCGCAGGTGTGGGGTGGCAGAACAGTTTAGAGTGTAAGAAAACGTACCTCCCGATGTGGGAAGATGTATGATTGTAATGTGTTGATTTTTCCAGTTTTAATAAATGTTGGTGGCCAGACGGCCCAAGGACGGGCCGTGTTTTACCAAGGGGGTGTGTGACGCCCTGGCAAAGCCAGGTTGTCACAGAAAGAGTTAATCCTCCTTGGTAATCTGATCTCACACCGGTGCAGCAGGACAAACCACATCCCCCAGGGTAAGAGAAAAGCAGAGCAGAGGGGAGGGGCTGGAGCAGAGTGTTTGGAGAGGCAGACAGAAAAAGAGTCTGGATTTGTAGCTCCCAGGCTGATAGTGAAGCGTGCTCCGAGAGGGCCGGGACAGGCTGTGAGTGAGGAAGGGGCCAGAGGTAGCCGGGCAGGGTAGTGGCCCCCCGGTACCTGGGTGACCCGGATCACTGCAGGGGAGTGTATTCCCCATTCCCGGCTGAGGAGAAGGAGGAAGAGAGTGGAGAGAAAGGCACCTGGCTGCAGGGAAAGAACAACAGGAGCTGCTGCACCGTGTGTGGGACACTAACACCCCGTACCGAAGGCTGCGGACACCGGCGATTCCTAGTTACCAGTGACTCTGTGTGAACTACTTGTGAGTACGCCCGTGCCCTCAGGCACCGCACCGCAGCACTGCGCCCTGCTCCCTGCTTATCCCCATCACTGGGCCCCGGGACAACTACCCCCTACCCACGGAGGGGAGAACCAACAACTTTGCTGCTCCCTGTCACCGCTCCCGGGATCCCCATACAGAGCAGCGGTGGTGTCCATACAATCACCACAACCGTGGGTGGCGTCACGGACAATTTCCCTTACCAAATCCCCCCCTTTTACTGTGGAGCCTGGGATCACAGACCGGGTCACGCTACCGTGATACCCACAGAAGTGACCCCGTGGCCCGGATCTGAGTACCCCCTGGTCCCCGCGCGACACAATAGTGCAGCAGGGGAGGCAGTGTCAGAGGGTGTCAGCCATGTTTCAGTGAGACCCAGAAAGGATAGATTGCTGGAGATAAAGAGATCGTGAATGATGTGTAGTTTATTAAAGACAGAATGGGCATTCCAGAGTGCTAAAGAGAGAGGGAGCGTTGGAGTAGGTGAGAGGGGAATGGGTTTTGTATTGGAGAGATTGCGGTAGTTACTAGTATGTGGGGAGTGATAAATGGGTGGTAAAGAGGGGTGTATCATCTGTGGGGGGCCAGGGTTGGGGGATATGTCACCAGCGGTGAGAAGAAGTAGAGAAAGGGAGAGCAGGTGGGAAAAGGAGAGTGGACGGCATGGTCTGCGTGTTATAAGGAGCGATCTGAGGTTTAGGAGCAGGTCAGCAGATGAGGACAGATGAGAAGGCAGGAGGGAAGGGGAGATGAATATTTGCTTGGAGAGTGCTGGGGTGTGGGGATAACGAAGGAGAGTAAGGAGGAGAGGGGCAAAGACTGTGAGGGCATAGGTGAACATGGTGGGAGTAAGGTATTAAGTATGGGGTTTAACAAATATATTGTGACAGTGGCAAACTCAGTTAGAAAGAGTAAAATTTTACCTTCTGGTCGCTTCTGGGACCTTTCTGGTATATGTGTCGCCCAGGGATAGGGGGTACTCAGATCCGGGCCAAGGGGTAGCTTCTGGATGTATCACGGTGGCGTGACCCGGTCTGTGATCCCAGGCACTGTCGCGGGCGGAGGAGGGGACGCCGCGCTCTCCCTCTGCTCGGGTCCGGCGGGCACTGCGGCCTGCTGCTGCCGCTGCTCGGTGGCTCGAGCGATGGGCCGGATCCCGGGGACTCGAGCGGCGCTCCTCGCCCGTGAGTGAAAAGGGGAATTGGTGTTTTGGGATAGTTTATTGTCCGGGACGCCACCCACGGTTGTGGTGATTGAATGTACACCACCGCTGCTCTGGCTGGGGATCCCGGGAGTGATGGTGTGGAGCAGCCAGTTGTTGTGTTGCCCCTCCGTGGGTAGGGGTTGGTGATCCCGGGGCCCAGTGATGGGGTTGGGATGGTGGACAGGCGGGTATGGGGCCTGTGGAGGTGCAGGGGCGCAGGGGCAGCACTGTGCCGCACGGCACGGTGGTACTCACTCAGCCCAATGAAGCACACAGAGTCTTTGCTGAAACAAATGGCTGGATGGACGGGTCCCACAGGCGGCTGCGGTGTTTTTCCCCTGACCCCAGGTTGTTAGTGTAAGTCCTTTCCTTCGCCTCCGTGCACACTCTTCCTGCTCTCCGGTTTCTAGCTGGCTCCCCGATTCAGTACCGGGGGGCCACCGCCCAGGCCCGGCTACCTGCGGTTCTACCAACTGGCTCCCCGGCTCCCTGCAGACGGCCACTACCGTCTGCCTGACTTTCTGCACAGGGGCCCTAGGCTCCAACCTAGGCCCCAATCTGCGTCTGCCTCTCTGCAGACTTCCTCTCTCCTTCCCTCCTGAACTTCACTGGGCTTGTTTCCTGCCTCAGGCCAGCTCACTCCAGGGTGGGCGTCTCCATCTCCTGACTCCGCCCACCTGGTGTGTCAGTCTGAGCCCGAGGCAGAAAGCAGGTCACTTTGGGGATGTCTGCTGTGAACTGCTGGGGGTAGGGGTGTGTGTTGTTACCTGTGTCCCCTGGCTTGTCCAGGGCGACACATTCCCCCTTAGCAAAATGCAGACCGTCCTCGGGCTGCCCGTCCATCACCGGTTTTATTTTTCTTTTAAACTGCAAAAGATAAGAAAAAAAACAATACAAGGATACTAACATCATCCCACAACGGGAGGCATATCAAACATTAAACACTTTTAATAACGGCAACGGGTCCTTCAGTCACCCACCCAAATAACCTAGCCTTGGTGCTGCCCCTAGGAAGTGGGCAGCACCCCTTGACCCCAGTCCAGGAACGGCTCCTGATTGGTCAACGGGACCGGTACTTCGCTGCCGTTGCGGCCGGGCGGACTGCCGGAGCCGTCATCATCTCCGTCGCGGCCGGGCGGACTGCCGGGGCCGGTGGCAGGGCGGTGACAAAGGTGAGGCCTGGGGACCCCAGGTCTGGGTCCTCCCCCACAGACGCTGCGGGCTCCGCTACCGGTAACAGGGGTAACGGGTTGGTGCATCACTGCGGCGGCCTCTTCCAGGAACCAAATGCTGGCAGAGTCCTGGCGTCCCTGCTTCCACAGCCGCGGTTCACATGCGGCCGGACGCCGTCCCGTCCCCCTTAGCCTCTCTTTAGCACTTCCTTTTTCAGGGTGCGGGGCTCCACATTCGCGCCTTTCCTGCTCGGGGAAGACGCTCGAGTGGGAAATTTTCGCGCCCAAGATGGCGGTTTTACAAAATTTTCGGCCGGACACCTCCGGCGGTCACAAGGCGCACCTCTACCCAACGGCAGAGCGGTAAGATCCTGTTCGTGACGCCAAGTTGTCGCAGGCGGAGGAGGGGACGCCGCGCTCTCCCTCTGCTCGGGTCCGGCGGGCACTGCGGCCTGCTGCTGCCGCTGCTCGGTGGCTCGAGCGATGGGCCGGATCCCGGGGACTCGAGCGGCGCTCCTCGTCCGTGAGTGAAAAGGGGAATTGGTGTTTTGGGATAGTTTATTGTCCGTGACGCCACCCACGGTTGTGGTGATTGAATGTACACCACCGCTGCTCTGGCTGGGGATCCCGGGAGTGATGGTGTGGAGCAGCCAGTTGTTGTGTTGCCCCTCCGTGGGTAGGGGTTGGTGATCCCGGGGCCCAGTGATGGGGTTGGGATGGTGGACAGGCGGGTATGGGGCCTGTGGAGGTGCAGGGGCGCAGGGGCAGTGCTGTGCCGCACAGCACGGTGGTACTCACTCAGCCCAATGAAGCACACAGAGTCTTTGCTGAAACAAACGGCTGGATAAACGGGTCCCACAGGCGGCTGCGGTGTTTTTCCCCTGACCCCAGGTTGTTAGTGTAAGTCCTTTCCTTCGCATCCGTGCACACTCTTACTGCTCTCCGGTTTCCAGCTGGCTCCCCGATTCAGTACCGGGGGGCCACCGCCCAGCCCCGGCTACCTGCAGTTCCACCAACTGGCTCCCCGGCTCCCTGCAGACGGCCACTACCGTCTGCCTGACTTTCTGCACAGGGGCCCTAGGCTCCAACCTAGGCCCCAATCTGCGTCTGCCTCTCTGCAGACTTCCTCTCTCCTTCCCTCCTGAACTTCACTGGGCTTGTTTCCTGCCTCAGGCCAGCTCACTCCAGGGTGGGCGTCCCCATCTCCTGACTCCGCCCACCTAGTGTGTCAGTCTGAGCCTGAGGCAGAAAGCAGGTCACTTTGGGGATGTCTGCTGTGAACTGCTGGGGGTGGGGGTGTGTGTTGTTACCTGTGTCCCCTGGCTTGTCCAGGGCGACACAGCACCACAACAAAAAGGGGCATTATATACAGGGGAGATTTAGTAGTCTATGTTCCGTGACGCCACCCGTGGTGTGCGGTGAGGTAATGGAGCACCGCTGCTGCCGGTCACAGGATCCCGGGGATGGTAATAGGCAGCAAGGTGGTGATTTTCCCTCCACGGGTAGGGTGTTGATGTCTCAGGACCCCGGTGTGATGGATTGGGGAGTAACGGGTGCAGTCCACGGCTTGGATCGGGTGGTGCAGGAGTACTCACAGTATAAGCAATAACTGACACGAGTCCAGAATTTAACGAAGTTGCTGGTAACTGGTGCCCACGGCCGGCTGCTGTGAGGACAGGTCCCACACCCATGTGTGTAATTCGGGTGTTTTTTCTCCCAGCTCCCTATGGGAGCTGCTCCTTGACTTCTCCCCTCCAGCAGACTGACTGAAAACTAAACTCTGCTCTCACCAAGCTCCTCTCTACCCCCTCCCATTTTCCTGAGGAGGGGGAGAGTGGGGCCTGATTGGCTGGTGTGTGTTTGTGTGGAAACTCCCCAAGGGAGAGTGAGATCTGCACCAAAACATGGATGCAGACCTCTGTGACACCCTGGTTTTGCCAGGGCGGCACATATATTTCTGACACTCCACTTAATAGATCCCACTTATGAGATCACACCAGACCAGGGTCTTAGCAGACCAGCACCAACAAATTTATACTTCTCTGAAGACCTGCAGATTGACTCTGGTGTGAGCAGAGGGGAGGAGACGTACTAACACAGAGCACAGAAACACATCAGGGGTTAATTAGCAGGACGCTACAAGAAGCATTTGGACTACTTCACAGCAAGATGGCTATACACTTGAGATGGAGAAGATATAATCAAGTGTGATCTAGGATCAAAGAGTTAAAAAAACAAAACAAAGGGAATACAGATGTTGAATGGATATGACATACCAGGAGAAATATTGATACAGGACAGAATAGACTTCAATGAAGAGAGCAGTTGTGGAAGGGATCTGACATACCAGGAGAAATATTGATACATGACAGAGTAGACTTCAATGAAGAGAGCAGCTGTGGAAGGGATATGACATACCTGTGGATGAAACAGATGGATTGTCAGGTCAAAAGAGGTGGTCGCACTCAGGAGGATATATTATGAATTACATTTCTGGTATATTTCTGACACTCCACTAAATAGATCCCACTTATGAGATCACACCATCTTTAGAAAAAGTATTTCTAAAGATCCTTTATGATATGCTACTGAGTAAAGGGACTAGTCACAAGGGCGTTAGTTCTTGTGCTCATTCCGCCCCCTTAGCATGTAAGCACACCCACAGTGGTAAGCAAACAAGCAATTCAATGCCTACTGCCAGTGTCATCATCGGCAGTGACGCGCGTACCTGTGTTCATTGTACCACCTCAGAACGCTGTGTATAGGGTCAGGGAGCATGATCAAAAGTCACCGGCACTTCCCATCATGTGTACTACGCCAGTTTGAAGCCGGGATACGTACACCCGGCTTCATAGTGCACATGACTGGAAGTCCGAGGATCATGCGCATTGAGCTGATATAATGCATCGAGAGCGGTGGCAGTAGAGAGCTGCGCATTCATTAGCATGTTACTACGCCCACAGGGGCGTGCTTACATGCTAAGGGGGCCAACTAGCCAAAGGAAGTAACACCCTTGCGACTAGTCACTCGCCTCATTAGCATATCACAAAGGATCTTTAGAAATACTTTCTTTTAAGAGATCTCTTTATCTATGCTACTAGATGCTGGGGCTGCTAAGCAGTGATTAGCAATATACACCCAAAACTGCTCGTGGTTCTGGGTGCATATTGCAGCTGACAGGTTCCTTTTAAATCTACAATACCTGACCCGCCCAGTTCTTATAAAGACTAGAGGTCCCAGCTGTGCAGTCCCTACAGGCCCCTGCGCAGACTGAAACAGCCCTCATTGGTTGACTCAGATGATCACTCGGACCTTTGCTTCCTAAGCAGCCATCGAGGGTTCTACGTACTTTCTTAAGAATCCAGGGGAAGGTGCATAAGGTAAACCAGAAGTTATAATCTGCCAGGAGACACATAACACAAACAGGCTGCAGTTCCAAGCAGGGTCCATTTCAGAAAAATTACCAATGGGAAATGGACGCTCAGGGAAGCTTTAAATAGTTACACCTGTCGGGTGATAGGGCAGACTAAATTATAACATAGAAAACACTTGTTGGCGGAAGGCAATGAACACACAAAGTGTGCACACAAAGGTAAAGAGTTCAGAACCTGGACAGCGGCTGTTACGTGGTTGACGAAATGAATGGTAATAATAGGTTCAATCGCAACCCGGGGTCCACCATGCAGAGATGGTATACTGCTGCTGCTAGTAGTCCAGAGCACAAAGCGGACACAACAGCTTATAGATGAATACAAATACACCTCTACTAGCCTGTATTAACATCACACAGGAGTATAGAATGAGTCGCAATAACTTGTGTTGACCTCACAGAGGTTAAGCTAATTAATGACTCCAAATATAAGCGTGTGCACACGGTGCACGTAACAACCTTGAACACACTGTGCTTACAACAGACTGTGTCCGAAACTGCCTGCTTAAGCGGCCCGTATAAGGTGCAGAGAATCTTTCGCAGCACTAGGTCATGGCACGAGCAGTACCTGCCCAGGTGACCCTCACAAGATGTGGAGTAACCCTTTCACAGCACCGGGTCACCGGATGAATGGTATGAGCAGTACCTGCCTAAGTTACCTGTCTAAGGCGTGGAGTAACTCTCACAGACCCAGGTCACAGCGATGGCGTCCATCCAGACATCAACACACATGAGGTAATAGCATTTGATAAGTGCTCACCCATGTGCACCGGAGTGAGCCTTAAATAACCTTAGCTCCACCCCAAACGAAGGCATCAGTAATCGTCAGACGACCAATCCTGAAAGGCATCGTCATCAGGGCCGGCGTCAGGCAGAAATCAGCAAACGACACCTCAGCAGGACAGCTGACGAAAGAGAGACAATCAGGACCTGCATTATCACGGACATGCTCAGTAGAGTCCTTTCCGGATTCAGCCTCCACCAGAGTGGAAACTGAACTGCTCGCACATGCCTAGTGGAGAGATTTCCAGACAGTCTGTGGTTGAGGAGATTCTGTCCGAGCATGCTCAGTAGCCCGAACACAGGACTAAAGGGTACTTTGCACGTTGCGACATCGCTAGAATCGACTAGCAATGTCCAGCGCGATAGCACCTGCCCCCATCGCACATGCGATATTGTGTGATAGCTGCCGTAGCGAACATTATCGCTACAGCAGCTTCACACGCACTTACCTGCTCGGCAACGTCGCGGTGACTGCCGAACAATCCCTCCTTCAAGGGGGAGATACGTTCGGCGTCACCGCGACGTCACTAAGCGGCCGGCCAATTGAAGTGGAGGGGCAGAGATGTGCAGGACATAACATCCCGCCCACCTCCTTCCTTCCGCATTGCCATCGGGACACAGGTAAGGAGATGTTTGTCGTTCCAGCGGCTTCACACACAGCGATGTGTGATGCTGCTGGAGTGACAAACAACATCGTACCTGCAGCAGGAGCGACATTATGAAAATGAATGACGTGACACAGATCAGCGATTTGTGACTGTTTCACGCTCGTTCATCGTCGCTCCTAGGATTTAGACATTGCGATGTCGCTACCGGCACCAGATGTGCGTCACAACAACCGTGATCCCGACGATATTTCGGTAGCGATGTTGCAATGTGCAAAGTACCCCTTAGTCTCTGGCAATGGGGATTCATGCCGGGCATGCTCAGTAGCCAGCACTTCACACTTAGACGCAGAGGCCAGAGCAGTCAGCTGAACAACCTGTGGCACTGTCAGAATCCGAGGACGGTGCCCAGGAGGATTAGAAGCCGCAGCAGGCCATTTCCGGTATCAGTGGCACCGGATTGTAACAACGACCAAACCTGACTATGGTCCACTGAAGAGAAAAATGGACCACAGCACAGGAGGCTGCTGGATCAAATCTGAGGCATGGCAAAGAATTATGTAATTAACGAAGCAGCAAAGTAATTAGGAGCATGGCAGTGTTAAGAAATTTTAATATTTGGGCTAGAGGACCCTTTACCCATGTGCATGCCATGGCTTGATACAACAGATCAGCCTGTATTACATTATATAAACATGTTTTGCATACACAATCGTCATTCACAGAAAATTCAAAAACACAGTTTTTAAAAAGAAAGATAATATTAATGAGGCTTCATACAATTATTTTTACTCCATTATCAAATTACAAGATCAAGTAGAAAATAGAAATAATGAACACTAATAAATAACATAAAATAATTATTTTTTTTTTCATGTAAATATGCCTAAAATTGACAAAAGTATTCTAGGAGTTAAGGGGGGCTTTACACGCTACGATATCGTTAATGTTTTATCATCGGGGTCACGTTGTTAGTGACGCATATCCGGCGTCATTAACGATATCGCAACGTGTGACACTGACCAGCGACCTTAAGCGACCTCAAAAATGGTGAAAATCGTTCACCATGGAGAGGTCGTCCCAAACACAAAAATCGGTAAGGCTTGTTTATCCATGTTGTTCATCGCTCCTGCGGCAGCACACATCGCTATGAGTGACACCGCAGGAGCGAGGACCGTCTCCTTACCTGCCGCCGGCCCCAATGCGGAAAGAAGGAGGTGGGCGGGATGTTACGTCCTGCTCATCTCCGCCCCTCCGCTTTGATTGGCTGGCCGCTTAGTGACGTTTCGGTGACGTCGCTGTGATGCCGAACGTCCCTCCCCCTTGAAGGTACTTACACGCTCGATATCGCTAGAAATTGCTAGCGATATCGCTACTGTGTAAAGCCCCCTTTAGACCTTCAACTGGTAACCAATTTAATTTGTAAACCTGCCTGAAGAAGGAGCCTGTGTGCTCTGAGACTTGCAAATATAACTTTCCTGGTTAGCTAATAAAGGTATCACTCACAGAATACTTTTTGTCATTTTTGGCCATAAAAGTACATACATTTATTATTTTTCAGTAAACTTTATGCATCATCATCTTTCAATAACTATCACAATTTCTTATTGCATAAGATTGGCTAGATATGTGAACCCAGGGTAATTGCATATACTTAGTTTACAACTCTTTCTTTATTACCCCTTTTCTTACTGTTTTTTTTATTACATACAGAGGGGGTAAGGAGTTTTTTTGGGGGGAGGGGGGCTCTGGAAGACATAATAACTGTTTTATTGGTCTGTCCATCATTTCTCAGTCTCGGCATTTTCTATGGTAGGTGCAC
The DNA here is from genome assembly GCF_048569485.1 of Anomaloglossus baeobatrachus. Lineage (NCBI taxonomy): Eukaryota > Metazoa > Chordata > Amphibia > Anura > Aromobatidae > Anomaloglossus > Anomaloglossus baeobatrachus. Next base: position 881,700,114 of record NC_134353.1, on the reverse strand, counting down.
AATGACACGTTCGCCTACTTATGTAGGAGTCAGGCAGAAGAACAGTAGCTGTCGTAATTATTTTGGTCTATCTTGCGCCTCTGCTACTGCTTCCTAAATATATTATTATATGAATATATGAGTAAGTGCCTCATACTTACCAGCATTCAATTTTAAGCCCTGGTCCTTTGGGATACACAAACTATCGACCGACGAGTTCCTACTATTGGGTCTGACTCAGTTAAACACTGTCCCTTTCTACCCCTGAAAAATTGGGATTGTTGATAAGTGTGGTGGTTGGACTGGTCCACGATGGTCCGGAGTCTTCTCAAGTGAGCCCAGGTCTGACAAAATATTAAGGCCAAAGTTTCGGCAGAAAACACCTTCATTTGGAGCAAATCACATCACTAGAGTTGATTTGTTTTGAGTTGATTCAGAAATAATGTATAAAAGGTTCTTCATGATATCTCATGTGTATGCAATTTATAACAATACAGACAACAATGCAATTAAAGGGATCCGGTCACCTAATTCATGCTGCTCAAACCGAGGCAACAAGAATCCGAGCTTGACTGTACAATAACAGCTCGGTATCTGGGCAGGGAGCATAGTTGGAGATGAGACTGCCTATCAATCACCTAGAACAGCGCTGGGAAAAGCCGTCAAGGGCTGGAGCCAGACTAGTTAGGTCTCACACTATTGTCCCCAGTCAGATCTCTAAAGTATATTTTTGCTCTCTAGTTTGGGAAACATGAATCAGATGACAGGTTCCCTTTAACGTGTACATGCAGTAAGGGTCATTTAGATTTTTACCTTTTTTCTGGAAAACATATTCAAAAATGTGTAATACATAGTGTTGGGTGAGTGTGCTAGCCGCTGTTCGGTACTCAATTGAGCAACAGGGTGCTCAAGTACTAGCGGTGCTCACTCAAGTATCACAGTTGGTCAGATGTATCATCCGTAAAACAACGACCAGGCTTGCTTCACTACATGATGTGTGCAGGCCGCCCCAGGGAGAGCCATTCACAGTCTCTGAATGGCTCTCACTGGGGTTAAAACGTTTTCGGATGTAGTGTATCAAAAAAGAAAATACAACCTCTCTCCACCAGAAAATGATGTTTATTGTCCGGCTGTATTTGTCTGGGGAGCCGAACTGCCCAATCATTGACTTCCATTATACTTGTTACTCGAGTTGAGCCAGTCCGAGCGTCTGACCTACTCGACTCAAAGAATGAGCACCCGAGCATTTTAGTGCTTGCCTATCTCTAGTAATATATATTATAAGTAATATAAATATGGCTATAACTGAGGTACTAATAAAATATATATACAATTGGTGACATGTAGTTATCATGCAAATTACATTTACAATGACTTCAAAAAGTTCTTTCAGCTTCCAAAAAAAATGACGCACACATCAATTCAATTTTTTATGGACTCTGCAGTAATTGACAAGCCTTTGGCAATCCTGGTTCGGCCCTAAGAATCATTTCTTCTTGTCGGCTCCGGGTTGACATTGACCAAAGATGCTTTCTGATGACAGTCCAGTCTCAGGATGTGTTGGTTATGAAACATACGTGTTCCTTTGCACACCACAAATATATTGTTGCACTAAGTAGAGTATGAGAAAAATGTAGATTACGGTAGTAATATCATTCTGTTATTCTGTAGTATAGTCTTTAGCTGTTGTATTTCCAAATAAAAGATGTTTCATTTGCTGCTGCTGAAAAGATTCTTTTGTGATCTGGACTTAATGCGAGATGCAGGACTCTTCCTCTGTGACCTGTTAATACACAACTAACATTATATCGTGTCACAGTCATAAATACACCCAATAACATTTACACCCCATTCTGTTAATTATTTATTGTATTCTCACATGAATACCTGGAATCACAAAGCATCACAAAAAATAAGCCCTAGGCAGAATTAGCTCCTTTAGCTAACAGTGGCTTACCACCCCAAAGTACCTTTGTTCCTACCAGAACTCAACTACCACATGCTGGTGTTGCCTGTCTGATCCAGGCTGGAAGCCCTATGTGAATAAACTCATTTGCCATCTCGCCATGATGTCTGGTAAGGTCCTGGAAAAAGGGAAGACTTTCTGGACTCATGGAAGAGTCACAACTCTTCTGATTAAACAGGGCTTTTGTAAAGCTTCTTGCACATGATGCTTTGGGTGAGTGGGAGATGTAGGAATCACGATCTAGAAACCAGGGGTAGCATGGCCTCAAATAATAATTCTTGAGTGCGACCAGTGAGAACCACAACCAGTGATTTCTTGGAGACAAATCCTTGGAAGTTGGCAAGTATGAATAAGCTGCCCCACCTGGTTCATACGGACTCATATGTGTCATGTCGTTTCCCTACATTATTTGACTAGTGACAGATTCAGGCCTTGAGAGTTTTTCTCCATTCTTGACTCTCGGTATTAAACGTGTTTTCTTTCCTTTGGCAGCCGTAGGATTAATGTCAGTATTCCTTGCTAGCAAGAAGGCTAATTACCAGCTTAGGAGTTTCCAGTTTGGGACCACTCCCAGTCCCTTTATAGTGCTGGTTACTCTCTTTGCCATTTGTATGCTCAACTAGGAGGTGGAAGGAGTTGCTGAAACCCTCTGTTGAAGTTGCTGTGGTGGCTGCAGTCGTGGTGCTGACTGCAGTTTGCTGTAGTGTTTCCCCCTGTCCGTCTTTCTTCCATTGTGTGCTGTTGTGGCGAAGCCGTGGGGCTAGCATCCCTTACCTGCCCACTCCCTAGCCATGAACTATTTAAGGGTCTTTTCAGGGCTTCAGGTTCTTGAGACTGGTGAGGAACCTGTATAGGGACTAGCTAGGAGTGGAAGGTACAGTGGCAGGTACGTGGAGGAGGTGTCCATCTTCCCTCTCACTAGTCGTAGGGCTCTCCATTGTTAGTGTCCCAGGTGTAGTCCTTGTTTGTCATGGTGTTAGCCCTGTTGTGTGATTTTCCTCATGACGGACGTTCCCCAAGTCCGTCTCATGACAATAAGGCAGCCCAAGATACTGATACAAGTTCACCCTTCTCTTCCCCATTCCTACAACCAGTCCATAGACTAGGTTTTAAAGTCAACCCAAATTAGAGTAAAGTTAAGGTAGCCATACACTTGAGATGGAAGTCGTACAAACCTATCAATTGATCAGGCTGACCTTATAGTCTTATGTGTATGAAGGCTTTCTCATTGTCCCTCATGACAGATATTGATAGGTATAGAGAGATTATTCATGTTGGATTTCAGCTGTCCTCCACTTACAGGGGATCCTTGCAGCTGCCCTTAGCCCCCTTCCCATCAAAATATTCATGCACACTTGGCAATATATGTGTAGCGCCGATGTCTCTGCAGAGACGCTGATTTAATAACCGCCCCGGCTGGTTCGCGTCCTCGCCCGCACTCCCCCAGCTGTCCATGCCTTTCCCTCCCGGGGCCTGTGCACGCATCTCAGGTCTCCTGGGAGTGTGCTTAGAGTGTGAGCATGTACATCGGCCCTCCTCTTAAAGGGCCGCATGCCATTTCCCAGAAATGCCTCAGCCTATGGCTGAGAGGCACTATATATTTAAGGCACCCTCCCATTAGGGAAGGTGTTTGCGCACACCTTGTTTCCTGTCTGTCTAGCTAGTTGTCAGGTTCCGTTATCCCTGTGTCCGTTACCTCATTACCTAGTCTGTCTTCCCATACCTATCTGTCCCTGACGTACCCACCATACCTGTCCGTACCCGCCTATCCAGCCTGCCTCAGTCATCCCACCTGTACCTGAGTCTGTCTCCAGTCCTGGGGGTCAGCTGCCACAGTCCCGGTCACTCCCTTGGGAGTGGTACTTGGAATACGCCTCACAGTGGGGGCTTAGTTAAGCCCCTTTCACTAAAGGGTAAGCTCAGGTCCCCCTGTGGTCTGGTGGGTCAACTAACCCTGTATCGGCCGCGAGCATTACAATATACATGTATATATAACTGATGTCATCTCTAGTGTATTGCTTATCATATGATTTTAAAATCTTTTCTGATATGTTTTACCCACCATAAACATCAGTAACCTTTAGTAAAGATGGGTATTGCCAAATAGTCATTTGGTTTCTCGAAGATCCATGACCAGTGATAAGTTCTCTTGTATCTGGCAGCCAAAGGATTGAGCAGATCTGATCCTGAAAAATGTTGAACAACACAAGAAGAATAGAACTTAGTATAATAAAGTATCCCTAAATTTAAAAACTAATACATGTTCTTCACATTCAGTACCTCTATTTATGCTCGATATACAATGCAAGTTCAATGGCCTTCACTTATCAATATTCAATAAAAATAAGTCAAATGAGTGCTGGTGAAACTTTTTGATTTGGGGGGATAGACTAGAATTAGTGTTGAACGAGTAGTTAACTATTCGTACTCGCTATGCTGTTAGCGAGTACTGTCCGCTACTCGCATATTCGTTACGAGTAGCGGGCGCAATGTAAGTCAATGAGAAATACTCGCTAAGTATCGAGTAATCCGAAAGCTGTACTTTTCGTGCAAGTAGCGGACAGTACTCGCTAAAAGCATAGCGAGTATGAATAGTTAACTACTCGCTCAACACTAACTAAAATCTCTTTCCTTTCTACATGCAATAGCGCATAATTCACCACATAGTAAACTAAGGTATAATTAAGCTGTCGCGGGCGGGGAGGACGCCGTCGCTGCTGCGCTCTCGCTAACGCTCGGGTCCGGCGCTGCTGCGATGGTTGGTCAGTAGCTCGAGCGGTGGGCCGGATCCGGGGACTCGAGAGGCGCTCCTCGCCCGTGAGTGAAAGGGGTGGTTGGTTTTGGGGATTTAGTCCGTGACGCCACCCCCGGGTCGTGGTGAAGATGGGCACCACCGCTGCAGGTGACGGGGATCCCGGGAGCGATGGTGGGGAGCAGCTGGGATGTTGTTTTCCCCCTCCGTGGGTAGGGGTCGGTGGTCCCGGGGCCCGGTGATGTGGTGACGGGGAGGCAGGGTCGGTGAGGTGCAGGGTTGCAGGGACAGTGCGGCGCGGTGCCGGATGGCACGGGTGTACTCACTCAGCAAGAAAGGTACAAAGTCCTCGGTAAACTAAACGGATGGATGGACGGGTCCCGCAGCCGGCTGCAGTGCTTCTCCCCGGACAGGTGATGGCGGCTGTCTTTCCCTGCACCTTAATGTTCTCTTTCTGACTACTATGGATTCCCAACGGTAGTCCGCTCCCCGGTGTATGGGTACCGGAGGAGCCCGTTTGCCCGCAGACGCTGGCCCTTGGGTCTCTAGCCTTAGGCGGTAGCTGTATACCCTCACGGTGTGGGCTGTTGCCTTCAATGGGGACTTTTGCTGTTGTGAAACCCCTGGGGTTCCAGTCACATTCGGATCTGACTATTGTCGGCGGCTCCAAGCCTGGTCGGGGTCCGATGGCCCTGCCTGTGTGTGCTGGCTTCACTTCGCTCCCCGGTCGGTACCGGTGGGCCGTCACCCGTCCCCGGTCCTACGGTTCCGCGTTGCACCACCACTCCTGCAGACGGCCACCACCGTCTGCCAACCTTGCTGTCAGTGCCTCGGCCACAAACCCAGACACCCAAGTGCTTACTCCTCACTCTTCAAACTCCTACACAGTTCTGTCACTTTTCCCACCTCCAGGCCTGTGAACTCCTCGGTGGGTGGGGCCAACCGCTTAGCTTCGCCCCACCTGGTGTGGACATCAGAACCTGGAGGGAGGCAACAAGGATTTTGTGTTTGGCTGGTGTCCCTGTATAATGGGGGTGGGGTGTTTGTGTGTTATCTGTGACGACCTGGCTAGGCCAGGGCGCCACAAAGCAATGGCAACAACTCTTGGATCTTCTATGAAAGTATGGACATATACCTCTTAAGTCGGACTTATCTACCTGTGGGTTTGTGTTTGTTGATTTAGTGATTTGTCCATTAGTTGTATCCCAAATACGTATGTAGCCATCGCTCATTCCACCTCCTACAGCAAGAGTGTCTTTAAGCCATGGACACCAGTTCATTGCCTGAAGAAGATAAACCAAAATAACATGTAACTAAATAACATTACAAATCACAGATCTTTTTAAATGCTAGAGTTAAGCAGATCAATAAAGGCGGCTTTACATGCCTGGATTTATCGTTCGTTCGCATGAGAGATTGCACTAGCCCCCATCGTTTGTGCGTTACAGGCAATTTGTTGCCCGTGTCGCACAAAGTCGTAAACCCCCGTCACATATACTTACCTCCCAAACGACCTTGCTGTGGGCGGCGAACATCCACTTCCTGAAGGGGGAGGGACATTCGGCATCACAGCGACGCCATACAGCGGCCGGCCAATAGAAGCGGAGGGACGAAGATGAGCGGGACGTAACATCCCGCCCACCTCCTTCCTTCCGCATTGCCGGCGGCTGCAGGTTAGCTGCAGTTCATCGTTTCCGGGGTGTCACACGTGGCGATGTGTGCTGCCTCGGGAACGACGAACAACCAGAACGCAGAAGGACGATCGATTTTTTGAAAATGAGCGACGTGTCAACGAGCAATGATAAGGTGAATATTTTTGCTCATTCACAGTCGCTCGTAGCTGTCACACGCTACGATATGTCTAATGATGCCGGATGAGCGTCACTAACAACGTGACCCCGACGATATAGATGTATCGTAGCGTGTAAAGCCCCCTTTAGTAAAAGATTGTCTTCGAGTCAAATTTACTAAAATTTTCAAGTTCCTGTGAGTTTGAACACTCCAATACAATTCGCAAGGATTTTTCATGCGAAGGCTGAAAACTCAGAATCAGCTATTGACGTCAGGCACACCCAGATGTGCTTACCCATTATGTCCTACAGCTATTTTAGATGATGTCCAATTTATCAGTCACCTGAACTTATAGCTAATTGACTCGCCCACCCCAGGGCTATGGGACACCCGGTGCCGGGCCGGACTAGTCCGGTGGTAGTCAGTGGTGGCTGGGCCCGGCTCCGTGGCCCTGGTGGGTGTCAGTATAATATGTGGCTGATGACTTTAAGTTTGTGTTCGTGACGCCACCTGTGGTATGCGGCTATTAAGCCGCCGCTGCTGTGTAAGGCCTCCGGGGTGATGAAGTGGCAGCAATGGTGGTACTGCTGCCCACAGGTGGAGCGGTGCCCCGGGACACAGTTGGTGCTTGTGGAAGTCTATGGTGTTGTGTGACTAGCACGGTGCAGGGCCGACAAGCAATGAAAGAAACAGGCACAAACAGTAGTCTCTTTACCTTCTCCTCTTTTACTCGGCAGAAGTTTAGTCCAGGGAGACCGTCACAGATGGTAAAGGTGGTCCGGCCGGCCTGGAAGTGCCTGGGGTGATCTTTGGCCAGTTGAGTATGAGGCCTACTCCTTAATCTTTCTTTGCTGTTTTAGGACACTGCACTTTGGGTTAGCAATTGCCCTCTTGCTGCTGGGACTGGTGGTTCGTCCCTTTTTCTGTGGGGTAGACTGCGCAGGCCCTCTCTGGTGCTTCTCTGCTGGAGTCCACACCAGGCCCTTGGGATGCAGCTGTACCTTCAGATTGCTTCTGGGCCAGGGGGCTTGCAGCTCTCCTGCCCTCCGGATTCAGCTACCAGGGATGGATTTTATGCCCTGGCAACTACAGACTCCGATGTCCGAGTCTCTGCTGTGCCTCTCTGCTCCCCTTGCTTCACTGGTCCAAGCTATCCCAGCTCTAGGCCCCAGTTTCACAAGGCAGCACTACTCTGCGTCTGCACTCTTTCACTCCTGTCTCCAGACTAACCACTACTTCCTCCCTTCAGCCAGACTTAAGGAATGCTCCCTGAAGTTCCAGGTTCAGAGCTCCCTCTGCTGGCCGGAGGGAGAACTGTGTTGGGTGTTAACTTACTGGCCAATAGATCTCCCAATTACCTCCAGGCTCAGCATTAACCCTTTGGGAGGGCAATGCTGTTGTGGCGACCAGGTCCTGGGGTGCCACACTCCCCCTTAGTTAAATTCAGTACTCCCGGACTGTAGAAACAAACATGACATGTTAGAACATTTCATCCCATTATGGGAGGCGCAAATACTTTAACGTTACAAACTTAAACATTACTATAAGAGTCCAGTGTGGCTCCCTGCCGGGTGTCCATTACACTGCTCCATGGGGGACCCGCCGCGATCAAACCCCCAACGTAGGCTCTGGGCGTGCGTCAGAGCATTGATGACCCCACTCTATGCACGCCGGACGGGTTTTTCTTCAGGGGTGTTGAGCACACTGGTGCTAACTATGAACAATTTAGGTGTTGGCCACCCATAGTCCAGTGGCCCAATTGTCCATTTTCGCAATCAAAGAAAAAGAAAAACATTTTGTACACAACCTTACAGACATTTTGCATAACTATGTACATTCTAATAAATACTCCTTCTTTTTCCCTTATACAGTTGACTCTCTATACCTTGGAGGGGGTTGTCCCCGAGTGCTGCGTTGGGACCTGCGTAGCTCTGGTGTTTGCCCCTGACTACGTGGTGCGTCTTCTACCTCAGCACTACAGGTGGGCCTAACCCCGATAGGTAAGCGTGATGGTTGCCTATGTGGTCTAAGAGTCGCCAAGGGTATGACAGGTTCACCACTGACAGGGGGTTGATCCTCCTGTTCCACTGCTGGCGTGTCATCTCGTGTTGGAGCGGACGGTTCTTTAGGTGGATCCGGAACCTTTTCTGTTTCTGGCTCGACCAACTGCGGAAACGTCAAAACTGGTACCACTATGGCATTGTTTATTCGGGACCAAGTTTTGGGGAATTTTCCAAGGATGGTTTGAATCATCTCCCCTTCTTTCTCTTGACTTTGGGGACTTCCTTGTACTTCTTCCATTTCTCTTTGGATTCTGCACCGTTCAGGGCACGCTTTCAGGCGGTCTCGAGAAATTGCTTGATAGGTCTTGCCTTCATCCTTGCTTATGAGGCATACCTTACTATTGTCAAAGTTGGAGGGGATAATGGTGTAGGGCTCGTTTTCCCACTGATCATCCAATTTATGCGTCCTCCGCTTCTTCTTGAGGACTTGTTCTCCAGGTGCTAAGGGAGTTGCTGGGGCTGTTTGATTGTAATGCTGCTCTTGTCTCGTTCTTGCTTGAGACAGGCTCCTCTCTACGCACTCCTGGACCTTACGGTACCGCTGCTGCCGTTCTGTATCCCAATCCTCTATTTCTTGAACCGCCTCAGGCGACACAGTCCCCATCTCAAAGTCTACAGGCAACTTGCCAGGTCTGGCTCGCATCAGGTAAGCGGGGCTGCAGTTGGTCGAATTTACTGGGATATGGTTGTACAGGTCTACCAGATCTGGCAACTTCTCTGGCCATTGGTTCCTTTCTTCCAGCGGTAGGGTCTTCAGCATATCAATAACCACATGGTTTATTTTCTCGCACAGTCCATTGGTTTGGGGGTGGTACGGTGTGGTTCGGATTTTCTTACAGCCGTACATGTTACAGAACTCTTGGAACACTTCGGCCTCGAATGCAGGACCTTGATCAGTCAGTACCCTTTCCGGATAACCGTGAGGTCAACAAAAGGATGCCTGGAACGCTCTAGCTGCTGTTCTGGCTGTCTGGTCCTTCACAGGCACTACTACCAGGAAACGAGAGTAATGGTCCACAATGGTGAGGGCGTACACATAGCCTGACCGGCTTGGTGTTAACTTCACGTGGTCCAGGGCCACCAACTCCAGGGGCTGCTTCGTGACAATTGGCTGTAGGGGAGACCTTTGGCTGGCATCATCCTTCCGCCTCAGGTTACACGGGCCACAGTCTCGGCACCACTTCTCGATCATCTTTCTCATGTGCACCCAATAGAACCGATCACGGAGTAGGGCCTCCAACTTCTTCCACCCGAAGTGTCCTGCGTTATCATGATACGCTGCTAGGACCATTGGAGCATCCCTCTGCGGAACCACTGTCTGCCAGACAAGTTCATTTGTTCGCCAGTTGACATATCTCTTGCAGAGCTTGCCTTGGTAGGTGAACAGTCGTCCCCTCTCCTTCCACAGCTGCTGGGCTTCCTCTGGAGCGTCTGGGCCAAGATGGGTCTCAGCTTGCGCTAGCTTCTCTTTGACCAATCGCACGGCCGGGTCACCGTTCTGTGTCTCTTCCCAATTATGGTGGAGTAATGGGTTGACCGAGACCTCGTGCTGGCTTGAGCGCTTCACTCCCACAGCATGCTCACACTGGGAAACACCTTGGTGATGGAAAGCCGGTAACTCTATCTCTTCGAGTTCATCCAGGTCTTCTCCAGACTCGGGTAAGTGAGGCATTCTGGACAGCGCATCAGCATTGTTATTCTTCTTGCCAGCCCGATACTTGATGGTAAAGTCAAAGTTAGACAGCCGGGCCATCCATCGCTGTTCCATCGCACCTAACTTGGCTGTTGCCAGGTGTGTCAACGGATTGTTGTCCGTGAAGATGGTGAACTTGGCCGATGCCAGATAGTGCTTGAAGCGTTCAGTCACTGCCCAAACAATAGCGAGGAACTCCAGCTTGAAGGAACTGTAGTTTTCTGGATTCCTTTCTGTGGGCCGAAGCTTCCTACTGGCGTACGCTATCACCCTCTCTCTGCCCCCCTGTACCTGGGACAGAACTGCTCCCAGTCCCACGTTGCTGGCGTCTGTATACAGTACAAACGGTTGGCTGTAGTCAGGGTAGGCCAGAATTTCTTCTCCCGTGAGAGCCCCTTTCAGCCGGACAAAGGATGTTTCTAGTTGGCTGCTCCATTCAAATGGAGGGCTCTGCTTCTTAGCCTGCTTTGGCTGGCCCACCAGAAGATCTTGAAGGGGCGCTGCTATCTTGGTGAAACCATTAATGAACCTTCGGTAGTAGCCCACCAGTCCAAGGAACTGCCGCACCTCCTTCACTGTGGTGGGTCTTGGCCAGTCCTTGATTACAGTGACTTTCTCCGGATCAGGTGCCACACCTTCTGCGCTGACCACATGACCCAGGTACTGTACCTTTGGCTTCAAGAGGTGACATTTGGACGGCTTGATCTTCAGGCCATATTTCGACAAGGACTCAAACACTTCGGCTAAGTGCTTCAGGTGGTCCTCATAAGTCTTGGAGTAGACTATGACGTCATCCAGGTACAACAGCACGGTTTCAAAGTTGTGGTGGCCCAAGCAGCACTCCATCAACCTTTGGAATGTCCCTGGGGCGTTGCAGAGCCCGAATGGCATACAATTGAGCTCACAGAGGCCCATTGGTGTCGTGAATGCAGTCTTCTCCTTGTCCGCCTCTGCCACGGGAACCTGCCAATACCCACTGGTGAGATCCAAGGTGGAGAAATAGTTAGCTGACTTTAAGGCTGTTAGTGACTCCTCTATTCTGGGCAGTGGATAAGCATCTTTATGTGTAATGCGGTTAATTTGCCTGTAATCTACACACATTCTCATTGTACCATCTTTTTTCTTTACGAGCACTAGTGGAGCTGCCCAGGGGCTACAACTATCTCTGATAACCCCAGCCTCCTTCATTTCTCGTAACATTTCCTTGGCACACTGATACTGTGCGGGGGGTACAGGGCGGTATCTCTCTTTAATGGGATGATGATCACCCGTGGGGATTTGATGTTTAACCCCTTTCACCTGCCCAAAATCTAGGGGGTGTTTGCTGAAGACCCGCTCGTACTCCTGTACCACCCGGTAAACCTTATGCTTTTGGTGCGAGGGGGTGGAGTCGGTGCCTACATGTAGTTTTTGGCACCAGTCTTCCAGCTGCCCCTTGGAGCCATTGTCTTCCGCCTGGTCGGACGGGATCAAGGGTTCCACTGCTTTAATGGTATTGTTGCTGACAGTGTACAGTTTTGCTACAGTGGCGTATCGGGGCAATTTGGCCTCCTCCTCCCCACAATTCAAGACACGGACGGGCACTCTCCCCTTGCGGACGTCCGCTACCCCTCTGGCTATCAGGACTCCAGGCCTACTGTCTGAATACACCGGTTCTACCAAGGCATGGTAATCCTGACCCTTGAGGCCTATTGCTGCCCGACACCATATCAACATTTCACTTCTTGGGGGTATTGCAATGGGGAGGGGGTCACTTACCCTCACACTGCCAATTTCTCCTCCGGCCAGCTCTACCTGCTGCCTCCTCATCAGGGCTCTGATCTCCCTCTGTAGGGCACGCTGCTGCCCGGAGCTGGCAGTTTCAGACGCCTGTTGCAACAAAATTATCACTTCGGCAATACAATTTTCTATCACATTTGTACCAATGGTTAGCAGTGGGTCAGATTCTTTGCGATCAATATCTACAATTATCATTCCCTGACATGGCAATTCCACCCGCCCCACTTTAATGGTTACTTCTTTGTACCCAATTTGAGGTAAGGGCTGACCATTACTGGCCACAATTGTTAAATCATCATCTGGGCCATGGTCAATGTCTGAATCAGCCCAATATCTTTTGTACAGTTTGTGGGGGATGGTTGTTACCTGGGACCCCGTATCCAGGAGGGCATTCAAAGGGATCCCATCCAGCACAATGGGAAGGACCGGTCGTCCTCCCACATCCTTGCTGCGGCTGGGGTTTGAGCCGGGCTTCCTTACACCTGGGGGTTGGCTCCTGGCCCCAGGCTCAGCCCATTTAAAGGACAGCGTCGTGCAATGTGGCCCGCCTGGCTGCAGCGGCGGCAGATCGGTTGTCCTGTTGAATCATACCGGTCTGTGTCTCTGCCTCGGGTCGGCGGAATCCTCCTCTGTCGCATCCATGGGACGTCATCTGGGCTGGAAGCCAACTCGATTTTTGCAGGCGAGGGGGTCATTTGTAGAGACTGCACGGTCTTGGCAAGGGCAGCCACAGTCTTGGTCAGCTCCTGGAACTGCTGTCTGAGCTCTGCAGTGGGATCCTTATCCAGGGACTGCGCCTCAGCCCCTGCAGTGGCTCGTGTTGCAGGCACCACCCCGGGGTACGTGATAGCAAGAGGCCGGAGGGGTACTGGGTCATTCGGTGTAGATTCTCTCAGTACCCTGATGGCCTGGTCCTTAAACTTTGCAAAGTCCAGAGCAGGGTTCTGCAGGACCAGGATACGCAGCTGGGTCCTGTGGGCGTCTGACAGGAGCCCCTCTATGAACTGCTCAGTTAGGAGTTTGTGTTCCTCACGTACACTCTCTGGGTCCACCTGTTTAACTGCTTTCAGGGCCTCTTGCAGGTTTAAGGCATAGTCCCTTATGCTGTCTTTGGCCCGCTGCTTGCACCCAAAGAATCTCATCTTTATCTCTGCTGCGGTGCGGGTGTCAAAAGTACTCTTTAGCTTGGCCAGTATCTGGGCTGCTGTCCCTTTATCTGTATCAGGCCAGGACTTCGCTTCACGCTGGGCTGCGCCGGCTAGCTGTCCCATTACTATGCCCACCTTCTGGCTCTCAGTCAGCGGATACACCCGGAATAAGCTGTGCAGGCTTTCTCTGAAGTCACTCAAGGTATGGGACTCCCCGGAGTACTGCGGCAGCCATTCTGCTCCCGGTATGTACGGCATGGTGATCGGCATTACCGGCGCTACAGTGGGGGCTGGGGCGACGGCGACTGGGACTGCTTCGGCCGGTGCTGCGGCGCCTTGGGCGATGGCAGCCACCTGCTCTCCCTCTGAGTCGGACATCTTCCTCCCCCTTAGTGAACCTTACCAGGCTCCGTTCACTTTTCAAATTTTCTTCTGGGTCGCGCGGGGTTAACAGCGCTCTGCTCTGATGGCGCGCTCCCTTCGCGCTCTTTGTCAGGCACGCCCCCCTTCTTCCTGCGCTCGGCGCGGCTAATGGCGGCGGCAATTTACAACCAGTACACAGTCTTTTAAGCACAATTCCTGCAGGCGCACAGTACCCGGTGGGACCGGGCACGAAATTCTGTTCGTGACGCCAAAAGTTGACTCGCCCACCCCAGGGCTATGGGACACCCGGTGCCGGGCCGGACTAGTCCGGTGGTAGTCAGTGGTGGCTGGGCCCGGCTCCGTGGCCCTGGTGGGTGTCAGTATAATATGTGGCTGATGACTTTAAGTTTGTGTTCGTGACGCCACCTGTGGTATGCGGCTATTAAGCCGCCGCTGCTGTGTAAGGCCTCCGGGGTGATGAAGTGGCAGCAATGGTGGTACTGCTCCCCACAGGTGGAGCGGTGCCCCGGGACACAGTTGGTGCTTGTGGAAGTCTATGGTGTTGTGTGACTAGCACGGTGCAGGGCCGACAAGCAATGAAAGAAACAGGCACAAACAGTAGTCTCTTTACCTTCTCCTCTTTTACTCGGCAGAAGTTTAGTCCAGGGAGACCGTCACAGATGGTAAAGGTGGTCCGGCCGGCCTGGAAGTGCCTGGGGTGATCTTTGGCCAGTTGAGTATGAGGCCTACTCCTTAATCTTTCTTTGCTGTTTTAGGACACTGCACTTTGGGTTAGCAATTGCCCTCTTGCTGCTGGGACTGGTGGTTCGTCCCTTTTTCTGTGGGGTAGACTGCGCAGGCCCTCTCTGGTGCTTCTCTGCTGGAGTCCACACCAGGCCCTTGGGATGCAGCTGTACCTTCAGATTGCTTCTGGGCCAGGGGGCTTGCAGCTCTCCTGCCCTCCGGATTCAGCTACCAGGGATGGATTTTATGCCCTGGCAACTACAGACTCCGATGTCCGAGTCTCTGCTGTGCCTCTCTGCTCCCCTTGCTTCACTGGGCCAAGCTATCCCAGCTCTAGGCCCCAGTTTCACAAGGCAGCACTACTCTGCGTCTGCACTCTTTCACTCCTGTCTCTAGACTAACCACTACTTCCTCCCTTCAGCCAGACTTAAGGAATGCTCCCTGAAGTTCCAGGTTCAGAGCTCCCTCTGCTGGCCGGAGGGAGAACTGTGTTGGGTGTTAACTTACTGGCCAATAGATCTCCCAATTACCTCCAGGCTCAGCATTAACCCTTTGGGAGGGCAATGCTGTTGTGGCGACCAGGTCCTGGGGCGCCACATAATCATTGGCTTTAATTGTCAGATGTTTGTATGGATGGAAAATCAAATATTTAGAATGAGAAAGTATTGGAGAGCAGCAGAGCCGAGAGTATCAGAACCACAGCAATTCAGTAAACACCTCTTTCTATTCTTTTCTCTTTTCTCTGGTCAGTTTTGAAAATTGGGTAATGAACCCCTTGAACAACAAATCCCATTCCTATTATTATTTCAATCTGAAACGTCTCACCTTTACAGCTGTGGGATGAGCGATGCTCTGTAGCGGTGTGGTAATATTGGAGGATCCTGGATCATATGGCCAGATATTAAGAAGCCCATCACTTGATCCACTAGCCAAGTGCTTTTCTGATGGTGACCACTTCAGACTACAAATGCCTTGTTTGTGACGTAAAGTTCCAGTGTGATGTTCTGCCATGCGGACATCGTGATGGTGTATATGACCGAGCCTGGACCCACTGGACAATATGGAAATTATCATTAGGGTTTTATTGCAGCATGTACAGTATGTTATTAGTTCAAGCTTATGGGGATTCTTTAGGTTCGTTTGGTTTTGGTCTGATTTGAATATGCAAAAGCCCTTGTCTGTTGAGGTCAGTGTCATGATTCCTCTGTGCAAAGTAACTTGCACACTGGGAGATGCTCTGCTGCATTTTCCTGGACTACTGAGCTGGCAGGTTGATTGACAGCGCAGCCTTCCATGCTGGTTCTGGGAGGTGCTGATTACTCAGGTGTTTCATCTTCCTAGTAATTGATCTGCTTGTTTGAGCATGCTCTCCCAGAACTTTGCCAGTTGCATATTCTGGTTCAGTTGTTGTGCTGTTGCTCTGTGTTCCTGCTAGTGTTCTATTGTTTCTTGACCCTGGACTGTTGTTTTGACTCCTCTCTGTCCGCTCCCTGTTCTTGTTGTGACCTCCTAGCTTTAAATGTCAGACCGTTATGTGACGCCCTGGCCAGCCAGGTAGTCACAGATAGGGCCCCGCATTACACCGTTCCCTAACAAGGTGACAACAGCCAAACATATAAAACCCTAGTCACCCCCCTCAGAGCTTGATGGACACACCAGGTGGTGGAACCAGACGGTTGGAAGACTCCCACCTAGGAGTCTCAGACAGCCTGGGGCGGGAAAAGAGACAGTTTGTAGAGTTCAAGATGGAGAGGTGTGTGCAGCTCCAGCAGAGGAGGAGAAAACCCAATTTGAGCAGGTGCCGGGGTAGGAGCCCTGGTACCGTTGGCTAGGAGGCAGAGGAAGGCCTCTGTCTGCAAGAGCCGGGAAGACGGCTCGGTGGAACCGAGGTGGACCGGGACAGGGTTGTAGCCCGCCAGTACCGACTCGGAAACCGGAGCCCAACGGCGAGTACTCGGACCCTGAAGCTAGGTCCAGAAGCTATTGGGGGCTAGCTAATTAACTGATTGTGGCCAGAACTAGAGGTCTTGTCCCACCCAAAGTCCCGACTGAAGGCAACAGCCCAACGAGGGGGATAGAAAGCCACCGCCACGGCACAGAGATCCCACGGGCCAGCGTCTGCGGGCAAAGGGCTCCTCAGGCAACCAAAAGCCGGGAGCGGACTCCTGAAGTTGCAAGTGCAGGTAG
Organism: Anomaloglossus baeobatrachus; assembly: GCF_048569485.1. Classification (NCBI taxonomy): domain Eukaryota; kingdom Metazoa; phylum Chordata; class Amphibia; order Anura; family Aromobatidae; genus Anomaloglossus; species Anomaloglossus baeobatrachus. Next base: position 881,683,649 of record NC_134353.1, on the reverse strand, counting down.
TCCACCATCACAAACAGGTGCGGGTGAAAGACAGAGACCACCAGCCGGGTGGGGGACCAGACTGCAGCTGGCTGCGGGCACCGACCACCATCACCTTGGTTTACCAGAGACTCGTGTGTTTACTAATCGTGAGTACATCAGTGCCCCCCGGCCGCCCACCTCCCTGCACCGCCAAACACCCCCAACGGGTCCCGGGGCCACCATCCCTGCCCACTGAGGGGTTAACAACTTGCTGCGCAACATCTCCCCCGGTTGGCCCGTAACTGCAGCGGTGGTGTCCATTTTCACCACATCCCATGGGTGGCGTCACGAACTTAACGCGGCTCCGGCCGTACAACTACGTCCCCAAACCACAACCCCTTTTTGATCGACGTGACCGCAGGCCCCCGGGGTCCGGTGACCCTCGAGCCACCCACTGAAGGTCTGGATCCGAGCGGCTCGGCTGCCGAGCACGGGGCAGTACAGTTACCTGACCACATCTCAGTTCAATAATAAACACCAATTTTTATAAATACAGATATAAACTGCTAATAGACCGAAAAAAACGATTTCTCTAAAAACTATTTTTATTTATAAACATTAAAATAGTAAGTTCAAGCTAAATCTTATCATACATAGCTATATCGGTCAGTGAACACACAGCCGGTCGTGCAGAGCTAGATATACTCCCCAAACAAAGTGGGGGAAACGCGTCGGGAATCTTCTGGGAGTTCATTCTCCAGCAAGATAAGTTTACCCAATTGGGATTTAACTATCACAGGTCCACATTATATTTTGGTTGGTTGTTTGTACTGGGTAGCAGATGTTGATAGCCACCTGCGGAACTCTTTCTCCCCAATCATTGTCCGTATACCATCTGAGGGGAGCATATGTACAACTACTCCGATTGGGGACTTATTTTTATTTTTTATGACTAACAATCATACCAAATATTCACTAGCATACTGACTATGCACCTAGTGTGAGTGAACCATTCTGACTTCAGCACTAACCACATCTCTTTTGGGCTTTGGGTCAAATATTGCCGCACAGGCAGGTTTAGGGTTTAATAGGGATAGCCGACGTTGAGCGGGGGCGCCCAAAACTGTATAGTGTCTAACCTCCGCGGCCAGGAAGGAGAAAGATTAGGGATCTATGACCTGGCCCTCTCTAACATCTCATCTTTATCCCTATTACCACCGAGTTGAACCATTTTTGGGCTATCCTGCATCCCCCTAGATTATTAACTCTTTTAGAGTATATCTAGCTCTGCACGACCAGCTGTGTGTTCACTGACCGATATAGCTATATATGATAAGATGTAGCTTGAACTTACTATTTTAATGTTTATAAATAAAAATTGTTTTTAGAGAAATCGTTTTTTTCGGTCTATTAGCACGTCTCAGTTCACTCCTTGAATTTATTATGTGCCTTCCTGGAATTCTTACCCCTGGATTGTGATCTTGTACTGCCCCGGGGTTCAGCCGGCTGCCGAGCCGCTCGGATCTGGGCTCGTTTCTGGTGGGTGGCTCGAGCTCCTCCCGGACCCAGGGGGGGTCACGTCGCTCTGAAGGGATGCTGGCACTTGTGAGGAGTGGTGTTCGTGGGGAGGTCCACGGCCAAGGCCGCAGTTGTTTGTTTTTGGGGGTTAAGTTTGTGACGCCACCCACGGGTTGTGGTGAATGGATGAACACCACCGCTGCCGTTGACTAGGCTCCCAGGGACGGTGTTGCGCAGCTTGGGGATGACCCCTTCGTGGGTAGGGGGTGATGGTCTCGGGGGCCCGAGGGATCTGCTGAGGCGGGGGTATGGATGCGTGCTGGTGTGTCGGCTCGGTGCGCGGCCCGAGGGCACTGTTGTACTCACTATTACAGACACACTGGAGTTTCTGGTAAACCAAACAAGATGGTGGACGGTGCCCGCAGCCAGCTGCGCTTTTCCCTTTTTTCAGGTTGGTGGTTTCCGCCTTTCTCCTGCACCTCACTTTTAGTAGAATGGTGACTCTATGCCTGAGCAACGGTAGTCCGCTCCCCAGCTTTGTGTGTGCCGGCAGAGCCCGTGTGCCCGCAGACGCTGGCCCGTGGGATCTCGATGCCTGGGCGGTGGCTTTCTATCCCTCTGGTTGGGCTGTTGTCTTCAGTCGGGTCTTGGGTGGGAAAGGACCTAAAGTCCAGACCCCAATCAGTGAATTCGACTCGGTCCAGTGGTTTCTGGGCCTCGTGCTTGGTCTGAGTACCCCTCCTGGTGCTCCAGTTTCCAATCGGTTCCCCAGTTCGGTACCGGCGGGCCACTACCTGGTCCCGGTCCCTTAAGGTTCCACCGGCTGTAATCCCAGCTCCTGCAGGCGGCCACCACCGTGTGCCTCCTTGACACGGTACCAGGGCTACGACCCCGGCACCGGTCAGTGTTGTCGCTGCAGACCTGACACCTTAGGCCTGCTGCACTTGAACTCCAGCACAAACTGACACCACTGAACTTCAAACTTCAACTCACTTTGTGTTTCCTGTCTCAGGCTCTCTGGACTCCTAGGTGGGCGTGGCCAACCGCCTGGCTCCACCCCCCTAGTGTGACCATTGAACACTGAGAGAGGTGACAAGGGTTTTGTAGGTTGGCTGCTGTCACCTTATTAGGGGCTGGTGTTTGTGTAAGGGCCTACCTGTGACTACCTGGCTAGTCCAGGGCGTCACAATCTGACTTCACCTCTGTGTACTCCCCGAATCCATACATGTCCCCCTGTTACCAGACCCTGACTACTCTTCTGTTTGTACAACCTGTAAGTAGTTACTGCATTACAGTCAGAAACATGGAGATAACAGCAGAACTTCCATGGAAGCATGCCACACTGCCGTTAGTTGCTCTTCTATGCTGTGTGATGCACAAGCTCATTCATTATATTACGTTCCTTTTCTATAGAAAATTTATAAAAATAATTTAAAAAAGGTCTCTAAGGCTACTTTCACACATCAGTTTTTTGCCATCAGGTTCAATCCGGAAAAAAACGGGTAAAACGGATCCGGTACCGCATCCGTTTTTTCCCCATAGACTTGCATTGTTACCGGATTGTACCGGATGGCTTTGCGTTGCATCCGTTTTTTTCCGGATGCGGCAAAATTAGTTAAAGCGGCGGCCGGAGGCAACGTAGCTTGCACGTTTTTTTTGTCCGGCAAAAAAAACGCATTGCGCCGGATCCGGCGCGATACGGCGTGTTTTACAATAGAAGCCTATGGACGCCGGATCCGGCGTAATGCGGTAAAAAACGGATGCGGCCGCCGGATCCGTTTTTCTAAACTGAGCATGCTCCAATGTAATTAACAAAACGGATCCAGCCAAAAAACGGACGAAAAGGATGCAAAAACGGATGCAAACCGTATCCACCGGATCCGTTTTTTAACGGATCCGGCATAACGGATCCGTTAAAAAACGGATCCGGTGGATACGGTTTGCACTTTTTTTTCAGGATCCGTTGGATCAGGAAAAAAAAGGACTGTGCCTGAATACAGAAAACTGATGTGTGAAAGTAGCCTAAGAAAAGTGCAAGTTGTCATGGAAAGACCCTTTTCATCTACAGTGAATTTCTAACCTCTTCTTACCTGCTTACAATGTGTTGATTCCAACTTAGAGCTCCCACTACAGACATGTGTCCCAACATGTTCCTGAGTCGCTTCTGTGTTTCAATGTCCCAAAGCTAAAAATATAAGAAATATATAATTTTATTGTTCCCTGAGATTATTTAGAAATTTACCTATAAATTTGGTCAGTTTAGATCACAATTTAATTGGACCATGTAAAAAGTGGCCATACGTTGCTCTTATTTAATTCCTGAGTATTCAAATTTATTTTTGTTCTTGTTTTTTATATTAATTTTTTATGTATTGTTTTTTCTTTAATTCTACCACACAATCTCAGAGATATGGGTCTGGTTATAGAGTGCCAATTTTCATGACACTTTCCCAGAAAATCTTGTAAACTACGCCTCCATTGTGAAGACCAGAGAAAGTAGCACTACATAAAAAGAAAAAAATGCCAATATCACTGGAAAAAAATGGCATGGAAGTAAAAATTTCCCGTAGCCTTGTTTACATAAAAATATACATGCACTTGATCTGAGATTTCACAGTTTCAAACTGTTTAAGCACTGGTAAAAATAAAGAGAAAAATCACTAATAGGGCATACCACAGTGTCATGATAACTCCGGGATTACGGGGGAACGCTGTCCCTCAAGCTAGGTGGCTCTAAGATATCCCTAGTCTCAGGGATACTGCTAATGTTGGGGATGCCTGAGTCTCTTTCCTGGCCCTGCTTCTGACCAGTCCTGATCTGTTCTGCCCTCCCCCCAGGGAGGGACAGGACAGGAGTTTAGTGAAAGTCACAGATATAGACAGAAAAGGGAAAAAAATAAAACAGAGCATAGTCACAGGTAAAAATGATAAGAGATTCAGGAGGAAACACAAGAGAAGGAAGGAAGCTACAAAAAAACAGGGGTACATTTCCACAACAAGCAAATAGCCCAATTTTCACCAGAGAATCTGGGACACTACACAGACGAGCATAGAAACTATAGCTGGCATGGGTAGAAGATTTCATCCAGGTTCATTAGGAGGGGAGCAGATATGATTGGCCTTCCCACCGCATGTGATCAAAGGAACCTAACAAGCCAACTAGCAGAGATTAATTCCCTCTAGCCTGCCTATGAATCCGCACACAGCAGGTCGATGCCCGCCGAGTCTGCCTGTGAGAAACTATTGAGTGGAGTGTCAGAATCTGGAACGTAAAAAGAGCCTGCTCTTTCTTCAAATATTCCTATAGCAGTAAGAGCAGCCAGAGTTCCCTTACTCATTGTTAGCATTTAAGAGCAGGTGTATGTATTTTGTAGTTATATTGTGTTTTCAGCTAGCACCTGTTCACACCTGTTGGATGTGTGGGTCAGTCTTTTTGTTAAACCTCCATACAATGTAATTTCTTGTCAGCTCCGTATTACTAGAATGCATTGAATATGGGGTCTCCAAAAGAAAAATACATCCTGTAGATTTAGGTCAAGTACTGCCCTTTGAAATAAGAAAGTCTTCCCTACATTCCTAGGATGGAATCTGATCCCATCTATGGCGTTAAATATACTCAAGCCTGGAGTCATAAAAGAGCTATATGTATGATAGAAGCTTAACCTCATCCAGTAAAAAGTAAATCTATGATAGATTTATGGAACTGAATACTATTATTTGATCATCAGATGATGATGTGCCAGGACACTGTGAATTTACCATAAAAGCTCCATTGTGTTAGAAAATTACACTCTAAAGGCCACTTTACACACAGCGACATCACTAGCGATGTCGCTGGTGAAAGCACCCGGCCCCGTCGGTTGTGCGTCACGGGCAAATCACTGCCCAAGGCGCACAACTTCGCTAACACCGGTCACACATACTTACCTTCCTCGCGACGTCACTGTGGCCGGCGAATCGCCTCCTTTCTAAGGGGGGCGGCTCGTACGACATCACAGTGGCGTCACTAAGCGACCGACCAATAGAAGCGGAGGGACGGAGATGAGCAGGCCGAACATCCCGCCTTCCTCCTTCCTTCCTCATTGCCGGCGGCCGCAGGTACGATGTTGTTCCTCATTCCTGCGGTGTCACACATAGCGATGTGTGCTGCCGCAGGAACGACGAACAACCTGCATCCAAAAGCAGCAGCGATATTTTAGATTAGAACGACGTGTCAACGATCAACGATATGGTGAGTATTTTTGATCGTTAACGGTCGTTCCTGCGTTTCACACGCAACGACGTCGCTAACGAGGCCGGATGTGCGTCACGAATCTTGTGACCCCAACGACATCGCGTTAGCGATGTCGTTGCGTGTAAAGTGGCCTTCAGGCCACGTGCACACTAAGTATTTGGTGAGTTTTTTACCTCAGTATTTTTAAGCCAAAACCAGGAGTAAAACAATCAGAGGAAAAGTGTAATAGAAACACGTCACCACTTCTGGATTTTTCTCCCATTCCTGGTTTTGGCTACTGAGGTTAAAAAACTCACCAAATCCTCAGCGTGTGTGCTCTGCCTTACATTCATCCCAAATTATCAGTTTAGGAGTAGAAGATACCTGAACTTCTCCATTGCTTGTGCCAACTGCCAAACATGACCCGGTACTTATCCATGATACCGATGAAACATACGTGGATGGAGAATGTAGACAGATAGTTTGAGCAACATTATTGTCTTCTGAATTCCATATACACACAACTGATCTAAGACCCAGGGCAATGAGATTTTCTGAATTCCAGTCCAACAGGTTTAGATCTGAAAACAAAAACAGGTGTATGCTAGAGGAGTTATAGTATGGTATATCTGAAGGATAATTTTATTTTTAGGCAAAATTTTTCATAAATGAGTGGTTTACATCTTTTTTCTCAAATTAGCCCTCCCATGAAGTTTTTTTAAATAAATCTGTGAATATGTGTACAGTTTATGTGTTAATATACTCACCTACTGCCGCCTTCCCTGAGATCCAGCGCCGTTCCGCTCCTCATCTCAGTGATGTCACCACTTTTAAGACTATCGGATTACACTATGCTCTATGTGTGAGCCGGAAGTCTTTTTTACATCAAGTCTATGGAGCCTCGTTCTGAGCCTCGCTTTGAAGTTCATGCAGATCGCTGTGTGATCTAGAGAGTCTGAAGAGTGGTTATGTCACAGAGAAGAGGAGCAGAATCATGCAGGATCCCAGGTAAGGCAGTGGTAGGTCAATATATTAAAGCGCATCAATCATGAAGATTTTCCTACATAACCTAAAGCCAGTGCTACTGTGACGCCCTGGGCAAGCCAGGGGTCACAGGTCACAACACCACAAGCACCCCACATTCCCTGCAGGTACACACTAGGTCAAAATATAAATCCTTGTTGCCTTCCTCCAGGGGCTGGTGTCCACACCAGGGGGTGGGCCAGGCGGTTGGCTCCACCCACCGAGGAGTTCACAGCTCTGGAGGCGGGAGAACCAGGCAGTTAGCTCAGGGAGAGCTTGAGTGTGGAGCTAAGATAGAGTTGAGAGTTGAAAGTGAAAGGAAGTGAAGTGAAGTGGTAAAGGAGGAAAGTAGGAGTAGTGACAGCAAGAAGCCTGAAGTTAGTTCGGGTGTGTGCCCCGGACTGAGACAGCAAGGTTGGCAGACGGCGGTGACCGTCTGCAGGCGAGACTGATTGGAGGTTGCCGAAAGGACCGTGGACGGGTGGTAACCCGGCGGTACCGGAGCGGTATACGAAGATTAGTCAGCACCAGGGCAGGGGCCTTTCGGATCCCGGCAAGGCTTGGAGTCGCCGAATTTTCCAAATCCGTCAGTGAAAGGGACGACTGTCTCCCAACAACCAAGTCCCGTTTGAAGGCAACAGTCCGACCGTTAAGGGGAGACGCCGCCACCACCAAGGCACTAGTTTCCCAGGGCCAGCGCCTGCGGGCAAGAGTGGAGCTCCTCCGGCTCATATCCAAGCTGGGGAGCGGGTTACCGGTGGGAACCCATCGCTACCAAACAACAACATATAGGTGCAGGGAAGAGACCGTCACCGTCAACTGCAGGGGATATCAGCAGCGCAACCGTCTGAGGGACCCGTCCAACCAGCCGTTTGTTTACCGAGAACTGTGTCGTGTTTACTGGCTGAGTGAGTACTTCCGTGCCGTGCGGCACAGCGCTGCCCCTGCGCCCCTGCACCTCCACAGGCCCCATAGCCTGCCTGTCCACCATCCAACAACCCCATCACTGGGCCCCGGGATCACCAACCCCTACCCACGGAGGGGCAACACAACAACTGGCTGCTCCATACCATCACTCCCGGGATCCCCAGCCAGAGCAGCGGTGGTGTACACCTAATCACCACAACCGTGGGTGGCGTCACGGACAATAAACTAACCCCATACCCAAAATCCCCTTTTCACTCACGGGCGAGGAGCGCCGCTCGAGTCCCCTGGATCCGGCCCATCGCTCGAGCCACCGAGCAGCAGCAGCAGGCCGCAGTGCCAGCCGGACCCGAGCAGTGGGAGAGCGCGGCGTCCCCTCCTCCGCCCGCGACACTACACTGGCACTATCAGGCTGATTCTATACATACCTTTAATTGTGAGCTAGGATGTATAGGTTTTGAAACACAAGCAAGTAAAGTTTGTAAAATGAACAGGTTTTTGATTGGCAGCAGCTTCCGATCAGCTAATAGTGGGGGTGGGTTTCCTGCCCCCCTGCCTGTCTGTCCTTGTCTCCCCCTATCTCTGATTTATGCTAATTCCATTATAGAAGTGTTTTACTAATGGTTGTGGCTAGAAAGACCTTGCTGACGTCATACCCAGGTGACTAGAAGGGGCAGGGCCTCAGCCAACAGAAAAATAATGTTGCTTTCTGGTATCTGCTATGTGGGCTGAGGCCCCGCCCCTTCTGGCCACATGGGTATGACATCAGCAAGGTCCTTCTAGCCACAACCATTAGGAAAACGATTCTATAATGTAATTAGCATTATTAAAAGATAGGTGGAGAAACAACAGGCAGGGGGGCAGGTATCACTATGAAAACCCACCTCAGCTATTAGCTATTTAGCAGCTGCTGTCAAACAAAAAGCTGCTCATTTTACAAACTTTAGTTTCCTGTATTTCAAAAAGTATACATCCGAGCTGACAACTAAGGAGCACTTTGCACACTACGACATCGCAAGCCGATGCCGTGCGCGATACTCCCCACCCCCGTCGCAGCTGCGATATCATAGTGATAGCTGCCGTAGTAAACATTATCGCTATGGCAGCTTCACATGCACTCACCTGCCCTGCAACGTCGCTCTGGCCGGCGAACCGCCTCCTTATTAAGGGGGCGGGTCATGCGGCATCATAGCGACGTCACACGGCAGGCGGCCAATAGAAGCGGAGGGGCGGAGATGAGTGGAACGTAAACATCCCGCCCACCTCCTTCCTTCCGCATAGCCGGCGTGAGCCGCAGGACGCAGGTAGGAGATGTTCCTCGCTCCTGCGGCTTCACACACAGCGTTGTGTGCTGCCGCAGGAACGAGGAACAACATCGTAACATCGGTATTTCCAAATTCATGGAAATGACCGAGGCTACACCAATGATACGATTACGACGCTTTTGCGCTCGTTAATCGTATCATAAAGGATTTACACACTACGATATCACCTGCGACGCCGGATGTGTGTCACTTTCAATTTGACCCCAACGAGATTGCACGTGCGATGTTGCAGCATGCAAATGTGACGCCCTGGACCCCAGGGGTCACAGGTAACAACACCTACCACACAATACACACACCCCCATCCCTTGTGAGGACACACCAGTCACCCGAAAGGGAGACCTGATGCCTCCCTCAGGGCCAGTAGGGCACACCAGGTGGGCGGAGTCAGGAAAGACATGCCCACCGAGGAAACTACTGTCCTGAGGCAGGAAATACAAAGAAAAGAAGTTGTAGTGTGACAGTGACAGGAGGTGTGGAGGAGCAGCGCTGTCAGGGATCCGGGTTGGAGCCTTGAATCCCCGTAACGTCAGGCAAGCAGACGGTAGTGGCCGCCTGCAGGAGTACCAGTATAGCAACCGGCAGAACCGTAGGGACCGGGCCAGGGTTGGAGCCCGCCGGCCCTGAACCGGGGAGTCAACTGTTTACCGGAGCACCAGAAACCGGGTACTCAGACCCCGTCCTAGCTTAGAAGCCACTGAGTGTAGGCAAATTAACTGATTGCAGTCTGGACCTCACGGGTTCATCCTCACCCAAAGTCCCGAAAGAATGCAACAGCCCACCGATACCGGGTGAGAGCCACCGCCAAGGGCCAAACATCCGACGGGCCAGCGCCTGCGGGCAACCGAGGGCTCTTCCGGCAGCTAAACGCCGGGGAGTGGGCTACCACTGCCCAGGCAGGGGAGCCAACAACCACAACAAGAGGTGCAAGGGAAAGGGGCTACCATCAGCCTCACAAGGGACACAAGCAGCCGGCTGCGGGACCAGACCATACCCGAACTTTGGTTTACCAGTGACTCTGAGTGTGAATTAATCGTGAGTACACCAGTGCCATCCGGGCACGACACCGCACCGCAGCACGGCACCCTGCACCCCGACAACAACATCGTCGCCAGTCCCCAGCGGGCCCCGACACACATCGCCCCTACCCACGGAGGGGCCGACATCCAGGCTGTGCCTTCAACACCGATCCCGGGAGCCCCTTTCACTCCAGCCGCAGCGGTGGTGCATCCCTTCACCACGACCCGTGGGTGGCGTCACGACCCCTACGACGACAACGCAGCCCCCCGGCTGCGAACCTCGTCCCACACCACCACCCCACTGCCTCCCCTTAACAGAGCGACATGGCTCCCGGTCCGGAGGCGCTCGTGCCACCGACAACCCGAACCCGGACCTCGAGCGGCTCGGCCCGAGCAGCGGAGCGGCCGGGCCCCTCTTAGGGCGGTACACAAAGTGCCCCTAAAGGTATGTATACAATCAGCCTGATAGTACCAGTATAGCACTGGCTTTAGTTTATATAGGAAAATCCTGGTGATTGGTGCGCTTTAACACACTCACACTACTCCACATACACATATACATAAATTGATTAATAAAAAAAAACCTTTATGGGAGTGTTTTTTAAGGAGCACACCACTCACCTGTGTCTCAGCTCCCTGTACCCTACTAATGATCGATAATACCGGCATCGCTAGCACAAACTGTGCGCTCTATGATTCTGCAAAAAGAGATGGCTTTGCCTTTGCAGTATCAAAGGAGCACTTCAGAGCGGCATGAGCAAGCTTGATATGAAAGAGCTTGCACACACTCTGTGCCTAGGAAACAGACCACCGCTGATAGGGCATGTGCATCTGGCATATTTAAGATGCTAGGTATACCCATCAAGTTTTCCTGCAATGTTTTTCCCGAAGTTTCTTTTTAGACATCTTTTTTGGCGTCCTTGAAGTCGGCATTTTCTTGTGTGTTAATAGTTCCAAACCACGAGAATGGAGGACTGACTTCTTTTAACCACTGCACATCTTTGAAAGCAAAGAATAGTTAAAAGAAACTTAAGACTGAACATTTTTTTACCATTGAAGTGAATTTGCTCATTTTTTTATTATTATTATTATTATTATTATTATTATTATTATTATAATTATGGGTTGGTTTTTTTTACACTTTTCAGACATGTTCCATACCCATAGATTGCAGAGGTGGCCCCTACCCTATGTAATAAGCTATAAACTATGAAAGTAAAAATCCCTCCCTTAAGAACGGGGAATATTTTTGATAAGTAGATAAGATTGCAAATTTGTTTGTCTTTACAAATACTTTGACATGATTTTACCTATTTAATGATGTGAAATAAAGGAGATTTAATGCTACAAAGTAAGTAAGAAAGTAACTAATATAAAGTGTATCCACTTTACAGCACTGTGTATACAGATCATACAGGACGAAAATGAATGTGTAATGTATGTATAATGCATAATAACACATTCCAGTCACTGTATAACTGTCGATCACTATCTAATAGCGATAATAAAAGTGTAGTAATGAAGAATGACTTACAGGAACTTACAGTAATCATTCCGAAGCCCGGACACATGGATTTTCACATCAGGTTGTAACAAGTTAACATTAGGCGATTTTTCATTAGTCTTGCTATGTTCACAACCTACAGGGGAAAAGCTGCAAGTTTAGCCAATAATGGCGCCATTCTGCATTTATTAAACCTGTGCAATGCTGCATTTTTGGCTGAAACTCCCCTGATGTTTGCCTTAAAGGGAATCTGTCACCAGGTTTTTTTCTGCCCCATCTGAACACAGCAAGATGTAGGCAAAGAGACCCTTTTTTCAACAAAGTATGACTTAATCTATTAGTTGTGTCACAATCAGAGTTCTTAGATGTAGCATGTAGTAGAGCTCAGAAAGTTGCTCCCGCCCACACCACAGCCGTATGTGTACGTTGTATATTGACAGCGTGTAACACTTGTGGCCGGCGTAGGAGCATCGAGCAGGATTAGTGGACCCACTGGACTACAGGGAGGACTTGGACTTACTCTTTAGTGGGAGGGGCATAACTGAGAGCTCACCGCGAGGCGGACGCCAGATACCACTCCCAGGGAAGTGACTGGGACTGTGGCAGCTGATCCCAGGACAGGTGATGGACTTGGATACAGGTGGGATGACTGAAACAGGATGGAGAGGCCGGTATGGACAGGAATGCTAAGTATGGGAAGGCAGACTCAGGTACAGGTGACTGACACAGGGGTAATGGGACCTGACAACTAGCTAGACAGACCGGACACTGACTAACTGAAACTGTTGCACAGGCCTCTCCCCTAATGGGAGGGTGCCTTAAATATACAGTGCCTCTCATCATAGGCTGAGAGGCATTTCTGGAAAATGGTGAGCTGGCCCTTTAAGAGAAGGGCCGATGTGTGCGCGTCTTAGGTACACTCCTGGGAACCCTGTGCATATGTACAGGGCTAAGGAGGGGAAGTAGGCAGCAGAGCTCGTGGGAGGCCACACGGCAGTAGGGGAGAACGGGACCCGGCCGGGGCAGTGAGTAAGTAGGCATCCCTGCAGGGACGCCAGCGCTACACATTGAGCTGCTTATCCCAGGAGGGGGTGTGGTCAGACCAGGGTTCACAGGAGCTGTAGACCTAGCAGTGATAATCAACTGGAGATAAAACATTCATTGTATAAAATCAATAGCACACAGCCTAATAAGTAACACAGTGCTGAATTCAGTGTATTAACCCCTACATCCTGCTGTCCTCAGATAACAGAGCAAAAACCTGCTGACAGATTCCCTTTAATAGCAAAATGATTACTTAAAAGAAAAGTATTGGCTTCTCCACACTAAAGTTCAATTGATCCTCATCACCCAGGAAGAATCCAGAATCCAGGAAGCAGCACAAATGAGCTCATGAAATGTCCAACTTAAAAACCAATCATTGGGTCTTAGTAAGAAAGCACACATTGCTGCCAATATTCTTCAGCAATTTTTAGGAATAATCATAACCATCTGAAAACTGTTGGGCAAGAATTTGTTCAGCAGACAGATATCTGTCCTAACTACTTCATACACTTGTGTCATGATCCAGGTCTGTATTGGCTACTGTGATTTGATTATTTCACCCAGCTCCGGCCTGGTCATGTCAGGGGTTAACGCCTCCTTTCTTCATTCTGGTTTCTGGGACACTATATCTTGGTGCTGCCCCTCTGGTTCAGTGCCAGTGATAGTTTTTGCTCTACAGCATGTGTTACTGGCTCTGGTGAGTTGCCTGATCTGTCCTGCCTCCCAGCTACCACGTCCCTGACTACTCGCTCATGTCTACTGTGTACCCTTCCCTGTCTGTTTTATCCCGGTCCCGTCCTGTTTATCCTCCCTTTTTTGTACTTGGACTTTATGTATCCGTGTTCCTAACTTCGGCTCCATCTCTCCCCTCTGTTGCATACGTGACTTCCCGCCTTCCGACCCTCGGCTATCACCTGACCACAATTTGATTATCCCTTCACTATTGACGAGACCTCCTGCTGAAGACCTGGTTTACTGACTACTCTACTGCCCTCTGAAGGATTACTTAATGTAGAGAAAGCTGCCACTACACACCAGTGACAGCAACCTATCTCTCCTGAATACAAAAGGATCAGCCACTTAAATTTCAAGTGCACAATCCTTCTCTTCACCGACATCATTTATCGTTGGAACAGACAGAAGACCCCCAGGTGAGCATGCAGTCGGCCAAAATTAATGTCCTTGACCAACTTTCAACTAATTAATTAAGTGGCTTTAGTTGTTAAAACAATCCATCACTAAAGTCCAATCAATGCAAATTACTTAGTAACTGATTTTTTTTCATACAAAGATGGATGACTATAAACTTACCAAACTAAAACAACCACTTTGAAAATTCTGGCACTAAGGCCATAAACTCAAACCTCTCTTAGCACCTGCCGCTATACTGTTATATTACATTATAGCCATGAAAAATTGTTCTGGCTCATAGAGGGATCCTGAGGAGGGGAACTTTCCTTTATGTAGTCTGCATGTTTTACTAAAGGCAATGACAAGGGTTGAATGCATGTGTAGCACCCCTGAGGTATCAGGTGCCACAAAATATGAACGTGGAAACCCAAACCCCGGAATTTCCGTGCCAGTCAACACACCAGCACGCTCAGGCCACATATGTGGCACCCCAGGGTTGCCACAGTAACAACACAAAGGGTTAACTCCCCACACACAACACCAAGACCTCCTGGCCAGAAGGGGGAGACCAAGCTGCTTCCCTGTACATTCTGCTGGGGGGAGGAAATGGTCAGAAGTAGTTTCAGTTTGGAAGTTCAGTGCAGAGCACTGAGGAGACAGGATCTCTGCAGGTTGGAAGCTGGCTTTAGCTCACCTCAGGATCCACTGACCAATTCCAGGCCTAGCTGAGGGTCTGAGGAAAGGAGACAGACTACACAAAGGAACATTCCTGGGAGGCAGAGCATTGCTGAGATCATCCCAGTGGAGCACACAGAACGGATGCTGGATCCGAGACTGCAGGTTACATACTGCACAGTTACCACCAGAGAAGTGAAGATTCCAGATCTTTCACCTGTACCACAGACACAAGCAACAAGCGCAGAGTTCAGGAACATACTAGTAAGGACTCGAGTTGCCTGTCAGGTCGGTACCTAGGAGCAGAGCAGAGCAGAGCCAGCTGCATAGTTCACTCAGCAGCGGGGCCACAGACACACAGTGCAGGCAAGGAAGCCAAAACGGCCCGGCTGGGTGGGAGAAACCCTGAACCCCTCACAGACTCCGTGGACAGTACTCTGCTGAATACCATCATCAGTAAAGGACAAAGAAACTGCAAAACCGTGAGTCTGCCTGTTTATTGTGCTCGTGTCCTGCACTCCCCCCATAAACTAACACCCTGCCCCGGGGAAAAGGCTCTACCCGTGGGGAGCCGTCCCATCTCAAGCTGCCTTCCATCACCCCGGAGGTTCTGCAGCAGCGGTGGTCATCTCTGATCACATTCCACGGGTGGCGTCACGAACATAACCCCCCTTTTTATTGTGGAACCAGGGAGCACAGACCGGGTCACGACACCGTGATCCCCTCTCCAGAAGCAACCCCTTGGCCCGGTTCTGGGTATCCCCTTAACCCCTGGCGACACAACTTTGGCGTCACGAACAGGATGCGGACTGGACCCGGCTGCAACCCGGGTGACGTGCGCCTGTAAAGACTTGTTGCATCGCATAAAAGACTTGCACTGTGAATTGTTGCAACAAAGAACGAACTTTAAACTTTGCAAAGATACCTGGAAAAATCCAAAAACATCATTGGTAAAATTTTCCAGGCGCCATCTTTAATCACGCCATTACCTGCTACGCGCGGGAAAACATCGCGCCTAAACTAAGACTCCGCCTACCGCTTGCAGAGGAGGTGCTGTGACCCAAACGGAAACGCAGAAAAGTGTCCCAGGCTTGCTGTCAAGAAGACTGGTGAAATTAACTAAGGGGGCGCAAAGATGTCGCAGCAGGGAGACGCTGTTGTACCCGGCGGTGCAGCGGCACCTATCATGCCGTTCCTGATGCCGTACACCCCGGGTGCAGTGTGGCTGCCGCAGTACTCAGGTGAGCCCAACACACTTAATGACTTTATCGGAAAGCTAAAAATCTACTACAGCATGTACCCCCTGACAGAAGCCCAGCGTGTTGGTATGCTTATGGGACAGTTAACTGGCAATGCCCAGCGGGAGGCTACATCCTGGCCGGACGATGCAAAGGACACTGTAGAGCATATAATAGCTGGACTAAAAGCAGCTTTTGAATCCACTGCTGGCAGCCGGGCTAAAATGAGGTTCTTTGGATGCAAGCAAAAACCTAGAGAGAGCGCAAGAGACTTTGCCTTAAACTTGCAGGAGGCGCTCAGAGCACTTAAATTAGCAGAACCTGCCTTAGCCCCTGGAGCAGATAAGCTGCTGATAGACCAATTCCTGGATGGACTCTCATCCCCTTCCCACCGGGGACAACTGAGCATGATGGTGATCCAGGATCCAGGACTAACATTTGCCCAGCTAAAGGATAGAGCCATCCGCCTCCAGCAGGTGGAGGAGCCGCAGGATATAGACTCTGTTCAACACCTTACAGTGGCACCCCAGCAGCCAGTAGTGCCGGTGACATCGGCCATGTCAGCGGCTGCTGCTAACCACCTGGAGCCGATCACTAATGAGGCTCTCCATCAAAAGCTTGAAGCCCTTACAGACACTGTTGCTTCCATGGCTAGAATCGTCCAGGAGCTGCGTGGATCCAAGTCTGCACCCAAGATTGAGCTGGCGACCAGCAAGGAGGATGTCCCATGGATGAGGCCTAGGAGATACCAAGCGACGAGAGGACGACCCAGCGACCGCTACCAGCCGGATGGACAGCCCATTTGCCGCCGTTGCAATGAGCCAGGTCACTTTGCCCGTGAATGTGCTTTAAATGGGGATCCCCTGGGGAGGCGGGCCGCTCCTCAGAAATGAACTCTCAAGGCCCTTCACCCTGGCACGACAAGTATGTGGGGGGACGTCCAGTCATCCCCATCGTGCTGGATGGCATTCCGCTCAACGCCTTGCTGGACACTGGTTCCCAAATATCATCAATTCCGCATGTCCTTTATAAGAGGTACTGGGCTGATTCAGACGTTAGCAGTGGTCCATCTAATGTTGCATTGAATATATGGGCTAGCAATGGTGAATTAGTACCACAGGTTGGTTTCAGAGAAATGACCATTAAGATTGGGAGAGTAGAATTGCAGAATCAGGGTATTATCATTGTTGATGTTGACCGACGAGAACGTGAACCAACTATGCTGCTAGGAATGAATGTAATTGAAAATTGTTTTGCAGAGGTAATTACTGTCTTGCAGCAGATCGTCGAGACTGCCAAACCTGGGCAACAGAGACTCCTGCAGAAGGAAATTAAAGCCTTGATGCTGAAGCAGCAGGTAGAAATGTCAGGAGGTGAAATTGGCAGTGCAAGGGTAAGTGACCCAATACCTATTGTAATTCCTCCCAAAACTGAAATGCTGGTCTGGTGTAGAGCCGCAATAGGCATCAGAGGGCGAGACTATCAGGCCCTGGTAGAACCCGTGTACTCAGACAGTAGGCCCACTGTACTGACGGCCAGAGGAATAGTTGAGGTACATCGGGGAAGAGTGCCAATACGCCTTCTAAATTGTGGGGAAGATGAGGTCACCCTACCAAAGTATGCTACCATGGCTAAGCTATATACGGTTGATAACAACGCCATCACCACCGTTGAGCCCTTGAAGCCGTCAAATCAGGCGGAGGACAATGGGTCAGAGGGAAAGCTGGAGGATTGGTGCCAAAAGCTACATGTAGGTACCAATTCTACACCCTCCCATCAAAAGCATGGAGTATACAGGGTAGTGAAAGAATATGAACAAATATTCAGCAAACACCCCTTAGACTTTGGGCAGATCAAAGGGGTAGAGCACACTATACCCACTGGTAACCATCCACCAATAAAGGAGAGGTATAGACCAGTACCACCGGCTCACTACCAATGCGCCAAAGACATGCTCAAAGAAATGAAAGAAGCAGGGGTAATAAGAGACAGTTGTAGCCCCTGGGCAGCCCCACTAGTGCTAGTTAAGAAAAAAGATGGGACCATGAGGATGTGTGTAGACTACCGACAGATCAACCGCATTACACACAAGGATGCATACCCATTACCTAGGATAGAAGAGTCATTGGCTGCATTAAAATCTGCTACTTACTTTTCCACCCTAGATCTGACTAGTGGGTATTGGCAAGTTCCTGTGGCAGAGGCTGACAAGGAGAAGACAGCGTTCACCACGCCGATGGGCCTCTGTGAGTTCAATTGTATGCCGTTTGGACTCTGCAACGGACCTGGAACCTTCCAGCGACTGATGGAGTGCTGCCTAGGACATAAGAACTTTGAAACTGTCCTCCTGTACCTGGATGACGTCATAGTCTACTCCAAGACCTATGAACAGCATCTACAAGACCTGGCAGAAGTGTTTGAAGCCTTATCCGGATACGGCATGAAAATCAAGCCATCCAAGTGTCACCTTCTAAAGCCAAGGGTACAGTACCTGGGACATGTCGTGAGCTCAGAAGGGGTAGCACCAGATCCTGAAAAAGTTACCGTGATCAGAGATTGGCCAAGACCCACCAGCGTGAAAGAGGTGAGGCAATTCCTGGGACTGGTGGGCTACTATAGAAGATTTATAAAAGGGTTCACGAAGCTAGCAGCACCCCTACAAGACATCCTGGTAGGACAGTCAAAGAAGTCTGCAGCCCGAAATCCTCCTTTCCAGTGGAGTGATGAGAGAGAAGAGTCCTTTAAGAAGTTGAAGTGGGCACTGACAGGAGAAGAGATCCTGGCATATCCAGATTACCATCAACCCTTCATTTTGTACACGGATGCCAGCAACGTAGGACTGGGAGCAGTATTGTCTCAAAAGCAGGAAGGCAAGGAGAAAGTTATTGCCTTTGCAAGCAGGAAGCTCCGGCCTACAGAAAGAAACCCAGAGAATTACAGCTCCTTCAAGTTAGAACTACTGGCAGTAGTTTGGGCTGTAACAGAGCGTTTCAAACACTACCTGGCAGCTGCAGAATTTACCATCTTTACTGACAACAATCCGTTGACCCACCTGGACTCTGCAAAATTAGGTGCGCTGGAACAGCGATGGATAGCCCGACTGTCAAACTACAACTTTGTCATCAAGTACAGGGCAGGCCACAAGAATGGGAATGCAGATGCCTTATCCCGGATGCCACACTCGGGGAACGTGGAAGAGGAACCGGAGGGACTGGAAGAAATTGAGCTGCCGGCCTTTCACCGTCCTAAGGTGGGACAGTATCAACCAAGTGTCTACCAAAAACAACAGCAGGCAACTCTCAACCCATTAGCACACCACGGATGGGCTGACACACAAGACAGTGATCCAGCTGTGAAGCTAGTGAAAGAACTGCTTACACAACAAGGTGCTTACCCTAATCAGAATGCCCCAGCTGAGACACAACATCTCTGGAAAGAGAGAGGTAAATTGTTCCTGTACCAAGGGAAGCTCTGTAGAAGACACACCAATCCAAAAACACATGAGTTGGTCTGGCAGATCATCGTGCCCAAGAGAGACGTCAAGATGGTTCTGGAAGCTTACCACGACGGTGCTGGTCATTTTGGTTGGAAAAAGTTGGAAGTGCTCTTAAGAGAAAGATTCTACTGGGTTGGCATGAGAAAATCAATTGAAGATTGGTGTAGAAAATGCGGACCGTGCAACCTCAGAAGAAAGGATCAACAGAACCAGAGAGCTCCACTCCAGTCCATAGTAACCAAACAACCACTCGAGCTAGTCGCATTAGACCACGTCAAGTTGTCACCAAGCCGGTCCGGCTATGTCTATGCCTTAACCATCGTGGACCATTACTCACGCTTCTTAGTGGTGGTACCCGTGAAAGACCTTACAGCTAGAACAGCAGCTAAAGCATTCCAGACGTACTTTTGCAGACCCCATGGTTACCCAGAACAAGTCCTTGCAGATCAAGGTCCAGCTTTCGAATCACAGATTTTCCAAGAATTCTGCAACATGTATGGCTGTAAAAAGATCCGCACAACAGCATACCATCCCCAAACAAATGGCTTATGTGAGAAGATGAACCATATTGTGATTGACCTGTTGAAGACCTTACCAGAGTCAGAAAGAAATCAATGGCCAGAGAAATTGCCAGACTTGGTGGACTTGTACAATCATGTCCCGGTGAGTTCTACAAACTGCACCCCCGCTTACCTCATGCGTGCAAGGCCCGGTAAACTGCCAATTGATTTAGATATGGGAATTCTGAAGCCAGATGCGGAAGTTCAAGAATCCAATTGGGATACCCTACGTCAGCAGCAGTATCGCCAAGTACAAGAGTGCGTAGAGAAAAGTCTCCAACAAGCTAGGGGAAGACAGGAGAGAACCTTCAACCAGCATGCTGTAGCAACCCCATTGCAACCTGGTGACCAAGTTCTCAAGAGGAAACGGCGCACAAACAAATTGGATAATCAGTGGGAAACCACCCCATATACAGTCTTACCATCAAGTATGGATAATCCTAAAGTGTGTCTCATCAGTAAAGATGAAGGAAGGACATCAGCTGTCGTGTCAAGAGATCAACTCAAACCGTGTCCTGAAACCCTGAAGACACCAGAAGTCACCTTACCCATACAGGTACAACCTGTCAAGAAGGAAGAAGATGTATTCCATACAGTCTTAGGAGATTTCCCAAAAACATGGCCAAATTACTATGGAGCAGTAGTAGTCCCAATGATCGCCTTCCCTCAAGTGGTGGAACCACAATCAGAATCCATACCACAAGAAGTCCCAAGACATGAAGAACTGGAAGTTGAAACCGTAGAGGAAGAACAGATTCCTGGTCCCAGTGAGCTTGCCAGTCCTACAGTCAGTCCACCATCCTCACAAGTACCAGAAACACCAAATAGGTACACTTCCACCCACACCATTGTGCTAAGTACACCCAGTACACCAGCAGTACGCAGGTCACAGCGTAGTACTCAGGGTCAGATACCAGCAAGATATAAAGACTAATGTGGAATTGCATATAAAATGTACATATGTTATAATGTTTATATGAAAAACCGTAACAGTTTAGTGTACAGAAAAGGTGAGAGAAGAGTGGTGTAAGGTGGCAGCACGGAGAGTTACAACTTGATCACATGTTGGTGGCCCGAGGGCCGTGAGGCCTACTGCACTTATGACCAGAGTAGAGACACCTTTAAGAAGTGTTTGTTGATTGAAATGTTTATTTAATTGCAACGTTAAGACCAAAAGCCCAGTACCTACAGAGACTATACTGTATGAACACTTATATATTTTTGAACATTTTGGACTCTTTTTGAGCTTTAAGGTTTTTGTATTTTTTCCTTTTGAGACTCTGTATTTATATATACATTTATTGTTGATAACTTGTTTGTTTGTTTCACAGTCCCGGAGTACTGTTCTTCACTAAGGGGGAATGTGGCACCCCAGGGTTGCCACAGTAACAACACAAAGGGTTAACTCCCCACACACAACACCAAGACCTCCTGGCCAGAAGGGGGAGACCAAGCTGCTTCCCTGTACATTCTGCTGGGGGGAGGAAATGGTCAGAAGTAGTTTCAGTTTGGAAGTTCAGTGCAGAGCACTGAGGAGACAGGATCTCTGCAGGTTGGAAGCTGGCTTTAGCTCACCTCAGGATCCACTGACCAATTCCAGGCCTAGCTGAGGGTCTGAGGAAAGGAGACAGACTACACAAAGGAACATTCCTGGGAGGCAGAGCATTGCTGAGATCATCCCAGTGGAGCACACAGAACGGATGCTGGATCCGAGACTGCAGGTTACATACTGCACAGTTACCACCAGAGAAGTGAAGATTCCAGATCTTTCACCTGTACCACAGACACAAGCAACAAGCGCAGAGTTCAGGAACATACTAGTAAGGACTCGAGTTGCCTGTCAGGTCGGTACCTAGGAGCAGAGCAGAGCAGAGCCAGCTGCATAGTTCACTCAGCAGCGGGGCCACAGACACACAGTGCAGGCAAGGAAGCCAAAACGGCCCGGCTGGGTGGGAGAAACCCTGAACCCCTCACAGACTCCGTGGACAGTACTCTGCTGAATACCATCATCAGTAAAGGACAAAGAAACTGCAAAACCGTGAGTCTGCCTGTTTATTGTGCTCGTGTCCTGCACTCCCCCCATAAACTAACACCCTGCCCCGGGGAAAAGGCTCTACCCGTGGGGAGCCGTCCCATCTCAAGCTGCCTTCCATCACCCCGGAGGTTCTGCAGCAGCGGTGGTCATCTCTGATCACATTCCACGGGTGGCGTCACGAACATAACCCCCCTTTTTATTGTGGAACCAGGGAGCACAGACCGGGTCACGACACCGTGATCCCCTCTCCAGAAGCAACCCCTTGGCCCGGTTCTGGGTATCCCCTTAACCCCTGGCGACACACATACATAACCCCAATTCCAGACTGGGAGACAGCCTAGCAACAGGTAAAAGGGATGGTCACTTAATGGCTAATTGCCACCAAATCTGTAGGGAGAGACAAAGCAAGGGGAGGGGCGAGTGGTCAGTTGAGGAGTTGGCGGAAGTGAAGTGGAGTGTGTAGAGAGAAGTAGTCAGTGAGAGTTGAAGGTGAAAGAGAGAGGAGTGAGGAGTGAAGTAAAGAAGGACAAGTGTAAAGACCTAAAGTACAAACAGGACGCTGTAAAGGAGAGAGGAACTGTGGAGTAAGGAACCAGGACTCAAGGGACCGTAGGTTACCTGTGGAAGTGTGATGCTCCAGGAACTGCGGGACGCCTGTGGAAGTCTGGAACCTAGGCTCACAGGAATCAGCACAAGGGGGGGGGTGCAGACCCTAGGACAGCGGGACACTTTATGGTCAACTGTTAAATCTGACAGGTGAGGGGATCTCCACGTTCCCTCACCACTCAAAGAGTCTGAAGCATAAGCAACAAAGAGGGGACCTGGGACAAGGGACCGAAGTCCACCCATTAAATAGTCCTGGCTGCCTGCAATAGGACCAGAACTGAAAAAGAGGGGCTCCCCCAGAAGCTCTAAGCCACGGGAGCCCAACACCAACAAGAGTGCACGGAGGATAGCCAACCCAGGTCACAGCTGGCACGGAGAACAAGGGGAACGGGAACACCGGAAACCGACACCAGCGGGTCCAGGCACCAAGCCACAAGTAAAAAGGCAAGTTAAAACTGCAATACCAGTGTGGACTGTTTCCTTTCCGCCTCCATACACATACACTGACTGTTCCCTACTATAACCCCCATCATCACTGCTGGGGCCTAGTCCTGCTTGCGGAGGGCCCAAAACACCTAAGCTGCATTACTCCACCAGCCCCAGCAGGACCCTGCAGCAGCGGCCTCAATAACCTAGCCAGACACTGCAAGTGGCGTAGTCGAAAAACTCTTTTATTTTATTTTTCTCCCATTTTTCACCCCTTTTTTTATCGGACCGACCT
Organism: Anomaloglossus baeobatrachus; assembly: GCF_048569485.1. Classification (NCBI taxonomy): domain Eukaryota; kingdom Metazoa; phylum Chordata; class Amphibia; order Anura; family Aromobatidae; genus Anomaloglossus; species Anomaloglossus baeobatrachus. The sequence goes on along the minus strand of NC_134353.1, from coordinate 881,660,656 downwards.
CCAGGGTCACGGAACCGGTCATCGGCCGCGACCACGCTTGGTCCCCCCTACGCACCACGCACCCTTGACTGAGTACCCCACAGGCGTCACACGAGTTAGTTGCTTTAATGTAAAATTGTCATGATAAATAAAGAAACTTGTATTCTGTGTACTGGAAGAAATGACATCTAAAGAGGAAAAAGGAGAAGATAAGCAGAGATCTGATTAGAAACGGAAACTCTTCTTGATATCTCTGCTTTATCTTTTCTGCATTTAAGATTGATATGAGCAGTTACCAAAACATCACAGTCCGTCAAATTAAAGGCGTTTCCCCGCTTGAGACATTGCTGACATATAAACAGGATATGCTATATCAATAATTCCACAAATCGTAACTCTGTGTCTCAATGCAAGCCAAGATGGCAAAATACAAGAGAAAAATTAATGGAGAGGAGGAAATGTATGTCTACAGATCAGTAAAAAGAAGTCTTTGGGAGTTATGGAGCGGGCTAAGCAACAATTTATCCTTAAAGAATAGAGAGCAAAGGACTGCTGTTCTATGAAAAGGGGGGAATTCTTACCAATCAGATAGCTATGGTAAATCATTCAAATAGGAATTAAATATTTATTGCAGGTAAGGCTCAATATATTTCCAAGCTGGGAAACAAACACATAATATGCTTACATTCAATAAACGGCATAACAGCTTTTCAAAACAGATAGTTCCAAACTCTTAAAAAAGATGTCATATTGTTTTAGGGGTTGTCAAGGTTTGAGAGCAGTCTGCAGTGAATTGAGACAGTGTGCACATTGCATGCTGTCAGGATTTAGATGTATGCAGTGAATTCAGACAGTGTGGACATCGTCCATGGTCAGAATTCAGAAGTAAGCAGTGAATCGAGGCAGTGTGCACATCATACGCTGTCAGGATTCAGAAGTATGCAGTGAATCGAGACAGTGTGCAAATCGTATGCTGTCAGAATTCAGAAGTATGTAGTGAATCGAGAGAGTGTGCACATTGTACACTGTCAGAATTCAGAAATATGTAGTGAATCAACACTCTGTGGACATTGTATGCTGCCAGGATTCAGAAGTAAGCAGTGAATCGATACAATGTGCACATTGTACGCTGCCAGTGTTCAGAAGTATGCAGTCAATCGAGTCAGTGTGCACATTGTATGCTGCCAGGATTCAGGCGTATGCAGTGAATCAAGACAGCGTGCACATTGTATGCTGTCAGGATTCAGACGTATGCAGTGAATCAAGACAGTGTGCACATTGTACGCTGTCAGGATTCAGATGTATACAGTGACTGCAGACTTGCTATCAAACCTTGACAACCTCTTTCTTTGTGCACAAATGACTGTTCAGACAAAGCAAAATTCCTTCCACTTACTTGTTTTCCAATTATCTATAGTATGTCTTCCTCTGGTTTTATAAAGATTGTTAATGAAGGAAGAGGGATTGGAGGTCGATGTTAAACAAATAGGTGGGGAAGTGCACTCAGCTGGTCTGCCAAGGGTGCACCATCCGCCTGTGCTTAGTTTGAACAGTCATTTTGTTCTGAAAGATCACTTTAACGAGCTCCACATGAGATATAACTAAGAAAAAAACAGCAAAAAATTGCCACAAGTTAAGACACTAAAAAGGGATTGGATTAGGGTATGGAAACCTCCCCTTTATTTTCTCCATTTATTCTAACAGGATATATGGTAGAGGTGTGCCTGAAAGGAATGAATGAATGAATGAATTTAATGAATGAATGACTAAGGTATAGAGATGAATAAATTGATTTGGGGGACCTTCTCCAGTGGCCACATACATATTCCATGTCAGCCCAAACAGGAGCCATGCAAAACCCTTCATGCCTGCCAAAATCCCATGGTCTTCTTTTGATTAGGCAGCCTAGTGCGACATCATGCACATCACGCCATAACAAATAATGATATAGAGACAGCCCAAACTGCTGCCCGAAGTGGTTCAAGGGAGGGCACCATGACTGAGGAGGGATGCTGGGCCTTAGGTTCAGTAAAGGGGTTAATTGCAGTATGCACTTTTATAAGGGAAAAGTGTAGGGTGGAACTGTAGGGTCAGTTGGGATTTGGGGCCCTGCTATTGGTTAGAGGGTGGTATTTGTAGGGCAGTATATAGGTTAGGTCCCTAGGGGGGTTGGTCATTCCTAGCTGGAAAGCGTCCAGAATCGTTCCCACCCTGTTGCATTTTTTGGTCAGTCGACATGGAGAAAAGGATGCGAGTAGTCTCTATCCCAGCAACGGGGAAAATGAGGGGGGTATTTGAAGGTGGGGGGTTTACACAAAATAGCGAGGGGGGAACCAAGTGCAGGAACGGGTTACCCCTGGTGGTGCAATTGTTTAGTTTAACATGGATCCTTGCTGGGTTGAGTCTCAGCAGGACATTGGTTGGGCAACATTCGGCTAGGTGTCCTCGATTCAGTGTGGTGTGGCTGAGGGCAGGTGGTAGAGCTGATGTTGCAATCGAGTGGTTTGTGGGAACCTTCATTTACCCCTCCTCTTTTCGGGTTCTATTTATGGATATGGATATTAAAATGCCATTAATGGTATGATGTTTTGTTGTTGTTGTTTAATAAACAGGACTGCAGTCTTGGTGTTTATTTTAGGTAAGAACTGGGGAATGGGTAAGGGTGGTGGCCAGATGGGCAAGGTAAGACCGTTTAGTCAGGTTTTATAGAGTCATGCACCAGGATGGCTCATCAAAAGAGGATCAAGCGATTGAGAAGGTAGAAGGCAGTTTGCATGATGACTCCTTTTCCACCACCATGGATGGAATTCTGACGTGGATGCTGGACCATGCTCCAGCAAAGCATTTCAGTCATCTCTAATCGGGTGGCATTTTTTGGAGAATCTCTGCATATTTTGTTGTATAAAAGTAAAAATCCTCCAACAAGATAGTAAAATAAGCTCCATGTTTAGTATTTTTCATACCTCTAAATTTACACGAGTCTTTCTCGCATATCTGCATTGCAGTGTTATGTTTCTTCAATGTCCCAATCTTATGCTCTTCCATAGAGGTAACAAAGATCTAGAAATTAGATAGAAAAAATTTAATTAGACGTGATGGACACGTAAGGACACCGGCCTGGGTCATTCATTGGACCAGAGAAGATCCCTAACGTCTTTTTTGCACAGTGATGCTTGAGATTGGGAAAAAAAGAGACGTATCAGGGCATGTTCACATTTGGCAGATTTTATTGCAGAAATTTCTACAAAGAAAAATCCATGTCATATATCGGAGTAGGATTCTTTCTGCCACATGAGCATGGATTTTTCCAAGCAATCATTGTCTCGTGAACTTCAGCATAGAGTACAACATTGGGGAGGGAACAGAAAGACGACGGCCGTTTCGTGTGACCACCACACTTCAGCGGGTCCTGTGTACATGTGGCGCCCTGGACTAGCTAGGTCGTCACAGGTACTGCAACAACACACCCCACACCCCGAGATAGGCACACCAGTCACACACACAAATCCTTGTTGCCTCCCTCCAGGGGCTGATGTCCACACCAGGTGGGGTGGAGCCAGGCGGTTGGCCCCACCCACTGAGGAGTTCACAGTGCTGGAGGCGGGAAAAGGAAGGCAGTCAGTTAGGGAGATTGAAGGAAAAGGAGTGAAGTAGTAGTAGAGGAGCAGACTGACCGTGTCCGGGTACGTGGCCCGGGCACCGAGAGCAAGGTTGGCAGACGGTGGTGGCCGTCTGCAGGAGAGGCCGTTCGACGCGGAACCGTAGGACCGGGGATGGGCGTTGGCCTGCCGGTACCGAACCGGTGAGCGAAGAGAAGGACACCGGCCTGGGTCATTCATTGGACCAGAGAAGATCCCTAACGTCTTTTTTGCACAGTGATGCTTGAGATTGGGAAAAAAAGAGACGTATCAGGGCATGTTCACATTTGGCAGATTTTATTGCAGAAATTTCTACAAAGAAAAATCCATGTCATATATCGGAGTAGGATTCTTTCTGCCACATGAGCATGGATTTTTCCAAGCAATCATTGTCTCGTGAACTTCAGCATAGAGTACAACATTGGGGAGGGAACAGAAAGACGACGGCCGTTTCGTGTGACCACCACACTTCAGCGGGTCCTGTGTACATGTGGCGCCCTGGACTAGCTAGGTCGTCACAGGTACTGCAACAACACACCCCACACCCCGAGATAGGCACACCAGTCACACACACAAATCCTTGTTGCCTCCCTCCAGGGGCTGATGTCCACACCAGGTGGGGTGGAGCCAGGCGGTTGGCCCCACCCACTGAGGAGTTCACAGTGCTGGAGGCGGGAAAAGGAAGGCAGTCAGTTAGGGAGATTGAAGGAAAAGGAGTGAAGTAGTAGTAGAGGAGCAGACTGACCGTGTCCGGGTACGTGGCCCGGGCACCGAGAGCAAGGTTGGCAGACGGTGGTGGCCGTCTGCAGGAGAGGCCGTTCGACGCGGAACCGTAGGACCGGGGATGGGCGTTGGCCTGCCGGTACCGAACCGGTGAGCGAAGAGAAGCCAGCACAAACCGACAGGGCCTACGGACCCCGACCAGGCTTGGAGTCGCAGTAAAACCGGTCAAATCCGTTAGCGACCGGAACCTCCGGGGTTTCCTAGCAACAAAGACCCGACTGAAGGCGACCGTCCAAACCGAGAAAGGGAAATACAACTACCGCCTCAGTTAGAATTCCCAGGGCCAGAGCCTGCAGGCAAATGGAGCTCCTCTGGCCCATATCCAAGCTGGGGAGCGGGTTACCGGTGGGAAGCCATCGGGACCGAAGATACACAACAGGTGCAGGGAAAGGCAGCCACCACCAACTACCGGGAGTAACCACAGCAGCCGGCTGCGGGACCCGTCCATCCAGCCGTTTGTTTTACCGGAGACTCTGTATCCATTCTTGGCTGAGTGAGTACCACTGTGCCATCTGGCACCGTGCTGCCCCCGCGACCCTGCACCTCGCCAACCCTGCCTCCCCGTCCCACCTCACCGGGCCCCTGGACCACCAACCCCCTACCCACGGATTGGAGAGAAACATCTCGGCTGCTCCCTGTCATCGCTCCCGGGATCCCCGTCCAGAGCAGCGGTGGTGTCCCAACCTCACCACAAACCGTGGGTGGCGTCACAGACCAACTCCCCAAACCCAAACCACCCCTTTTCACTCCCGGGCGAGAAGCGCCGCTCGAGTCCCCGGATCCGGCCCACAGCTCGAGCCACCAAGCAGCAGCAGCAGCGCCGGACCCGAGCACTAGCGAGAGCGCAGCGGCGGCGGCCTCCTCCCCGCCCGCGACATACACAGCAACCTTTATTCTACAGTCATTTACAGGACCATTTACAATGTTCAAAGCTACAGAATGGTATTGTATCCATAAAAACGGATGCCACTATGATGATCCATGTGCCGTCTGTTTTTTTTCTCGCACCCATTGACTTGCATTGATGAGTCATCTCCGAAAGATGAGTGCAACCGCAGTATGCGGTGATTATTTTCATCAGTCCGATTCGAACTGAGGAAAAACTCGCAGATCTACTCGGCCTCATTCACTAACATTGGACGGAGTACAGTGCGATTTTTTTTTTTCTTGCACTCTTCCTTTTTTTTTGCACCAGTGTGAGAGCACCCTTATTATATTAGGCTCTGTCCAGATCAGCATTTTTAATTCTATCATAGGAATAGAACAACTATTAATAAAAAGTAAAGTAAATTAATTAATTGGAATGCTAGACACCAGCATCACCCAAAAAACCCCATTGACTATATGGGGCACTTTGCACACTACGACATCGCAAGCCAATGCTGCGATGCTGAGCGCGATAGTCCCCGCCCCCGTCGCAACTGCGATATCCTTGTGATAGCTGCCATAGCGAACATTGTCACTACGGCAGCTTCACATGGACTCACCTGTCCTGCGACCGTCGCTCTGGCCGGCGACCCGCCTCCTTATTAAGGGGGTGGGTCGTATGGCGTCACTGCGACGTCACACGGCAGGCGGCCAATAGGAGCGGAGGGGCGGAGATGAACGGGATGTAAACATCCCGCCCACTCCTTCCTTCCGCATATCCTACGGAAGCCGCAGTGACGCCGGTAGGAGAGGTTCCTCGCTCCTGCGACTTCACACACAGCGATGTGTGCTGCCGCAGGAACGAGGAACAACATCGGACCGTCGCGTCAGCGTAATCATGGATTACGCCGACGCTGCACCGATGATACGATTACGACGCTTTTGCGCTTGTTAATCGTATCATCGAGCCTTTACACACTACGATGTCGCATGCGATGCCAGAAGTACGTCATTTTCAATTTGACCCCACCGACATCGCACCTGCGATGTCGTAGTGTGCAAAACCCGCCTAAGTGTCATGAGGGAATCTTGCTCAGGGAAGACCCTGAGTGAATCTGGTGTCAGAAGGTCACAGTGCCTTGCTGCTGGCAGGTTCACTACTGTTATTTAATAACATCTCCTTGCTTGTGGTGCTGTAAGAGTTAAGCACCCTTTCCTGCCTGGCTGCGGGCTGTAGCTGTTAATCTCAGGTTTGGCTCTCTGGGTTCACTCCCCTTCCCTATTTAAGCCATGTGATCTGATCACATGATGCCTGTGATAGAAACTGAATCCTCATTTCTATGTGGTCAACTTTGGAAGGAGCCTGTTCTGGAGGAAGTCTGTCATGTTGTGTGCAGCAGTGGTGTTTTCTGCACTTAAGCCACCTGAAGTGTCTTTTCCTTTGCATGTCTATGTACCCTGTTTGTATTCCTTCCCTTGTGTTTCTGTATTGTAGTGGCAAGTCTAGTGATCTCATCGGCCTACACACTAGCTAATGTGAGTGGAGGGCTAACTGAGGGGCTAAGGTATCCAGCTTGGCGACAGGTTGCAAAAACCTGTATAGGGACACTAGGGAGCTCAGGAGTCAGCTTGAGGTGAGGCATTATTTATTCCAGGCCCTTTTTAGGATTTCTAATTATGGAATAATTCTGATAACTTACTTGAGGTTGGAGGAAGGATATTTTTTTCTGATTCAAACAACTTCTAATAGATTTCCTATTGATGATCTGTCTAACATTGTCTTCTGATAATGATGGTTTGGAAGTCAAGTCAGGAACATTGGATACATCTGTCAGATCTGTAACACAATTATAGACTATTAGCATAGTTCTGATTTAAGGGGTTGCCAGGACCATTTTATTTTTATACTATGTGCCTTATAACTAACAGGAAGGTTGTTGCTAGCTATCTGCCTGTTCTACCCGGTGCTAGCTAAGAAAGGTTATGGAACCCTCCTGCCGGTGATTTGTGTGCAATTCCGGTCTGCTCTGTCGATGGGGCGTGACTGCGGATCAGTGATGAGCGAGTGTCGCGGGCGGGGGACAGACCACAACAGGGGGGCCGCTCGAGGCGCTCGGATCCGGGCGGTTGCTGTGGGTCGAGTGGCCGGATCCGCGGCTCGTGCAGCCATCCGTCGTCCACGAGTGAAAAGAGGTTTATTTACAGGGGATACAGTCTTTGTCAGTGACGCCACCTGTGGGTTGCAGTGAGCATTGGTAGCACTGCCGCTGCTTGGTGATGGGACACCTGGGGCTGATAGAGCTGGGCAGCAAGGTGGGATCCCCTCCACGGGTAGGGGAGGTGTAGACCCGGGGCCCAGAGGATGGTAAGGGATTGCAGGGAGCAGGCAACTCACAGTTTGTTTTCGTGGTGCTGGATGAGCTGGTGCTGATTTGGATGGTCAGTAAACACACATAGTCCATGTTGCAAACCAAGTTGCCAGTGACCGGTAGCCTCCAGCGGTTGCATTCGGGTCCCACACACAGATATACAGCCAGGGACCCTTTCTTCTGCACTTTCTGTCTGTCTCTCTTGTCTGGACTAGTCCGCTTGAAACGGCCTCCGGACCGGATCCCCTCTCTCGCCACCGGCGGGCTACAACCCTACCCCGGTCTACCTCAATTTCCCCGCGACCGGATCTCCGTCGCCTGTGGTCCTCACTGCCACCTATTCAGTGTAGCTAGTCCTGTCGTCCGGTGGTCCGGGGCTCCAACCCCGACTACCACCCTCTCCTGGGAGCTCCAACTCCCTCCTGTCAGCTCTCCATTGACTACAGCTCAACTCTGCCCAACACTCCTCTCTGTCACTTCCTGAGATCTTCTCCTCGATCCCTCCCATTGTCCTGGGGGGGTGACTAGGGCCTGATTGGCTGGTGTATACCTATGTGGGGACTGTGTTGCTGCCAAAGAGGAGAATGGACTGCATTTTGGTGGATTTGTGCAGGCTCTGTGATAACCTGGTTTTGCCAGGGCATCATACGAGCACTACCATACTCAGGAGCTCAGTACTCGTAAGGAGCAGTGGAATGCTCAGATAGTCGCGACTCGAGTACCCAAGCATAATGGCAGTCAATGGGGACTATAGCATTTTTCCAGAAAATCTTCAGAAAAAATGCTCGCGTTCCCTACTGACTTCCATAATACTCATTATACAAGTTGAGCCCGTCCAAGCATCATGTGACATTGTGACATCATGCAAGCTCCGCAACCAATCACCACCATCTTTTCACCAAACCCTTGGACTAAATGAGCAATCAACAGGAAGGGAGTGGAAGCTGCAGCGTCACTTCCTGTTGATTAACTTATTTGGTCCGAAGCTGCTGCTCATTACTTGTGATGAGTGAACTGTTTGCTGCTTGGTAAGCTTAAGGAGCATTTTGATGCTCGGTATTTATTTATTGAGTATAATGGAGGTCATTTGGGAACTCGAGCATTTTTCTTCCGGAAAACTGCATACACTTCCTCATTGACTTCCATTATACTCAGTAAATGACTACCAAGCACCTGAGCATCAAAATGATTTTTAAGCTTACCGAGAACCTGAGCACCGAGCAGTTTGCTCATCACTATTCATTACTAGTACTGAGCACCTGAGCATGGTAGTGCTCACTCATCACTACTGCCGGTGTCATGCTGATTGACAGCTGGGATGCGGCTGTTAATCAGCAAGACGTCAGCAGTCAGGCCCAGTCAACAGAGCAGAACAGAAGAAGCTGCTCTACAGCTGTGACGTCAGTGGAAGCCATAGAATTGCTTTCAGGGAGCTGTTTATGACCACTCTGTGGCGGGAGACATCGGGGCCTGGCAAAACAGGCAGGTAGTTAGCAACTACCTGTTTGTCAGTTCTTAGGCCAATTTTAAAAGAATAAAATAGTTTCAGATATCCCCTTTTATCTATAACACCCAATCATTTATAGCCTTCCAGAGCCTGAACATTTTTTGCTTAGTTGTTTGGTTTTTTTGTGCTGTTTACTAAGCAATATTATGACTGTAGTGTGCTGACAGTTACATAAACCTATGGAGACTACCTGTAGTACCTGGCATTGCCCGGATAGTAACTGTCTCTCTGTTTCTCTCCCAGTCTGTCTATCTCCCTCTGTGTCTGTCTGTGTCTGTCTCTCTCTCTGTGTCAGTCTGTCTCTCTTTCCCTGTCTGTCTCTCTCATTCTCTCTTTCCCTGTCTGTCTCTTTCCCTGTCTGTCCCTTTCTCTCTCTCTGTCTCTTTCCCTGTCTGTCTCTCTATCTCTTTCCTTGTCAGTCTGTCTCTCTATCTTTTTCCCTGTCTGTCTATCTCTTTCTTATCTCTTTCGTATATTAACCTTCAAAAATAACATCAAGTATGCTGAAAGACTAAAAAAGACAGCCCCGGAGTTCTCCAACTGACCCTAGGGTGATCCATAAATACCATAAATTACATATTTTGAGACTTTAGTGCACTTCTAGGAGGAGCTTAGTAAAGGATCAGTGTTCATAGAACTGAAAAATAGACAAAAAGTTATTTAACACTAGGAGTCCCAGAGAAGGGTCATTTAACATTTCTACCTTTGGAACCCAGAGAGCTCAAATTTCTGGGACTTCTAGTGTTAAAGGGGTTTTTCAGTTTAAAAGAGATTGTCCACTACTAGGACAACTCCTTCTGATTCTACTTGTTTCCCTCAGTTAAAATAAAAGACCCAGTACTCACCTCCCATTCTGGCACAGTTTCAGCGCTGTCGGTAATTGCGGTTTGAGGCTCACATAGCATTGTAACATCATGTGAGTCCCACTTCCAATCACCGACATCTTCTCGCCACGCCTTAAGACTAAATGAGCAATCAAAAGGAAGTGATTGGCAGCCACGGCATGACTTCCTATTGATTAACTAATTTGGCAGAAAGGCGAGGAGATAGAAGCTAGTGGTGAGTAGTGACAAGTAGGAAAAGGACCTCCAGGGTCAGATGTAGCAGAGTGGAGTCATGTGGTGTAGAGGAGTGAGGCACAGAGAGAAGATAGAAAAGAAAGAGTTAAGGAGACTGAAGTGAAGTGTGAGCCCCCTCCGCTACAGAGCCCTTTCTTAGGCCAGCTAGTGTACGTGGTACAGACAAGATGGCCTGCAGGGTCACTAGCACAGCGGGAGAATAGCCAAAAGGAGTCCTCTCATTGCTTAAGAGCTGAGCTGTCAGACCAGCCATCGAGCTAAATGACTGGGTCAGGAAGAAAAGGATAAATCGCCCAACCCTCCCCTCCTTGGTGGCCGTAGCTAAAGAGTCGGCTTCAGTAAGGAACAAAATGCCTGTGAAAGAACTTGGTGTAAAACCTGCTTTAAAGAAGTGGAATCTGTGTGTTAAAAGATGTTACAGCAAAGTTGTTACGGTTTTAATCGGTGGTGGACTGGTTACTGAAAGTATGGCATGCGATGCCAATGAGAGTGAACGGAATCCAGAGAAGCCGGATGAAGACCTGGTGGAGCATCTTCTAGCAGGTACCACCTCCACACACACTTCATACAATATTTTGCGTAGCATGCCGGGTGGGTTGAGGACTGAAACCCTCGCTCACGACTGCCCCTCTCCGGTATGTTACACTGACAGCACTGGAATAGTGCAAGGATGGGAGATGAGTACAGTGTCTTTTATTTTAATTGGGGGAAACAAGTGGAATTAGAAAGGGTGATCCTAGTAGTGGACAACCCCATTAACTTTTTATCATCCACAGACATGGGGTTCTCCTGAGGTGCGAGAAGTCAGTAGAATTTTGAAACACGTAGACATTAAAATCACTACACGTCTCTATCTTGTGAACCCTTATTTGAACGATCAGCAGAGTAGAGGAACCTGCCTTTCCCTGCTCCAGCAGACAGGACAAATAGAAAAATCTAAATTAAAAATAGTGTTCCTTTAAGTAAATAGTGACACTTACATGGTAATAGTACCAACTTTTCTGGTGTTCGCCAATATTCATCCGATGAACTCAGGGACAGCTCAGAAGACACATCACTTATGTTATGTTCTTGTCGTTGTCCTTGATAATGCTGCCATCTAGTGGAAATTGGACTACTAGCTACAGGAATTTGTCTTGCATGTCTTCTTAAGATGTTTCTCTTAAATCTTGAATATGAAATCTTTCCAATATCTGTTGTCTAAAGTACAATGAAAGACATAGAAAGTTACATTTGTATATAATATATGAAATTCACAAGAGAAGAAAATTAAAATGTTTATGTTTTATACTAGTTAATTAATACTTTTAAGGAAGATAAGCGAAACATAAGTCAGTGGCCCTCTCGGTGTCGAGAATTAGATGTTTAATATAACTTTATGCATTATTTAACACTATACTCTGAATTCAAATTCAAGTGACTTTTAGTGATGAGCGAGCACTACCATGTTCGGGTGCTTGGTACTCGTAACTAGTGATGAGCGATCACTACCATGCTCGGGAGCTCAGTACTCGTAACTAGTGATGAGCGGGCACTACCATGCTTGGGAGCTTGGTATTCGTAACTAGTGATGAGCGAGCACTACCATGCTCAGGTGCTTGGTACTTATAAGTAGTGATGAGCGAGCACTACCATGCTCGGGAGCTCAATACTCGAAACTAGTGATGAGCGAGCACTACCATGCTTGTGTGCTCAGTATTTATAATGAAATGTTGGACCCTTGGATGGGCGCAACTCAAGAACCTGAGTATAATTGAAGTCAATGAGGATCTTGAGCATTGTTCTGGAAAATCTGGAAAAACGCTTGTGATCCCCAGTGACTTCCATTATACTTGGGTACTTGAGTTGCGCCCATCCAAGCATGAATTGCTCATTACAACTACCAAGCACCTGACCATGGTAGTGCTCACTTATCACTAGTGACTACACTTGGGGGACTGCTTTGTAAAATAGAGTTGTTATATCTTTATCTTTTTCATATATCTTTGCAGTGTCCACTCATATCCTGTCCACCCCCTTTAACTTGAGAATGGCGGCAGCTATAGGCATAGAAGTGGTGTCTAGGTATAGTAAAGTAGCCATGCGCTACGCAATGAAACCACCTATAGCACCACCTGGTGGAAAACAACGGAGTTAGCATTTTTATCTTGAAAATGGAATGAGATAGAGAAAAAAAGTGAATTACAAAGTTGTAGGACATCATCAACTCAATACGAGTCGACACCTTGCATACAGAAATGCTATGATATGAAACCCATGACCCCCACAAAACATTGAATGCTGGTCACGCATATGGCGCTCATTTAACTTTGATGCTCAAAGTGACCACCGTCAGCTGCAATGCACATCTGGACTCTGGACAGCATATTGTATCTTATGGTAGGAAACACGTTTGTGCAAGCATCTGTGATACGTCGTCGTAGGTCCTGCAATGTTGGTGGAGGGGTTGCATACACCTGCTGCTGGATGTGACCTCACAGAAAGAAGTGCAATGAGGTCAGGTCAGGTGAGCGTGGAGGCCGCTCCACGTAGCCACCATACCCAATGACTTGTAGGAAGGTCTCCATGAGATATCGCTTCACATCCGCAGCCTTATGAGTTTTACACGTTCTAATCATAGCATTTCTGTATGCAAGGTGTCGATTCGTATTGAATTGATGATGCCCTACAACTTTGTAATTCACTTTTTTTTCTCTCTAGTTCCGTTATCGAGATAAAAAAGCTAACTCCGTTGTTTTCCACCAGGTGGCGCTATAGGTGGTTTCATTGCGTAGCACATGGCTACTTTACTATACCTAGACACCACTTCTATGCCTATAGCTGCCGCCGTTCTCAAGTTAATGGTGGTGGACAGGATATGGGTGGACACACTGTATATGATAATATGTCATTTATTTATCCTGAGTATGGTATGGGTCATTCTTGTATACACTGATTATTGTGTACCTACACTTTTCCAGAAACCCCACTAGGGGGAGCGAGATTAGCCACATACTGTATGTTGTTGATAGATTTATACACTCAGGACGATTCTTGATTAACCACAAAATGAAATGGTTTGTGATTTTCATGTTCTAGGATATTTTTCTGCGACTATAGTATGCTGGCATAACCTGCTATATTTATAAAAAAATAAAACTATTCTTTGATGATATTTTTGCCTACCGGAGCTACAGACTGTAAACTACATCACTATTTTATATTTATACTTTCTAACTTGTTTGGATTTAATAAAGAATTTGTTATGATTTTTTTATGAATTGTAGTCATTTTCTATATTTCGGCTTTTTTCACAATTTATAATTAGTTTACATATTTAAAAAAAAGGTCTGAATGGGCAACTAAAGGGGGTTTTATTACTATCAACTTTTTTGGCATATGAATTAGGCAGAAAGGTTTTGTTACATGGAACAAATTAATAATTAGACCGATACATTCACATTTTTATGTCATGAAAGTTAGTGGCAAAACCTCCTGAAAGCACAATGTACATGGAAAAGAGGAATTCAGATGGAAAATGCTGTGGTACTATTAGTAATAATTTAACTCGTTTGGAGTGAAACCCCCACTCTTTCTTCAGAACAGGCACCAATTCAAACTCTGGCCTGTGGGCTGATTTTATTTGGACTGCGATGCCAGGTGCCAATTCTGTATGGAGTGGTATGAGGGGCACATTATTCTGTATGGAGGACTGTGTGGGGTCCATTATTCTGTACGGAGGACTATATGGGACCCATTATTCTGTATGGAGGGCTGTGCGGGACCCATTATTCAGTATGGAGGGCTATGTGGGACCCATTATTCTGTATGGAGGGCTGTGCGGGACCCATTATTCTGTATGGAGGGCTATGTGGGACCCATTATTCTGTATGGAGGACTATGTGGGACCCATTATTCTGTATGGAGGACTATGTGGGACCCATTATTCTGTATGGAGGACTATGTTGGACCCATTATTCTGCATGGAGGACTATGTGGGACCCATTATTCTGTATGGAGGACTATATGGGACCCATTATTCTGTATGGAGGGCTGTGCGGGACCCATTATTCTGTACGGAGGGCTATGTGGGGCCCATTATTCTATACGGAGGGCTATGTAGGGCCCATTATTCTGTACAGAGGGCTATGTGGGGCCCATTTATGTGGGGCCCATTATTCTGTACGGAGGGCTATGTGGGGCCCACTATTCTGTACGGAGGGCTATGTGGGGCCCATTAGTCTGTACGGAGGGCTATGTGGGGCCCATTAGTCTGTACGGAGGGCTATGTGGGGCCCATTAGTCTGTACGGAGGGCTATGTGGGGCCCATTAGTCTGTACGGAGGGCTATGTGGGGCCCATTATTCTGTACGGAGGGCTATATGGGGTCCATTATTCTGTACGGAGGACTATATGGGACCCATTATTCTGTATGGAGGACTATGTTGGACCCATTATTCTGTATGGAGGACTATGTGGGACCCATTATTCTGTATGGAGGACTATATGGGACCCATTATTCTGTATGGAGGGCTGTGCGGGACCCATTATTCTGTATGGAGGGCTGTGTGGGGCCCATTATTCTGTATGGAGGGCTATGTGGGACCCATTATTCTGTACGGAGGGCTATGTGGGGCCCATTATTCTATACGGAGGGCTATGTGGGGCCCATTATTCTGTACAGAGGGCTATGTGGGGCCCATTTATGTGGGGCCCATTATTCTGTACGGAGGGCTATGTGGGGCCCATTAGTCTGTACGGAGGGCTATGTGGGGCCCATTAGTCTGTACGGAGGGCTATGTGGGGCCCATTAGTCTGTACGGAGGGCTATGTGGGACCCATTATTCTGTACAGAGGGCTATGTGGGGCCCATTATTCTATACGGAGGGCTATGTGGGGCCCATTATTCTGTACAGAGGGCTATGTGGGGCCCATTTATGTGGGGCCCATTAGTCTGTACGGAGGGCTATGTGGGGCCCATTATTCTGTACGGAGGGCTATGTGGGGCCCATTAGTCTGTACGGAGGGCTATGTGGGGCCCATTAGTCTGTACGGAGGGCTATGTGGGGCCCATTAATCTGTACGGAGGGCTGTGTGGGGCCCATTATTCTGTATGGAGGACTATGTTGGACCCATTATTCTGCATGGAGGACTATGTGGGACCCATTATTCTGTATGGAGGACTATATGGGACCCATTATTCTGTATGGAGGGCTGTGCGGGACCCATTATTCTGTATGGAGGGCTATGTGGGGCCCATTATTCTGTACGGAGGGCTATGTGGGTCCCATTAGTCTGTACGGAGGGCTATGTGGGGCCCATTAGTCTGTACGGAGGGCTATGTGGGGCCCATTATTCTATACGGAGGGCTATGTGGGGCCCATTATTCTGTACAGAGGGCTATGTGGGGCCCATTTATGTGGGGCCCATTATTCTGTACGGAGGGCTATGTGGGGCCCATTATTCTGTACGGAGGGCTATGTGGGGCTCATTAGTCTGTACGGAGGGCTATGTGGGGCCCATTAGTCTGTATGGAGGGCTATGTGGGGCCCATTAGTCTGTACGGAGGGCTATGTGGGGCCCATTATTCTATACGGAGGGCTATGTGGGGCCCATTATTCTGTACAGAGGGCTATGTGGGGCCCATTTATGTGGGGCCCATTATTCTGTACGGAGAGCTATGTGGGGCCCATTATTCTGTACGGAGGGCTATATGGGGTCCATTATTCTGAACGGAGGACTATATGGGACCCATTATTCTGTATGGAGGACTATGTTGGACCCATTATTCTGTATGGAGGGCTGTGTGGGGCCCATTATTCTGTATGGAGGACTATGTTGGACCCATTATTCTGCATGGAGGACTATGTGGGACCCATTATTCTGTATGGAGGACTATATGGGACCCATTATTCTGTATGGAGGGCTGTGCGGGACCCATTATTCTGTATGGAGGGCTATGTGGGGCCCATTATTCTGTACGGAGGGCTATGTGGGTCCCATTAGTCTGTACGGAGGGCTATGTGGGGCCCATTAGTCTGTACGGAGGGCTATGTGGGGCCCATTATTCTATACGGAGGGCTATGTGGGGCCCATTATTCTGTACAGAGGGCTATGTGGGGCCCATTTATGTGGGGCCCATTATTCTGTACGGAGGGCTATGTGGGGCCCATTATTCTGTACGGAGGGCTATGTGGGGCCCATTAGTCTGTACGGAGGGCTATGTGGGGCCCATTAGTCTGTATGGAGGGCTATGTGGGGCCCATTAGTCTGTACGGAGGGCTATGTGGGGCCCATTATTCTATACGGAGGGCTATGTGGGGCCCATTATTCTGTACAGAGGGCTATGTGGGGCCCATTTATGTGGGGCCCATTATTCTGTACGGAGGGCTATGTGGGGCCCATTATTCTGTACGGAGGGCTATATGGGGTCCATTATTCTGTACGGAGGACTATATGGGACCCATTATTCTGTACGGAGGGCTATGTGAGGCCCATTATTCTGTACGGAGGGCTATGTGGAGCCCATTTATGTGGGGCCCATTATTCTGTACGGAGGGCTATGTGGGGCCCATTAGTCTGTACGGAGGGCTATGTGGGGCCCATTAGTCTGTACGGAGGGCTATGTGGGGCCCATTATTTTGTACGGAGGGCTATGTGGGGCCCATTAGTCTGTACGGAGGGCTATGTGGAGCCCATTAGTCTGTATGGAGGGCTATGTGGGGCCCATTAGTCTGTACGGAGGGCTATGTGGGGCCCATTATTTTGTACGGAGGGCTATGTGGGGCCCATTATTTTGTACGGAGGGCTATGTGGGGCCCATTAGTCTGTACGGAGGGCTATGTGGAGCCCATTAGTCTGTATGGAGGGCTATGTGGGGCCCATTAGTCTGTACGGAGGGCTATGTGGGGCCCATTATTTTGTACGGAGGGCTATGTGGGGCCCATTAGTCTGTACGGAGGGCTATGTGGAGCCCATTAGTCTGTATGGAGGGCTATGTGGGGCCCATTAGTCTGTACGGAGGGCTATGTGGGGCCCATTATTTTGTACGGAGGGCTATGTGGGGCCCATTATTCTGTACGGAGGGCTATGTGGGGCCCATTAGTCTGTACGGAGGGCTATGTGGGGCCCATTAGTCTGTACGGAGGGCTATGTGGGGCCCATTAGTCTGTACGGAGGGCTATGTGGGGCCCATTAGTCTGTACGGAGGGCTATGTGGGGCCCATTAGTCTGTACGGAGGGCTATGTGGGGCCCATTAGTCTGTACGGAGGGCTATGTGGGGCCCATTAGTCTGTACGGAGGGCTATGTGGGGCCCATTAGTCTGTACGGAGGGCTATGTGGGGCCCATTAGTCTGTACGGAGGGCTATGTGGGGCCCATTATTCTGTACGGAGGGCTATGTGGGGCCCATTAGTCTGTACGGAGGGCTATGTGGGGCCCATTAGTCTGTACGGAGGGCTATGTGGGGCCCATTAGTCTGTACGGAGGGCTATGTGGGGCCCATTAGTCTGTACGGAGGGCTATGTGGGGCCCATTAGTCTGTACGGAGGGCTATGTGGGGCCCATTAGTCTGTACGGAGGGCTATGTGGGGCCCATTAGTCTGTACGGAGGGCTATGTGGGGCCCATTAGTCTGTACGGAGGGCTATGTGGGGCCCATTAGTCTGTACGGAGGGCTATGTGGGGCCCATTAGTCTGTACGGAGGGCTATATGAGGCCCATTAGTCTGTACGGAGGGCTATGTGGGGCCCATTAGTCTGTACGGAGGGCTATGTGGGGCCCATTAGTCTGTACGGAGGGCTATATGGGACCCATTATTCTGTATGGAGGGCTGTGCGGGACCCATTATTCTGTATGGAGGGCTGTGTGGGGCCCATTATTCTGTACGGAGGACTATGTTGGACCCATTATTCTGCATGGAGGACTATGTGGGACCCATTATTCTGTATGGAGGACTATATGGGACCCATTATTCTGTATGGAGGGCTGTGCGGGACCCATTATTCTGTATGGAGGGCTGTGTGGGGCCCATTATTCTGTATGGAGGGCTATGTGGGACCCATTATTCTGTACGGAGGGCTATGTGGGGCCCATTATTCTATACGGAGGGCTATGTGGGGCCCATTATTCTGTACAGAGGGCTCTGTGGGGCCCATTTATGTGGGACCCATTATTCTGTACGGAGGGCTATGTGGGGCCCATTATTCTGTACGGAGGGCTATGTGGGGCCCATTAGTCTGTACGGAGAGCTATGTGGGGCCCATTAGTCTGTACGGAGGGCTATGTGGGGCCCATTAGTCTGTACGGAGGGCTATGTGGGGCCCATTAGTCTGTACGGAGGGCTATGTGGGACCCATTATTCTGTACGGAGGGCTATGTGGGACCCATTATTCTGTACGGAGGGCTATGTGGGGCCCATTATCCTATACGGAGGGCTATGTGGGGCCCATTTATGTGGGGCCCATTATTCTGTACGGAGGGCTATGTGGGGCCCATTATTCTGTACGGAGGGCTATATGGGGTCCATTATTCTGTACGGAGGACTATATGGGACCCATTATTCTGTATGGAGGACTATGTTGGACCCATTATTCTGTATGGAGGACTATGTGGGACCCATTATTCTGTATGGAGGGCTGTGCGGGACCCATTATTCTGTATGGAGGGCTGTGCGGGGCCCATTATTCTGTATGGAGGGCTATGTGGGACCCATTATTCTGTACGGAGGGCTATGTGGGGCCCATTATTCTATACGGAGGGCTATGTGGGGCCCATTATTCTGTACAGAGGGCTATGTGGGGCCCATTTATGTGGAGCCCATTATTATGTACGGAGGGCTATGTGGGGCCCATTATTCTGTACGGAGGGCTATGTGGGGCCCATTAGTCTGTACGGAGGGCTATGTGGGGCCCATTAGTCTGTACGGAGGGCTATGTGGGACCCATTATTCTGTACGGAGGGCTATGTGGGGCCCATTATTCTATACGGAGGGCTATGTGGGGCCCATTATTCTGTACAGAGGGCTATGTGGGGCCCATTTATGTGGGGCCCATTATTCTGTACGGAGGGCTATGTGGGGCCCATTATTCTGTACGGAGGGCTATGTGGGGCCCATTATTCTGTACGGAGGGCTATGTGGGGCCCATTAGTCTGTACGGAGGGCTATGTGGGGCCCATTAGTCTGTACGGAGGGCTATATGGGGCCCATTAGTCTGTACAGAGGGCTATGTGGGGCCCATTAGTCTGTACGGAGGGCTATGTGGGGCCCATTAGTCTGTACGGAGGGCTATGTGGGGCCCATTAGTCTGTATGTAGGGCTATGTGGGGCCCATTAGTCTGTACAGAGGGCTATGTGGGGCCCATTAGTCTGTACAGAGGGCTATGTGGGGCCCATTAGTCTGTACGGAGGGCTATGTGGGGCCCATTAGTCTGTACGGAGGGCTATGTGGGGCCCATTAGTCTGTACGGAGGGCTATATGGGGCCCATTAGTCTGTACAGAGGGCTATGTGGGGCCCATTAGTCTGTACGGAGGGCTATGTGGGGCCCATTAGTCTGTACGGAGGGCTATGTGGGGCCCATTAGTCTGTATGTAGGGCTATGTGGGGCCCATTAGTCTGTACAGAGGGCTATGTGGGGCCCATTAGTCTGTACGGAGGGCTATGTGGGGCCCATTAGTCTGTACAGAGGGCTAAGTGGGGCCCATTAGTCTGTACGGAGGGCTACGTGGGGCCCATTAGTCCGTACGGAGGGCTACGTGGGGCCCATTAGTCCGTACGGAGGGCTACGTGGGGCCCATTAGTCTGTACGGAGGGCTACGTGGGGCCCATTAGTCTGTACGGAGGGCTACGTGGGGCCCATTAGTCTGTATGGAGGGTGTCAGGACACAACTGCTCTCTAATGCCCCCTTATCGTCAGGTCAGTTTCGGAACTGCCGGACAATAAGTAACTGAGGCTGTTGAGCTACTATTATGCCCTATATTGAAGATCTCAGAGCAAAGGTAATGCATATACATGGCCGGCTTTAGGCATGTGCGACTTGTGCGGCCGCACAGGGCGCCGACGGCCATGCTTCACGGGGGCGCCGCAGAGAGGTAAGAAGTTAATTGCCTGCCTCTCTGTGCGGGTGGCCGGGTGCCTGCCTCTCTGTGCGGGCGACCGGGCGCCTGCCTCTCTGTGCAGGTGGCCGGGTGCCTGCGTTTCTTTGCGGGCGCCGGCTGCTTGTCTGTGCGTGTGGCCGGCCAGCTGCCTGCCTCTTTTTGCGGGCGCCGGCTGCTTGTCTGTGCGGGCGGGCGGCCGCTTGTCTGTGCGGGTGGGAGGGCGGGCGGCCGCCTGCCTCTCTGTGTGGGCACTGGCCGCTTGTCTGTGTGGGCGGGTGGGCAGCCGCCTGCCTCTCTGTGCTGGCGCCGGCCACTTGTCTGTGCGGGTGGGCAGGCAGCCGCCTGCCTCTCTGTGCGGGCGGATGGCCGTTTGTCTGTGCGGACGGCCGGCCGCCTGAATCTCTGTGTGGGCGGCCGGCCGCCTGCCTCTCTGTGCGGGCGCCGGCCGCTTGTCTGTGCGGGCTGGCCGGCCGCCTGCCTCTCTGTGCGGGCGACTGCCTGCCTCTCTGCACGAGCGACCGGCTGCCTCTCTGTGCGGGCTACCGCCTGCCTCTCTGCGCGAGCGACCGGCTGCCTCTCTGCGCGGGCGACCGGCTGCCTCTCTGCGCGGGCGACCGGCTGCCCCTCTCTGCGGGCGACCGGCTGCCCCTCTCTGCGGGCGACCGGCTGCCCCTCTCTGCGGGCGACCGGCTGCCCCTCTCTGCGGGCGACCGGCTGCCCCTCTCTGTGGGCGACCTGCTGCCCCTCTCTGCGGGCGACTGGCTGCCTCTCTCTGCGGGTGACCGGCTGCCTCTCTCTGCGGGCGGTTGGCCGGCTGCCTGCCTCTCTGTGCTGGAGGCCGGCCGGCTGGATATCTGTCTTTGCGGGCAACGGTAGCTGTGTGGAGCAGGGCGGTATGGCTGATGTCCCAGATGCTCTAGGTGCAAATGATGGCGTCCGGGGCGGCGCGTGTACAGATGGAGCCCTTAGCTCAAGATCTTGTCATTGAACTGAGAGCTCAATCTGCTCCGGAGGCTATTTCTTTGAAGCCCGCACCGCTGACAGAGCATCTGGGACACCCACCGCACCAGCCTGCTCCCCACAGCCAGCACAGCTTCTGCTGCCAGCACCGCCACACCGTTTCCACCGCCGTGCCTGCCTCCTGTGACTCTTCTCCCTCTCTAGTAAGACAACAATGGAGTATAAGACGGACCCCAATATTTTACCTTTTTTTTATCTCTAAATTTGGGGTGGGTCTTATAATCCGGCACATCTTATAAAACAAAAAATATGGTATGTGCTTTTGTTACCATCAAGGATATGTGATTGTGTTCCTGGATTGGGCATCATTTTCATGCAAGGGGTGTTGTGTGTGTGTGTGTGTGTGTGTGTGTGTGTGTGTGTGTGTGTGTGTGTGTGTGTGTGTGTGTGTGTCCTTATACTACGGGGTGCTACTGCTATGGACAATAAGAAACACGCTGCTACTTTAAGAGACAGAAACCTCCCCGTGTTGAGGGGAAATGGAATGTTCTGCTCCCCCTGCAGAAAGTGTGCTAATGGACAGCCCGAGTGTAAGAAGAGAAGTGAGTTTCTGTTTTGCTTTTAGAAGCGTGTGAAGGAACACACAGCCGGTGTGTCTCGAGGATTGGGGTTTTTCTTCTGAATCGAGAGAGAGACTCACATATCCCAGGGAACCAGCGAGGAATCGGACGCAAGAAGAAGATTTTGATCTCCTTAACCCGGCCCAGGAGAAGTGCGCACCTCCGGATGAGACTGTTGTTGGGGGGCCCCCGGGACTGGATCCACGTCCCCAGCATCACTGTGAGTTGAATATTGTGCACATACTAGGGGCTAAAGTAGGCTTCAGTAGGTAGAACACGGCATCTGTGTGGCCCGTTTAGCAGAGGCCAGAGAGGTTACGTGTAGAGTAGCATTGTACCTTACTGTTTTTTGTGTTTCTTGAACCTGTAATAGTTGGAGCACCGTGCTATTGAGCGGACCAGCTAGACAATACTAAAGTGTTGTTAAATCACGTTTTGCCACTGTATACCCCGTGCCTGAACCTGCCTTCTCCACATCTTTCCCCGCCTGTTAATAAATATACCCTTTTTGTTCGCACCTCGTCTTGTGTACTGTAACCTACTCTGCACTGCAGTGGTCCTCTCGGCCATCGCTTCAAGTGGCGCTGCGAGCAGGGTACGGTCACCAAGATGGAGGCAGCAGACAGCAACGGCGGGAACGCTAATATTAATGGGGGTGCTGTGGGCAATAGTGGAACCCCTGCAAGGACACTTCCAATGGGCACCATATTTAGTGTGCTACCAAAATTCGATGGCAGTAACATGGCACTGTGCGACTGGGTGTCCCGGCTGCAGAGCACCCTGAAAGTGTATAACATCGGCCCAAAGCTTGAGGTGGACATCGCTTTGACTGCCCTAGAGGGAGAAGCACGTAGAAATGTCTGTCTACAACCAGAACCCACCCGTAGTACCCTGAAAGAGTTAGTTGGATTCTTGGAAGAGATCTATGGCGAGACTGCTAGCGCGGGACATCTTCGCGCCAAATTTTTTTCGAGGCTGCAGCGGGAAGAAGAAGGGATCTCTCAGTATGCAACAGCACTACAAGAAGTGTTAGCGGAGGTCCAGAGAAAGGAGTCAGATGGACTCGGCGGCATAGGCTCTACCGACCGGATACTCCGGGAACAGTTTGTTCTGGGATTGCATAGCGTATCCTTGCGGCGAGCCCTGGCAGAACGGGTCAGAGCGAATCCGGCTCTTACTTTTCGTCAAATCCTAGCAGAAGCAGTAGCCTGAAGTAAAGAAAAATGTTACGCATCTGGGGTGGTGCGCGTCCAAACCGCCACCTCCAGCGTGGACCCAAACTGCCAGGTGGGACTGGTCCAGGTGGTGCAAGATTTACAGAAATCCGTTCTCAACGTACAGGAGAAGCTGACCCAGATGGAGCAAAGAATGAGGGACTTGTCTGGTGAACATCCCTACCCAGCTGCATCCTCCTCCTTCCAACCTGGCACATCATACTCACGCAATATTTCCTCGGCTCTACCAATGGGGGACTGGAGGCTGCAGGGTTCCTCTCGTCAGCCACCAGAGACACGAGGTATTCCCCAGCGAGAAGACATCCACTGCTGGTGATGTGGAGATCGGGGGCATATTGCCAAGGGGTGCCGGAATAACACTCAAAGCCAACGGAAGCCATTGTTAAACTACCAACCCCCAGAGTAGTGCGGCACTCTGCGGGGGAGGCGAGGAGGGAGGCCGCTCCGTATCATAACGAACATTTGATCGCTGGTTGTCCCATCCTACGTGCTGAATTCGAGAGTGTCCCAGTGAATTGCTTGATAGATACTGGGTCACAAGTGACGACGATGCCAGAAGCATATTTCAATCAACATTTCCAGACACTGGCCAGGCCAGAGAAAGAGACCCTGATCCAGGTGTTTGCTGCTAATCAACAACCGATCCCGGTCACAGGAGTTGTGTGGATGAATGTTCGAATCTGTGGGCAAGAAGTGGGGAAAAAAGGGATCCTACTAGTCCCCGAGCCCATCAACGAAGATGTACCTGTAATATTGGGGATGAATGTCCTATGTGAATTAGATCAGATTATGTTCACCAAACGGGGACCCGGATACTGGAAGCAAGCTACTACACATAAGCCTACACAGGAAGCACTTCAACGGCTGATCCGCGTCTGTGGGACGCAGAAGAGTGTGCCATCTCATCAGACGGTAGGGGTCATCAGGGCTCCTGGGAAGGAACCTATAATCCTGCCTCCCGGCCGAGAAAGTATATTACACCTCCCAGTGGGAACCTATCGCAATCTCGATGGGATAGAAATGATTGTTCAGCCTGTAGCAACCGGAAGAGTGGACCAAGAAGTTATGATAGCTCGTACGGTAGCTGTGGTCCAACAAGGACGCGTCCCTATCAGAGCCTTGAATGTGGGCCCCGGTGAGGCCACCTTGCCTCGAGGGACGGATCTGGCCCTGGTGTACGTACATAAAGGCGAGGTAATGAGTCATAAAGAGATATCCTTATCGCCGATAGAAGGTGTGGGGTGGACCCTAGCAGTCTCTGCGAGGGCCAAAGTGATGCCATCCCCAGAGTGGAGTGGAAAGGCCATCCTCGATCAGATGGAAGTGGATGTGAATTCGCTGGGCCCTGAGCGTGTGCAAGCAGTAGAAGCTATGCTGTGGGAGAACCAGGCCGCATTCGCTCGCCACGCTGAAGATTTCGGCTGCACTGAAGCCATCATGCATGAGATACCGACCGGGGAAGCTCGTCCGATTCGAGAACGGTACCGACAGATCCCTCCCAAGATGTACCAAGAGGTAAAGATGTTACTGAAGCAGATGCTGGATTTAGGAATAGTGCAGGGCAGCCAGAGCCCTTGGGCGGCCCCGGTGGTACTCATCAAGAAAAAGGATGGAACCATCCGGTTCTGTGTAGACTACAGAAAACTCAACGCTTGTACCGTTCGCGACTCGTACCCATTACCACGAATCGAAGAATCCTTGACGGCCTTGGGGAAGGCCAAGTACTTCTTCACCTTGGATCTAGCAAGCGGGTACTGGCAAGTACCTGTGGCGGAAAAAGACAAAGCCAAGACCGCGTTCATCCTCCCAATGGGATTGTTTGAGTTTAACTGGATGCCCTTCAGACTCTCCAATGCTCCGGGCACGTTTCAACGGCTGATGGAAAAGTGCTTGGGAGACCTAAATTTTGAAGCGACCCTGATCTATCTGGATGACATAATCGTGTTCTCGGCCACGTTCAAAGAACACCTTGACCGGCTTGGACAGGTACTCGGGAGACTGCAGGCTTATAACCTGAAGGTGAAGCCCAAAAAATGCCACCTCTTCAAGAGAGAGATCGAGTACCTGGGCCACACAGTGTCACAAGATGGAGTCCTACCCTCCGCAGAAAAGGTGGCGGCCATTCAGAAGTGGCCAGTCCCTCGAACGGTGAGGGAACTCAAGGCATTTCTTGGACTCGCCGGGTATTACCGCCGGTTCGTCAAAGACTTCGCAAAGGTGGCGGGTCCTTTGAACGAGCTGCTGAGGGGGACCACCGGAGTGTCGAAGAACCAGAGCATCTCTTGGGCTCAGAGACAAGATGAGGCTTTTCTGGCTATGAAGAATGCCCTTACTTCAGCCCCGATCCTGGCCTATGCGGACTTCGACCGACCATTCCTGCTGTACACAGATGGTAGGCTGCATGGACTCGGTGCCGTATTGTCTCAGATGCAAAATGGACATGAGAGAGTCATTGGCTACACCAGTAGGTCCCTGCGGGACAGCGAAAGAAACCCCCACAATTACAGCTCCTTTCGACTAGAGCTCCTGGCCCTAGTGTGGGCCATGACAGAGAAATTTGCTGGCTTCCTGACAGGAACCAAGATCCAGGTCCGGACAGACAATAATCCTCTGGCCCACCTTGAGAACACCAAATTGGGAGCCTTGGAACAACGGTGGGTGGCTCGCCTTGCAAAGTTTGACTTTACCATCTGTTATCGCCCTGCTACCGAAAACGCAAATGCGGATGGGCTGTCAAGAGTGACGGTGGAGACCCCAGTGGGGGATCTCGATGAACGATTAGAGGAGTAAGAAACGCCAGACTTTAGCAAGTTTTGGCCCTCGGTGGTTTGCGTCCCAGTTGAGTAGGCAGGCTTGCACACTGCCCCGGTCCCTGGTGAGAACCAATGAAGAATGGGGACGTGCTCAAGATGCAGACGAAGGGCTGCAACAGATGAAACACTGGGTAACTGAGAAGCAGAAGCCAGACAAACAAGAAAGGGCTAACCTGGACGCCGAGATGAAGAGTGTCTTACACCAGTGGGATAGACTGGAAGTTCGAGGATCAGTGTTATATCGTAAGAGACAACAGCCAAAAGATATAGAAGCAAGATGGCAGGTGGTCATCCCCGGAAAAATGGCTCAAGAGGTAGCTAAGGAAGCTCACGAGTTTGGCGCTCACTTTGGACCTGCAAAGACCTACCAATGGTTACAGCAGTACGTGTACTGCCCCAGGTTGGAGTCTGTGGTGGAAGAGGTTTGCCGGCAATGTCGAGTATGCGACCTCGTTAAAAGCACCGAACAAAGGGCACCCGTTCAGACCATACAGACCAAAGAACCGCTAGAACTGTTGATGATTGATTATCTCCTCGTGGGACACTCCACTCGGGGACTACATTACTGTTTGGTTATGACCGACCATTTCTCCAAGTTCGCTGTAGTCACCCCGACTAGAGATCAGACTGCTGAGTCGGCGGCACGGGCCATCTGCTAAGACTTCATCCGGGTGTATGGATGCCCGAAGCGGATCCACTCCGATCAAGGTGCATGTTTTCAAGGCAAGGTGATGGAGGAATTATGTCGCATGTATGACATCGAGCGATCTCGGACTACACCTTACCATCCCCAAGGCAATGGAGCATGTGAACGCTTCAACCGAACTCTACTTCAAATGCTGAGAACATTAGAGGAAGATAAGAAGGCATGTTGGCCGGATTACCTGGCAGTACTGGTCTGGGCCTACAATAACCGAGTTCACTCCACTACAGGTTACACCCCATATCTACTGCTGTTTGGAAGAGTTGGGCGAGAAATCATCGAGCTGAAGTTGGAGCAGCCAGAGGAATTCATGGAACGAACTGTCACTTCGTGGGTGAAAGAACATCGACAACGACTACAGACGATGCGTCGGTTGGCTTGTCAACAGCTACAGAAGAAAGAACATATGAACCCTAAACCGATTCAAGAGATACCGCTTCAACCTGGAGATCGAGTGTTAGTCAGAGAGAAACGCCCCAAGGGTAAACTGAGTGAAAGATGGGAAGTTCAATCCTACAGAGTAATCGAACGGGTGTATGCTGACGGCCCGGTCTACAAGGTGCAAATTGAGAATGGAGCGTCCGGCCCTAGAGTACTACACAGAAATATGTTGCGACCATGCCGGTCTGAAGCTCTTTCTACGCCAAGATCTCCTGCAGTCTCTGCCCCACTCCCTGAACTTACGTCATCTGTGTGTGAAGTCGATGATGACTGGTGGACAGTCCCCGATGCAGGGGGGGATCCTCAGCCTTCCGGAAACGGAGATCCCATGGATGAGCCACTACCGCCACGGGAAGAAGAGACCAGCCAAGATTCCACTGCAGCTCCCACAGCAAGTGTTCCTCTGGAAGCTAGTCAAGCCGGGCCGGATAGTCAAGATCTTAGAAGATCTAAGAGGTCTACTGCAGGGGTTCCACCAATCCGATATGTTGAACAATGTACTAGGTCTGCTGTACTGCCATTGTTGTCTCCTCTACAGGTTTGAACCTTCCTTCAAAACTCAGTAGGCTCGAAGCTGTGATGGCCGAGGACGACCATCATTAAGTGGGGAGGCATATTAAGGGGTGCTACTGCTATGGACAATAAGAAACACGCTGCCACTTTAAGAGACAGAAACCTCCCCGTGTTGAGGGGAAATGGAATGTTCTGCTCCCCCTGCAGAAAGTGTGCTAATGGACAGCCCGAGTGTAAGAAGAGAAGTGAGTTTCTGTTTTGCTTTTAGAAGCGTGTGAAGGAACACACAGCCGGTGTGTCTCGGAGGATTGGAGTTTTTCTTCTGAATCGAGAGAGAGACTCACATATACCAGGGAACCAGCGAGTAATCGGACGCAAGAAGAAGATTTTCATCTCCTTAACCCGGCCCAGGAGAAGTGCGCACCTCCAGATGAGACTGTTGTTGGGGGGCCCCCGGGACTGGATCCACGTCCCCAGCATCACTGTGAGTTGAATATTGTGCACATACTAGGGGCTAAAGTAGGCTTCAGTAGGTAGAACACGGCATCCGTGTGGCCCGTTTAGCAGAGGCCAGAGAGGTTACGTGTAGAGTAGCATTGTACCTTACTGTTTTTTGTGTTTCTTGAACCTGTAATAGTTGGAGCACCGTGCTATTGAGTGGACCAGCTAGAGAATACAAAAGTGTTGTTAAATCACGTTTTGCCACTGTATACCCCGTGCCTGAACCTGCCTTCTCCACTTCTTTCCCCGCCTGTTAATAAATACACCCTTTTTGTTCGCACCTCGTCTTGTGTACTGTAACCTACTCTGCACTGCGGTGGTCCTCTCGGCCATCGCTTCACTTACATAGTAGTATATTAATATGCACCATTACTGTAAAATGGCACCTCCTTGAAGCATAACAACGTACACCCTTTGTAATAAAATGATGCCCGACTCCAGTCCATAAAAGGGAAATCCACTACTTGGACAACCCCTTCTCATTCCCCTTGTTTGCTACAGAAAAATAAAGAAAGCTATACACCCCTGCAGTGCAGCCTCGGTTCCAGCGATGTCTAAAACTGCGTTCCAGGGACATCTGTGACATTTTTATGACACACGAGCTCCAAAAGCAATCAGCGCCAGCTTTCTTATGCCCACCTTTGGACATTTCGGCAGAAATTCAGTGTAGCGCTCACATCCTGCTCAAATGTCTGAAGGCGGAGAGAAAGACACTGGGCGCTGTTTGGTCAAGAGGCCTCATGGAATGCAGCTTAGCTGGAACCGAGGCCGTACCGGAGGGGAGTATAGCTTTATTTATTTTTCTGGGGCAAACAAGGGGAATGAGAAGGGGTTGTTGACATCCCTTTTATAGATTGAAGTGGGGCATCATTTTATTACAAAGGGTGTATGTGGTTATGCTTCAACAAATGGAATGAATAGGGGTTGTCAAATTTAGTGGACAGCCCTTTTAAAGGGGCTGTTCTTTTAGTAAATGTCTAACCTAAGGTGTAGGTTATTATAAAGAAATTATTATGCTGTTACGCAAACACCGTAAATTAAAAAAAAAAAAAAAAACTTTGGGAAAAATCACTCCAAAAATGTTTTTTGGTCTTACTGAAAACACAAAAATTGAATAAAAAGCCAAC
This sequence comes from Anomaloglossus baeobatrachus, assembly GCF_048569485.1. Lineage (NCBI taxonomy): Eukaryota > Metazoa > Chordata > Amphibia > Anura > Aromobatidae > Anomaloglossus > Anomaloglossus baeobatrachus. The sequence goes on along the minus strand of NC_134353.1, from coordinate 881,631,444 downwards.
AAAAGTCATATGTCAAGGAATAAGCCCTAAAAGCTCTTTTGAACAAAAAAAATTCAAAAAGTTACAGCTCTCAGAATATGGTGATGCAAAAAGAAATTAATTTTTGTAAAATATTGCTTTTAGTGTGCAAACGTCGCAAAGTATAAAAAATTGTATAAATCTGGTAAAGTGTAATCGTTCTGCCCCGAAGAATAAATGAGTCATCACTTTTATCGCATGGTGAACTGAGCAAAAAATTGAAAAGAATAAGCGAATCGCTGGTTTTCCCTCAAAAATCTGAATAAATAGCACTCAAGAACTGGTATGTACCCCATAATAGTACCAAAAATCCTTCAGCTTATTGCGCAAAAAAGCTTCCACACAGCCCTATTCGCTCCAAAAAGAAAAAAGTTACAGTTCTCACAATATGGCGACGAAAAAACTTTTTTTTTTATAAAAAAAAGGCATTTTCACTGTGTGATAGAAGCTGAACAATATAAATCTGGTATCACTGTAACAGCACCAACAAAGAGAATCTGTCAGCAGGCTTTTGCTACCTCACCAGAGATTACTGACTGCATCCGTTCTGACATATGCTAAGATTTAAGATTTTAGGCTTGTCGTTTTTCACTGACGTGTTAAAAGTGCATGTATCCCTCTGTGTGCAGTGATTCACAACACACGTGGGTTGTCAATGTGCAATCCGTGATCTGTGATACATGATACCACATGGAGATAAACTCACCTGCCCCCGCTCCTGCTGTCCGTGGTGCTGAACTCTCCTGCTCTGCTGCATCTGGCCGCCGTTGTGTCTCCCCTCTGCAAGTACTTCCGGGTCAGCTGTGCCATGCATAAAATGAATATGTATGACAGTAATTAGCCGAGCAGGAAGCAGCAGTCAGCAGAGGCCGTAGACAGCTGGAGAAGTTGAATGTAAAAATCACTTTATTTTCAAAGTCCGTGTTTTTCTGGTACATGTTTCACGGATCACACCATAGTGTGGTCTGTGGGACATCAGTGATGCCGGAAAAAAGCGGACATGTTTCTGTGCACAACAGATAAAGCGTGTGAGCAACAGGGAGTGCCTGCCTAAAAAAGCACTGCAAATACACCATAGCAAAGGGACATGATGCACAGGAATTTCAAAATGATTTTGCTGTGCACATGTTCCGTCTTTGGTTAATTATTTTAGCTGCTGTAGGCTTCAAAAGCCATGAAACGGCTAAAAGAAGTAACCTTCTCATTCGTGGGGCGGCTAAAATTGGAAGAAGCCCCTCGCTCTATATACTTAAAGGACACAGAATACCCTCATTGAATAGACACCAGAAATGAAGCCAGTAACAACGGCGCATACATATAGACTTCAGGATGTTTTTTGCAAATGATTTTTATTTTTTTTTAAATAACTAAATTGCAGTATGCTTAGGGCGAGGCTTTTTTGTCATTTTACAGTACATGAAAAAAACAAACGCAGCAGAAAAGCAATACAACCAGGCACCGGGGTCTTGTGATCTGCAGCCAATCAGCGGCTGCTTCACTATCCCTCTTTCAAAACTGTAATCCAGAAGAAATGAGAGCTGCTGCTGTTTCATGACTTCCTCTGGATGTCAGTTTTATCTAAAGGATGAGAGAGTAAACCAGCTGCTGATTGGCTGCAGGTCGCTTGTGACATGGTTTGGGGGGCACCAAAGGGTAATTTGGCACAGGGCGCCATTTAGCCTAAAGGGGGCTTTACACGCTGCGACATCGCTAATGCGGAGTCGTTGGGGTCACGGAATTTGTGACGCACATCCGGCCGCATTAGCGATATTGCTGCGTGTGACACCAATGAGCGATTTTGCATCGTTGCAAAAACGTGCAAAATCGCTCATCGGTGACATGGGGGTCCTTTCTCAATTATCGTTACTGCAGCAGTAACGATGTAGTTCGTCGCTCCTGCGGCAGCACACATCGCTATGTGTGACGCCGCAGGAACGAGGAACCTCTCCTTACCTGCCTCCCGGCCGCTTCTATTGGTCGGCCGCTCAGTGACGTCGCTGTGACGCCGCACGGACCGCCCCTTAGAAAGGAGGCGGTTCGCCGGCCACAGCGACGTCGCCGGGCAGGTAAGTATGTGTGACGGGTCTGCGCGATGTTGTGCGGCACGGGCAGCGTTTTGCCCGTGTCGCACAACAGATGGGGGCGGGTACCCACGCTAGCGATATCGGGACCGATATCACAGCGTGTAAAGTAGCCTTTAGGCCAGCCCTGTGCATATATATCACCAATTCCCGCTAATGGAATATATATCTAACTCGGTACTCTTACTGGTAGCCCCACAATAATCCTATGCAAAAAATAATGTCGCTGAAACCAGCAACCTTCAAGATTGGACACCCGTTTCAGATAGCATAAGGCTTTTTAGGTTCGGGGTTTGTATATAGAGCAAGGGGAAAGAAGTTACTGCCTTTTATTTTTCATATATAAAATGTAATATTTATAAAATATACAGGAATTTACAGAAGTGAACAATACAAATACAGTATACAGTTACATAAAATAAAAAGGGAAAACTTAAAGAAAGTACTACACCTGGTCGCAGATACGGGTCAGATATTGGGGAGAGGCACCCCAGGAAATGGACAATCCTATATACAGAATGTATTCCTAGGCATTGACCCCAAGTATAATGAGGCATTTGCTTATAATAACCTCCGTCACACCCACAGCCGCCACCTCTGGGTGACATCATGTAGGGGAGGGGGCTTCACTCTCACAGAAGTATGGAATTCTCAACTTTCGTCATATCTTCGCCTAAGTGCATCCCACGTGGAAGATATTACCCTCATACTTCATATTACAATTTTAGTAGAATGTGGATACTAAACAAGGGACATCTAGTGTGTTCTGGATGGCAGATATTAATTTGTGGCTCTTCTGGAGGTCCTACGATTAAGTTAAAATATGCCTTAGGTGCGGGATGGAATCCTCAGATCAGCGGCATGCCCACCATACCATAATCTGTGGGATTTATGTACCGTGCAATAATAATACTTTCCCAGTGGTACCAAGTCGGCTGATGGAATTCTCATTTCCCAGAAATGGTATCCTGTAGTAGAGCCACTTCTCCACCCACATGTATATGTCGCGGGCGGGGAGGAGGGTGCCGGCACCGCGCTCACCCCTCTGCTCGGGTCCGGCTGCTGCTGCTCAGTGGTGGCTCGAGCGGTGGGCCGGATCCCGGGGGTTTCTCGAGCGGCACTCCTCGCCCGTGAGTGAAAAGGGGAAACTTGTTGGGGAGATTGTCCATGACGCCACCCACGGTTGTGGTGATTTGTAGCACCACCGCTGCTCAATATGGGGATCCCGGGAGTGGTGATGCGGAGTAGCCAGGTGTTGTGTTGCCCCTCCGTGGGTAGGGGTTGGTGATCCCGGGGCCCAGTGATGGTGAGGGAGGTGCAGGGCCTGGTGGGCGCAGGGACGCGGGGGCAGCGCTGTGCCTTGCGGCACTGTGGTACTCACTCAGCCTGAGACGTTGACACAGTTTTACGGTAAACCACACGGCTGGAAAGACGGTTCCCACGGACGGCTGCACTTGCTCTCCCAGTAGGTAACGGTGATGTCCCTTTGACCTGCACCTGATATTTCTAAGTTGGTAGCGATGGGTTCCCACCGGTAACCCGCTCCCCGGCTTGGATATGGGACGGAGGAGCCCTACTTTGCCCGCAGATGCTGGCCCTGAGGAGCTGGTGCCCTGGCGGTGGCGGTGTTCCTCACTAATGGTTGGACGGTTGTCTTCAATCGGGACTTGGCTGTTGGGGGATCGACGTCCCCTTCACTGACGGATTCGGCAAATTATGGCGACTCCTAGCCTTGCCGGAGTCCGAGAGGCCCCTGCCCTGGTGCTGACTGTCCTTCGTATACTGCTCCAGACCGCCGGGCCACTACCCATACGCGGTCCTTCCAGCAACCTCCGAGCAGTCCCCCTCCAGACAATCACCGCTGTTGCTGACCTTGCTGACACTGTCCTGCACTTAGCTGGACTAACTTCAGGTCTTTCTGCGCTCACGTTTGCTCCTTTTCTTCTTTGCTCCACTACCACTTCACTTTCACTTTCCTCTCCTAAACTGTTCTCAAGCTCTTCCCTGAGCTGACTCTTGTCACTTCCTCCTCCTGAACTTGACTACTGGTTTCTCCCGCCTCCAGGGCTGTGTACTCCTCGGTGGGCGGAGCCAACCGCCTGGCCCACCCCCTGGTGTGAACATCAGCCCCTGGAGGAAGGCAACAAGGATTTGAATAGCTTCGGTGTTCCTAACTGGGATGTAGGGTGTGGTGGTGTGATGACCTGTGACCCCTGGCTTGCCCAGGGCGTCACATTCCCCCTTAGCAAAATGCAGACTGTCCGCGGGCTGCCCGTCCAACACCGGTTTTATTTTCTGAAAAAGGTAAACGGTAACATGTAAATTATAACATCATCCCACAACGGGAGGCACATTTCTTAAACGTTACTAAACGGTTTTATGGGTACGGTTTCCGCTCTCTCCCACCCAAGCAACCTGGCCCTGATGCTGCCCCTAAAACCCAGGCAGCACCCCTTGACCCACAGTCCAGCACACGTTACTCGAGCGGGATCTGTCCTTCCCCGCCAGAGGGTAGCCACCGGTTCCTGTGGTGGCTGGGCCCCAGCCTGCTCTGCTGAGGGCCCTCCCTCCAACCTGCCTCTCCGGAGGCGGCAACTGCGGAAACGGTACGGTAAAACAACATATTTACAAGCCACTTAATGTTTGTGGTTGCCCTGCAAGTTCACGGGCTTGTCCATGGATAGTTCCCATGCAAAACTTTTTAAACGGTCCCCACGGGGACAACGGTGCCGGCTCCGGCCGGTTCAATCACTGAGAATCTGGTTAAACTTCGGTTATTATTTCACTTATCATTTTCTGTAAACTTTTCAAACAAACACACTCTAGTGGTCCCAACGGGGACTGGACAACGGTGCTCCGCTGCCCTACTCCAGGCCTTCAGCTTCATCCGAGGGAGGGGGTGCAGGACTCACTCTGCTCTCCTGGCTGCCCCGCAGTTTGACATCTAGGGCAAACCACCCCCTCTCTCCGCAGTGTCGGGTGTATTGAACAATGTCTCCCGGCATTAGGTTGCGGCCGGGATGCTCCTCAGGCAAGGGGGCATTCACATCCCGCCGGGCTACAAACACTTCGGCCTCCAGGCCCGGTTCATAGATAAACCCGTAGCCCCGGCGGACATCAAACCGCCTCACCTGCCCCTCGTACAGCGGACCCCGGACACGGAACGTGGCCTGGCGGATGTTCTCCTTTTCCCGGATAGCTCGGGCCACCAGCTCGGCCTTCTTCCTCTCCCTCTCTCCGATCTCCAGGCCCAGCGGTACCGGCTCCCTGTCCCAATACGGCGCTGCTGCGAGCTCCGGCGCACGGGTCGGGCCCCGGGGGACATCCTGGATGTTGCCCACTGTCAGGAATCTGGGCGGCGTGTCCCGCGGTGCCTTGGCCTTGGGCGCTGCCTTACAGCAACAACCCGGCGCTACCTCAGCCGAGGTGTGGGGGATGGGCACAGGGGCTTTCCGCGGCTTGGCCTTCGGCTCGGAGCGGGTCATCGGCTCCGGCTCGGGGAACTTTTTAGGGGCTGCCTCCGGTGCAGACTTCGGGGCCTTCCACGGCAACACCTCCGACTTGCTACGGGCTCCGGCTACAGGTCGGCCCGCCGGGGCGGGCATGCTGGGCATCGCTACCGGTTGCGGTGGCAGCGGGCCTAGTGGCGGGGTCACGGCCTCCGAGACGGGTGGCGAGGGAGGCAACGGGGGGAGAGGGCTTGGACCGGGTCCCTCAGCCGCAGCGACCGGTCCCTCGGGGACATAGGGGCGTGGGTCACTCACCCTCCCTTCCTCCGCCTCCTCCTCGCGTCTCCGCACGGTGGCTATAATGTCCGCCATGTCGGTCTCCCACTCCTCCAAGAGGAGCTGCATCTTGACCTGCAGCCTTAGGTGGAGCTGTGCGGTCCGGATTTCCACCCACACTGCGGTTCCCGGCGCGGGGGCCACGGTGTTTCGGGACGGCATCCACATAGCGACTTCTTCTTCCAGGAACGGAGTGACTGCAGGGTCCTGGCGTCCCTGCTTTTATAGCTGCTTTCACATGCAGCCAGTCGCCATCGCGTCCCCCTTAGCTTCTTTCCGGCCACTCCTCTATTGGGGCGGAGTTTTGGCCTTCACGCCTCTGCTACTCGAGAAGACGCTCGAGCGGGAACTTTTCGTGCCAAAGATGGCGACTTCTGAAAATTTTCAGCCGGATACCTCCGGCGGTCACAAGGCGCACCTCTACCCAACGGCAGAGCGGTAAGATCCTGTTCGTGACGCCAAGTTGTCGCGGACGGGGAGGAGGGTTCCGGCACCGCGCTCACCCCTCTGCTCGGGTCCGGGCTGCTGCTGCTCAGTGGTGGCTCGAGCGGTGGGCCGGATCCCGGGGGTTTCTCGAGCGGCACTCCTCGCCCGTGAGTGAAAAGGGGAAACTTGTTGGGGAGATTGTCCATGACGCCATGACGCCACCCACGGTTGTGGTGATTTGTAGCACCACCGCTGCTCAATATGGGGATCCCGGGAGTGGTGATGCGGAGCAGCCAGGTGTTGTGTTGCCCCTCCGTGGGTAGGGGTTGGTGATCCCGGGGCCCAGTGATGGTGAGGGAGGTGCAGGGCCTGGTGGGCGCAGGGACGCGGGGGCAGCGCTGTGCCTTGCGGCACTGTGGTACTCACTCAGCCTGAGACGTTGACACAGTTTTACGGTAAACCACACGGCTGGAAAGACGGTTCCCACGGACGGCTGCACTTGCTCTCCCAGTAGGTAACGGTGATGTCCCTTTGACCTGCACCTGATATTTCTAAGTTGGTAGCGATGGGTTCCCACCGGTAACCCGCTCCCCGGCTTGGATATGGGCCGGAGGAGCCCTACTTTGCCCGCAGACGCTGGCCCTGCGGAGCTGGTGCCCTGGCGGTGTTCCTCACTAATGGTTGGACGGTTGTCTTCAATCGGGACTTGGCTGTTGGGGGATCGACGTCCCCTTCACTGACGGATTCGGCAAATTATGGCGACTCCTAGCCTTGCCGGGGTCCGAGAGGCCCCTGCCCTGGTGCTGACTGTCCTTCATATACTGCTCCAGACCGCCGGGCCACTACCCATACGCGGTCCTTCCAGCAACCTCCGAGCAGTCCCCCTTCAGACAATCACCGCTGTTGCTGACCTTGCTGACACTGTCCTGCACTTAGCTGGACTAACTTCAGGTCTTTCTGCGCTCACGTTTGCTCCTTTTCTTCTTTGCTCCACTACCACTTCACTTTCACTTTCCTCTCCTAAACTGTTCTCAAGCTCTTCCCTGAGCTGACTCTTGTCACTTCCTCCTCCTGAACTTGACTACTGGTTTCTCCCGCCTCCAGGGCTGTGTACTCCTCGGTGGGCGGAGCCAACCGCCTGGTCCACCCCCTGGTGTGAACATCAGCCCCTGGAGGAAGGCAACAAGGATTTGAATAGCTTTGGTGTTCCTAACTGGGATGTAGGGTGTGGTGGTGTGATGACCTGTGACCCCTGGCGTGCCCAGGGCGTCACATATACACAACCTAGGCTCCTTGTCTCCGAGTCAACAGGGGGTCTTAGAAGAAGTACTAGGGGAGAGCTCTTGTAGTTTAATTGATATATATATCTGTTACAGCCCCTTTCCAGAAAAGCATTTGCTGGGTGTTAGTTTGATAGTGCTCTGGAGGGAAGGGGTCTCTCCTGGCCAAGGAATCGTGAAAACATAACTGCCGATTATATTTTCATGACAGAGGGCCATCTGGGACCCATTATTCTGTATGGTAGAATATGTGGGGCCCATTATTCTGTACGGAGGACTATATGGGGCCTATTATTCTGTGTGGAGGACTATTTGAGACCCATTCCTCTGTATGGAGGACTATGTGAGGCCTATTATTCTGTATGGAGGACTATGCAGGGCCCATTACTCTGTATGGAGGACTATGTGGGGCCCATTACTCTGTATGGATGACTATGTGAGGCTCATTCCTCTGTACGGAGGAATATATGGGGCCATTATTCTGTATGGAGGACTATGTGAGACCCATTCCTCTGTATGGAAGACTATGAGGCCCATGCCTCTGTATGTAGGACTATGCAGGGCCTATTCCTCTGTATGGAGGACTATGTGGGGCCTATTGTTCTTTATGGAGGGCTATGTGGGGCCCATTACTCTGTATGGATGACTATTTGGGGCCGTTTACGCTTTATGGAAGACTATGTGGGCCCCTTATTCTGTATGAAATGTTATGTGGGGCCCATTATTCTGTATGGAGGACTATTTGGGGCCCATTGTTTTGTATGGAGGGCTATGTGGGGCCCATTATTCTATATAGATGGCTATGTGGGCCTCCAAGGCTGCAAAGTTTTTCTCAATTATTCTTGCATTTTTCTTATTTAGAGTAGTTATATTGTGACAAAAGCTTCATCTATTATATCACTTGCAAAAAAAATAACTGCTGTTGTAACATAAGACTGACTGTTCTTAACGGCAACAGCTACCTAATGCACTACTACAAAATCTAAGGTGCTTTATAGGACTTGTGCCCGGCAGTGAATTTCTGTCCACAGTGTCAGATCCTCCTCTATATCTTCCAGTGGGCAGAGAAAGCATCTGGTTTCCAGTTACAGACTGCGCTCCTCCCAATGCTACATTCCAGCGACTTGCTGAAACTTCCCTGCAAAATCTCCAAAATGGAGACTCTGCCTCCTCCTTATCCCTTAAAATGTTCTTCCCCAAAAGCTAAAGTATTTCTCGTCTTCTTCTCCATGGTGGCATGCACGGCGGTTCTATTTATTTTACAGTTAAAATTCTTGAAACCCAGAGGAAAAGATTTCTACTCCTATGAAGTGAAGGATTCCAAGGGGAGAACGGTATCACTGAGCAAATACAGAGGCAAAGTGAGTAAGAGCACAGACTCCGCATGTATCACCCTGCTGGATATAGTGTATATCTGTATCGCACTGCTGGATATATTGTATATCTGTATCACACTGCCAGATATAGTGTATATCTGTATCACACTGCTGGATATTGTGTATATCTGTATCACACTGCCGGATATCATGTATATCTGTATCACACTGCTGTATATAGTGTATATCTATATCACACTGCTGGATATAGTGGATATCTGTATCACACTGCTGGATATAGTGTATATCTGTATCACACTGCCAGATATAGTGTATATCTGTATTGCACTGCTGGATATAGTGTATATCTGTATCGCACTGCTGGATATAGTGTATATCTGTATCGCATTGCTGGATATAGTGTATATCTGTATCGAAATGCTGGATATAATGTATATCTGTATCACACTGCTGGATGTAGTATATATCTGTATCACACTGCTGGATATAGTGTATATCTGTATCACACTGCTGGATATAGTGTATATCTGTATCGCACTGCTGGATGTAGTGTATATCTGTATCACTCTGCTGGATATAGTGTATATCTATATCACACTGCTGGATATAGTGTATATCTGTATCACACTGCTGGATATAGTGTATATCTGTATCACCCTGCTCTAGTATAGATCTGTATTGCACTGCTGGATATAGTGTATATCTGTATCACACTGCTCACACTACTGGATATAGTGTATATCTGTATCACACTGCTGTATATAGTGTATATCTGTATCACCCTGGTAAATATAGTGTATATCTGTATCTTTTTTGCAAATATTTTATTTCTTATCATTTCTGAGGAGTATTAACGTGTTAGCTAGATGCGTCTCATAAAATCGTGTGTATCTGGCAGTCAGTGTCAGGGTTACCAGCCCTGTACTATGGCTCCATGCATGACTTCGGTATACAGACCATGTAGTTATGGTCCTTAATGTGATTTTTTTTGCTCTTTTCTCCTGCAGGCGTCTCTGGTTGTAAACGTGGCGAGCGCCTGTCAGCACACGGATGCAAACTACAGAGGGCTACAAGAACTACAGAGGGAGTTTGGGCCATCCCACTTTAATGTCCTCGCTTTCCCCTGCAATCAATTTGGGGATTCTGAGCCTAATTCAAATAAAGAAATAGATGCCTTTGCTAAAGGAAACTATGGAGTAACATTCCCAATATTCAACAAAATAAAGATTCTGGGCTCGGAGGCAGAACCTGCGTTCAGGTTCCTTGTAGGTAAGTTTGGGGAAAAGTTTGCATTATTTTTTTTTATATCCACATAGGACCTTGGGTTTTTTGGGGACATGGTTTCCCTTTGGGAGAGAATTAGGCCATGTGCATAGGTTGAGTATTTGGTGAGGGTTTTTTACCTCAGATTTTATAGCCAAAACCAGGAGTGGAACAATCAGAGGAAAAGTATAATAGAAACACGGGCACCACTGCTGTATTTATCACCCACTCTTTTTTACTGAGGTAAAAACTCCCCAGATACTCAACATGTGCTCACGTTGAGTTTTTGATGACTTTTTTACTTCAGTATTTATAGCCAAAACCAGGAGTGGGACAATATTTTAATAGAAAAACCCAGCACAATGTCTTCATTTTATCACCAACTCCTGGTTTTGGTTACAAATACTGAGGTAAAAAGCTGATCAAATATTCAACATGTGCACGTGGCCTAAGGAAGGAAGGCTACAGAAGCCATGTGCACATGTTGAGTATCTGGGGAGTTTTTTACCTCAGTATATGTTGCCAAAACCAGGAGTGGGTGATAAATAGAGAAGTGTTTCTATTATACTTTTCCTCTGATTATTCCACTCCTGGTTTTGGCTATCAATACTGAGGTAAAAAAAAACCTTCCCAAATACTTAACACAGAGGCGTATCTAGGGGGGGCTGGTGGGGCATCTGCCCTGGGCGCAGCTCTCAGGGGGCGCTGTCATGCTCCCTGAAGCAGCGCTCCGGGAGTCTCCCCGGCGGCTGTATATTACCGCCCTCCATAGTGGCAGTCGGTTATTCTCGGAGTCCAGCAATCAACCTGACAGCCAGAGTCAGAGAAAGTGTGGCGCACGGCTCCCTGTGATCATTTGCATGGCCGGCGGCAGCTTTATGCTAGCGGTGCAGTGACACAGGGGCGGCAGACATCACTGAGGGGGGGACCTCCCCCTGCCTCTAGCTCCTGCACTTCTCCTGTCAGATTGCAGCGTGATGGGGGAGGGGCCCGCACGGCAGTGATGCATAGTGCCATGTGCTCAGCTTGTCACCCTCCCGCCCTGTGCACTCAGGCCTGTGTGCTCGGCTCTAGCACCGCAGAGGAGACAGAAGAGGAGAATCAATCCAGCGCTGATTGGCCACACATTAACCCCTTAGTGTCCGGCTGCTGCCTCCATCTTACAGGAGGAGGGCGTTATTGAGGAAATTGTTTGCACCTGAGCTTACAGGGGCAACTAAGCAGAAGATATTTATATCTGAGCTAAGTGTGTTTATGTCTAATATACAGTATATCACCATATATCTGATGTATTAGTGACTTTAATGTTCATTGTATGTGTGCTATATATGTCCAGTGTGTGAGTGCTGTATAGAAGGAGTGAGTGTTGTATAGAAGGAGTGAGTGCTGTATAGAAGGTGTGAGTGCTGTATAGGAGTGAGTACTGTATAGAAGGTGTGAGTGCTGTATAGAAGGTGTGAGTGCTGTATAAAAGGTGTGAGTGCTGTATAAAAGGTGTGAGTGCTGTATAAAAGGTGTGAGTGCTGTATACAGAATGTGACTGCTGTGTATGGCTTTTGTGAGTGCTGTATATAGCGTGTGTGAATGCTGTATACCGGTTGTGAGTGCTGCATAAAGGGTGAGTGCTGTATACAGCGTGTCGCGTGTGTGAGTGCTGTGTAAGGCATGTGAGTGCTCTAAACGGTATGTGAGTGCTGTATACAGTGTGTCGCATGTGAGTGCTGTATACAGTGTGTCGCATGTGAGTGCTGTGTACAGCGTGTCGCGTGTGTGAGTGCTGTGTAAGGCATGTGAGTGCTCTAAACGGTATGTGAGTGCTGTATACAGTGTGTCGCATGTGAGTGCTGTATACAGCGTGTCGCGTGTGTGAGTGCTGTGTAAGGCATGTGAGTGCTCTAAACGGTATGTGAGTGCTGTATACAGTGTGTCGCATGTGAGTGCTGTGTACAGCGTGTGAGTGCTGTGTACGGTGTGTGAGTGCTGTGTACAGCGTGTAAGTGCTGTATACAGTATGTGAGTGCTGTAGACAGCATGTCGCGTGTGTGAGTGCTGTATATGATATGTGAGTGCTGTATACGATATGTGAGTGCTGTATACGATATGTGAGTGCTGTATACGATATGTGAGTGGTGTATACAGCATGTCGCATGTGAGTGCTGTGTACAGGGTGTGAGTCCTGTGTACGGCGTATGAGTGCTGTATACAGTATGTGAGTGCTGTATACAGTGTGTCGCGTGTGTGAGTGCTGTGTATAGGGTGTGAGTGCTGTGTACGGCATACAGTATGTCCAATCCATGTGAACTGTGTATGGCCAGTGTGTGTCGTGTGCAGTATACAATATGACCAGTGTGTCAAGACTATGTGCAGTATATGCCCATTGTGTGAGTCCAATGTGCTGTATACTGCAAGTGTGTCAGAGTTGTGTGTGGTATATAGCCAGTGTGTCACGGCTGTGTACAGTATACGGCCAGTGTGTCATGGCTGCTTGCGGTATATGGCCAGTGTGTCAGAGCTGTGTGCGGTATATGGCCAGTGTATCATGGCTGTGTGCGTTATACGGTCAGTGTGTCATGGCTGTGTGCGGTATCTGGCCAGTGTGTCATGGCTGTGTGCAGTATAGGGCCAGTGTGTCATGGCTGTGTGCAGTATATGGCCAGTGTGTCATGGCTGTGTGCAGTATACAGTCAGTGTATCATGGCTGTGTGCGGTATATGGCCAGTGTGTCTGATTGGCCGAGATCCGGCACCTGGCACTCTCGCCAATTGGCTGATTTAAGGGAACCTGTCAGGTGCAATATGCACCCAGGAACACAAGCAGTTCTGGGTGCATATTGCTAATCCCTGCCTAACTGGCCTTGTATACATTAGCATAGATAAAGAGATCTTTAGAAAAGGTATTTCTAAAGATCTGTTATCATATGCTAATGAGTGATGGGACTAGTCCCAAGGGCATTACTTGCCTTGCTAGTCAGCCCCATTAGCATGTTAATACGCCCCTGTGGGCCCCTGTGGGTGTGCCAACATGCTAATGAATATGCGGCATCAGGGGATGATCTCACTCACCTCTCCGCTGCTGTTGCCGCCTGACGCTGGATTTCGGCTCAGTGCACATGACCCCGGAGTTTCAGTCACGTGCACTACTTCAGTTTGAAGCCAGGACGCGTACACCCGGCTTCATAGTGCGTATGACTGAAACTGCGGGATCATGCGCACTGAACCGAAATCCAGCGTCAGGTGGTGATGGCAGCATCGCATACGATAAAACATCTTTAGAAATACTTTTTCTAAAGATCTCTTTATCTATGCTGGTGTATATAGGGACACTTAGGTAGGGATTAGCTATATGCACCCATATTGCACCTGACAGGTTCTCTTTAAATATCGACGACAGCAGCAGACGGCTAGAAGGCTCAATTCCAGATCTGCTCTGTCTTCTGATAGTGGCCGCGGCCAGGTACTGTACATCTGTTCCCATGCTAATCAATGAGGCGGATGTGCAGTACTTGGCATAATTGTGCTCACATGACCCTCCACTCTTGCCACTGGCATGGGAGAATCCTAAAAGTGTGCAGAGCATGCTTTGTGAGAATTCAGAAGCCTGCAGTCACCTAGAGTGACTGCAGACTTTCATCATAAAAAATTAAAATTAAGCTTTGTAGCCGAATGCTAACAACATATAATATACTCACTGTCAGGATTCAGCTCCGCTCGCTGTTTCCAGCAGTCATCACATTGCTGCACTACTCATATGTAAGTCTCATATTTAGTCATGTGACAATTAGCGTCTCGTTCTACTTCTGTTTTTCAATGAAGATTGAGAGAGTTAAAGCCCTGTCACACACAGAGGTAAATCTGCGGCAGATCTGTGGTTGCAGTGAAATTGTGGACAATCAGTGCCAGGTTTGTGGCTGTGTACAAATGGAACAATATGTCCATGATTTCACTGCAACCACAGATCTGCCAAAGATTTATCTCTGTGTGTGACAGGGCCTTTAGGCTGAAGCCACACGGGGATTACTGCGAGTCCTCACATGACACTCGGCTCACACTCGCAGCACAGCGGCAGCTGAGGGTCATGCGACTGTGGTCCGATCAGACCACAGCTGCAGTGGGGAGGGCAGGCGCTGCGGAGGCAAGGGCCAGAATTTTTCTCCCTCACTCCTCCATTGCCGGCTGATGCGAGAATCGCACAGCAATCGCAGTACACCGGTGTAACACAAGTGCAGTGCGATGTTTCTTTCGCCTTATAGACTTGTATGGGTGCGAGTGAAACAAGCTCACATTACACTCACAGCTTGCTGTGACTGTTTTCTCGGTCCGAATAGGGCTGAGAAAACAATTGCTTATGGGAGCGGGCACATAGAGTAATATTGGTCCAAGTAGAATGTGTGATTTTATCGCATTCCACTCGCTCTGTTTTTTTTTCTCCGTGTGTGCTAGGCCTTAGGAAGAGCAGCTCATCTGCACAGGACTAAATGTGCAAATCATAAATGAATGAGCGGCCACATGACGACCACCCAAACCGCGGGGCAGGGGGAGGGAGGGGCGCCAAACAGGATTCTTGCCCCGGGTGCCAGAAAGCCTAGATACACCTCTGCTTAACATGTGGACGTGGCCTTATAGTTGGTACTGCAGACTTCCCTCCTTAGGCCGCGTGCACACGTTGAGTATTTGGTGAATTCTTACCTCAATATTTGGAAGCCAAAACCAGAAGTGGAACAATAAGAAGAAAAGTATAATGGAAACACGTCTCCACTTCTGAATTTTTCATCCATTCCTGGTTTTGACTACAAATACTGAGGTAAAAAACTCACCAAATAGTCAACATGTACACGGGGCCTAAGAACTCATACGAGTGGGAATGTCATCAGCACAGACCCCGTGGCACATGGAAGCCCTTGTTATGAACCTGCCATCACCCTGTTTAACAACAAAGTGTTTCCATTGGGCACTGGATTACCTGTAGGATCATTATTTTTGGCAGAGGACACCTCTGTAGTATGATATGTAGTGGTATGGCATCCATAAAAACCTCTGTTAGGGACAAGAAAGTGTCACGGAATTGTATGAGTCGCATACAATTTCTACATAAATATTGCTGCAGAAAAGAATAACATTTTTATAGTTTTCTTCTTTAATTGGCCATAAGTATTGTTAGAATAGATTCACTACGAATTTGAAAGCCAAAATAACCCAATTCCATAAATAATGGGTTATATTTATTTAAATTTAGATTCAACTAAGAAAGAACCAAGATGGAACTTTTGGAAATATTTGGTCAACCCTCAAGGTCAAGTCCTGAAAACCTGGAGACCTGAGGATCCTGTGGAAAATATACGAGAAGATGTGGCTTCTATTGTAAGAGAAATCATTAAGAGGAAAAAGGAAGACCTTTGAAGTCACCTAAGGCCGGACTGTTAGCATAAAAAATCCTAGATGGGACTTACATTTTTTTTTTTATTTTATTTTAATTTCTGTGACTTTTTTATATTTTGCATTCCTTAGAAATATGACATTTTATATTTTGAAAATCCTGTTCAAAAATACGTCCCATGTCTTTTGTTCAAGAAATGAGATATGCCACTTTTGGGGTGTGGGATGTGATACTGCACTATGAAGACCTTTAACTACACTTGTTTGCCTGTGCAGAAATATTAAATACTGGTTGTGAGAGAAAATTATATTGAGATTATGTAAACATTAGTTTTTTGTATATTTTTTCATGTTAAAATGTATCTACAGGGCTTAAAGGGAAACTTTACTTGTTTTTTTAAATACAAAATGAGTACCTCTACAAATTTCCACAACTCCACTGATTCCTTAACAGTTGTTCTTTATCTTCTGTGCCCCTCCGTTCCAAAGTTATGTCCCCCGGTATTAAAGATGTACATTTTCCTATAAGTCAGTTGGAAGTGTATTACAGAACTTCTCTGTGGGAGGAGCCGTGTTTTGATTGGCCAGCATCAGAAAAAGCCAACGCCCACAGAGGAGTTCTGTGGTATACGCCCACTTAGTTGAAGTGAAAATATGCATTTTTATTACTATACAGCATAACTTAGGAACTGAGGGGCCCAGAGGAAAAAGAAAAACTGTTCCCGAATCAGTGGAGCGGTGGCTATTAGGAAATGTTTTATTTTAAATTAAAAAAAATTCTGTGAAAGGTCCACTTTAAAAGAATTATCAGGGCTCAACAATAAAAAGGCAGAGATGGGCAAAACCAAAAATTAATATACAAAGTATTGCTTTTCTGTTAAATTCCCCACTGTTCCAGCACTGGCACTCCAATGACTCTTACCAGTCTGTGATGACAATAATGTCACATTGACAAACAGACCACTGCAGCCAATCACTTGCCTCATTAGTTGAGTGACTAGCTCCAGTGGTCACTTGTCGATATGATGTCATTGCTGTCTTATAGTAAACTGAGAGTGGAGGGGATTTTATGTTGTACGTGTAGCTTTGTGAACATAATATATGGTAATATTTGGCGGTAATATGCATCTTATTAGGCTGTGAGTATTATTGTAGTCACATTGTGCTTTTTGTTGCAAAACTGCTGAAAAATTGACTCATTGTTCATGACATTTTAGCAACAAAAATCAACATAAATAACATAATATAACCACAACATGTGAACATAGCCATATATTATGCCACTGATCTCCGTAACATAACTTACTTTTAGTGCATTCTTCGTTAAGCCATAATTGTGGCATATGTGGCCTTATTTAGACAATTTTAAACATTTTGATAGGGTCCATGTACCAACACCTGGACCTGTCAGGTACTAAAACTGAGGTGCCAAAATGGTGAGAATGATCCCATCACAAACAATGGGATCTATGGAAAATAACCAAGTCACTTCTGGTGTGGTGCACAAGTAGGATCTAATCCCTTGGAAACAATGAGTAAGACACTTGGCACTCAAAGTGATGAAGAATTGGTGTAAATTTATTAAAGAGTCATCAAAAAGGGAACAGAGCACAGACATTTCAGTCCTAAAATATCTGTCCTTCATCAGTGTGAATAATAAAGTTCACTGTGGCTTAAGTAGTTGGTGCTTGGAGAAGACTGCGGTATCCACCTAAAGTAGTTGGTTTAAGTAGTTCGCTTCCCTGACACACCGGTGGATACCGCAGCCTTCCTCCTAGCGACAACTACTTAAGCCACAGTGAACTTTATTATGCACACTGATGAAGGTCCAGTATTTTAGGACTGAAACATTATTATTATTATTATTTATTATTATAGCGCCATTTATTCCATGGTGCTTTACAAGTGAAAAGGGTATACATAAAAACAAGTACAACAATCATGAACAGTACAAGTCATAGATTGGCACAGGAGGAGAGAGGACCCTGCTCGTGAGGGCTCACAGTCTACAGGGGATGGGTGAGGATACAGTTGGTGAGGACAGAGCTGGTTGCGCAGTGGTGTACTGGACTGAGGGCTATTGTAGGTTGAAGGCTTGTCGGAAGAGATGGGTCTTCAGGTTCCTTTTGAACTTTCCTTGGTAGCTGGGAGTCTGATATGCTGGGGTAGAGCATTCCAGAGTATGGGGGAGGCGCGGGAGAAATCTTGTATGCGATTGTGGGAAGAGGAGATGCAAGGGGAGTAAAGAAGGAGATCTTGTGAGGATCTGAGGTTGCGTGCAGGTAGGTACCGAGAGACTAAATCACAGGTGTATAGAGGAGACAGGTTGTGGATGGCTTTGTATGTCATGGTTAGTGTTTTGAACTGGAGTCTTTGGGCAATGGGAAGCCAGTGAAGGGATTGACAGAGTGGTGAGGCCAGGGAATAGCAAGGGGGGAGGTTGATTAATCGGGCAGCAGAGTTTAGGATAGATTGGAGGGGGCAAGAGTGTTGGGAGGGAGGGCACAGAGCAGGAGGTTGCAGTAGTCCAGGCAGGAGATAATGAGGGCACCTGTGTCCTGTTCATTTTTTGAAGACTCAAAACAATGGGATCTAGTCATCCATTAGATTCTAAAATCATAAAGCAAATCCAAAAATCTGTGCAAAGAGCTCCCAACTATCATGGCTATCTACAAGGTGTCATGGACAGATATGATGTCTGTACACACGGTCAGCACAAAGTAGCAATGCAAGTAAACATTTTTAACCATCAGTGTGTAAACAAAAACGCAGCATGCGCTGTTCTGATCCACTTTTAAAATGGTCCCACTTTTTTAACCCACTTATTCACTTTAAGGGTTGGAGTGGATCAAAACAGGCATCAAGAGTATGGTGTCTGATTTAAATGGATCCATTGTAATGATGGAAAATGTTTGCCTTTCTTAATTGGTGATATATAAAACAGTCGCTGTACAGAACACCTTGAGAGGTAAAAGTCATCAGTTTTTTTCTAAATGGAAAATTGTCTGGTTTTTCTCTGAAAAACGGACAATTTTTCATGTACTCGGCTGAGTACAAAAGAGGGTATGAAAAATCATTCTCTTAAGGACGGAATCAGTATGGACGATCGTCCCCCACAGACCGGATTTAGGTGAGCATTTAAAAAAATCACATTTTCATCAGTACGTCGGTTTTTGACATCCATATGACCTAACCAATTAAAAAAAAAAAATAATAATAATAAAAGGCCAATACAGTTTACTATGTAATCAATGGAATAGATCTATTAAAAAATGGAAGGTGTGTGTGTATAGCATTGTTTTTCTTTATGCCCCCAGTGATTTTGTATGAGCCCATTCATCGGCATTGTCTGTGTGCTGTCTGTGTATGGTCCCTTAGATGCTTGTACAGAATACAGACCAAACATGCGCTTGTCTGGATGAGCCCTTCTATTAGTACGATGCAACATAAATTGGTAATACGTCAGTAATTGGCTGAGGATTTGGAAATCAAAGTAATATAATTGTCATTAAATTCAAAAAATATTTTTGCATAAAACACATTCTAATGTAATAAAGGGAGTTTTCCCATTTTTAGAAAAGTGGAACCCAAACGAATCCAGTAAAGACAGATGGTACTCGACCTCCTCTGCTCCATCTCTGTGTTTTAGGCGGCACAGAGATAGCTCACATCACCGCTGCAGGCAATCACTGAGCTCAGTAGCTCCTCCGGTTACCTTCTGGTGATTGACTGCAGGGCGTTAGATGTGATGTCACCACTGCGGTCTATACACAATAAATACATCAGTGGTGGAGACTCTGTGATTAACCCCCGGGAGGGCAAATACCAACTGATTGGGTAATTTTTAATCATTTTTTGTAGAAAAAGTTGAAATTAGAGAACCCGATTTTACAGAAGTTACTTGGGCAGCTACGTCTGACCTTACCCCCTAATTCCAAACATCCGGTGACTATGACATGTGCTGATGTGGCAGCGTACGTAGCAGCTGATATGCCCACCACAGCTAACTAACAATACACTGCCTAATCACCACACATACAATTTGCGCTCTTTATTCTGCGTTTCCTGGATTGGCTGCGAATTGAACATCCACAGACACAAAACATGAAGCGCAAACTAAAGAAGCCATTTCTAGACTATTCCTAAAATATACAATCCAATATTAACAAAGATAATAATCCATAACCCTGTGCCTGTCCTGCTCACTTCTATCTGAGCCCTAAAATATGGCATAGACGGAAGTAGCGGGACTGCAGGATCCGACAACACGTAAACATGGACACAGATAGGTCGGCCTTGGAGCTGTAGACACAAAGATAGGATATCTATTATACCTATACGAAAAAGGGTACATCACTTAATGGGAATCTCTCAGCAGATTTGGGGCCTATAAGCTGCGGCCACCACCAGTGGGCTCTTATATACAGTATTCTAACATGCTGTATATAAGAGCCCAGGCCGCTGTGTAGAATATAAAAATCCCTTTATAATATGCACCTAAACAGTCACTGCGATGGAATTGGGTCATATGGGCGTCTTCATTCTCCGGTGCCGGCGCCTCCTCTGTCGGCCATTTTTGTCGTCCTTCTACTGAAGTCGGGGTGCATGACACGTCCTACGTCATCCACACTCGCCGGCGTTGAGGTCCTGCGCAGGTGTACTTTGGTCTGCCCTGAATAGGGCAGATCAAAGTATTGCAGTGCGCCTCAAAGGGACCGGCGAGTATGTATGACATAGGACGCGTCTTGCACCCAGGCTTCAGAAGGAGGACAAAGATGTCCGAAAGAGGAGGCTCCAGCACCAGAGAACGGAGGCACCAATCTGACCCAACTCCACCACACCAACCGTTTAGGTATTATAAAGTTATTTTTACGTTCTACAAAGCGGCCTGGGCTCTTATATACAGCATGTTAGAATGCTGTATATAAAAACCCACTGGTGGTGGCCGCAGCTTATAGGCCCCAAATCTGCTGACAGGTTCCCTTTAAAGGGAATCTGTCAGCGGGTTTTTGCTATGTAAGCTGAAGACAGCATTCTACAAGGATTAATACAGAAAATCCAGGGATGCCTGTCTTGTCACAGTCCGATCCATTGTTTATCTGCTATGTTTGTTTAACCAGCAGCACTTATCATTGCTGAGACTACAATGTCAGACACACGGCAGTCCAGCATGCCCCCTGCTCTGATTGGCACCTCACAGTCAATGTACAATCTCTATTGAGAACTTGGTGTGAGCGGGGACAGCTCTCTCAGCTCTGCTACATGGCTGAATCTAAAAATTCTGATTGTGTCAGATCGGTTGAAGCCAGTAATCTAAGTGATACATTGTTGGATTCAGGATCTGTTTGCCTACATCATGCTGCTTTCAGGTGAGGTAGCAAAAAGCTGCTGATAGATTCCAATTAAAGGAAGGTTTCTGGTTTTGGAAAATCCCTGTCCTTGGGCTTAGTTTGTTTAGAAATTAAAACTCGCTCTCCTCAGGTCCAATGCTGAGTCTACGCTGCTTCACCCACTGTCTCTTGTTGTCTGCAGCGCTGACATTGTGTTGACAGCACTCCAGCCAATAGCTAAGTGCACACAGTGGCTGCAGTGCTGTTGACGTGACATCAGCGTTGCACACCATAACAGACACTGGGAGCAGCGACGGAGACTCAGCGCTTGACCCAGGGAGAATTAATAAAGCATTTTTTAGCAAATTGCAGCCAAGGGACCAGGATTTTGTAAAACCAAAAAAACTTTTAAAATAAAGCTGAAGCCTCTTTGTGCTACCTAATGCGGGAGAACCAGAGCCGTTAGCCCTCAAGTATCAAACATTATAGTAGTGTACTCTAATCAGAAATGAGTGTCTAATGTGCCGGAAGAATAAATCATTCTTTATTATACTATATAGGTAAATATTTATTCTTGTGATTTTTGTTTCAGTATTTTTGCGCAAATTACACCATCTTCATTTTGGAAACTCCTACACCAAATTCACCAATGTTGTGCGCTATTTATTACACCATTGTTAGTGCCTGTGACAAAACTTAAAGGGATACTCTGGGGAGGTTCCATGCAACATTCCACACATTGGCTCTTATCTAATAGTTGAAAGTTTACGACCATTCTTAAAAAGTTGCACAGACTAAAGCTGGGTTTACACACTGCAACATCGCAAAGGACATCGCTGTAACGTCACCGGTTTGGTGACGCAATAGCGACCTCCCTAAGTCTCTGCTAAGTCGCTGGTGAGCGTTCAAACAGGCAAACCTGGCCAACAACTCAACAGCGATCCGGACCTGCAGAGCGACCTAGCTGGTTGTTGGGGACGTTGATAAGCAGCCTTTTGAAAGGGAAGTTGCTATCAAAGTCGCTGCAAAGTCTTCACACACTGAAACTTCATGCTGCACAGCGGGAAACAAAGGACCTAGGAATGGTCCTGAACGATTTGTAACGATTACAACTTCACAGCAGGGGCCGGGTCGCTGATAGGTTTCACACACTGCAACATCGCAAACAACATCGCTATTGCGTCACAAAACCGGTGACGTTACAGCGATGTCGTTTGAGATGTTGCAGTGTGTAAACCCAGCTTTAAAGCTGGGTTTACACACTGCAACATCGCAAACGACATCGCTGTAACGTCACCGGTTTTGTGACGTTACAGCGACCTCCCCAGCGACATTGCAGTGTGTGAAACCTATCAGCGACCTGGCCCCTGCTGTGAAGTTGTGATCGCTACAAATCGTTCAGGACCATTCCTAGGTCCTTTGTTTCCCGCTGTGCAGCATGCATCGCTACAAAGTTTCAGTGTGTGAAGACTTTGCAGCGACTCCGCGGCTCTGTCTGTGTAGCGTCCTGATTAGCGGTCACCGGTGAAGGATTCACCGGTGAACGCTAATCCCCCGAGTGACTGAAGTGTCCCCCCCTCTCTCATACTCACCGATCCCCGATCACCGGCGCTGCACGGCGTTCACTCTGCTCCAGCGGCTTTTCCTTTTTTGAAAAAGCCGGCCGCTCATTAAACAATCTCGTCTTCCCTGCTTTTCCCCGCCCACCGGCAAATGTGATTGGTTGCAGTGAGACACGCCCACACGCTGAGTGACAGCTGTGTCACTGCACCCAATCACAGCAGCCGGTGGGCGTGTCTATACTGTGCAGTAAAATAAATAAATAAATAATTAAAAAATCCGGCGTGCGGTTCCCCCTATTTTAATACCAGCCAGATAAAGCCATACGGCTGCAGGCTGGTATTCTCAGGATGGGGAGCCCCACGTTATGGGGAGCCCCCCAGCCTAACAATATCAGCCAACAGCCGCCCAGAATTGCCGCATACATTAGATGCGACAGTTCTGGGACTGTACCCGGCTCTTCCCGATTTGCCCTGGTGCGTTGGCAAATCGGGGTAATAAGGAGTTATTGGCAGCTCATAGCCCGTACTCACCGCCGCTCCGGTCAGCTCCATGCAGCAAATGAGGTGAGTAGCGCGATCAGCTGAGCTGTCACTGAGGTTACCCGCGGCCACCGCTGGATCCAGGTAACCTCAGTGACAGCTCAGCCGATCACACGGCTCTCTTCATTAGCTGCGTGCAGGTGACAGGAGCGGCTGTGTCTTCTGCTGCTCCTGTCACCTGCATGCAGCAGAGCTGGATGCGACGCTGGAGGACCGTGGAGTACGCCGGACAAGGAGGGCTTTGTTGTGGGTAATAAATTGGTGATGAGGGAATGTGTTTGTGTTTTTAATTTCTAATAAAGGATTTTTCGGGTGTGTGTGTTTTTTTACTGTCACTTACAGATTAATCATGGAAGGAATCTCGGGGAGACGCCTGACATGATTAATCTAGGACTATTGGCTGCCAATAACTCCTTATTACCCCGATTTGCCAACGCACCAGGGCAAATCGGGAAGAGCCGGGTACAGTCCCAGAACTGTCGCATCTAATGTATGCGGCAATTCTGGGCGGCTGCTGACTGATATTGTTAGGCTGGGGGGCTCCCCATAACGTGGGGCTCCCCATCCTGAGAATACCAGCCTGCAGCCGTATGGCTTTATCTGGCTGGTATTAAAATAGGGGGGGACCGCACGCCGGATTTTTTAATTATTTATTTATTTACACGGCACACAGAGCCGCGCGGCATTAAATGAAGTCGGGTGAAGTTCACCTGCTGTCCCCAACGACCAGCTAGTCGCTCTGCAGGTCCGGATCGCTGTTAGGTCGTTGGCCAGGTCTGCCTGTTTGACCGCTCACCAGAGACTTTGTAGCGATCCCGGCTAGGTTGAGATCGCAGGTTGGATCGCTAGAAAGTCTCAGTGTGTAAACCCAGCATAAGGCTCCTTTACACACTGAGACTTTCTAGCAATCTCACCAGCGATCCCGACCTGGCCGGGATCGCTGAAAAGTCTCTAAACAGTCGCTGGTGAGCTGTCAAGCAGGCAGATCTGGCCAACGATGCAGCAGCGATACTGACCTGCAGAACGACCTCGCTGGTCGTTGTGTCAAGGCGGGCCATACATTTGCAGTGATGCAATCTAATCGTGCATCTACCTTAACCCTGTCTGCATTCCAAATTATGAGTCATTTGGTAGTAGCATGCATACTATTCTTTCATACACAGACCAGAGACATGACACGGATCTGCATAGAAAATAATGACTGTTTAATACGGAAGTGGACAATACATTTAAAGGGAATTATTGGCTAGGAGCCAATAATACGTAACACATCTCCTATTAGGTAATCTATCATAGAGCTTATTCTGTGATATGGAATATACTGTAATGTGCTTGGTTCCTCATTTTTTTAAGCTATGTCAGCATGATTCACTTGTCACAAGATTCAGACTGTCTGAGTCTTATGTCTGAAAAAGAGATATATGTGTGGTACAGTTCAAACACCATCTTAAATCCTGTTTTTTTTTTTATATCTTCATATAACTCTTATATACTCATAATAGTTCATAATCTTGTCCATAACAGTTGGGGACGTGTCACACAGCAGCTATTTGACGACTGACACCTATGTTAGGGGCGTGGTGTTTGGCGCTGAAGCCACCTAGGTGTCCTTTTTACACGCCCCCTCAGCTCCGATTGGTGATCGCTAGTGCGTTCTTATTGGCGAACCCGAGCTTGGAAGATTGGCAAAAGTCGCGCTTGTATATCCTTTGTTCCTGAGCTTCGGTTGCTTAGCGGTTCTTTGTAGAGTTCTCTGTGCAGCGACTCCACACTGGTTTATCTATACAGCATCAATACAGCTTCAATCAAATGATGCTTACCGTATAGGCTTTATAGTATTGCAGACTGGAGAACTCTGTAATGATCCGCAAACCAGCACGCTCAGGAACAAGGTAGCTTTGAAACAAAGGACGGAAGCGCTAAAGTTGCCTTCTTTTCAGTGAAAGCCGCCCAATCAGAATGCAACAGCGACCACCAATTGGTGGTAAGGCGGAGGGGAAAGGGAACGCTATAGCACGCCTACGGGCCGGGTTCTAAGTCGCTAACAATGTCGTTGTAACGGTGTCAAACACACCAATGCATGCTGCGCAGCGGGAAACAAAGGACCAAAAAAAGGTCCTGAAGGATTTGTAGCAATCAGCGACCTCACAGCGGGGGCCAGATTACTGATGCGTGTCACACACTGCAATGTCGCTGGGGAGGTCGCTATTACGTCACAAAACCGTTGATGTCGCTAGCGATGTTGCAGTGTGTAAAGGAGCTTACTTAGAGCTCATTCAAATGTCAATACAGATTATTCTGATATTGGGCCATAATGCAGGGACCGGCCAGGACTTCCCCTGACCCAAACACCACAGACTCATAGAAATATTAGCTGTCATGCCAGTCCGTGCATTGTGGCCCAAGATTGTACCAGTGTGCACAGATATCTGAATGAGCCCTTATTTGGTGCCAAATTTATCAATGTGACATTTGATGAATATGTAGCAGCAGAGCTGAAGTGACTGCACTAGAGATTTGGCGCAAATTACAGTGTTTGATACTTACGGATAGGTGAGCGGGCATGCAGAAAGGGGGCAGATGCAAGTTAACCGGTATATTCAGCATCAGACCAGCTAACATTACACTGCCTTCCATCCACACACAATGAATATACCCAATGCACTAAGTACTGGAAGCGATCTGTTATCTCTGTTGCTGGTGGCAGGGTACTAGCGACTGCTGAATACTATGACAAGCAGCCAGCTAAAAATACACTGCCTACCCGAAACAGGTATATTGGTATCTTCAATGAAATGTCTCAGCCTGATTGTAGAGGTTGAGAGTTCAAGTCCCAGGAAGAATCCCAAAAAAATGACATGCTCAGCAATGGCTATTCATGCAATTACAAAAACATTCCACTAGATGGCGAAATAAGTCTTTCAATGGAAGTTCTCAGACACAGCAGTGTGGAGGGCATCCAGCAGCTGTGCTATCAGGTCACAACAGCCAGCTAGCAATGCACTGCCTCACTGCTCCATCTCACCCACCTCACTGCACAAATCATCCATCATTTCATCAGTTTCCACATCTTAGAGAGATTTAAGGTTGACTTAGGTCTTTTTTCAACCTATGTAACTATGTTTTATTACCACTTTATATTGCTTTTAGTACAGACACATCAAGATAGGACGTATTTTATATATACTGATGGTTGGTATGCCAGTGAGTGATTCTACAGTGTGATGATGAATGAGCTCAATGTCAAAAAATTAACTATCTGGTTGTATAAGGGCTAAATCCCCAATGATACTGCCCATATCTAGATATAATTTACATCTAAAGTTCAGTTCAGTAGCTTTGTAAATACATTGCATTAATCATCTTGAGATGTATTATACTCCAGAGCAGCATTCACAATTCTGTTGTTTGGTATTGCAACAGTTGTCAAGACACTGTGCATTCTACATTTTAGGAGATACATATATCTATATTTAAATATATATATATATATATAGGAATGAATGCCGGCTCACCATTCAAATATAGTGTCTGTCCTATACTTGTGCTGTAGAAAGATGGAGACGTGATCCAGCTTCTGGGTAACAAGCTATTCTGCTTTATTGAAATCATGAAAAGGTTAAAAAAATCCAAATATTTTGGCACGTGGTGGAAGGAAATGGTGACAAACCAGGCCCTCCGGGGCCATAATATTTGGATTGTTTAACTTTTTCATGATTTCAATAAAAAAGTATAAAAATATATGGGGGGGTGGGGGGGACTGCAGATATTAGGTATCCACAGGCCAGTAAGAACCTGGAGATTGATTCATCAGTAATTTGGTGTGAAATGTCACCCAGTTATTTATATTTACCCCAGAATAATGTCACTTCAGAGAAATCATAAAAGAATCGATCCCTCCAGGGCTGGCGATCAGCTCTGAAGTCTTCTGAATTATGAATGCAGCTCTGAAGGATAATACAGTAACTGAGGATGGGTACAAGAGACCCACTGGTGGACACAGACGGAAGAGGGGGCCTGTGCAAGAACAGTATATGGGCCCTGCTTTGGAGGTAGACATGGACCCCCTGACCTCTTGGGCTCTTGTGCACAGGCTGCACCAATAATATGTCCTCCCCTAAAGAGACCTAATTAGAGACATTGGTAGAGAATGACCAGTATTAAGTAGGTGGACACGTGACAGGTGCCCCTTTAGATGTGACCGCAGTCAGTGCCCTGTATGATCCCCTCCCTATCTTTACAGGTGACTGCTCCGCACTGACCTTATTCCTTTTCTGACCTTTTCTGAAGTTTTTCCCAAGAGTCTTCATGATACTTTCCTAAGAAAACAAAGATAAATTAATCTTATCCCAAACCTCCAGACTCCCCCTGATGAGAAGCTCCGGCACTCTTACCCACATCACATGCTCATCTGTCCTGATTCTAGGGCATGCCAGTCTCTCCAGCTTCCACTCCATCGTGCCTGCATGTGCTGCTCCTCCCGTGCCTCAGCCCTTCTGTAGACAGTGATGCTCCCATGGGGACCATTCTCCTATATAAAGGTAGAGCCCCGGCGGCGGATGGAGCGGGAATCACCTGTGCTGCGCTCTGATTGGTTGGAAGAGTTTGGAGCCTGGAGAGGAAACGTTCTATCCGTGACGTCACGGGAGGGAATCCCTGTAGTCTGAAGAGTCTATAGAGAGCAGGGGGGAAGCGTGAACCGCAGCTTCAGTCATCTGATTGGTGGAGCTCTGTGACATCACTGCGAGGGATTCCCTTCTGTCAGCGCTTCCCCGACTGTGAGCGCTGCTCAGTGTCCCGGCCGCGGCTACTGGAGCGCCAGAGAGGCAACTGACAACGGCACCGGCGGGCGGACGGGCGGGCAGCGGGGCTATGGTTACCAAACGTGCCAGGGAAACTGCCAATACCATCCTGAGGGATTGTAGAAGGGACTGCTGAGAGTACACATGCGCAGTGCACGGACTGGATGTGCTGTCTACAGTGTATTACAGTATATATTATCTGCTGCTCATTGTTACTTTACTACCACAGTAATATTAGCATGTGCACTTAGTGACACAGCGAGAAGAAAGAATGTATGGGAGGTTTAAAATTATTATTATTATTATTATTATTATTATTATTATTATTATTATTATTATTATTATTAAATATCATTATTCATTTATATTATTGTTTTTATTATTATTATTATTATTATTATTATTATTATTATTATTATTATTATTATTAATAATAATAATAAACATCAATATTATTTTGTATTATTATTACCATTAGTATTTATTTTTATTATTTATTAACATTATTATTCATATTAATTACCATTATTATTATTTCTTATTATTATTAGTTACCATTATTATTATTATTATTATTATTAATAATAAACAACATTAATTTGTATTATTACCATTAGTATTTATTTTTATTATTTATTATCATTAATATTTATTACAATTATTATTATTTTTGATTATTATTATTAGTTACCATTATTATGTATTATTATTATTTACCATTATTATGTTATTATTTAACAGCATTATTATTAGTATTTATCATAATTTTTGTATTATTATTATTATTTACTATTATTATTTTTTATTATGTATTATTATTATATTTACTATTATTATTTTATGATTTGTTATTATTATTATTAATAATAATAATAATAATAAACATCAATATTATTTTATATTATTATTACCATTAGTATTTATTTGTATTATTTATTAACATTATTAGTCATATTTATTATTATTATTTCTTCTTATTATGTTACCATTATTAGTTGTTGTTATTATTAATAATCATTATTAATTTGTATTATTACCATTAGTATTTATTTTTATTATTTATTATCATTAACATTAACATTTATTACAATTATTATTATTTTTGATTATTATTATTAGTTACCATTATTATTATTATTTACTATTATTATATTATTTAATAGCTTTATTATTAGTATTTATCATTTTTTTGTATTATTCTTATTATTTACTATTATTATTTTATGATTATGTATTATTATTATATTTACTATTATTATTTTTATTTTTTATTATTATTATTATTATTATTATTATTATTATTATTATTATCCAGGGATCCTGTCGGGTCCCCTCTGCTCTCCAACTCAGCAGTATTGATCCCTGTATGCCCAAATTCCCTGCCTATCCAGCCTTGTATAATGCTATTCACTAATATGAATGTTTTAAAAAAAAAAACAAAAAAACCCTCGCTGTCCCTATGGTAAATAGTGACTTGACTAATCATACGCATAAAGTTTCCATTTTTTTAAACATTCATATTAGTGAATAGCGTTATACAGGGCGGGTTAGGGAGGAATTTGGCCATACAGGGATCAATGCTGCTGGGTTGGAGGGCAGAGGGGACTGCACAGGTTCCCTTTAAAGAAAAGAAAATCTGTCACCTGGATTTTGTTCCCCCATCTGAGTGCAGATGGACACTAGTGGACAACAATATCTCAATAGGTTTGCCTCACAAAATTTAAAAAAAACCTTTATAGCTTCTTAACCCTCAGAATGGCGCTGTTCCTGCAAGGTTGGCAATGTATGACTAGGCAGTCAGATACTTTTTTTTGCCATCGAACCTCTGCGGGTGATGATTGGCTGCAGTGTGCAGGAACACAGTGCTGATATCAAAGGAATCTTGGGGTAAAGAATAAAACGTTTTGGGTTTTGTGATGTGCAGTAAAGCTAATAAGAGGCTGTCCAGTAGTAGAGAAGTCCTTTAAAGGGAATCTGGCACCAGGTTTTTGCTTTCCCATCTCAGAGCAGCATAATGTAGAGACAGAGACCCTGATTCCAGTGATGTGGCACTTACTGAGCTGTTTACTGTCATTTTGATAAAATTAATGTTTTCTCTGCTGGAGATCTCGCAGTTATACAGAGCTTATGAATATGCTGGACTACCTGCAGCATGTCAAGTAATCCTGTAATGATAATCTGCTGCTGATTAAACTGTGATTTTGTCAAAACTACACTAAGGAGCCCAGTAAGTGACACATCTCTGGAATCAGGATCTCTGCCCCTATGTTATGCTACTCTCAGTTTAGGTGTTAAAACCTGGTGACGGGTTCCCTTTAAATCATTTTTTTTTTACTTTTTACTCCTAATCTATCAAGATTTCTCCATTAACATATGAAGTCTTACTTTTTTGTGGGACGAGTTGTGAGTTTTGAATGACACCTTTACCTTTAACTAAATGCTAGGAAAAATATGAAATGTACTTTCGCCATCGTATTTTGTGTTTTGTTTTTTGTGGCATATATTGTGGTGTAAAAAATAACCCGGTATAATGATTTTCCTTTTCACGGCAACACCAAACACATAAAGTATAACTAAATATATATATAATATATACACATACACACACAAATACACACACACACAGTACAGACCAAAGGTTTGGACACACCTTCTCATTCAAAGAGTTTTCTTTATTTTAAGGACTCTGAAAATTGTAGATTCACATTGAAGGCATCAAAACTATGAATGAAAACATGTGGAATGAAATACTTAAAAAAGTGTGAAACAACTGAAAATATGTCTTATATTCTAGGTTCTTCAAAGTAGCCACCTTTTGCTTTGATTACTACTTTGCACACTCTTGGCTTTCTCTTGATGAGCTTCAAGAGGTAGTCACCGGAAATGGTTTTCCAACAGTCTTGAAGGAGTTCCCAGAGATGCTTAGCACTTGTTGGCCCTATTGTCTTCACTCTGCGGTCCAGCTCACCCCAAACCATCTCAATTGGGTTCAGGTCTGGTGACTGTGGAGGCCAGGTCATCTTGCGCAGCACCCCATTACTCTCCTTCTTAGTCAAATAGCCCTTACACAGCCTGGAGGTGTGTTTGGGGTCATTGTCCTGTTGAAAAATAAATGATGGTCCAACTAAACGCAAACCGGATGGAATAGCACGCCGCTGCAAGATGCTGTGGTAGCCATACTGGTTCTGTATACCTTCAATTTTGAATAAATCCCCAACAGTGTCACCAGCAAAGCACCCCCACACCATCACACCTCCTCCTCCATGCTTCACGGTGGGAACAAGCCATATAGAGTCCATCCATTCACCTTTTCTACAAAGACACGGTGGTTGGATCCAAAGATCTCAAATTTAGACTCATCAGACCAATGCACAGATTCCACTGGTCTGATGTCCATTCCCTGTGTTCTTTAGCCCAAACAAGTCTCTTCTGCTTGTTGCCTGTCCTTAGCAGTGGTTTCCTAGCAGCTATTTTACCATAAGGGCCTGCTGCACAAAGTTTCCTCTTAACAGTTGTTCTAGAGATGAGAAGGTGTGTCCAAACTTTTGGTCCGTACTGTATATGTATATATATATATATATATATATATATATATATATAATTATTTCATTTTTTTTCATATAATTTCAGTGGTTTAAAAAAACATTATGCTGCCATTTTCAAAGAAATAACTTTTTTTTATTTTTCCTTCAATGGAGCACATATGATGTGTTGATCGCTTTTTATTACATTTTTGGCAGGAGGGACGGTGACTAAAAACCTTCTTGGTGTTTGATTTTGGCACTTTTGATTTTTTTTTTCTTTATGGATAATACTGAGTGGGTTAAATAGTTTTAGATTTTTTATTTTAGATTTTTTTTAGATCTGACTTTTATATCTTTACTTTTAATTAGAGAAGATCAGGGTGATACAATTTTATTTTTCAAAGAACAATTTTTTACATTAAACTTTAGTTTTTCAGCCTCACAGGGGACTTGAAACTGAGATCTCCAGTACTGTATAGTGCAGCCCTCCAATAGTGCGGTATGTAGTACAAATCTGGATTTCAGAGGTGTACCAACATGGCAGTAAGAGAGGACTTCAAAAGAGATGCACCTACCACAGCAACCCATCAGTACACTATAATTGTGTTATTGGGAAAAACGGCATCCAAATTGACATAGCAAATTAGCACCCAAAGAACACACCATTGGGGCAGAATGACTTAAAGGGGTTGTCAACTACTTGGTAAACCCCTTCTCATTCTCCATGTTTGCCCCCATTAAAATAAAAGCCCACTTAAGGCCCCGTTACACGCAATGACGAAACTAACGATATATTGCCGGGGTCACGAATTCCGTGACGCACATCCGGCATCGTTAGCGACGTTGTTGCGTGTGACACCAACAAGCGTCCGTTAACGATGGAAAAAACTCACCAAATCGTCCATCGTTGACTTGTCGTTCATTTTCAAAAAATCGTTGGTTTTTGAGGACACAGGCTGTTCGTCATTCCCGAGTCAGCACACATCGCTATGTGTGACACCTCGGGAGCGACGAACTACAGCTTACCTGTATCCTCAACGAGCACCGAGGTGGGAGTGACGGAAATGCGGCTGCTCTAAGCCCCTCCGCTTCTATTGGCGGCCTGCTCTGTGATGTCGCTGTGACGCCGAACGAACCTCCCCCTTTCAGGGGAGGTTGTTCACCGCCCACAGCGACGTCGTTAGGGAGGGCTGTACGTGTGACACAGACAAGCGAGATTGTGCGCCACGGGCAGCGATTTGCCCGTGACGCACAAACGTCGGGGGCGGGTGCCATCGCTAGCGATGTCGCTCCGTGTAAAGCCCCCTTTAGGCATGTGACTCGGGCGAGGATTGAGTTGCTTCACCCGGCACAGCCTGCTGCGCGCTGCTGTCCAGAGAGTGGATGGCCGTGCCGGGTGATGTGACTCAATCCACTCGCGAGTCACACAGAAGTTTTACTCTGGCCTTACGTATACTCACTTCCCATACCAGTGCAGTTACAACGGTGTTGGTGCTCTCTCTCCACATGATTGCATGCAAGGCATGCATGAAGTAACAACCGCACATGAGCTCCAGGAAAGTGAGCACTGATACCGCTGGAACTGCATCGTAAAAACTTTTTTATTTTAATGGGTCCAAATATGGGGAATGAGAAGGGGTTGTTCTATTAGCAAGCAACTCCGTTAACTGTCGCTGTCAGCTCAGATTGCTGCTGTTAGAGGTGGGTGCCAGCTGTAGAGCACAGCTGGTACCTGCTCTTTTTGGTACGGCGCCACAAACTGTGATTCACTGTATCAATGAAGAGATGCTTATAGCCAATATCTATTAATGAAGTAATGTGAATAAAAAAAATAAAAAGTCAATGTCTTGACTCTTGAGTTTAATATTTCACTTTTGACCTTTTCCAAAATGGTAAATTTGAAAAACGAAAACCATCAAGAAGGCAGCATTTTACTAAATACTGTGTGAGAAAACATAATAAAAAAATAATACTCAAATAACGATATATATTCTCGGTCAGATGTATTTATTATACTGGAGGAATTACTGTGCTGAGCGTTGGAACTAGACTGAGCTGCAGCGTCTTCTGTTATTCCTGTATGTAGTACAAGCCAGCATACAACTATAAAAAAATAAAATAAAAGTTAAAATAAAAAAAACAGTGTTCAGTATTGTCATGACTGATGATGTATCATCATATCAGTATTTGAAGGGGTTGTCCGCTCGTAAACTACAAAGCTCCAGACACCCTATGTGACTGCAGACTTGTGAATCCTCACATGACGCACTAGGATTCTCTGTTGCCGATGTGGCGCCCCTGAGGCTTCAGGCGCCACAGGGTACTGCACCTCATCCGAAGTGCGGTGCCCATCTTGGATACGGAGGAGGTAAAAAAAAAATCTTTATTTTTATATAGCGCTAACATATTCCACAGCGCTTTACATACATCAGGAACACTGTCTCCATTGGGGCTCACAATCTAATTTCCCTATTTGTATGTCTTTGGAGTGTGGGAGGAAACCAGAGTGCCCATGCAAACATGGGGAGAACATACAAACTCCTTGCAGATGTTGTCTTTGGTGGGATTGCAAGCCAGGACCCCAGCGCTGCAAGACTGCAGTGCTAACCACTGAGCCACCGTGCTGCTCCTGTCGTCACTGGTAACCACCACCAAAACACTCTTCCAACACGTAACATCGGAGCTCTTCCACTGGGACCGGGCTAGGGTAGGTGCTGGGGTGGCAATCATGTGGTATGGGACCTCTTGCCCACTAGCTTAGGAATCCGAGAGGCAGGGCCTCCACAGGAGAAGTTAGGAGTGATCACACATACAAGTCAGTGAGAAGTTAGCTCCGGGCGCAGCAGCGTCTGGAGGGACTTTGGGAACAAAAGCAAGGAAAGACACGGATAGTTTGGGGCCCATGGTATGGAGCTGGAGGCTCGACCCGGGTTCTTAGGAAGGAGGGGGAATTCCAGTGTTCGCGGGGAGTGCAGACGGCCCAGGTGCTAAGTGGAGGGAAACCATCGAAAGGAGACACGCAGAAAGAAATACCGACCTCGACCTCCGAAGTATCCGGGATTGGCTGAGGCCCATCACAGAAGGACGCTGCACACCAAGGGCAGAGTGACTTCAGTGAGTAAAGAGAACTTGAACTGCACCCGCTGTGTCGTCCCGTTATTGCCGGCGCCCGCGCCATCGCGCCCATTCGCCATAGACGAGTACCACCACCTCTATCATCCTCCCTGGGGCCTAGTTCTACCTGTGGAGAGCTGAAACACCCGAGCTGCGTTACCATCCGCCCCAGAAGAGAGAGGCACCCGCAGCGGCGGCTCATACTGGCCGCGCACCTCAGGTGGTGTCACGAACAACTATCCCCATCATCTCCATCCCCAAAGCCTTTATTGACTCCAAACGGGGTCACGGAACCTGGCGATGCCACCGCGGCGACTGAGGAGCCAGTGACGGGTAACCCTCCAACCCCGTGGGCGTGTCACCGACACCTGAAACAGTCTAGTCAGAATGTCGCACATATATGTCACATATTCCAGTCACATGACCGCCCACTCTTGTCACCAGAGAATCCTCGTTCGCGGTGTGAAGATTCACAATTCTGCAGTCACATATAGTATCACACAGTGTCACATGGACGGTCTGCAGACTTGTAGGTGAAAGAGGTTGTCCACTACTTTAACATTGATAGCCTGTCCTTAGGATAGATCATCAATGTCTGATCGGTCGGGGCCCGACACGCTGCATCTCTGCTGATCAGCTACACTAGGTCCCAGCGGCAGCAACCGGAAATGCTCACCCCCGAAGCTGCTTTGTCTTTTGATAGTGGCCGTGGCTGGGTACTGCACATCCTAAGGATAGGCCATCAATGTAAAGGTAGTGGACAATCCCTTTAAGCTTGGTGAACCACTTTAAGATGTATAAGTGCTAAAATAAATATATCTAAATATATATATATATATATATATATATATATATATATATATATATATATATATATATATATATATATATATATATATCTTGAAACAACAAAGTTGTAGGTTTTTTTGTAACCTCCAAAAAATGCGATCTAAACATTATATGAACCGAAACATTATACGTATCCAAAAAAATGGTACCAACAAAAACTACAAAGTGAAAATTAATTTAACCCCATAGCGACGGCCTAACGTCTCAAGACGTCGGAAAAACAGGGTACTTATTCTGTTCCGACGTCTTGAGACGTCAGGCCGGAAAAACCCTGTAGCGCCCCCCAGTGACGAAAAATCTCGGGGGTTTCAGCTACTGGGGGTAGCTGAGACCCCCCAGATTATGAATCGGGGTGTTTTGTATGCACCCCGTTAATGCGATCGCCGGTATACACCGTATACCGGCGACAACATAAAAAAAAAAAAAATGGCTGGTAAAATTTATTTATTTCTCATCTGACGTGATCAAACATGTCAGATGAGAAATAAATGTGAGCCCTTAGTGCCCCCAAAGCCCCCGGTACCGGAGAAATCCATCCAACCCCCCCCCCCCTCCGGAAAATCCAAGATGGCGCCGACGCGCGCTGAAAACTCCCGCCGCCGCCGCCTCTGCATTCATTTCCCTCCGATCTGAAATGATCAAACATTTCAGATCGGAGGGAAATGTCCCCCTCCTGACCTCTCCTCCGGTACACCGGAGCTCTTTGGTCCCTGGAGCCCCCTCCAGTTCTTCAGAGCCCCCCTCCGGAGCGTGCAAGATGGCGCCGACGCGCGCTGAAAACTGCCGCCGCCGGCTCTGCATTCATTTCCCTCCGATCTGAAATGATCAAACATTTCAGATCGGAGGGAAATGTCCTCCCCCTGACCCCTCCTCCGGTCCACCGGAGCCCTCTGGTCACCGGAGCCCCCTCCGGGTCTCCAGAGCCACCCCCCCCTCCCCCGCATTCATTCTGCTCTTTCTGCCGCATGTGACACGTCACATGCGGCAGAAAGGTGTCCCCAGGTCCCCCCAGGTCCCACTAGGTTCCCCCCCCCAGCCCCCCAGCCCCCGAGCCCCCGGTCATACGTTACCTGTCTGGTGATCCGTCCCGCGATCACGCCGCCTCCTTCTTGAATGCTGACGGCGCATGCGCAGACAGCGGCTGTCAGCTGGATTCCTCCCCCGGTCCACAGTGGAGCAGCCTGTGCATCAGCGACGTCAGTCTTGCAGGGACGCTGACGTCGCTGATGCACAGGCTGCTCCACTGTGGACCGGGGGAGAGTGAGTGCAGTAATCAGCAGTCTCTCCATGTGAGGAGTGTGGTCCTCACATGGAGAGACTGCTGTTCCAGAAAATGGGGGGTACGTTCTGTGAGCGTGCCCCTCATATTCTGGAATGAGGTTACTGCAGGTCACTCTGCCCTAAGTTGGACCGGGGCAGTGTGAGTGCAGTATTCTCAGATTACTGCACCCACACTGCTCATGGAGAGCTTGCTCTTCCAGAAAATGGGGGATACGTTCCCTGAACGTGCCCCCCATATTCTAGAAGATCCAGAGTCGGCGTGGGACCTCACGGATTACAGCGGATTACAGCGACCGTAATTTCTTTATTTTCAATAAATTGGGGAAAGAGGAATGTTTCGGGGAGTTTTTTTTTCAAATAAATTTTTTTTTGTCTTTTTTTTTTTGTCTATTACTTGACTGGGTTAGTGATGTCGGGTATCTGTTTAGATGCCGTGACATCACTAACCCCAGGGCTTGATGCCAGGTGACATTACAGCTGGTATCAACCCCATATATTACCCCGTCTGCCACCGCACCAGGGCGCGGGATGAGCTGGGGCGAAGCGCCAGGATTGGCGCATCTAATGGATGCGCCACTTCTGGGGCGGCTGCGGCCTGCTATTTTTAGGCTGGGAAGAGTCCAATAACCATGGCTCTTCCCACCCTGAGAATACCAGACCCCAGCTGTCCGCTTCACCTTGGCTGGTGATCTAATTTGGGGGGGACCCCACGTTTTTTTTTTTATTCATATATTCATGGCAGTAATGCAGGTTCCATTTTTCACATTTCATTCTTACAAATAGCTATTGAATTTTTCATGTCAGTATTCACACAGCAGTTTCTGCTATTCCATGTATTCCCCTTCCATAGTCACTGGTGTGCATACCTTATCTCCCCATAGTGATGTTTTTTAGGTTTTTTGCACCCAGTTCAGACATAGAATGGAGTTCCAAACGTTATTCCTTAATGTTAGTAGTTTTTCGTTTGTGAACCCTCCCCTTACACACCTATTGCCAATCCACATCGTGTATATATAGCCTGGGTCTCAGCGTCCCATACACGGTAAGTTTTTTAACTGCATGAGAGGACACACACAAGCTAGGGACCCCAACGTAGAGAAATACTTTGGCGTAGTGTTGGGGCTCTTCTGCATTGATCAATTCAGTAGCTAAATTTCTCTTTATTCATATATTCATGGCAGTAATGCAGGTTCCATTTTTCACATTTCATTCTTACAAATAGCTATTGAATTTTTCATGTCAGTATTCACACAGCAGTTTCTGCTATTCCATGTATTCCCCTTCCATAGTCACTGGTGTGCATACCTTATCTCCCCATAGTGATGTTTTTTAGGTTTTTTGCACCCAGTTCAGACATAGAATGGAGTTCCAAACGTTATTCCTTAATGTTAGTAGTTTTTCGTTTGTGAACCCTCCCCTTACACACCTATTGCCAATCCACATCGTGTATATATAGCCTGGGTCTCAGCGTCCCATACACGGTAAGTTTTTTAACTGCATGAGAGGACACACACAAGCTAGGGACCCCAACGTAGAGAAATACTTTGGCGTAGTGTTGGGGCTCTTCTGCATTGATCAATTCAGTAGCTAAATTTCTCTTTATTCATATATTCATGGCAGTAATGCAGGTTCCATTTTTCACATTTCATTCTTACAAATAGCTATTGAATTTTTCATGTCAGTATTCACACAGCAGTTTCTGCTATTCCATGTATTCCCCTTCCATAGTCACTGGTGTGCATACCTTATCTCCCCATAGTGATGTTTTTTAGGTTTTTTGCACCCAGTTCAGACATAGAATGGAGTTCCAAACGTTATTCCTTAATGTTAGTAGTTTTTCGTTTGTGAACCCTCCCCTTACACACCTATTGCCAATCCACATCGTGTATATATAGCCTGGGTCTCAGCGTCCCATACACGGTAAGTTTTTTAACTGCATGAGAGGACACACACAAGCTAGGGACCCCAACGTAGAGAAATACTTTGGCGTAGTGTTGGGGCTCTTCTGCATTGATCAATTCAGTAGCTAAATTTCTCTTTATTCATATATTCATGGCAGTAATGCAGGTTCCATTTTTCACATTTCATTCTTACAAATAGCTATTGAATTTTTCATGTCAGTATTCACACAGCAGTTTCTGCTATTCCATGTATTCCCCTTCCATAGTCACTGGTGTGCATACCTTATCTCCCCATAGTGATGTTTTTTAGGTTTTTTGCACCCAGTTCAGACATAGAATGGAGTTCCAAACGTTATTCCTTAATGTTAGTAGTTTTTCGTTTGTGAACCCTCCCCTTACACACCTATTGCCAATCCACATCGTGTATATATAGCCTGGGTCTCAGCGTCCCATACACGGTAAGTTTTTTAACTGCATGAGAGGACACACACAAGCTAGGGACCCCAACGTAGAGAAATACTTTGGCGTAGTGTTGGGGCTCTTCTGCATTGATCAATTCAGTAGCTAAATTTCTCTTTATTCATATATTCATGGCAGTAATGCAGGTTCCATTTTTCACATTTCATTCTTACAAATAGCTATTGAATTTTTCATGTCAGTATTCACACAGCAGTTTCTGCTATTCCATGTATTCCCCTTCCATAGTCACTGGTGTGCATACCTTATCTCCCCATAGTGATGTTTTTTAGGTTTTTTGCACCCAGTTCAGACATAGAATGGAGTTCCAAACGTTATTCCTTAATGTGCATCAGCGACGTCAGTCTTGCAGGGACGCTGACGTCGCTGATGCACAGGCTGCTCCACTGTGGACCGGGGGAGAGTGAGTGCAGTAATCAGCAGTCTCTCCATGTGAGGAGTGTGGTCCTCACATGGAGAGACTGCTGTTCCAGAAAATGGGGGGTACGTTCTGTGAGCGTGCCTCTCATATTCTGGAATGAGGTTACTGCAGGTCACTCTGCCCTAAGTTGGACCGGGGCAGTGTGAGTGCAGTATTCTCAGATTACTGCACCCACACTGCTCATGGAGAGCTTGCTCTTCCAGAAAATGGGGGATACGTTCCCTGAACGTGCCCCCCATATTCTAGAAGATCCAGAGTCGGCGTGGGACCTCACGGATTACAGCGGATTACAGCGACCGTAATTTCTTTATTTTCAATAAATTGGGGAAAGAGGAATGTTTCGGGGAGTTTTTTTTTCAAATAAATTTTTTTTTTGTCTTTTTTTTTTTGTCTATTACTTGACTGGGTTAGTGATGTCGGGTATCTGTTTAGATGCCGTGACATCACTAACCCCAGGGCTTGATGCCAGGTGACATTACAGCTGGTATCAACCCCATATATTACCCCGTCTGCCACCGCACCAGGGCGCGGGATGAGCTGGGGCGAAGCGCCAGGATTGGCGCATCTAATGGATGCGCCACTTCTGGGGCGGCTGCGGCCTGCTATTTTTAGGCTGGGAAGAGTCCAATAACCATGGCTCTTCCCACCCTGAGAATACCAGACCCCAGCTGTCCGCTTCACCTTGGCTGGTGATCTAATTTGGGGGGGACCCCACGTTTTTTTTTTTTTAAAAAAAACGCCTGGGGAGCCCTCCAAATTGATCACCAGACAAGGTGAAGCTGTCAGCTGTGGTTTGCAGGCTACAGCTGTCTGCTTTACCCTAGCTGGCTATCAAAAATGGGGGGGACCCCACGTCGTTTATTTTAATTATTATTTTTTTGGGGGGCTAAATACAAGGCTAGGCACCCTTTAGTGCCACATGAAAGGCACTAAAGGGCGCCAGCTTAGAATATGCAGGGGGTGGGACGTTATATATGTTTGACATGTATCCATTCATCCATTGTAGCATTTTAGGCTGTGCGCCCACAATCGGGATTTGCAGCGTTTTGGGCGCAGAGTGTTTTCCCTGCGTCCATAACGCTGCATTGTGCAGTAGAAGCACAGTGGAAGGATTTTTAGAAATCCCATGCCCAATGTGCTTGCCCAATGTGCTTCTTTTCTCCGCCACATAAACTGACCTGTGGCGCAGCTTCCCGAGCCTCAGCATGTCAATTTATGCTGCGGAGATGAGTGTTCTCTGCAGGTAGCATAGAGCTCCACAGCGGCCTGAACCCAAATCGTGGGCATGGGCAGCTGCGTTCTCCCGTGGACAACACTCACATCTCTGCAGGAGGCTGACACTGTGTACTAGACGCCGTGTCGCTGGCTCATGGCCACATAGCCTAAAAGTGAGACATTGGTTGCTACAGCAACATTTTTGTGAAGTACCTGTGGATTCAAAATGCTTATTATACTCCTGAATAAAATCCAGTTTCCAAAATGGGGTCACTTGTGGGGGTTTCTAATGTATAGGTACCCAAGGGGCCCTGCAAATGTGACATGGTGCCCGCAATTTATTTCAACTTTTCCAGAATTCAAATGGTGCTGCTTCCATTCCAAGCCCTCCCATTTATCCAAACAGAGGTTTTTGGCCACATGTGGGGTATCCCTGTGCTCATAAGACATTGGATAACAACCTGTTGGGTCCACGGTTTGTTGTTGTCTCTTGAAAAAGTGAGAAATTTGATGCTGAAGCAACATTTTTGTGAAAAAAATGAAAATTTTCAATATGGCAACCTAAGCTTATCAAATTCTGTGAAGTATTCGTGGATTCATACTGCTCACTATACACCTAGATAAAAGCCTTGAGGTGTCTTGTTTCCAGAATGGAGTCACTTGTGGGGGACCTCCACTGTTTAGGCACCTCAGGGGCTCTCCAAATGCAACCTGGCGTCCGCTATTGATTCCAGCCAATTTTGCAGTCAAATGGCACTCCTTCCCTTCCGAGCCCTGCCATGCGCCCAAACAGTTGATTTCCACCACATATAAGGTATCGCCAAACTCAGGAGAGATTGCACAATAAATGTTATGCTGAATTTTTTCCTTTTACTCTTGTAAAAAAAAAGCTACCTGGTTGAAATA